>NC_141992.1:178850317-179600317 GCF_049901715.1 Pseudonaja textilis | reverse complement strand
GGAGAATGTGATCAAATCAATTACTCAAAAGCAGGTCTACTAACTGTAAAATAATTAATTTTAATTTTAATTTTAAATGTAAATGAAATCAAACTTAACAATGTCTTTAACATGTCCACTAATATGTGGAGTGTAGTTCCTGGTTTGCTATATTAAGACCAGGTTGGGCTGGGCATTGGCTGCAAATAGGTGTTCCTCCCTGGCAAATTGGAACTAATCTTAATGTTCTGCCATTCAAATGATCATTCAAAGTTACAACAGCATTGAAAAAAGTGACTTATAGTCATTTTTCACATTTATGACCATTGCAGCATCTCCATGGTCATGTAACTTACATTCAGATGCCTGACAACTGGTTCATATTTATGACAGTTGCATTGGCCCAGGGTTATTTGATCCCCTTTTGCAGGAGTGCAATTCAACAGGTATAACATCTGGTTCAGAGAGCACACACACCAAACTCTGCATGTGTGCTCTGTGTTCAAAAAAGGCAAACCGCTCCGCCGTGCGAATCAGCTGTGCTCTAACAAAAAGAGATAAAGCACAGGAAACAACAAAGGGCCCAATGCTTGTCAGAGTGAACCGGTTTGGAGCCAGCTGATCATCAGAACAAGGGGTTTGCCTGAAATGGTCCGAATCGGGAGAATCCCACCCCTGCCCTTTTGTGTGACTTTCCAACAAACAAAGTCAATGGGGAAGCCAGATTCACTGAACAGCCAGGTTACTAACTTAACAACTGCACTGATTCACTTAACAAACCTGGCAAGAAAAGTTGTAAAATGGAGCAACACTCACTTAACAAATGTCTCACTTAGCAACATAAGTGCTGGGCTCAATTGTTGTCATATGTCAAGGACTTACTTACAGTTCTACAGATCGGATTGTATTGTGTGAAATAAATGTGTGAAATAAACACTGATTGCAATGAGAACAGTGGGAGAATCAACTAACTATAGGGAAAAATTTACTTCAGTGTATTATATACTAGAGCTAAATTTAGAGGCACATTGGGTAGTAACATGGCTTCATACTAATTCATGGTCAGCCTTAGGGACAACAAATTATTTTAACTTGTGACTTAGTGAGCCATGCCAACATCAGGCAAAATACAGCAACATTTCATAGTTTTCTAGATACTATTCTAGTTCACCCTTGCTGTGATACCGATCTAGCTTGAATTCCACCTCTCGGAAGAATTTTTAACAGAATAAGTAATTCTGCCCTGCAGGCAACTGGCAGTTTACAGTTTTAATGCTTCTCTCCTCTAGGATCCATTGAGGGAACAAATTGCTCAGTTCAGCCACATAAGTGTTCCATTGCATCATATTTACAAAAGTTTGTGGAGTTCTCAGCACCTCTCAAATTATTTCAGCCCCATTCCCTCTTGCTGATACTTCCAGCATTCACTCCACACTTTGTAAACATATCTAAGGAGATAGGCTTACGGTAGCTATGAAGAGGCTCCAGGAAGTTCTTGTAAAATCTTGACCTTTCTGGGCACTACTATAAATTTTTCAGAGGTTTCAGAGCTGCTTGATTTTGCCAGCATTCTTTGGACAGAATGGTGGTGCTAGAGGTATCTCCTGGCAGCCATCGACAGCACTTTAGGGAATTCTGGTTTGTTACCCTAAACTCTAAAGTCAATAAAAATATAATAGGGAAAGTAATAGGAGGAAATTGTTGAACCACCAAGAAACAGATCTGGTGTCCAAAAGCAGATAATTATGCCATTTGAGTCAAAGAAGAAAACTCCGTCTTGGATCCCAGAAGTGTAAGCCAAGAAGCAGAAGGTCACACTGAAAATAATCCAAAGGAGAACATAAACTCAACAATCTAATCAGGTAGATGAAATATGGGCCAATCTAACATGCACTAAGTCAGCAGGGACCAAAACAAACAAAACAGCACACAAAATTAATGAATATTCCCAAAGTTTTACTTTAAAGGATGTTCCAGGTGGTACGTATAAAATAGCTGCCAATGAACAGCCTGCTCATTTGGAGAAATAAAGCAGAAATAGGGAACAGATCACTATTTTTTGTATTAGACAGTTTCAATTGGTTGAAGCTTCTTTTTTTTCCAAGACAGAACTTTTAGGCAGATATCTCTGTTATTTGTTTTTAATCTTAAAAATTAAATGTAGAGGCTAGCTACCTATGCCATTGCTGATACCATCCCTGACTTGTGAAATATCTCTCCTGGTACAAATTACAAATATCATTAGCCTAAAATTCCTCATTGATTTGGGAGGCACAGGAGATCTTGTTTATTTATCAGATTTAGACAGAAAATGAGAATGCAAGAAAATAATTATATGTCAGGTCATCATTGGAAAGCTGTCATTCTGGAAGGGAGGAGGGGAGGTATCAGAAATAGTTTATTTTATTTTTTTATTTTTATTTATTTATTTTGTCAAATGATTATTAGATAACAGGTGTAACAGTATCCTATGTGCTTTTGGTGTATGGCCATGCTGGCCACATGCAGCCCATAGCTTCCACAGTACTATTTGGTTATAGAAGGTAAGGTAAAGGTTGCCCTCACATATACATGCTAGTTGTTTCCAACTCTAGGGGGAGGTGCTCATCTCCATTACAAAGCCAAAGAGCCAGTGCTATCTGAAGACATTTCCATGGTCATGTGGCCAGCAGGACTAAATGCCAAAGGCGCATGGAATGCTGTTACCTTCCCACCAAAGTGGTCCCTATTTTTCTACTTGCATTTTTACAGGCTTTTGAACTGCTAAGTTGGCAGAAGCTGGGACAAGTAATGGGAGCTCACTCCGTGATGTGACGCTAGGGATTCGAACCAGCGAACTGCTGACCTTTCTGATCGACAAGCTCAGCATCTTAGCCACTGAGGCACTGTGTCCCATAGCCGTAGAAATATGAGAACAAATCAGAAATGTTAAGAGCATTTAGGCCTCCTGTTACTGCACAACAATATAATAAGCTGCACAAGAAGAGGATAAGTAATTCCATATAATGTCTTCTTTTTCTTCCTAGCGTATTCCCTCAAGTACAGGGTCTGCTCAATTCCATCTAAAGTATATTACTGAAATTGAAGAATTGTAGGGTCACAATGTGACCCAAATATTCTACCTTTGAACAATGCTGGCTTCGTAGGCCAAGAAACAGAGATGAGCACTATGCCTTAGAGTTGGACACAACTCACTGGGAAACCTTTATCTTTATCTTAGTGGTAAAGTTGAATTTGAACTAGAAATTTCCCAAATGTAGAAACCTAGAGTCAAACTAGATGAGGCTTTAACTTTTAGTGGTACAAACACTCAATCTGTCTTGAGAGCTCTTTTAGCAACATTATTTTTCTTTGTTTATGTTCCCTTCTGTGTAAAGTGTCATCCATTCAATTTAGACAGTATGTACAAAGTCAATTATTTTATTGCTGAATCTATTACACAATTGTAGAAGAGTTTGTAATCTTTGTAGAAAGAGGCAGGTATTAGATAAAGAATTATAAATCAGTAGTATATCTGATTTAAGCATTTTATTGTAATGGACATGTTTATAGAAATTATCCTTCTATGTGAACATTTTTGTTACTAAATAATCATCTTTCCCATATGGGAAAATATACTTTTAATGTTTTAACAATCTTTCTTTTAAAACAGCAATCTTTCAACACTTGCTCATTAAGATCTTAATTAAATTTAAAGGAGATTCATGCATTTTCTGTGGGAAAAATCCCTCCTCTAATTGCATTTTTATGATCTTTGTCCGAACATTGATCATAATTCAGTTTCACTTTTTCTTCATCAAGCACAGAAAACATTCCATAGATCAGATATATTGGACTTTAATATCTGTAACTATGCGTCCATGATTATATTTATTGATGCCAAATTATTAGTGCAGACACATTAACTGACAAAATGGCTTTTGGAACAGATCCAGCATTATTTTCAGGGTTTTTCATCTCCTTCAGCCAAACTATCATGGTGCCTCTTGAGCAGAGCAGAAAAACTTTTATGGTCTTTGTCTAGGTTTTTGTCAGAAGAAGCCAAGAACATGTTCCATTAGCCAATGACCAGTTTTGTTATAAACATCACAAAAATGACTTGAAGTGTGGCTTTAATCATTGAACTAAGCTTTAAAAATGTAAGTAGAAATTGCAGTGCATGACTATATATAATAAATAAATAATCAATCCTGAATTAGAAATGTTCAAAGTGAGACTTGCAGATCTCTTCATGCTCTTTGAATGTGTTTTATTTTCTTTTTCTTTTTAAGTTTAATAAATGGAAAATGTGCATATATAAAGCACTAATTTACAAAATTATATTTGGATAATATCTTAGGGCCCCATGTAGTTACTAACTGAAAAAAATGACAATTCTGGAAAGCTAAAATGACGTGTTTGCTTTCTGTGAAATCAGTATTTTTTTTTTACTTAATATGCCTATTTTAGCAGCTGTGATGTCCAAGGGGTTAAATCAGCAAGATGGCTAATGGAATGTCACAGTGCAAGTCTCTTTTCTTTTGTACATGTTTTGAGGTTGCACATATTTCCAAAGAATAGATCTTGTGACACTGTGACACTTCATCGCCTTCTTGATAACTTGGTTCACTGCCAAAAATATTCTGACTTAGGAGAAATTTTGTGAATAAACCAATCTCAGGTTTGTTTTATGAAAAGGCCCTTGACATCTTCCCAGAATTTCAGCAGCTCTATAAAATTTCTTGATCCAGTGCAGAGTGACTGGAATTGTTTCCCATATTAAGTTTGCCTTCAGAAGTTGTGGGAGCTTCATCCCTGGACCAGTAGGGATTCAATTTTTTTTACTACTGGTTCTGTGGGCATGGCTTGGTGGGCGTGGCAGGGGAAGGATACTGTAAAATCTCCAGTCAGAGGTGGTATTTGTCGATTCTCCGAACTACTCAAAATTTCCGCTACCTGTTCTCCAGAACTGGTCAGAACCTGCTGAATACCACCTCTGCCCTGGACGCTTTCAAGAAGAGACTGGACTGCCATCTGTCAGAAATGGTGTAGGGGCTCCTGCTTGGGTGGGGACTTAGACTAGTTGACCTACAAGGTCCCTTCCAACTTTGTTCATCTGTTAAAGTCACCTGACAATAGTACAGGTAATTCTCGTCATACAATCATTCACCTAACAACTGTTCAAAGTTACAATGAAACTGAAAAAGATGACTTATAGTGTTCCGATAAAAATGCATCTGGTTTGTCAGCCCAAGTAGCAAATTCGAATAGTATCCTATCTCCAAGGGCATAGCATTTGTTTTATAATACTGGTAGTATTACAGTATAATACTGTATCGAGCTACAACAACAACTGAATACAAATTTATGTTGCTGAGTGAAAGTTTTGTTAAATGAGTTTTCCCCATTTTTTTCTTGCCACATTTGTTAAGTAAATCACTGGAGTTGTTGAGTTAGTAACTTGGATGTTACGTGAATCCAGCTTCCCCATTGACTTTGCTTGTCCTAAGGTCACAAAAGGGGATCACATGACCCCAGGACACTGCAACAGTCATAAATATGAACTAGTTGCCAAGTGTCTGAATTGTGAAAAATGGTCATAAGTCACTTTTTTTCAGTGCCGGTGTAACTTTGAATGGCCACTAAATGAACTGTTGTTAAGTCAAAGGCAATCTGTATATCAGATAGCTTGAACTAATAGATATAAGAAATAACAAATTGGGTAGAATCAGGTCATGGCTGATTAACATAGCCCTAATTCCAGACATTTCTACCCAATTTGCTTCCTGAGACAAGCATATAACAGAGTAACAAATACATAAACAAAAGAGAGATTCCAACTTCCAATAATAAGAAACCTTTCTACTGCCTCCAGCATTTCAGCACAGATTTTTTTTCTTTTTTTAAAAAACGGAGATAAAATATTTTCTGCCTTCTGCCAACTTCCATCACCCTTTGTTTCCCGTTTGTGATGACTGGCCGTCTCTGTGTTTCATCAATGAAAGATGCTTCACAGCACAGCACTTATTTTTCAGTGATAGTCTTCAGCGTGTTTTAATAGACTCTGGTTAAGTAAACATCCTCCCCCAAAGCAGCAAATGTACAGTCTGAAGTATAAATAGTGCTACTGTGCCAAGTTCCATAATTGCTTGCACATTTAGCACTTTACCCATGTCTTCGGTATGGCCCATCAAAACCAGATTCACATACTTGCTTTATATAATTGTCTTGAAACCAAAACTTCTCAAACAATGCCATACTGTTTACATATTTGGAATATTTTCCTCCTAATTATATAAATCCAGCATGTTTTGAAGCTTACATCTCTGAATTAATGATCACACTTGCCCCAACATTAGTGATAAAACGTTAATCCAGCCTAGACTTCTATTAAAGTCATTTAAAGAGAGTTAATGAATGCAGAGACATGGTGTCCTTTGAAATGCTTTATCTCAGAAATCCATCCACCTGGACTGAGTTTCCATTTCAGACATTATGTCAGCTGACTCATCCATTGGTCTCTCCTCCATTCCTTTCTCACCCTCCCCACAATCTCTCATACTATTTTAGACTCTAAATTTTGCATATGTTTCCAATCTCAAAATATCAGAGAAACATGCTTTGGCTTTCATACCTAGTATGACCACAGAAGTGTGTTTTGTAGAAAAATGATTGTGTTAAATACAATGCACATTTTCAAAATAATGCAAAGACAGGATAGAATAACTAGTCCTATTTATTTCATAAGGTTGTTGTGCCTACCTGCAAACACACAATCAACCACAAGATGGCAGGAAAAAGATTGTGTAGATTATCTTCTTGCTGTCCTCTAGTGGTAACAATAAGTTCTGCAGTAAAGATGTAGTTGTTTTAGTATTTCATGCAAGTCATCTTATATTTTCATTCTTTGGCATCAAAAAAGGAAGAGATTCTTACATTAGTGGCATCTATTAAGAAGTACCAGAAGACAAAAGATACGTACCTTTAATAAGACTGAAAATATTATATTTTATAGAGCAGTATGAGATAATCACTTCAGTTGATATAGTATCAGATAGCCAAAACTGTAACTTGCTATTTCCGGCCAGTAGTTGAAATTACATTCAAACAAGCTCCAGAAATAGCACAGCAAGTGGGAAGAGAAGAAATTGCATTAGAAATCCAATGGAATGTATAGATTCAACTTAATTTTAGACCACAAATTAATTTTAGACCTTGATCTCTAACCTATGGATCTGCCTCCAAATTGTAACATTTACCCATAGGTCCTAGACTGATTCCAGTCTGATACAGTTAGATCCAGTTAGAATTAGGGTTTCTTTTTCCAGTCAAGTATTTTCTGTCTTTTGATATATTCATGTATCCTTTACTTTCATTTTGTCCCTGTTTGCATTTGTAAATATTACTTAGCATAAATAATATGAACTATTGCTTGTGTTCAGATATCATATGTCCACCATATCTGGGCTATAAAAATGCATGTAGCAATAGCACTTATCTACTGCTCCATAGTGTTTTACAGCACCCTCTGAACGATTTACAATGACAGCATATTGCCCCCCAACAATTTGAGTCCTCATTTTGCCAACCTTGGAAGGTTGGAAGGCTGAGTCAATTTTGAGCCCCATCAGTATTGAACTCTAGACTGTGGGTAGAGTTAGCTTGTAATGCTTCATTCTAATGACTGCAACACCAGGTTCCTGATCTCTCAAGAAAGTAAAGAGTAAGAGTAAAGGGTAAGAGTAAGTTTTCTATATTTATTTGATGCCTGTCATGTTTTGAACTTTTGCAACTACACGTGTTCTTTTTTTAGTATTGTCCCCTAGTATTTTTTTCATCTAATTGGTTTTCTCAGTGATTCTCACAACTTCTTCATTTCTTCTACTTTGCCTTTCTTAAACCAATAATTTTTCTTAAATACAGCTATTTAAAAAACTGTTCAGGTTTCTACTGCTCAAAAAATATATTTAGCAAGCAATCCATCATTAAATTCTAATCCTTAGTCCTTACAGCAAGCATGTTTATTTTTTAACTGAAAAAAACACTTTTCCTGTAAATTCCTACTCCTTATTTCAATGCTATAGTCTTGTCTATAATTCAAAGTATCGCCCTGGTACTTATATTACAGTTTCTGCATTTATTTTACTAATACATCCAGTTGTTGATAGATATTCCAATTCTGGATATTTTTTCTTACTGTAATCAAGGCAATTTAGGTACTCCAAAAATGCAAATAAAGAGGAAAAAAAAGGTTTTGTAGGGAGCAAAATATAAATCTGTTTTCAAATCTTTAAGTGGGTTCATTGCACTTCAAACTTACCTGCAATCTGCTACTTATGTAAATAAATGAGTTATTTGTGTGTCCATATATCAAATCTATCTCAGACTTTCAGAATCTCATGGTGAACATGGGCTGAACATGCCATTGCGTTGTGATCTAACTCCATCAAAACAATTTTCCTCTTATGGGATCCTTCTTCCTGACTTCCATTTAGTCATCCATGGTGCTTTTCTGAAACTGGGTAGTTTTTATTTTTCTTTTCAGACAGAAATTTGGGGCTCAATAGGCACAATAGCGGTATGTTGTGGCTAATTTACTGCTAGCTTTTATGGAAATGTCTCATAGGACTTTTAGTAAAAGCTTACTCTTTGCTCAAAGAATGGTTCCTGGCCCTTAAGTTGGTTTTTGGTCATCTGAAGTGCTCTCCAAATCCACCTTAACAGAAATTTAACTATATTTTGCCTCTCTGGAACAATAATAAAGACTAGCATTAGTTCTTTTCCATAATTGGCTTTTTGTGGAAATCAGTGCAGACAGGTTATGAGCATTTGAGATCAGGATGAAGTACAGAATGAGTCTAGACTAAAGTTAATTAAGACTCTGTAAAACATAATAGAATGAAAACTTCCTTTTTTGTGACTACTTTTTTCCCAATGCTTGTTTGGAAAGATGCCCTTTATGGAACTCATTAAAATGTTACAAGTGGAATAAGTCCCTCTGTCAAAGGAAGGAGAGAGAGAGAGAGGGAGAGAGAGAGAGAGAGAGAGAAAGGGAGGGAGGGAGAGAGGGAGGGAAAGAGAGAGAGAGAGATATTTGAAAACTATTATGATTCTAATGTTGACCAACATTATTTCTCAGTGCAATGCTTCATTGTTGCAATGATACCTTAACTATATACTGTACTTACTGCATATATATGCATGCAGATAAGGTATTATAATCTCAGTTACTCATGCATAGAAATGTCAACATGGAGTCTTGCCAAAGGGAATTTATGGTGTGATTAATGGCATGTATTTTCTTCAGTGACAAATATTTCTTCTTATTACATACAAGTGGCCAATAAGAAAAAAAGGAGATGCTGGACTTGCTGAACAAGATCCTTGAATGACTCAATATTTTGACTGTGCGGGTTGAAGGACCTACCTACCTTACGGGGTTATTATTTCACTTATGGGGTAGATTAGAACAGAACAGAACAGAATAGAGCTGGAAGAGACCTTGGAAGTCTCCTTGCCCAGTCTCCTGCTCCAGCAAGAAAACTATACCATTTCAGACAAGGTCAGTCTCTTCTTAAAAACCTCCAGTGATAGAGTGCCCACGATTTCTGAAGGCCATTTTACCAGTTAATTGTCCTCACTGTTAGGAAATCTCTCATTAATTCCAGGTTGCTTCTTTCCTTGATTAGTTTTCAACCATCATTTCTGGTCCTGAAATCACTTTGGTGATACAAAGCTGTTTGCCACTTCATACAGCATCTCTGGAAACTTTAAAAAACCCATTAAAGTTAATTCAGAGTAAATGAGAGCAATATAGAGATTCTGAATAAGGGGAACAATGAATGAATGAATGAATGAATGAATGAATGAATGAATGAATGAATGAATTCTTTATTGGCCAAGTGTGATTAGACACACAAGGAATTTGTCTTGGTGCATATGCTCTCAGTGTACATAAAAAGGAAAGATACATTTGTCAAGAATCATAAAATACAACACTTCATGGTAATATCTCCAAAATGAGCAAGTCAGAAAGATTGGCCAGATAATAATGAGAACTCTTTGGATTTGTTTATCTCTATTCCAAGGATCTCTATGAAAGCCACAGAGCAGTCTCTAAATTATTATGGGGAATTCCCAAGGATTCTTGAGATAACAAGAGTTTGTGGCAAAGTAGTGCCTCCCGAAAATAAATGAGCAATTGCTGAAGATGCCCTTGCAAGGAGCAAGGATTTAAGGAAAACAATAGTCCATAGTAATGCATGTAAGGTGCCTTGTTATAGCTTTCCAGATATTTGTGCAGGGCAAAAAATGTTTTCAATGTTTCAAATGCCAGTTTAAAACCCACCTTCTCATATTATGTGCTCATATGTACATGTATTGTAGCAAGAGTGCTATACAAATTTATAAGCACATCATACGTTTTCAGATTAGATAGTGTTTCTTCACATTTGAATGGCCTTTTGGGCACCATGGACCGGTTCCATCAAGAGAGGCTTTTCTGTGGACTGTAAGGGGTACAGTTTTGTGTGTTTCCTGCATCCCTCACATGGTACTTCCCTTGTTTGTGTGGCCTGGTTTCTGGCATGCCATGGATTGATGCCAGTCCATGGAGCAGGTGTTATAGACCCCTGCCTTAATGGCACGCTTTTATTGGAGCATCTATTTGCATATTGTTGGAAAGAAAAACTGAATAAGATGGCTAGCTTTGATGGAACTTAACCATACAATAATAAAAATAATAGCTTAACAGTGCACATTCTAAAGTTTTTGTTTCTTGTTTGTCATGAACATTTTTCCAAAGAGGCTGAAAGAAATTACACAAATATCAAACCATTAAAAAACACAGATGAAGCCTATAAAATGTATAAAAGTTAGATGTGACTTCGAGTGACATCAAATGCATCTCATTTATTACCTGACAATCACTAGAGTAAAACGATAGCCTGGTGTCAAAGAATATGATTGACAAACTTACTGTATCCTCATACCACATTTTATCAAATGGGAACAAATGATGTGCTAGTGCAGGGGTCACCAACCTTTTGGATCTCAGGGACCACCAAACTCATAATTTCATAATCAAATCCCGCAGACCTCTAATATGAATTTTGACTGAGGGTCACTTGCTGATGGTGGTGGGAAAGTCGGTCCCATATTCCAGAGCTGCAGTAGTCACAGGACTGGCTCCTTTGGTCATCCCAGAGCAGCTGCTCCTCCCTCTGGGTGCACCGGCCTGCCATGGACTGGAGGAGCTGCTCTGGGATGACCAAAAGGTCAGGCTTGTGACTACTGCAGCTCTGGAATATGGGACTGACTTTCCCACCAATGTCAGCGAGCCACCCCGGGGCGGATTTTCCTCCCTTGCCATTGGTCTTCCCTTCCAGTTCCAACTCCTATAGCTCTACTCAAGGTAAGGTTGGTGCTCGGCCGAAGGGTGGGGGGCAGTGGATGGGTGGACCATGTGGGCAGCACAGCCTTGTGTTCCCATGCAGCCTGGATTAATTGCTTTTGGAGGAGTGCTTTGGGGGGACATTTCTCTGTGGACCACCCATAATTTTGTCATGGACCACTAGTGGTCCCTGGCCCATCAGTTGGCGACCACTGTGCTAGTGGTTTGCTTTTTTCTGCAGCTGAAAAGCTACATGAGGCAAGAACTTTGAAAGAAAAATGGTTGATAGTGATTTCCTCCATTTTACCCAAGGGATCACAAAAGTAGACCAAATAAAGCAATCATGGAAGATAACCAAAGGAGGCAATTTATAAAGTTTAATTCTTATTTGTGGTCTGAACCCAGTGTTTTTGTACAAATGCCCAATCCTGAGTTAATTTCCCAAAAGACAATCCAATAAACCATGGGCAAGTGTGTCATTGGAATACAACACATTTTAGTAAATCTTCTTTCAGGCTCAGGTGACCTATCAGAATGGAAACAAACAAACAATATCTCTAAACATGTAAGAATAACAGAGCAGAATTTTAAAAGGCAATATTTCTTATTTTGGGCATCTGGATTGAAGAAGATTGGAAAATAAAACATTAACTTTCAGATTAGATAGTGCTACCTCCCATTTGAATGGCCAACTGGAGAGATTCAGAAAAGAACCAGATAGAATACAAAGTTGATAGTTACCTAGCAATTAGATTTTAAAGGCATGATGGGGGTAAATCTAAGATTGGTGTATATTGATAGTGATAGTTCCATGAATGTCTTTACATGCAAAACTTTCACACATGGTATACCTGGTTCCATGATCAGCCCAGGAAGTGCTCCCAAAGAACAATGACCTATATTGATCCAACTGCACTGCTGTGAATACACTGTGAAAAGAAATTAAAAGCTCAGAACTCTGATCCCATTTTTAAAAGTGCATTTTTTTTCTGGGAAAAGAGAGATGCTAGCCAAAGTTCATTCCTGCCAAGGCCAACAGTCACCCCACCATGGAAATCCTGGATACAAATGCCAAGTCTGTTCCCAGAAGAATCCATGATGAATTTAGAAAACCTCTTTTTAGGGAATATATAGAGAATAGTACATATAATATGTGAAGGCAGTCACTGTTCCATGTTAGAAGAGGTGGTATTCAGCAGGTTCTGACCAGTTCTGGAGAACCAGTAGTGGAAATTTTGAGTCATTAGGAGAACTGGCAAATACCAGACTGGCCCTGCCCCATCTATTCCCTGCCTCCCAAGTCCCAGCTGATTGGCTGGTCTTCTTTTGTTGCCCTGCACAGGAGAACGGAGCTGGAAAGCAGGTTAGTGGGGTGGGGAGGGAATAGGGATTTTACAGTAACCTTCTCCCAGGAGTGGGGAGGGAATGGGGATTTTACAGCATCCTTCCCCTGCCACATCCACCAAGCCATGCCTACAGAACCGGTAGTAACATTTTTTGAATCCCACCACTGCATGTTAGCTGTCCTGAATCCCAAGGACTATGTGATGAGGACTTTCATAAAGCATGAATCAGGCAGAACAATTGACCTATGCTTTTGGAGTTTTAAAATTATCTTTCTTTTGTTGCTTTTCAATATGGCTCATTCTTATTGTTTATTTGTTTATTTTTTAAATTAAAAAAAAGGAAATCAATACTGCAGAAGCCTTTTTTCTATAAACTTAAAATCCTGTTTCACACTTCTCTCTGAGGCTGCACTTCAGTTTCATTTCACTTTTGCCTGGATGGATGTCTTTTTATTCAGATCTCAGATGAAATGAATCCAAGGGGGTGTCTCATTAACAAAACAAGTCAAGAGGGTTTTTTCCTCCTCTCTCCCTTTCCCTGTTTATATTATGCACAATGCTGACAGATCTGTCATGCCCTTGTAGGAGTCTGATTCTGAGGGGGAGATTGAGCAGCTGACAGGGAGTGGGAGTGTGGATCGAGTGGCTGTGGAAGAAATGGATGAAGGGCACAGTCTGCCGGGGCATTCAGAGGAAGACCCAGGGCCATCCCCTCTTCATCTTAGGTCATGCAGGGAGGAATAGAGAAGGAAGCAACATGGCTTATGGGATAGGAAAGGGCCTTGGTCCCCTTCCTGGGCTGCAGCTGGGAAGACTGTTTAAAAGGGCAAACTGTGCATGGCAAAGTTGCTGGAAGCAAAGCATGAATTATCTTTGTTGGGGCTTATCTGGTTTTGACATCTTCCCAACTGAGGGTGCTGCGTTATCCTTTGGAATTCTGCAATTTATCATCCTGTCATGTTAATTACTTCAGCATGGTTTGTGTTGGTTTTTTTTATTTCTAATTATCTTTACTTTGGGTTCAGACTGCATTTCTTCCCTTCGTAGACTTTTTTTTGGAAGAGTTTGATCTCCAGCCGAGGATAACTGGACATTGGGGGCCAAGTTGGAGGCATTAAAGGGAATTTATCTACTTTGGTGACTTTGTTATTTTTGTGCCACGCCCCGGGACATCACACAGACCCTTCTTCCTGAGCTGCCATCTCTTGGTTTCTGAGCTGGTTGACAGGCAGGCCTTGTCTGAAATCAATTGCCAACCTTCTTTAGCCAAGGGGCTGCTTTTGTCATTGCTGGAAAATGGTGAATCAATGTGAGATTCACCTGGAATGCTTTGCCAATCTCATTTGACTTCGTAGTCCCTAGAAAAGCCAAAGAGACATTTTTATTAGCTGGTGTGAGCTTTTATTTTGGTTTGAGGGCTCCTCTTTTTTATTTTTAAACTACTTACTTTTCTTACTTGGCTGGCAGCTGTCCATGCAAACAGTAACTAATACTACCTCACTGTTATTTTGACAAGTCCTGGGGGCGGTGGGGGGGGGGGGCAGCAGGCTCTCTTTGTCTTCTCATTCTTCATTACCAGCAAAGTAACTCTAAGCTTCCCCCAATAAAATAAAAGGCTGATGTGTTTACATTTCCATATCATCTAGATTGGGTATAATGTCATGGTGGTACTTTGAAGAAAGCCAAAGGAGAAAAATAGGCAAGGTGGCATTAGCATTTTGCTGCATTAGAAACGGGGGTGGGGGGTGGGTGGGATCCTATGGAAAAGATTAAGTCCTTTCAGGAACAATAAAACATGCTGTACACAGGATGAATTCCTCTCTTGAACACACTCAACTTGAATCAGAATGGCAGGGTCTCAAAAGTTTTCAGAGGGCTTTATAGCCTCCTTTATAAAAGATACAATGCCACAGCATAGCTTGCATGGATTTAGTGTCAACAGAGTTGCCCAAACCTTTGTACTGAAAGGATGACTTGGAAGTGTACAAAAAGTTTGTGCTAATGAAATATTTTTAAATGGCCTTTCAGTACAATAGCTTTAAGTCCTGGCAGGGAAAATGTTCTCCTAAATTGGGGCATAATTTATCTTGCAGGATTGACAAATAAACATTGTTATTGTCCCAAGACCTCCAGATCTCCTTTTCAGATTATCCTTTTGAGTAATGTAAGTACATTTATTTACGCTGTTGTGTGGTAGTGGTGATGAGCGATTAATCAACATTGATTGATGTTGTTACTTAATCCTAATCATATTTACATCAAGGGGAATCTCACTGTTGTCTAAAGAAACATCATCTTTATAAATACAGAAGATTTACTTGTAATTTTATTTACCTGTTACTTTATGTTAGTGTGCTAGATTTGTTTGACCACATGAAATTATTTGGGGTGCTACCAGACCTTCCTTCCTTCCTTCCTTCCTTCCTTCCTTCCTTCCTTCCTTCCTTCCTTCCTTCCTTCCTTCCTTCCTTTCTTTCTTTCTTTCTTTCTTTCTTTCTTTCTTTCTTTCTTTCTTTCTTTCTTATATTCAGGGAACATGAAACATATTCTTGGTTCTAGAATTTTAAGTTATTAGCAATCTGGGATTTAAATTATTAAAAGAAAGTCTTAGTTCCAGGCTAAACTAAGGTTTAAGGTTTAAGATGCATAAGAGGCCTTTCTAATGGTTGGAATTCACCAGAGAGTCCAAAAAGTCTTCTCAGATGATAGTTTCCAGTTTGAATGATAACACATAAATACATTTATCAAGACAGCTATTCCAAGATTTAATTGGTGTGTAGTACAAAGTTGTATGCTAGAGATTTTCCTAATAGCACACCTGGCATTAGTCAATGGTCAGTGGTGAAGATGGAATATCTGGGAATCATAAGCTACTCCTTGAATGAACTGTTCTACCCATGATGTCATTCCATGCATCCTGGCATTTTGCTACTTGATGTTTTTAACACAAGTTCAGGGGCTCTTTTGATGGCTGCATAACTTTCCACTGAGATTTTAAAGTAGTGTCAGGAGTTGTAGATATAAGAAATTCATGATGGTTGATGGGGCCAATTTCACAGAATCTGTGTGGTGCTTCATCTTACTGCTGGTCTTTTGAAATGGAATGTCCCACTTTTAGCATTTATTAAGGGTTATATACATATTTTTGTTTCCTTGTTTTGTATCTAAGCGGCAAATGTTCGATGTCATGCATGTCATTTGAAAGTATCCCCCATCATGTTTAATAGGTTATGCGCCTTGGTGATCATAAATAGAATTGTAGTCTAATATAACTCTTTCTTTGAAGACTGATGATTGACATCCTGGTCATAGTAAGCATATGACCTCTGAGACACAACTTCAGCAATAAAGTAAAATGTTATTGTGTAAGTATTGCTTAAGTCTACCCCCTTCCAACTCAATGATGACATGTCAACATTTAGAAGAGTGAGAATGTTAATGTGTAATAAAGCAAGGCATGTTTCACTGGGATTGAGAAATGAGATGTTTTGGGCCCTTGTTGGTTTAATTTTAGTACAGTACAGCAAATCCTTGTGTTTAGATATCTTCCTTTCAGCTTTTCAGATATTATACACATCAGAATTCATATAGTGGTGCAGGGGGGATTACAAATCTTATTCAAAATAAGAAAAAGAAAAAAAAACAATTGGCTCATTCTAGCTTATGCAGAACATTTACTTTATCTCTGCTGTTTATGTTCTCAACATGGTATGTAGGGATCACTATTATTTGAGGTATCAGTCGATGGTATTTATATCCATTGGGGTACAGTGAAAACCCTGACATTTTTCATGGAAATCAGCAGCAACTTTTGCTCAATTTACATTTGAATTTGCTAAATGTTTTTATTTCTTAAATACACGTCCAACTTTTTTTCTTTTAGAAATTCAAGAAAGCCAAGAATGGAATTTCTTTCTATTGGATTCTTGAATTCAACAAAAAAATCTTTGCAGTTGAAATGTGCTGCTTTGTCTCTTAAAACAGGGGCTTATTTAATCAACAATAGGCCCTGAAACACAGGGATAGTGCATTAAGGACCTTTTCTCCATCTTCCAATTTTTTTGATGGTCACAACGGACTCATCATGTACAGATACGATTCAAACTCCTTCTTCTGATTTATCTCCACAAGTGATTTGCGAAGTAAGGGGGACTATGAGACAGTGAATCACTCAAATTACCCCTTTGTGTTTTCTTGGCTGTGTGTGGACTTAAAGCTGGATTTCCTGGTCTCAGTCCCATGCCTTTATGATGATACATAGATTGATTATGTCTCTCACAACCCACCCAAACTCTATTTTAAAAATACATATCTTTAAAAAAGATGCATTGTTTAAAAGAAAAAAAGAAAAAAAAATGTGTTGGAAATAGAAAATATAGTTAAAAGACTGTAGAGATTCTCAGTCATCAAGGTCATGGTTGTCCCAAAGGTCCTTTAGGAGGCAACTAGACTTCCTTGTTTTTCGTTTTTTCTTTGAGGATGTTTCACTTCTCATCCAAGAAGCTTCTTTTGGTCTGACAGAATAGTGGAGAATGGAAAGATTTATATTCCTTGCAGACAGTTAGTCATTCGCATCCTTTTAGAGGGTCGTTAAAGTACTCTTTTATAGTTAAAATAGCGAAAGGGCTGGACTTGATTAGTATCTGGATGAGAAGCTACAAGTAGTCCTCACCTAACACTAGGAATTTGGATCAGCAATTCCATCACTAAGTGATACAATTGTAAAGGATGACATCATATGATTGGACAAACTTATGAGGGCAGTTGTGGCATTCCAATTGCTGTTGTTAGGCAAATCCTGCAGCATCCCTGCCACAGTGGCACAGTGGTTAGAATGCAGTATTGCAGGCTACTTCTGCTGACTGCCAGCTGCTGGCAATTGGGCAGTTCGAATCTCACTGGCTCAAGGTTGACTCAGCCTTCCATTCTTGCAAGGTCAGTCAAATGAGGATTCAGATTGTTGGGGACAATATGTTGAATCTGTAAACTGCTTAGAGTGGGCTGTAAAGCACTGTGAAGCGGTATATAAGTCTAAGTGCTACTGCTATCCCATGGTCACATGATGGCCATTTACGACCTCCTGCCAGCTTCCTCATTGACTTCGCTTTTTGGAAGCTGGTTTTGAAGGTTGCAAATGACAATCGTGTGACTATAGGATATTGCATCTGGCATAATGGCGAGCTGCTTGCCTTTAAATTCCTTGTTTATTTTAAAACCAGGACTTTTCTTTGTGGACTAATAAATAGTTTTTAAAAAAGCTATGGAAGATTATTTCAGTACAGGTAGTCCTTGATTTATGACCACAACTGAGCCCAGAATTATGTTGCCAAGTGAGAAATTTGTTAAGTGAGGTTTGCCCCATTTTACGACTTTTCTTTTTCTTTTTTAATAAAGTTTTATTTGGGTTTTCACACACACAAAATACAAGTAAAACATCTTTTTTGAAAATAGCATGGTCCCAGGTTGAACTTCTTTATACAGACACAAAACTCAATTTCATGCTCCTTTTTGTATTCTGTTCCATATCTTATACTATCTTACATTTTCTATATAGCTTTTCCCCTCTTTTAATTTTCTCAAATTTATTTTGATTATGTCATCTCAATTCAAATCATTATATTTATACTTTGGTCTGTTCTGTTTCAATTTCATATTATGTTTTATCATTAAACAAATTTTCTCCTGTAGTTACTAATTGGAGTATGACACCTTTATATCTTTTAATTATATCCATTCAACTCTTATTTAAACTTCAATATATACCTTAAGGTTATGACCTTCAATATAATACATAATACATAACTTCCAATATAATACATAATACATAACTTCCAATCGAATTCTGCTTGGTACATTCTTATAATACACACTATGTTCTTTAAAAAAAAAGATTGTAAATATATGTCATTATAAACCCTCATTCCATTCGAGTTCAGTTCTATCATTTATAATCATTAAAATCTTAACATCTTTAACACTTCTTTTCAATCAAATATCATACTTCCTTAAAAACACATATGATCTCTATAATTAATTTTTCCCTTATTTCTCTTCTCATATGTTTTATAAATCATTAAATATACCTTTTATTACATTTATTTATTGACAAGCATTCCACTGAATTATGATAGCTATTTTATCAGACATTTTAATCATACATTGTTTCATATTTTCTAAAATTATTTTTGTTTCTAATATAACTATACTATCTTATGTACCTTTGCAGAATCCCTTTTTCCATTAAATTTCACCCATTATCCCTAAATAGGCCTTGTTTCTCTATATTTTATTTCTGTCCTTTATGACTTCTTTTCCTTTCTTTCTTCCCTCTCATCTTCTCCCTCCCCTTTTTACCCCCTTGTCTCTCTACTTCTAATTCTCTCTTCTGCATTTTCCTCTTCTGTTGCTTTCTGATTTTATATTTATTTTTCACTCTATTTTGGGGGGGAGTTGTTTTTCCCAATCTTAAACTTTCCATTCTCTTTCCCCCCTTTCCCTTTTCCCCCCACCTAAGATTACTTGTTCATTAAAGATGGCTTCTTGTTTGTTGCAATCTTCTTGTTCTGCAGGCATTTCTTGTTGTTTCTCATAATTCCAAATCTCCATTTCTAAAAACTGAAATATGAAGCCAAAAGAACCTCTCCCTTCTTGTGCATCTGCTTTGTACTTTTTTAGTTCCATTTTCAGTTCTTCTAAAAGTGGAGCCATTTTAAACAGTTTTAAACAACCACCTGATTGATTTTAGTCATTCAAAACAATAACCAAGAATCCAGAAATCATCAAGTAATCCAGATAGTCCCGAGTTATATCTTCTTATTTCTTTTTCGACTTTCTCTTCCTGGGGTTTTTGTTGCGGTATTTCAGTTAGAATGTATATTTTGGAAGTCTTGTTGAGATTTTGCTGTAAGTTCTTTTTTAATTCCAGGCAGTCTCCTCCCTTCCAGATCCTGCCCTTTTATTCTTTGTTTCTCCTTTCCTGTTTTCAAAAGCTTTTAATTATCCAGAAATCTTTATTATCCCTTTGACTTTTTATTTTCAGCATTAAATGCCTATTGATGTCAAAGTGGATTTTTTTCCAATTTCTTGCTTAAGTCTCTTAGCTGTCAGTATAGGAAAAGGAGAAAAAAAAAACAAATCTTTTCCCTTTTCTCTCTCCTTCACAGCTTAAAAATCTTCTTAGGGAACAATGTTATTATTTTTTTAATAGTTTAAATTCCAGGGTACCTTATTTGTTGTTTTTGCTGTTTGACCTGGTCAACCAAAACTTTTTCCTCTTATCTTCCTCCTGCACATTCTTTTCCAGTCGAGTTCTTCTTTGTGGTGGCCACTTCTGACCACTGCTGCAACTGTCTACCCTGCAGGTAGTCTCCCCCCTCTTCACCACCTCTACGGGGTGTCTTAGCCCCAAAACCAGCCGGCTCGGGGCGCTCCAGCGGCGAGCACGGATTGAAGCCTCGCAGAGATGAGGTTTTGGTCTGTTGCTGAAGAAGCTCAAACCAGAATTTATGTTGCCAAGTGAGAAATTTGTTAAGTGAGGTTTGCCCCATTTTATGACTTTTCTTGACACATTTGTTAAGTGAATCACTGTAGTTCTTAAATTAGTAACGCGGTTATTAAGCTTCCCCATTGACTTTGCTTATCAGAAGATGAGGAAAAGTGATCACATGACCCTTTTATCAGTTAGTTGCCAAGTATCCAAATGTAAATCACGTGACCATGGGGATGCTTAAATGGTCATGTGTGAAAAATGGTCATAAGTAACTTTTTTCAGTGCCATTGTAACTTTGAATGGTCACTAAATGAACTGTTGTAAGTGAAGGACTATATATGATTATTTGGTGAGATTACTATACATACAGAGAGGAAAACATTTGATTCTTCCTTGAAGAGAGGAAAAGTTGCAAAATGGCTGACAAATTTGGCTGAAATGGATAGATGGGTTTATTTGATTAGAGAAAAAATGTAATCTACGTTTATTGGTGACTGAAAGCATCTCATGGATTTTTCAGTGTAAAAATGAAAAAAAAATATGGTTTTGTTGATTATATAAAAAAGATTAATAGGATGTAAGTTTAGAGGGAGGGGTCAAATTGTATTGTACTTATAACTGCTTTGAAGAACATCAGAAGCAATGTTTTTATTGCCCTGGGAATTTAAAAAAAAACTGGAGAACAACATGATTGTATAAATGGAGACATCAAGAGTTGAGATCAACCTGAGACCATACATTACTTTGTATGTCTTTTTCACTTGATGTGCAATATGCAGTACAATCTAGAAATAATCAATGTACCTTTAAGTCTATTTCTTCTTTCTTTCTTTCTTTCTTTCTTTCTTTCTTTCTTTCTTTCTTTCTTTCTTTCTTTCTTTCTTTCTTTCTTTCTTTCCTTCCTTCCTTCCTTCCTTCCTTCCTTCCTTCCTTCCTTCCTTCCTTCCTTCCTTCCTCTCCCCGCTTCCTCTTTCTTTCTAGCTTGGTTCTTGTTTTGCTCTGTTACTTTCTGAATTTTATCCGTGATTTTTAGATATTTGATGTCCTGAAACAAATGACACACACCATCCTCAACTCCTTGAAAGACAGGTAAAAATGTCTATTATAGCAAGATATAGAAAATGTTAACACATTTTTTTAAAAAATATTGTTTATTATAAATCAATCAATCAATCCCTATAATTACTTTAAATACCAGAATCCTGAGAATAATTGAGCCAAGTTATATAGCTTCTAAGTGAGTTTCAAAACCAGTAGAGAAAAAAAAAAGAATTATTTAACTAAAAAAAAAAATCATTCATAGTATAACACGAGTGAATCTGAAGAAAAATCTGCATCTAAAATTTTTTCATTTCTATTATATCAGTTACTAATTACATTAAAACATAATTCTGGAATAAGTCCTTGGTATATTCCTGAAAAAAGCAACCTTTTTTGCTTTCATATTCAGTAATAAAAGTTTTTAAAATCAACAGGAATCACTAATGTTTACATATAGATTAGTTCAAAAAGTATATAGCTTTATAATTTCTGGAATATAGAAAAGCCTATGAAGTCTAGTCCATAATGTAGATAAGAGTTTCTACTAAATATTCTACACTTTTAATAGATTTGGCTGTCTGCTCTCATGGCTTGGACTTACTACATCTTGACAACTATGTTCTTAAGAGCAACTTTGAATTTCTGTTTACTATCACAAAAGCAAATGATGTTATTTAGCCCCCAGATACAAAGACATTATAGAAAGCATGTTTCTGGTTAACTCAAATTATGTACTAAATAACCACAAACGACAACCGATAAGCTCTTAACACTGTGCTTCTTCTTGGATGCAGTAAATGTGAGCTGTTCATTAGTCATGTAAATAAGGAGTGTGGTAGAATCATAATGAAGCTCGATAGACACGTGGCTGTCTGTTTTTATTATTGTAATTAAAAAATGTGTGACTGATGCATCCCAGCTGTTCAGGCATTATGAAGCCAGTCCAACAGACTGTGCAAACATACAATGCTTAGAATTGTTTTACTTTTAATTAGCTTGTGTCCTGTAAAAACAAAACTTTTTAAATGACATTTTCATCTTATGCACTATAGTCCCATGCCATTGGAAGCCTTTTTCATCCTTCTGTTTCTGGTGGCCTTCCAATAGGCACTGCACATTATTTCCTTTGAAAGGCAATTATAGTAGAATATAGGATATTTTCTGTTGATCGATTAAAGATGCTTTCTATTGATTGAAGTTTTCATGAAAAGGGCTCCAGCCTCCAGGTGACATTAGCTATCTCTTACCTCCTTATTGCTAACAGTGGGTTTGGGACCACTGTGAGAAATAGAATGCAATTCATTCAGGCATAGACTGGGTTTAGAGATCTGGTTTAGGCATGGATGGGCCGAATGGGCATTCAGAGGAAGAGCCAGGCCTATCCCCTCTTCATCTTAGGGTATGCAGGGAGGAGCAGATAAGGGAGAAATGTGAGTGGAATGGTCTATGGGGGAGGAAGGGGTCCTGATCCCCTTCATGGGCTGCAGCTGGGACGACTGGTTAAAAGGACAAATTGACCATGGCAAAGGTGCTGGAAACAAAGCATGCATTCTTGTCAGAGCTTATCTATGTTTTGGCTTCCTCCCAACTGTGGTTGCTGCGTTATCTGATAGAAGTCTGCAATCACTCATCCTTGCCTGCCGTAGTAATTCCTTCAGTGTGGTGTGTTGGGTTTTTTATTTCGAATTAACTTTACTTTGGGTGCGGACTGGATTTACTCCCTCCATAAACTGTTTTCTTTAAGAGTTTGATATCCTGCCAAGGATAATTGGGCATTGGAGTCAAGTTGGAGGCATTAAAGGGACTTTCTTCTATTTTTGTGACTTGGTTATTTATGTTTCATGTCCCAGGTCAACACAGATTGACTTGGAAGATGCACAAATATTGCATAATTAAAGGGGGGTGGGGAAGAGAAACACAAGTAGTATTTGGTATGTGGAAATATTCCTGTAGTTGGAGTAATGAAAACATAGACTCAGATCTCAGTGGAAGGAAATAGCTATATAATAAGTTATGGTTAGAATTGGTTCTTTCCCCCCTGAACTGGATATACCGTACAACATGCACCTTCCATCTATAAAAAGGCCTGGTATTTTAGACAATGAAAGCTGTATGCTGTTGTTATGTCATTTCTCATCAAAATGCCAAAATAGTGTTTAAAATGTAGGGATGTAATGCTATATTTCAATTTAGCTCTCAGCATTGCTGACTGGCACCAGTACACAGCATATCAAAAACCGGGCCATACAAATGAGTAAAGCTCCATCCGTGTGTATATGCCCCCCTCTGGTCCATGAAAAAACCTCTCTCTCCATGGAATTGGTTCCTGGATCCCAAAAGGTTGGGGAGAGCTGGCTTAGATAACATACTAATATATTATCAGGGGTGGGATTCTACCGTTCTGTCCACTTCTGTAGAACAGGTTGCTCTGAAGAGCAGCAAACAGAGAGCATACATAGAACCGGTTCTATGTTTGCTGCTGTTTTGGCCTGCCTGCCCGCCCATGGTCTTACCTGACCTTTATTTCCTACTTTTTCAACCGCAGCTGCTTTGCGTGACACAGTTGTGGTTGAAAAAGCAGGAAAAACGGGCTTTTCTAATCACTGTGCACTTGCACGCAGCACTGCTCAACTGTCCGGGCAGCTCAGCAGGTCATAAATTGCACTCACGCGACTCTGTCACAGAGCAACAGAAATGGTAGTTATGCCGGTCGGATCCCATCCCTGTATATTATGTGCAGAACAGAACATAATTTTGATGAGAGTTATGTTAAAATAGAATTTGGGAAATCCTACAGAACAAGCCTTAGGTAAGGTAAGAAATTGATCGTTTGCAATATCTTCTACTAAGGACTACCAATGTCTGTTTAAAAATCTCTAATCAAGGAAAGTCCTCCACTTTGCAATTGCTATTCAATAGTCTTTACAATCAGGAAGTTCTTGCTAATTTAACCATGAATTAAAACTGAATTAAAACCTAATACATTGTCAATGAAATATGTCTGTGTTGTGCTTTATTTGTTGCCTTTTACAACAGATGACATTTCCAATCCAATGAAGGTTTTTTTAAACTTATTTTTATAGTTCCAAGATAACAAACACCTTATAAATAACAACTAGATTCCATGAATAAAAGCTCTATCGGCTCTATGTTGCCAACTCTTGTTTGTGTACATCAATACAAATGATAACTAAGCATCATAACCCCGTAACTTTAACATTCTATTTAAATGCTCTTTGCATTTATAAGTTGAAAGGAGCTATTAAGTTTTAGAGATCCCAAGAGCCTTTCCATTTGTCAAGAACGGGTCTAAAAAGAAATTTTAGGATTGAATTTCTTACAAAGAATAGGGATGCTGATGGAAAGGCATTTATCGGCCTTTTGTGTGAAACACAAACATTCTTTCTGAGGCCATACTCATTATTCAACACATTCTGTTAAAAAACTAAGCCTTGAAAATACAAGCTGCTGGTTTGGAAACAACCAGTGAGATATTTTTCTAATGGATTTCAGATTGTCTGCTGTACAATCTATTATTACCAGTCTATCCAGATATTACTTGTGGGCTAGTGTGAAGCAGCATTCCTTTACTCCATTGAGCTATCTCTACTCCAGTCACAGGAATGGTTGCATCACACTGTAGACACAAAGTTCTGTTGATCATTGGCTCCAATTGTGTCAAGAAAGCTTGTAAAATGGGACAAAAGTCACTGAATGTCTCACTTTACAATAGAAGTTTTGGACTCCATTGTGATTGTAAGTTAAGGACTACCTGTATGCAAAAGATCACTGAATAACCAGATTCAGTTGAGTGAGGTCTCCACAAAATACTAGATTATATTTACAATTATAAGGATTACAGATAGTCCTTGATTTACAACAGTTCATTTAATAACTGCTCCAAGTTACAACAGCACTGAAAAAGTGACTTATGACCATTTTTCATAATTATGACCAGTGCAGCATCTTGATGGTCATGTGATGCTTGGCAACTGGCTCCATATTTATGATGGTCATGTGATCACCCTTTGAGACCTTCTGATAAACAACTGTGGTAAGAAAGATCAAAAATTAACAACCACTTTCTCACTTAGTCACATAAATTTTGGGCTCTGTTGTGTTCATAGGGCAAGGACTACCTGTCGAATTATTTTAGGAAACTCATACTTCAGCATCTCTTTTTCATTAGTGATTGTAGGCTAGAAATTAGGTAAAAACTTGTATAATGAGCCACGGTAGTGCAATGGTTAGAGTGCAGTACTGCAGGCTACTTCTTCTGACTGCCGGCTGCCTGCAATTTGGCAATTCAAATCTCACCAGGCTCAAGGTTGACTCAGCCTTCCATTCTTCTGAGGTGGGTAAAATGAGAACCCAAATTGTTGGGGGCAATATGCTGACTCTGTAAACCACTTAGAGAGGGCTGTAAAGCACTGTGAAGTGATATATAAGTTTAAGTGCTGTTACTAGTGTTATAATAGGGGCACCCTCCCACCAACGCATTAAATAAACATTTCTATCTAGTGACATTCTGTTTCAGAAGCTGGAAGAATGGAGAGAGGCAGGAGTGGGATTCTACAGGTTCTCACCTATTCTCTAGAACTGGTTATTAACTTTCTAAGCAGTTCGGAGAACCGGTTGTTAGAAGAAATTATTGACCTAATCCTGTAATGAATGCAGGAAGGAAATATTCTGGTGTTGCTTACAGAGACTGCCTCTCCATTAACCCTTATTACATTATTGGCATGACTAGACTTCCTGTCTCAGGAACTTCTCTGGAATTTTTTTCTCCTTCTTTGCTGATACTTTGCTTATGTGGAGTGACTATTCAAAGTTACAATGGCACTGAAAAAAGTGACTTATGACAATTTTTCACACTTACAACTGTTGCAGCATCCCCGGAGTCATGAGAGGCCAGGTGAGGAGATGAGTGCCTCGATGTGAATGATATTGAGTTGGCCACACCCAGCCAATAACATGACCACCAAGCCATGTCCACCCAGTCACATGACCATCAAGCCACATCCATCACCTAAGCCATGCCCACAGACCGGTTCCCACCCCTGGAGGGAATGTGGATTTTGCAGTAGCCTGCCCCTGCCATGCCCACCAAGCCACGCCCACCAAGCCACACCCACAGAACCAGTAGTAAAAAAAATTGAATCCCACTATTGGAGAGAGGTTGATGTTCCACATAGCTGTCAGGATTATTAGCATTCCTGTTGCTTTTCCTTTTGTTTCTTGCTTAAGATTACTATTGATTATGGCAATAGGGCCAATAGCAAACAGATGCTTCTTCACTGAATGTGCTCAAATCGAAACTGAAAAATCACCAGTCATGAGTACTTCAATGAGAATTCCTATTCTGAATAATGTGATGGATTCTAAAGTCCAAATTACCTTTTACAACTCTGTGATTTTAGTATGAAATGATAGCAAAGAAGACAAGATGGCCATCATTGATATATCTGTCCCTTCACTTGATAGAAAATTTGGGGGGCAGCACTCAGTAACCAGAAAGACCCCCAGGTTAATGAAGCTGGGCTTAAAGGGCTCAAGGAATCTTCAAGACATTATTTATATTATTCTTCCAATGTCATAGAATGAGTTGAGTGATTATGGCTTGCCTGAGATTTTAAATAAAAAAGAAACAATAAGAAATGTTGATCATATTAACATTTTCCAAGCTGGAAAGGCTCCAGTTCACTAGATATTTTCTTTCTATCCATGTTTTCTCCAAATCCAGTACTGAAACACGAGGACTAGCCAAAAACATTAGATATATAAGTGGTATTTCTTTCAGTCCTGGAATATTCTCATCCAAATTCTCTGGGTTTGGTAAATCAAGGGTATCCTTGAATTTAATCATATTTGATGTTTGCTGAAGATGAATTTCATTTTGATTTTATTATTTATTTGTTTCTCATATTATAATGAAAATCAAACTCATCATCCTTTTAAAGAATGGCTTTAAAGTCTTTCATCTCATTTTTGAACCATATGGGCTTTCCTATCCCCCCAAAATACAGTCCAGAGAAGATGTGAAAAAAAATGTGGTACTTTATTCAATTAAACAAGAGCAGCACTGAAATACAGGCTGCTAGGCTATAATTGCAAAGCTTTCTCCTATTGATGTTGAACTGACATTAGGGAGTAGAAATTTCCCATTTAAGTATTCTTAGTGATCTGTTACACACACCAATAAAGCCCTAGCAGCCAACTCAGGATAACAATCAACATGTATCAGGAATCAGTCTTACAGAGCTGTGTTGACATCCCCACCATCATCACCATTTCCTGTGCAATTTCATGAAAAAAATTGCTTTGGAAATATCTTCAAAGATAGCAATTGCAATAGCACTTAAACCTATATACCGCTTCACAGTGCTTTCCAGCCCTCTGTAAGAGCCAGCATTTTACCCCTAACCATCACAGAGTCGGCATATGGCCCTCAACCATCTGGGTCCTCATTTTACTAACCTCATAAGGATGGAAGGCTGAGTCAACCTTGAGCCAGTGAGACTTGAACTGCCAAACTGCTAGCAGCCAGCAGTCAACAGAATTATCTGCAGTACTGCATTCTAACCACTGTGCCACCGCGGCTCTTAATGATGATAATTTCAAGAATATATTCAAGTGTGGAATGTGATATTCTTGCACAATCATTACTTCAAAGGCATAAATAACTTTGTTTGAATCATCTGGCTAGTCTAGTGAAGAGAAGGACCAGGGGAAATATGATAGCAATCTTCCAATATCTGAGGGGCTGTCACAGAGAAGAGGGGGTCAAGCTATTTTCTAAAGCACCTGTAGACCAGACAAGGAATAATGGATGGAAACTGAACAAGGAGAGATTTAACCTAGAAATAAGGAGAAACTTTCTGACAGTGAGAACAATCAACCAATGGAACAGCTTGCCCTCCGAAGTTGTGGGAGTGCCATCACTTGAGACTTTCAAGAAGAGATTGGACTGCAATTTGTCAGTCTCCCACATGGGTGCGGGGTTGGACTAGATGACCTTCAAGGTCCTTTTCAACTCTGATTATCTGTTATCTGTTATCTTTGTTTTACAATAATGTCTCCAGGCATCTGCAACCTTCTTGCTTCAATTACAATCCAATATAAGACATAGAAATAAAATCCCCATAGTTTGTATATGTGTACTTCTGTATGTGTACTTTCAGTGAAGTATAGGAAATTAGAGAGGGTGTAGAATTATAGGAAGATGTAAAACAGAATATAATACCATCTAACACCTTGAACTGAGTTTGCCCTTTGTTAATTATTTTTCCTACAAAAATCTGCAATCTCTGTCAACTTTTATTATAATTATTCTTTTGTTGATTTGATCAGTCTTCATCTACTAATCTTATCCTTTTTGAAGCACCTACAAACTTGCAGCTATATTTTAGCCAGGAACTTAAATTTGCTACAAGCATTATAAGTCATGATTGCAATTCTGTCCATTATTGAGAATTATAGCAGTAAAAATGAATAAACCTAAATTTAGAAAAAGAGAAGAGAATGGAAAGACAGAATAAAAAGTGTAGGAAAAAAAGAAAAAGAGAATATAATAAAATTAAAGAATGAATAGAATAGAATGAATGTAAAGTCACACACACACACACACGTACACACACACACGTGTGTGTGTGTGTGTGTGTGTGTGTGTGACTTTACATCTTCATCACAACTATGAACAAATAATTCTTCACCTCCTATGAGATATCACTTCATCCCATATCCTACCCTTTTTCTAGAAACAAATCCATAAAACATCAACTTTTCAATTCTGATATAAGCAAAAAGTACATAAAGTATTGTCAAAACAATGCCAAAAAAGTTTCATTTTAACCTTGATCAAATAAACCAACTTTATACTCCTTCCTTTTTTTCTAACAATCTTTAATTCAATCAAAAATTGTCATATAGTTTGATTTCTCTTTTTTGTTACTTTATACCATTGCTGAATTCTTCAATGTTTTTACAAACCTCTTGTGTTGATCCAATAGAGCAGGGTCTTCAAACTTTACAGATTTAAGACTTGTGGACTTCAACTCCCAGAATTCCTCCTCCAGTCATGTTAGCTCAGGAATTCTGGGAGTTGAAATCCACAAATCTTAAACTTGCCAAGTTTGAAGACCCTTGCAATAGAGAAACATTTTTTTTCAGGTTATTCTCTTATTTTATCATTTGTATAGGTTAACAGTATGTTGCTAAACTTAGAACTGCTTTTCATTGGATGATATAAAAATACAGTGAATAATTAGGGAGTTGAAAGAGCCAGGAAATATAAATGACCTTTATAGCATATGTAGGAAAAAGGGAAAAGCAACATAAAACTTCATTGGACAAGTAGAAATGCACTCAGTTACTAATGGTTGTAGCCTTCGGTTTTATAGTGCATGACATGAAAAAGAATATTCTAGGATCATTTATCTTCATGGGTATTCATAAATGTAATGCATGGATTTTAGTAATGTGATCCAGTGCAGCTAATAAAATATTTCCACTCTCTGTATCTGTCTCTCTCATCATCTCTAGTTCAGGATGTGATGGAAATATTTTATGTATCCTAACCTTTTGTAACTATTCACATGTGTTTCTCTCAACTGGAGATTCACACAAGGAAGATAGGTTCTTTCAGATATAAAGAGAAACTAAAACTTTTCTTTTTTATATCTAACTAAATGGGGTTTTCCTCCCCCCCCCCCCAAAGGAAACAAAGTTTAACTCCACTCCATTCCCAAAATATATTATGTACTTGGACTAAGTGTTTTAGAAGAAATATAATATTCTAGGAAAGTTTGTTGTAAACTTTCAGACAAGCTACAAAAGTTTTCAATAGAAAAATAAATAAAACCTGTTTCTAGATATAGCATGCAAAGCTATGCAGGGTAGGAATTGCCTAATATCTGGTTAGGAGTCAAATGTCTGTCTGCTACAAGAGGAATTATTGACATCTCCTTGGGGGCAGGAAACAGTTTGTCATTGACCTCCCTGTTTCATCCTTATATAGGGTCACTGGTTGCTTTCCAGCAGATAAATCTTTATGTGTCCTAACCTAAATCTGCCCTTAACAACCTCTTCTCACTGGGAAGATTTTGAAGAAAAACTTGAAGAGCAGAAGCATATTCCAGATGTCACTTATTGTGTCTTATGCATATGCCCCAACCTTGAACTTGGAACTGAATCTTTAATGGAAAAGGGGCAGCACTGAACAGACTTTCAAACTGCCTTTTAAGGGTGGCCTGCTTTCATAAAATAGCATTGCTATTGCTTATTCATTGGACTGAATCAGCAACAAATATTATACAATCTGGTACTGATGTACCTTTTCAGGGCTGGGATTATTTTAAGCCATGTATTATGCATGCATATTATATAATGGGGTAATGTTTGGTTTCTGCAAACTAGTAGTGTTGGCTGCTATTAAAGAAAGCCTGCAGAAATCTCTGGCTGATTGATTTTTCCACAAAATGAAGTTCTTTATCTTTTAAGAAACCAAAACCAAAACAAATGAACAGCCTCATTATCTTGCTGCACTGGACTTTTTCTGTACTTCTAACTGAAGTATTTGTGATGCTCCTCTGACCAAAGGCTTTTATTTGGCCAAATATTAGGATTTATTATTTATTATCCACTATCTAGCTTGGATTTATTGTAGAACAGAAATGAACTGCAGGGAGTTCCAGGAAAATAAAGCCAAGTAGAAATATATTTATGTATGTATCTTAGATGAGGAACTAAATGTAAATAGCAGCAAACAATAATCAACACAGAGGTGTCTTAAAATTGAATCCATGGGTGTAATTTTTTCTTTGCCTGACTAACCAAATTACTCCAGCAAAAATCCTTTGATTTCTTCATTTCAGCTTGATGACATGATGTCTAAGTACCATTAGGGAGGTTAATGAGTTTTATTACCAAATTTAATTTATAAATATAGTTGAATTGTATGGCTCAGGAAACTGAAATGAAGCAGGACACCCACTTATTAATTTTTGCCATTCCAGTGATTTTTTTCATAGCTAACACAGTCTTCAAACAAACAAAACACCACCTCTTTGCCAGACATCACCAGACAGAATACATGAAAGTCAAATTGACTCTATTATTAGTTAAAGTTATGCCATCAAAGATATGCTGATGGTGGAGAGATCGTGAACATTTCATATGCAAGTTCCAAGTTAAGCTGAAGATAAAGAAGAAAGCTAACCAATCTCCACAATATGATCCCAATATGATTTCAAGGAAAACCTCAGAAATTGCTTTGAAGTTCTGAACATCACTGATTGAGAATCAGAGGAACCGTGAAATGAACTTTAAGTTAAGTTGTTAGGGATGAATGTGAAAAAGAGGCTGCCAAGGATGAAGGCAAAGAAGAAAGCAAACTGTATGGTCAGAACAAACTGTGGGAATTGCCAAGAAGATAACAGAAGCCACTGCCAAGTTTTTTAAAAAAAAATCTCAGAAAAAAACTTAAAGATTTTCAGAGAACTGTTAGAAGAGAAAAAAAGTGGTACGACAACATCTGTAAAAGCTACAGAACCAGAAGTGGTATTCAGCAGGTTCTGACCAGTTCTGGAGAACCGGGAGTGAAAAATTTGACTAGTCTGGAGAACAGACAAATACCACTTCTGACTGGCTTCACCCCCATCTGTTCTCTGCCTCCTGAGTCCCAGCTGATTGGCTGGGTCTTCTTTTGTTGCCCTGCACAGGAGAACAGAGCTGGAAAGCAGGTTAGTGGGGTGGGGAGGGAATGGGGATTTGCAATAAATTTCCCCAGGAGTGGTGAGGGAATGGGGATTTTACAGGATCCTTCCCCTGCCATGCCCACCAAGCCACACCATGCCCACCAAGCCATGCCCACAGAACCAGTAGTAAAATTTTTTGAATGCCACCACTGTACAGAACTTATGATATACCCACTGTAGTTTGATAAGTAAAAAGAAAAAGAATCGGTAAAGGTTTTAACCAAGCTATACCAGCAACTCTGAAAAATAACACAATAGCTAACAAGAGGCTTAACAGAGTGTGCAAACTATTATCCTTAATTTCACATGCTAGAAAAATAATATCCAAGGAACATCCAATGCAGAGTTATATGAAAAAGAGGCATAAAGCTAGCTTTAGAAAAACCATGGAACATGAAGCATTATTTCTGATGCAATTTATATAATTGTCCCAAAGTTGCTTTTTCAAGAGGCAACTAGTCTTTTTTTTTTCTTTGATGACTTTTTGCTTCTCGTTCAAGAAGCTTCTTCAGCTCTCAGAGAGAAGACATCTTCAAAGAAAAACCAGAAAGTCCAGTTGCCTCTTGAAAAAGCACCTTTGAGACAACCATGATCTGGATGACTAAGAATCTCTACAGAAATTTATATAATTGTGAAAGCCAAAGAATACCCCAGAAAAGTCAGTTGAGGCTTCATTGATTGTGGGAAGTCCTTTGACTGTGTTGATGTCAAGTTTTGGAAAGTGTTTGGAAAAACTGGGAATCCCAGAACATCTCATTGTTCTGATGAGATACTGGTCAGGAAATCACACTACAAATAGAACATGGTGAAACAAAGTGGCTCCAGAGTGGCAAAGATGAGACGAGGCTGTATATGCTCCCCTTATCTATTCAAGATATCTCCTGAATGTATACTAAAGGAAGTTGGAAGATTATTGGTTTTAAAATTGGAATGAGAAACATCAATTATGTGCAGTGTGTTGATGACAGTAGCTTAATGGGTAAAAGTAATATGATGCACAAAATGTAATTTCAATATAATAGGCACTAAATTCTAAATAAATAGTTCAATAAATGCTATTGTTCACTACAAAAACAAAAGACTGTTTTCAGTCTTTTTTTTTCTTGGCAGATTTTTCATCCTGGTTAAAGGAAGATTAAACTTTTCCATCAAACATTTTTGTAACAAATGCTTGGAACGCTGAGGATGACTCTCTATAAAGATTAATGGAAGTATGTAGAGTTATGAGAATTGGAAGAAAAAGTACTGCAGTTTCTATTAAGCTTGTGTTGTTTTTATAGTGCTGTGGGAAACTGCAACTATTCCTTTACTAACAAGCTTATTTTTGGAGTTGTATGTATGTCATTGTACCTCTAAAATTATAAAGCCCTTCCAGCAAAGATGTACCAATATATAATTTTTAAAAATTCTTGTGGAGAAAGTAATGTAAATATTATCATTTGTATGGGACATTCATGTACTGTGGTATTGTAAAAATGGAAGATCATAAATGCCTGATCTTTATAGGACACGACTGACTGTGGCTGTCCAATATTATTTAAGAGAAACCTTAACCAAAAAGAGCTGTGACATCTAAATCTAACTCTAGAATTGTCTAAAATAGCTATCCTCTAAATTTTAATTGTTGATAGCATGCAATACCTCACGAATCTTCTCTGAAGGTCTTGAAATATCTTAGTAATAATTTATTATCAGACACAGTGTAGCTGAGAAGTAAATGTTGAATAATGTTGCATGTCAATGGAGAAATCTTAAATTAATAACCGCTCAGCATACCTGCTATTTATTACAATGACTAATAGCTGCCTTTCAAGGTAATAGCCCTCCCAGCTTGATTTACAAGTGAAACAATTATAAATAAAATAAAACAATAAATATTATTTTAAAAGAGCAGAAAACTAAATCTCTAGAATTTTCTCATAGGGCAGTTGGTGTAATGGTCCTATTGTGTGACACAGGGATTGGGAAAGAGGAGAAATAGAACCAGGCTTCAGAAGCAGTTGTCTAACTACCTCACATCTCCGATGTTGGGGAAAGAATAATTCTGGTTGGTCCAGAATTAATCATGTTTTGAGTACAAAAAAATGCTATCATAAAACCTTTATCTTATTTTATTTTCATGCATTAGATCAATTATGGCATAGAGATGCCCAGTTGACATGTCTCAATGTTGGGTACACAATAAAAACAAGAAACAAGGTATTCTAAAGGGAAAATGTAGTGATTGTGTGTGTATATGTTGATTATGACTAATGGTTTAACTGATTTTAATGGGTTATTTTAAATATTCTTATCTTGTTACTTGTTGCAAAAAAAGGAGTCCTACTTTGGCTCACAACAAAATCATCCTTGGTAAAAGAAAAATAGTCACTTTAGATCTCTTTCCCTGTCCCTCTCTGATACAAGCTGTGGAACAATGCAAACATTGAATATCTTGCTTAAGTTATTGCTATTTAACACAATGCCATTATAATTGGTAATGCACGTGGGGCTGCAAAACAGCTCAGCAGATACAACTACCGGTAATCATATCGCATGTTTTTATTTAAAATCAGAACCAGGCTGTGAAATGGTCCTGCATTTTTTCCTTCCATTTTTGTATAAATTGGTGAACGGATATGGTATTATTTGCTTGTATTTAGTTACAAGTTGTTCAAAGTCTAGAATTTGGTAGAGTCTTCTGTCCAATATTTTAGAATTCGGTTTTGCACTTTTCAATTAAATCCCATGAAGAATCTTTTATTTTTATCTCTCCCCCCGCCCCCGAAAATGATGCTATTTACACTTCTGAGAGACAATCGTGTTGGAGACAAGGAGGCTAAGCAAAGTGACTCGCTCACTTTCTCTCTTCCAAATCTTCATAACTAAATCGAAGCTTCCCATGGCTAGATTAATTCACCTGTCTCTGAGCTGTGAATATGAATGCAAAACCAAGATACAGATTTCATCTTCATTTTCTCCTCCATTAAACAACATAGAATAAGGAAAAGAAACATCTCTTCTTTGAAATTTGAAGAGATACTGCCAATTCAAGTAAGTTCCGTCTGATACAGAGCAATGTTCTATCTTCATAATTCAGTATAAAACATACTTATTAATTATGATGTAATAAAGAAAATAAAAGTATTTAGTTTGCCATGGTTCCAAGAATTCAACAGTTGAATCAATGCACTTATCTCCCCTGGCAAGTCTCACTTTTTTTCTACTTGATTGGTCAAATGTAATTTTCTAGAAAAGCAGTGTTGTCTTATGGTGAATCTTACTGAGCACAAGTATACTTGAACCATGGCAAGTTGTTTGAATAAGAAACATCTTGGTTGGAAATCATATAGTCCAATCCAGCTGTGTTTATTTCAGTACTTGCATATTCAAATAAACACCAATTGTTTATTTGTGTGTACGATCCATATACATATGTGAACATTCAAATAAATTCTCTCAGAAGTTTATTGAAAATATTCAGAGGTAAAAATGGAGTATGTGCGGTTGACTCTAGCTCTAAGCAATTTTGTTGGTTAAATCAGATGCTAATGTTAAATAATCCATCTTGGATGGATGCGATTTTTAAAAAAAGCAGATTCGATTGATTCAGTCAATGATTCAGCCTCTGAAAAATACAAGTGGATTTAATATAGGAGAACATACTCTTGGACTTGAGTATGAGAAAGAGATTCAGCCATGAGACTTACTGGGTGGCATTGGATCTTTGGTCTAACCATCATATGCAGAACTTGTAAATTATATTGTGTAACTGAAGTTCTCAGGGTTGTGTTTTACTGATCATTTGAAAAAAAAAAAAAGATGGATCTTGGCACATTCTTCAAGAAATTTGGGTTTCATTTTGCTTTTCTCCAAATCAATACATGTAGAAGCAATAAAGTTAAATGCTGCAATGTTTTGCAGAACAAGTTATGAAATTGACACTATTTGTATTTATGTTTGCAAATAGGCAGTCATATGAAAACCATAAGACTATACCAAGGCTTGTTTACATGCTCAACATTATGGCAAAGCAACCTTGATCTATGCTATTGAAAATAGTTGATAGGTCACAGCAAAGGTATAACATATTTAATAATACATCTATTGACAGCAATGAGAATGGTTTATGTACAATATTGGAAAAATGAAAGTATACCACCAAAAAGAGAGATAATAAAGAAAATAATGGCTTGTGCAGAATTTGATAGATTAACTTAATACTGAAAGATAAGGGGAAATCAGAATATTATGATATCTGGAATAAGTTTTACCTGTGGTTGCAAAAAAGATGGGAAGGTTGGAACAAAACTAGCTGGGAGGATTAGAATCAAAATGTAAATATTGTACCAATAATAGGAATGTTAATGGTTTGGTTATATTTTTGTATGTAAGGCAAAGTAATGCCAAAATGGTTGTACCGTGCTTAATACTTATAGTTGTAAACAATAAAAATATATTTTAAAAAAGGAAATAGTTGATAGATGATAGACATATAGACAGATGGATAGATAGAGCGATAGACAGATTGATGGACAGTGATAGACAGACAGACACAGATATAGATTTTCAAGATATAGAACTCTATGGTACTTTTTTGTTTGTGAATGGTACTATGGTACTTTGGTTAATAATGCTAGATCTTCAGAAATACAGATATTAAGCTACCTTAATGCTTTGAAAATAGGCTCCATTTTGTAATGGAGAAGGAATAACATTTTTAAAAATCAAATAAAAGAAGTAGCTTATCAAGAAGAGACATAAGATTTGCTTGTTGTTGGCATTCTTCAGAGGGTCATTTGAGTCACCAAACTTTATTCTCTGGGAGTCAGGATTTGGGCTCAGAGTTTTAATCCTAGCCACATCACCCTGAGCATGAATGATTTCAAAAAATGTGGTATAGTTTTAGGGCTGTCCCCTGTAATAGTTCTTGCTTGCTCTTCACCTCTTCCTGCATCCAGGCATGATGAAACTATTTTGAGAGCTCATCTTACCTTGAGAATGTATTTTTTTTTCCCACAAAAGGGAAACTGATCATTCTGAGAGAGAACAACTCTTAATTTATTTATAGCCACATGCCAAGAGCAGCAACATGCACATGTCTCATGTTTCTGTTTGCATTTTTATTCATGAGTATTTGGGTGGCTTCTATAAAGATTTTTAGTAAACACTGAAAGCATTAGTCAATTACTCCTAATGTACAATTTCATAGCATGTTTATTAAATGATAATATTGAACTCTGTGACAGTATTATTTCTGAGAACACTGGGGCTTTATTGCAGGGCTGCTGAGAAATACCACATTGTGGAAAACACAGTATTGAAAGTCAAGAATGATTAGAAAAAGCAGATGTCACTGAAATTCTACTATGGGGGCAAAAGCCTGCCAGTGTATAGCTAACTTTGTAATATTAATAGTAATATTTCAAAAGTTGGATCATGGTGAATTGCTTAATGAAAGAAACAGTATTAAACAAGTTTTTCCTGCAGAATTGGCAAGTTTAATATCCAAACATATCCATTTAAAATCCCAAGCTTAAAAATAGGTGTAAACAATCTACAACTCACAATAACTTCTCTTTCTCCTCCTTTTCTTTCTCTCTCCTCTTACCTACAATCTTTTTGTCCTCAGTAATTCCTAAGTATGTAACTTCTGGTATCTTCAGAAGTAGGTAGATAAAAAGTAAAATGAGGCATCAGGATAAATCCAACGCTGCTTTTCTGCTTTCTCTCACAGTCCCTAAATCAAGGCATATCCGGTTCTTATCATATTCTTCTTTTGCTGAAATAGTACATGCTTATTGTAAATTATGACATTTGATACTAACAATTTTAAATACCATGCTGATATGGTATTTATTCCAGCCCCGGTAAGATTAAAACCAAAATCTTACATTTCATTGCTTCAACTCCTAGTGAATTACATCCTGTGTAGTTTCATTCATGACGGGCAATTCCAGAGAAATAGTATCACAACAGCAAAAACAGCTCCTTCATCTCCAAGCACTCCAGTGATCATGGCATCTATTCAGGAGCACTTGTTTATGGAGTTACATAGCTTCAGGCCATTTTATGCCTTTGTCTGTGCATGTGTGTGCATGTGCACACACACCAACATGACTTTGAGCCAGTTTTGACTCCTGGCAACAGCTTGGATGAATCTGCAATTTTCTTGGCAAGATTTCAGAAGTAGTTTGCCATTGCCTCCTCCCTAGAGCTGAGTGGAATTGACTGGCCCAAGGTCACCCATATGGCTCTGTGCCTAGCACAGAACTAGAACTCAAAATTTCCCAATGTCTAGCCTGGTGCCTTAACCTTTACACCCAAATGGCCTCCTCAGCCCTGTTAGAGGTCACTTTCTCACAAGCGGAAACCAGAGCATGCCTCCCTTGCTGGTTTTCACTGAATGGGTAGACACCATTGAGGAGAGATAGTCCTGAAGATGGTCCAGGAGCTATGCAGTATTCCATTCAATTTTTTTTTCCTAATTTATATTTTGTCACAAAAGCATTTCTGGGATGTGGGCAACAATCAATAAAAACAACACGTCTATAAAAACAATCATTATAAAAATATAAAACCAGATTAAAAATGAGAAAATACTATTACGTAAAGGTAAAGGTTCCCCTCGCTAGTCGTTTCCAGCTCTAGCGGGCGGTGCTCATCTCCATTTCAAGGCTGAAGAGCCAGCGCTATCCAAAGATGTCTCCATAGTCATGTGGCTGGCATGACTAAGTGCTGAAGGCGCATGGAATGCTGTTACCTTCCCACCGAGGTGGTCTCTATTTTTCTACTTGCCTTTTTACATGCTTTCGAACTGCTAGGTTGGGAGAAGCTGGGACAAGTAATGGGAGCTCACTCCGTTACATAGTGTTAGGGATTCAAACCAGCAAACTGCTGATCTTTCTGATTGACAAGCTCAGCATCTTAGCCACTGAGCCATTGCATCTACTACTAAACAATTTAAAATCTGTCTGTACAATGGAGCCATTCAAGGTATCCCTGATTCCCTTAGATCCCCCAGGCATGGTGACATAGTACTACTTGTACAATTCTGACTCTATCCATGCAAAGCAAGGAAAACAAAACAACATAAAATAAAACTTCATATGTTTCCCATTCACAAAATGAAACATCACAGGTAGTCTTTAACTTACAACCACAAGTGAGCCCAAAATTTATGTTGCTAAGTGAGACATTTGTTAAGTGAATTTTGCTCCATTTTACAATATTTCTTGCCACAGCTGTGGAATGAATCACTGCAGTTGTTAAGTTAGTAAGGCAGTTGTTAAGTGAATCTGGCTTCGCCATTGATTTTGCTTGTCAGAAGGTCACAGAAGGTGATCACATGACCCCAGGACACTACAAGTGTCATAAATATGAGTCAATTGCCAAGCATCTGAATTTTGATCATGTAACCATGGGGACGCCATGATGGTCATAAGTGTGAAAAGTAGTCGTAAGTTACTTTTTTCAGTGCCATTGTAACTTTGAATGGTCACTAAAAGTACTGTTGTAAGTTAAGAACTCTCATTGTTGATTATTGGCAAAATGGTAGAAGAATAGCTTTTATGTAACTGATTCTTTTTACAAGGGAAATCGTACTGTGTTTCTGAATACTAAAATCATACAGGTGTATAATAAAGGACTATATCACACGACTGACCAGACTCTTTCATAATAAACACTTAACAATTGTGAAATAATCCAATATAGAAAATCTGTATCTTTGAAATGATTTCTCGAGTACAATTTGTGCATAATTTAGGTGTTTCTTATGCATGTTTTATATTCTAGTATTGAATAGAGATCACACTGTTTGATTCCCTGTTCTTAGATATTTTGTTAGAGAACTAATGTGAAGCAACTAAAGGTGTGTCCTAATTAAATCTTGACATATAATAAATTTAGATATTTTCATTTTTGTAATTGATGTCTTTTGTCTTCTGAATTCTCTTATGTGTGGGAAATCAGGTTTAAAACTTTATAAAGCAATGTATCTTCCTGCATCAGTTTAAATCAATTACTTTCTCTCATGCTAAAGCCTAGGCTATCTCACAAGATTGTAAACAGGATAACAGGGAGGAACCATATACATTACATTCCTTGGAGCAAAATATAATAGTTTCTGGAAAATATGTCCTAAATAAACTTGCATTTCTGATTTATTTATTTATGGACTGGATTTATAAGGCTTCCAACAGTAATAATGTGACTCTGGGTGGTGTAGCCATAATGGTTTAATTGGGTTTAGCATATTGTGGGAACCCAGCCATTGTGGTTTACTCAACAAACATTGTTTAAATGAATCATGGCTTGAACCAAAACAAAATTAAACAAAACACTTTTCTGTGGCCTTTGTTTTTCTCTTGTTCTGTAGCTTGAGAACTACATTGTGGAAAACATGAAGTCAGAAATGGCCCAGCTGCAGCAGAACGCTGTCCAAAATCACACGGCCACCATGCTGGAAATAGGAACCAGCCTTCTCAGCCAGACAGCAGAACAGACAAGGAAGCTCACAGATGTTGAAACACAAGTAAGTAGTCACAATTATTTTCACCAAAACATTCTCTTTTTCTGGATAATCCTTTTGTCTGATGTAGCCAAGAAGGTGATCAGTTTGATTATGAGCTGCATATATCATATAGGAAGGTAGTGTGTTTACCTGGTGCATGGCACAGAGATAACCCAAACAGCTGGTAGTTCAAACCACCCCTTCGTTGCTCCAAATTTCCCAAAATGCTCCCATGTTTCTGGCAAGTCCCAGAGCAAAGTGATAACAAACCCACACACAAACCTAAAGCAGCCTCTGACTGCAATTAGTCCATCCCAGCACTGTGTACACCAGAAGTGCACAGCAATAAATCCAGGAAGGCAAATCAAAGTGTTCAGGAAGCAAAAAAATCCAGGTAATTAGTGCAGAACACCAGAAAGAATGCAAGGATTCTTGGAAAGTTCAAACATTGGCACTCGACACTTCAGGAACTCAGCATTTGTTCCTGAAAAATTCCCCTTTGCACAGCGTCTCCTTAAGTCTTATTTCCTAGGTGTACCTTGTGAAGATGGGTGGGGCACTCTTCCCTCATGTAGCCTGTTCAGTCTGGGCTATTCACACCTTCTCTTCACTCTCTGAGCTTTGGATCAGAAGGGGGTGGTCCTTGCTCCTCACCTGATCTCTGTCTCTCATGTTCATCTGCCCCTCCTTGTCTACAAACTGTCCTAAACTTGAAAGGCCTTGGTCTTCCCTATTTTCTTCCAAAGACAATGAAGCTGCCCCTTCAAACTCTTTCAGCTCAGGTTCCAGCTCGTATTCCCCCACAGATTCAGGCTCCGATGGGGGCATGACCGATAGTCAATTTTTGATTAAAATATAAACTTTTTGAGTGTTTACTGAAAAGTAGAAATAGAAGAGTAAAGTCCTAGTGGTTGTCTATGTTTGGTCTACACAAGTCATTGACTCTCTCCTAGCTGGGTAGATCTCCTTACTTTATATTGAGTCATCTTTATAACTAATTCCATGGATATATTTATACATTGATGGGTGTTCAATACTTGGCCTGTATTTGCTTGAAGTCAACTGAGAAGTTATTCTCACTGATGTTATCAACCAACTGATCAAAATTCTTTCCATTTTTATGTGCTAGAAAACAGGAAAATGCTATACTCCTACTTCATAAGGATGAGTGGCTTTATTGCATTGTTCTGTGGGTTTGGTCAGTCTGTTTTCAATTGGCCCATAATTCTGCTTAACAGGAAAATGTCTAAAACTAATATGTAAGTGGGTGGTGGAGAAAATATGTCTTACTTTCCAATGAATCATCTTTTTAAAGGGCTTACTATGTTTTTAAGATAAGGAGCCATCAGAAGTAAACTTATAAATCAGATGGCAAGAAATAACAGCACAAAAAATATGTATTCATAGATGTAGCACTATAATTTAATGATGCAGAGGCTTTTCTCTGGATGCTGCTAAAGCAATATCCATAGTCTTGATGAACCAGCATTTGATCACATCAAAATTGACTTAATATTTTCTTAATAAAATATAAATGTGCACCCCATATACGTTGAAGGATACTTACGACCTTATAAATTCAAGCAAATTAAGGTTATTTTGTTACTTTTTACAAATTCTGTGCTATTGCAGTATGATAACAATACAAAAGAATGGAAGGGACTGAAAGCTGAAGCAAAGATGTAAGATCAGTCTAATTGAAGGTCATATAAATCCTATATTCCAATATAGCCATTATTCATCTCCTAGATGTGGGTTGGCTGTAATATCAAAGAAGATAGCTCAATTTTGCTGCTTTTCCAGACTGTAATTGACTCACTGCTACATAAAAGGTTAAGAAGCCCAGACAACATCTGGTTAATTCCAGGATGTGCTGGGAACCCATCAGAAACAGGATTAGTTTCAGAAGGGAAGAGAGAGATAATTCCTTAGTATCAGCATTTCAAACTCTGAAACAGCCCATTGATCCAAACTCATTGGGCATCCTTTCATTATTGTTTGTCCTTTGATTTTATCTACCAGTTCACAATTCATAATTCCTTACTCTTCTCTTCTCTTCTCTTTACAGTTTTGAGCACATGTTATCTAACAGTTGTTCTATTTTAGACTGTCTGCCTTAAACAAATACATTCATATCTCTGATCATTACATGGGCAATTATGCACACCAAGTGTGTCACACCCAATCAGTCTTCAACCTTGAACTGTATATGCAATATCCTTTCCATATTTGTTACTTAAATATATACCAACATATGGAATAACCAAGATCAGTTACCCAAGGGAAAAAAATCAGTCCAACTACAGATAGTGTACACATGATGATGACAAGCCTTGTTCAAACTCACAGCTTCTTTTGTTTTCCAGAGAAGGTCCAATAAAAAATTTATGTGAAATAGACTTACCTTATAAGTAATGGGATATTAAGACAGGAAATCTTTGGAACAAAAAACTTGCATTTTTGTATTTATATCATAATGAAGAATAGAGGCTACACATTATAGGTTTACACTGTCTTAAAAGGAATCAAGCATTTCAAAACTCACCCATTGTGGCTTGAGTCTATCCTATGTTTTATATTACTTGCCAGGGGTATAGTTCCCAGTTTTCCTTTTGCAATCCCACAGCCCCAGTACTCATTGGGAAAGCAGGATTTTAGTTTAATGGCTTTCTACGGCACTTTCTCACCCTATGAAGAAAATACCGGACATGTTCAAGACATAAAACATAGATATTGCTCTCTTTAAGGTATTTTTAAAGTAACAATGAAGACTAAATTGTGCAAGAGATAAAAAAAAATCATACTAGTGCTTCAACTTTTCTTCTCAATGTTTTTGTGTTGTGTGACAAGATCTGACAGTGAACTATATAAAAGAGCCCAATCTGGGTCGGTAACCAGAACCAGAGGACAAATCATGCATTGTAAAGATCACTTGGAGGTGGTAAATAATTATAATGAAATCTACCAGAACTCCCTGCATGGATTGCCCTTGTAACTGTGAAGGACAGATAGGGAGGAAGCTAACCACCAGACTGCAAGAACACAAGTGAGCAGTCAGGCAAGGAGACCTGAATTCATTGGTAGCCTCACATTACAAAGAACAAGGAGATACATTCAATTTTACAGCTACTAAGATTGTTGGCCATGCAGGTACAAAGACAGCCAGGGAAATGATTGAAGCCTATGAAATGGGCCCCTTGTCAATCAACAGGAATGCTGCTTTACCATCAGCTTATCAGGTACTTAGGAGCCAAGGACATGGCACCACAAGGAAGCAACAGTCAATGACTTAATAACTGGCCATCAATACCCCAATCAATCAATAATAAGCCACAACCAACTGGGCACCACATAAATGCCACAGATAGAATAACCCAAACCACACATTTTGCTAGAGAGGAGTTCCCTGAGGATGGGCTCTAGCATGAATCCGAAAGCTCAGAAGACTAAACCTCTGGTCCCGGTGACCAACGCAAATTGGATCCTGCAACATTATCATGGGACATGCATATTTGCCTTCATTCATGTATTAAAAGACTTTTTGTGCAAATTGGACAAGGTTGCAGGCTACTTGTAAAGCTATTTACATTATAAGCAAAGACAAATATATTTCACCACATTTTAGGTCCAAGATAGAAAAGCAGTGGTGGGATTCAAATGTTTGTACTGCCAGTTCTGTGGGCGTAGCTTGGTGGGCATGGCATAGCTTGGTGGGCATCATTTGGTGGGCATGGCAGGGGAAGGATATTGTAAAATCCCCATTTTCTCCCCACGCCACTAACCTGCTTTCTAGCTCCATTGCAGGGCAACAAAAGAAGACCCAGCCAATCAGCTGGGACTCGAGAGGCAGAGAATAGATGGGGCAGGGCCAGTCAGAGGTGGTTTTTACCAGTTCTCCGAACTATTCAAAATTTCCACCGTCAGTTCTCCAGAACTGGTCAGGACCTGCTGAATACCACCTCTGTAGAAAAGGCTAGGACAAGCTATATATGAGGAAATAAAGTGTAAGGTATGTTCATACAGTGACAATCACTGTATAATATAGCCTTCATTTCTTAAGAAAAACTAATATTGATTTACTTTGCTACTGCTTTTCATTCATATGAGGTTGGGTAAATATGCTAAGTAGTCATACTAGAAATATGTATTAACCATTAACCATTTTCAGACAAGTAACCACCAGGCATATAATTTTACTCATTTAGACTCCTCAAAATTGATTTCAACATTGGAATGGTTGAATATAAAACTTATGCTTAAATTATATTTAATCTTGATGAAAATTATCTTCCTGTGTGAACCAAATTTTTAGAAACAAAACTTGTGGAATGTAGGAAAGATGGATGTAAGTTGCTTAAAAGTAAATGCTTCCATGAATTCTCAGATACATGATTTCTTCTTTTTTGTTCTCTTGTTTATATATAGGAAAGCCTTTTGTTGTGTCGATGTAGCTATTTTTTGTTCCTATCAGCTAGGAATCGTGTTTTGTTCAATATATAACAAAGTCGTATTGACTATGGAAGCAGCTGATATTAAAGAAATAGACACAGGAATGCAGACTTCTCTTATAGAGATATATACGATCTAAGATGATGAAAATGCTGTAAAGACCAAATATAGCAAAGGGGATACCACAGGATAATAATATATTAGAAATTGTTTCCTTTGTTTAAAAACTGAATTCAGCTTGGCAAGCTTCTCAGATCTGAAAGTGCAGTTTGAAAATAAATGCTAAAAACCCTGTACCACTTTCTGTTGTTACTAAATAACATATATCAATGAGATATCTGTATAAGGTGCATTGGATATATTGATGAAGATGATAGTTATGAATCAGGTTGCTTTTAATCTGTGTCTGTTTTCAGTGAGGTCATTTTAACATTAATCTTCTTTTTCCTACTTGTACCAATAATGATTCATTGTGTGTCCTTAATTTATTGCAAGTTCTTTGTTGTTGTTGTTGTTTGCCTTCTTCAGGTTCTTAATCAAACATCCCGGCTTGAAATCCAACTGTTGGAAAATTCCTTATCTACTTACAAGCTGGAGAAACAATTGCTCCAACAGACCCATGAAATCTTGAAAATTCATGAGAAAAACAGGCGAGTATAAAATGAATGGCATGATCTTTGAATGTTTCACGCTTATAGTCTTCACTACAATCCCCCAAAGTGAGATGTTTGCTTCCAGAACATGCTGGTTTTTCTACAAAAGTTTCTCCCATTATTTACATTCTACTAGAAACAATAAATCTAAATATTTCTAGAGTGCTTTTTGCACCTGCAAGAGTATCTCATCCAGAACAAGTATTGTGACGGCCATGTTCTACTTTTGACTAGCATCAAAAATTAAGAGCGAAGAGAACATTTCCATGACATTATAATTTTCTTTCTCTTTGGAATTTTTCTATTTGGAGAAGCATTTGGCTATGTTAGTTGTCAACCCCACAAAGCTATTTTGCTTCCACTGAATGGCATTCTGAAAACTATCCAAAACCTGCTGGTTCTCCCAGGCTTTGAGATAGGGTGACTGTGGGGTCCCTATGATTTTTGTGATATTGAATTAGCTTTCTGGGCAGTTCTGTTTCTTTATATATACATATACTTCTTTCTTTTAACTGTAGACTGCTCAGAGTCATTAAGGAGATGGGAACCCTCCAAACTGAATGAATAAAGAATGAATGAATGAATGAAATTTATCATGAGAAACGATGCAGTCCAGACAAAAGTGTATTACTGTACTTTAATAAGAGGTAGGGATACATATATGTTCAAAAGGGCACTTTGTTTCTATCAAGATTTGAATGAAGCATCTCCAAAAAGGGTCATTCTAAATGGGGGAGCAAAATAGCCACAGAATTTTGTTCTGCTTACCTAAAGTAGATACATACAGCACATGCACCAGTGCTTTGTGGAAGTGGGGTAACTCCAAGGAATATATTCCATGTATCCAGAATAAGGTATCTCTGAAAGGTGAAGCATTGGGGTGGTAATTGTATAATTCCCACAGTTTGTGTGAATAAATATAGATAGATAGATAGATAGATAGATAGATAGATAGATAGATAGATAGATAGATAGATAGATAGATAGATGATAGATAGATCGATCTTTGGTTGTTCGGGTTTTCTCCCGCGTAAGATTCGAAGTATCTAGGCAACGTTTCGATGAAGTCTCATTCATCATCTTCAGGCTTCTGTCTTCGGCTCTTGTTTCTCAGAGTAAAATATATAAAATTTATTTATTTCTGTATGGCATTCAGCTTTGTTCAGGTATTTTCCCACATCATTGTAGTTGTGCTTTTAAAGTTGTAGCGACATTTCAGCAGAATCTCATCTGCCATCATCAGGCTTCTGTGGCAGATGAGATTCTGCTGAAACGTCGCTACAACTTTAAAAGCACAACTACAATGACGTGGGAAAATACCCGAACAAAGCTGAATGCCATACATGTAAGTACCCGCGAAAACTTAAGAAAACATATATATATTTCATATATATATTCCATGTATATATATTCCATGTATATATATTCCATGTATATATATATTCCATGCATATATATTCCATTATATATATATATATATATATGGAATGAATATATATTTGTTTTCATAGATTTTCATGGGTACAGGTATGCAGGTCTTGGCATGTTTGGGTCTTTTCCCATGTAAGATTGAGATTATCTTGGCAACGTTTCGACGGGGTCCCAGTCCTGAGTAGAGCATATTGTTAGTATCTCAAAACTCTTAGCCAATGGAGAGATGTCTAAGTAGCTTTGGCTAACATGGCCAAGATCTGACCAACTCAACTCGGTATATTGCCCCATTCCCCATTATCTGTGTATTCTTTTTCTTTTGATGTATCCTTTTTAATTAGAATGGTTAAAAATTAATGGCATTTTTCTTCCTATTTTTGAAGTGGAAACTCTTCAAAAGCCATAGTGTAAACCTTACAATATAGTTTAGAAACTGTAAAAAAAAAACCTCTCCAAAACAGACAAAAATCTAAATCTGGACTTCCTCTTTTTTGCTTCACATTTTGAAACACTAGAGATCATCAAGGACACCATCAAATAAAACAAAACTAAAACTAAACTAAAATCTGATTAGGAAGGGCTATCCTTCAAATAATCAGGATGAAAGAATGTTTAGGATGAATAAAAAAGTGGTATTAAAAATTGTCAGAAGACATTTGAAGCATGTAAGTTTAAATACATCCTCCTTCCTTAAATATCTTTCATGTTAAAATATTGTGGAAAATGGGAGACATTATATGCTGGATGTTGTTTAAAAAGTAAACACTACTACCATTCACAAATCTCTGCCATACTTATTATATCAATCCACAGTACATTATAAAGTAAGACATTCTGTTGGAAAACTACTCAATGAATACTTTGCCATTTTTAAATACATTGCCATTTTTCAAACCTGTAAACTTACAGGTTTGATTCAAACAACTTCCCATTATATCTTGTTCAGATTTGTTTTAGTATGTGTCATGAACATATTCAATTATGATTTATTTGATAAACCATGGTTAGATAAACCATGATACTGGGCTGAATGAATCCAGTCATAATATGACATAAAAATAGAAAGTTAATGATGTGCTTTAAAAATCAATGCTAAATTGGCCCGTTGGACTTAAAAGCTTCTGCTATGTAGCTAGATTTGTACTTCCCATAAAATATTTAGCCACTACTTGGACCTTTAAACTGATCTTACAATTATGGAGGCAATAGAATGGAATGGAATGGAACGGAACAGAATGCTGTCTTTGATCTTGTTCATATAGATAGCCAGTCCAGGATATTCAATGTTGAACAATTTGAGTTTAAGGAGAAAACTATTGCCATATGATTGAATAAGGAGATATAAAATTAGTGGTTTTATTAGTGGTTCATTCATAACTACTGTTAGGTATTACACTGTGGTCTTGATAATTACACTGGTTCCTGACATGAGCATCTCTCTTTCAGTTTCTATATGGTTTTCATTTTTCCAATAACATAGGAATCTATATTTCTGTATAAAGCAGAATATTAAATCTGTAAATTTGTAAGATAAAGCCATATTATAACTGAACAAAAGGGAGATCAAACCCCTTTCCCCTCATTATTACTATATCTTTGTGCTATATGAAGCTGACAGCTGTTAATATATTCCTTTAGTAGGATTTTACAATCTGCATCCGTTAAAGTGTTCAAAGTATGTTTTTCTAGTATCATTGCAATATTTTTTTCTTAAAAAATTACATCCAGTATCTTTAGAAGATTTGTGGATTTCGTGCTCTCTTTTGCTCTTTCTCTATATACACACCTATAAACAGACACTGAAAGTCTACGATAGTCAATGAACAAACAACATGTGGATGCTATTATATCCCCAGATTCAGTTAAATGACCCGTGTTTAAGGCATTTTGCCACAGAACTGTTCTCCAAAAGAAAAACAATAAGAGGAGCCTTGAGATGTGTGTGAATAAGTGAAGAATGAGGAGATCTAAAATTAAATCTTAAATAACACATAGATCTCTGGCTGGTTAGTGTGTGGATATAACATTATTTTTGGCACACAGAAGCAAAAGAGCGATCAGCAGATGAGAGATACTTACAACTTCCTAACCAGAACAGGAAGATTTTACTACTTAAATCTCCAACCGGGGCCAAATGGAAAGTTGGCATGGGGAAGGTTTTTATGACCTCAAGTTTTTGTGCAGATGTTGGGCAACTGCTGGAAAGGCATCACCATAGCCAACAGTGAAAGCCTGGAGCCATATTATGAAGGCTTTTTTGTTCTCCGTCACTTCTGTGATGATGAGATCAGGTGACTAGAAATAAAGCTGATGTTTACTGGACTCAAGCCCAAATGCAAGATGAATCTCATAGCACTCATCTTAAAAGTACTATTCATATAGCTATATTCTTCTCCAACTTATGTCAAATCTGCACTAGAGAAGAATTCCCAGTTTACTCATGGAGTTTATGAACTTTCCTTCCTAGTCTCCCAGCTGCAATTCCTTTTCCAATACTTGGCTCAGTTATGGTTCTCTAACTACAGGAAAAAGGAAGACCTTATCTTTTGCAGCTTTTATTCAGTAAACAGGCAAGCAGGGCAGAAAATAAACATGGATTTATACAGGAAAGGGTATTTTTTGAGAGGAAGAAACATCTTAGCCATCCATTTATTTAGAAATAAGGTTTCAGCTCCTAATTTGCCTATCTCAGCTATTCTTATATGCTAACTAAGGTCTTCTCTCTCACCAATGTCTCAGGTTTCCTATCTCACCTGATATCAGTAGAAAAAGCAGACTTTGTTCAAAGATATGTTTACTGGCCCTTGCTCCTTCTTGTCTCCCTTGCAAACATCAAGACAAACATAAATAATAAAGTAGCCGATAAACCAAAATAGCAATGTTCAGTAAACAAACATAATCCCATAAAGTTCAAGTATGAATCATGGGTGACTAGAGATGTTTCAATGAAATATCAGACTGGTCCTTTGAATGTATCTGAAGAAAGCAAGATTGAAAGATCATCCATGAATCCTCTCAAAATAGCTCCTTGAAAGGAAACCGTGCAAGGCCTTGCAAGTGTTGAGTAGATGACATCTTTATTCTCAGCAGAGAATAAAGGAATAAAAGTGGAGACAAAAACCAGGCAATCTCATTTTGTAATCATTATTTTTGAATGTTCAACTTAATCCCTTAGTAGATGTTAAAGACATTCAAACAGCTTAAGCTTAATTTGATACCTGGTGAATTTTACCATCTTGGGACTTAAGAAATCTTAAATAAAGTCTCAAAAATGTATAAATTAAATTTAATTACACAAGCAAGTGTCACATTCACGGGTAACAATGAAGAAGGAAGTGGATATGGGAATAAAGAAAACACTGTTTCATCATATTTGTATAATAAAACAATATTCATTTTTGTGCACATTTTTTCACTGTTATTTATTAGATTTATAAGTAATTGTTCTCAAAACATGTGAAATTACTGCTAACAAAGAGATGAAAATAATAAATCAGATTAAATCTTTCAGCTTTCTATATCATAGGGAAAGAAGGCAAAAAGATAAAATAAATCAAAATACAATAAACTGTAAAATTAAATTTTACGAAGCACTACTTTGAATTTTATTTTTAAAGGAAGTTCCTTTTTGGAAAATACATAAGCTAGCTTCATGGAAGGAATGCTGGTTGGGTGAAATATGATGTTGGTGTCACTTCTAATTTTTTCTTTGGAAGAACTTTTGCATATTTTACTTTGATTACCTCTTTCAAATCATTTTTCATTTTCATAGTCTCTGAAGACATCATGTACCTCACATAACCTTTCATTTGGAGAGCATTGAGGATGCTATCATTCTTCTGACATTATACAGAGAAACTAAATCGTTTTAGTGAAATCAGTTTTTCTTAAGTTAAAATACCTTCAACCGCTAATACGTGTGTGTGTGTGTGTGTGTGTGTGTGTGTGTAGATAAAGAGAAAATATTCCCTAAAAGAGTTGGCTATAGTTCTCGTATATGAAGAGAGATGAAATCTTATATGATATTTTCCATAGATTCTATAGATTTTGTGGTTTCATTTTTTAAATGTCATCTTAATAAAATGTGTGCAGAGGTTGTGTTTTCTTTTGCTTTTGCTTTTAATTTTCCAGTGGCTATTGCCATTCTAGTCATCTTTATTCTTTGCCTGGATATTAGTTTTCAGATGGGAAGTAATTCATATTGCACTGTTAAGTGTCAGGTTATGGCCAAAGCAGAACAGCAGAATGGAGCAGACAGTGGAGAATATCCAGAAATTGATCTGGAGTGTGTTGTTCACTGGGTTTTTGGATGCTAGGGGTACCAGTGGGGATAAGGCTGATAAGAGACAAGCCCCTTTCTTTTTATGTGTGATGTCTTGATATTTTTTGAACCACCTTTCTGTTATATATTGTATATAGTATACATAGTTGTCAGTTGAAGTTCTCATTCTGGTCCTCTGGTCCTTTTTATCTTGATTGGTTGTTTGGCTGATCAGTTTCCTATAAAAGGAGCTCTGTCAGCCAGGGAGTTTCAATTGCCTCACAGGCAGTATTGAATAAAGAGCTATTAGAAATCACTCTGGCCTAGCTTCCGTTCTTTACCCAGAACTTAACACCTTCCCCTGCAGATATTCTAGTTTCAAATCTTGTTCATTTGAAATTCCCTCCATTTTTTAAATTAGGCTCACACAAAAGTTTAACAAGTTTGGTTTGAAATACTTTAGTTTTTTTTTTTAAAAAAAAAAATACTAATCTGAGATATTATCAAGTGGAATAAAACCCTGAACAGGGATTGTTCTACCCTTCTCTTTAAAATCACCGTAAACCAGGAATTGCCCACTGAAGGTGGCAGGGTAGAGATTAGGAACCAATGAAAGAAAGAAGAAAAAATAAGAATAAAAACAAGTAGGGATCTGTGTTGCTGTTTGGAAATTTGGAAATGTTCTGGATTGAAGTACCCTGGGTTTACCTCTGTTACTACAACTCTAGTAGCAGAGCTAGTAAACTTTGTTTTCTAAAATATAGGGGGGAACTTTTTTTTTTTAAATGCCAGATATTTTCATTTGTGAACAGCTTTGTTTTTCTGCTGTTGCTGAGTTTTAATTATTATTATGATTCATTAGATTTATATACCTTACACTTCCCAGTTACTTGAGGGAACACAATATGCTATATTGTTGTTCTTTTATTTTTCTGAGGTTTGTTTTATCATTGAGCAATATTTGTGAGTGAATTGTGATCTACATACACATATTTAAATAATCTTCTGCAGTGTGTTTCCTTCTCTTTCTCTCTCACACACATGTGTGTGTTTTGTGTGTGGGAATAGGAATGGGTCTTTTGCAAAGCCAGATTTTTGAAGACAGGTGATAAGTCAGTACTGGCTGTATTTAACCAGTTTCCTAGGTTGGAAATATGTTTGGGTGGCATACAGTCAGGAAAGTTAGGTTAGATTCAAAGAAATCTTGATCCGTTCCACATGCATAATCTGCACTCTGCTCCAACCCCTGCAACCTATTCATACATGCTAAAACAAACATGTGATGCTGAAATGTCCTTGTTTCCCCAGTCTATTGGAACACAAGATTCTTGAAATGGAAGAAAGGCATAAAGAGGAACTAGATACGTTAAAAGAAGAAAAGGGGAACCTGCAAGTTTTGGTGTCTCGTCAAAGCTACATTATCCAAGAACTTGAGAGGCAACTAAGTAAAGCAACAACCAATAACAGCATTATGCAGAAGCAACAACTTGAACTCATGGACACAGTCCATAGCCTGGTCAGCATTTGTTCCAAAGATGGAGGTAAGATGGTATTCATTTGAAAAATAAACAGGGATAGATAGATTGAATGTCTTTAGTGCAATAAATGACTTTATTCATTCCAGTATATAATTCCCCAAACTAGTTAGTGGAAAAAATAAAAAACAAAAAATGTGCCTTCCTCAGTATTTCCACTACTAATACCAATGGTCTGTGAGGATTGATATTGATGATTGTAGACCAGCAACAGTGGAAGTAGATATATAAGTTCCTCCTGAAGCTTAAGGACTAAAACATTTTGTTTTCCTACATTAAAGTGGTGCATTTTGGGATGGCAGAAGAACAAGCCATTGCTAATGTGTTAATCAGGTCTGGCAGTATGAAATGAGAACATTAGGTGTCAGGTTCCAAAACCAAGGATGATATTGAGATCTTTAGCAGATTTCTGTATTGTTCCTCTTCTATAGAGAGAATTCCCAAATTAAAGCAGACTAGTTTGCACCAAAAAGATATACTATGAGAACTGTTAGGCAGGAACAATCTTCTTTCTCTCACATAAACTATCTAAATTGTATGGTCTTTTGCTGCTCTGGAATGCACTGCATCCCTCCTGAGAACACAAACAACTTTCTATCATATTGGGTGAGGCTTGCTGTTTCTTGAGAAATTATCTATGAATTCTGATCATTTTCAGAGGATTTTTATTTGCCAGGCTTGGGTTGAACATTGAAGTTTGATGCTTACCTTATTGCAGATGGGTATAGATCGTGTGGTCCTTAGCCTTTTGTTCATCTCTATTCTTATTCTGCTACTCATTTGACAAATTGATCCTAACTACAAATTGATCCAGACCAACATGGGCAAACAGTGGAGATCCTGGTGTTGTTGGGGAAAAAATGGCAGCAACTGTAGCTATTCTGGCCAATACTGAAAGATGCTAAGAGTATCTCAAGATGCCTCCTTTCTCTACCCCAGGAATATCAAACTCATGTCATCATGACAGTGTCATGGGATGTATTGAGACTTTTTCCCACTTTGCTAAACTGGGTGTGGGCATGGCCAGCACGTGATGCATCCAGCCCACAGGCCAGGAGTTTGACAGCCCTGACCTAGCCTGATAAAAATTCAGCTCTCTTTTATTAAAGTGCTGCACTCCTCCTGAATCATTTGGGTTGGGTCTGTTGGTATCTCCCAGACCTACAGTAACTTTCACTTTTTGTTTTGTATTGTATTTTAAAACTGTGGTTAAGTTGAATTGAAAAATATTATCTAATTAGCATTTTAAAATAATATTTTCTATAAACTTGATTATTCTACATTATTATAAAGGATGAAGGAGGCATATACCATTTTGAAGTTGAGAAAATATCACTCTTATCCTAATTTCCTTCATAAAGTATCATGAATGGTTGGTTGCAGGAACTGGGCATGGCTACTCTAGTGAAGAGAAAGACCAGGGGAGACATGATAAGCAACGTTCAAAGATCTAAGGGGCTGCCACAGAGAGGAAGGGATCAAGCTATTTCCCAAGACACCCGTAGGCCAGACAAGGAATAACGGATAGAAGCCGATCAAGGAGACATTTTTTTCTAGAAATAAGGAGAAATTTTCTGACAGTGAGAACAATCAACCAATGGAAGAGTTTGCCTTCAGAAGTTGTGGGAGCTTCATCAATGGAGGCTTTCAAGAAGATATTGGACTACCATTTGTCACAAATAGTGTAGGATCTTCTGCTTGGGTGGGGTGGTGGTGGATTAGATAACCTACAAGGTCCCTTCCAACTCTGTTAATCTGTATCTGTAGGTGAGCCAGCAGTAATCTTATTTTTCCACATCTCAGCAAGAGCTTATTTGATCAATGATCAGAACAATAAAAGAAAATTATGACAATGTATGCTAAATTATGATAATGTAGCATAACCTTTTTAAACTGTGTGTGAGAGTCTAACAGCATACTATAAAACAAAACTTACCATGGGCATATTTATTTTTTGTTACAGCAAATCTAATTCTATAGTAATTTGTTTAGATACTTTAATAGCTTTAACACCAAATTTAGCTCCATTAAATGTGATGTTAGACTTATGATCTAATAAGAGAAAAGCAAGATGAAACTTATGATTTTCCTCTTTTGGGAGAGAAATGATTTAAGGGATACTTTGATAATATGCTTAGTGCACAAAACATGTTGGGTGGTTTTTAATCAAGTTTGAATTGTGGTGATAAGTTCTTCTGAAAAAAGGAATTTTAGCTAATCTACAACTGAGAACTGCTGTAGGTAAAACATCGTGCCTGGCTCAGAAAAAGGATTGCTGCTGAGTAGGGGATATAAGTGTGGTTGAAAATCTACGTGATTTCCATCTAGGGTATTTTAAATGCTCCTTGATATGTTTTAAACTAAGTTCATGCTATTGTTCAGCATCAAATAATCTGGCTGTGACAATTTGACGCACTATTTTTTTTATTCTAAAGACAATAGCAGGCTAAGATAGAGGCCCGAAAGAGTACATTTTTTGAGGACTAGTAGATACCAAGAGCTTTGAAACTGATCTGTCAACAATAGAAGGCTCCATCCTGCTGGGGGGAAGAATGGCATTTGAGCCAATAATTAAATATGAGCAGCCATGCCTTTATTTTCAGTGATTATTTTTTCCTACCTAAGGAATGCATTGGATACACATTTTTAATCCATGGAAAATTGATTGCATTAACCTAGTTTGGACCATTTCTAGAGATTTATAATCAGAGAATTGGTCTAAGTATGCTCCATAAAACATCTAGATTACAAACTTTGTCTCAAATAACTGAAATGCAACAAGAATATGTTCTTTGCCTTGGCATGAAAGAAAGACTAGATTGCTCCTTAGCTCTTCAGGGCTAATTGTATCATGTAATCTATATGAGATTTCCAAAAACCAATAGCAGGTAGGATCATCACTAAATATTTCAAACTCTTAAGTTATCCTATTTCACTTCCTGAAATAGTCTGCTTATGTTTTTTAGGATTTTTAGCAAAGACTACTGATGGTTTCATTTTCTGCTAAATAATTTAGTTTTTTAAAAAATTAGTGTTGGGTTGGTCTAAGTCTATTGATATCTCCTTTTGGTTTGCATGTAGTGCTTTTGGACTATATAAGATATGTGAGCCATCTCTGCAGTCCATAAATAAAAACACAGAGACAAATTTTCCAAGAGTCATTGTTATGTTGATCTGGTTCATATATGAGTCATGCTCACTAGCTTCCATTGATGGATGACAAGTTTTGAAATACTACTGGAAATAAATATAATATCCCTTATTCTTTGCAGACCCCAAACAGTCCTATACTGTTACTCTACACCAAAACTCTCAGGCTTTTTCTTGACTCTGATTTGGGATTTCAGACAATCTGGAATCATATATTATTCAATAATAAATACGATATCATCAGGTAGTCAAAAGCAATATGGTCATGGAGAATTAAAATCCTCATGTTATAATTTTGAACAAGGGTGCTCCTGTAGATCATATTTAGCCAATCCACAGTAGGAAGTTATCCAACTTAGCAAGGGAAATGTTGCTCAACTGAAGGAACAGTTGAGTATAGGTCTGTGTATGCTGGGGCCTGCTCAGGGATTTAGCAATAGCTATATTAAGTTATGACTGAATAATAGTTGGGGACCAGATACAACATACTTTCTCTTTAAAAATAGCTATAACAATGTGAAATAGATACAACACAAATATAATTTTATAACATGAATATAGTTCAGTTCAGCACTGACTTGAGAAAAGACCTTTATAAACAATTTCATTGAATTTAAATCATCTAATGGTATAAATGGATGTATTACAGAATAACACTAGACAAGATATATATGCAGAATATTTTACAGTACAGAAGGGTTATCATGCAGTTTGCGGTAAGATCATATATTTTCTTAAGTAACTTTTCAATCCTTATTCTTATTTCAAGTTATTTCAGTGTACTTTTCTGTTATCTTTTCTTGAATAAGCTTTTCTTGAATAATCAAATAATACATTTTCCCCAATTTTCATAAGTAGAATACATGTTTTCAGTTGGATAAACATTACCAATTCTTTAACATAATCTACTCAGTAATCTTTGCAGGATTTTATTGAAGTGACTGCTAATATAACATCAATGTCTTCTGTCTTTAACTCAAATAGCTATCACAATTTTAGTGACAGTTAAATAATTTATACAACAGATAACAGATAATCAGAGTTGGAAGGGACCTTGTAGGTCATCTAGAGCACCCCCCTACCCAAGTGGGAGACCCTACATCATTTCTGACAAATGGCAGTCCAATGTGGTATGCTATGCTATACCACATTGTTATATACATCTTAGGTGTAGGAGAAGCAGAGCCTGGGAGTGGACTTAAGAGAGGAATCAGTCAGAAGTCATTACAATCCCATAAGCAATCTAAGTCCAGCTCCTCTTCAATTCTGTTAACTCATATCTAATGCCAGTTTAGTGCTGATAGTTAAATAGATTCTTGTGTATAGGAATAAGCAATGAATCAGCTTAACTGGAACTTAACACACCATCCTAATTCTTCTAATCTGAAATTAGACAATATCATTCCTAGACATTTCTTAGAATTTAATTGTTGAGATGATTCTAAGGAATAATTGTAATTGTAAGGAATAATTACAATTGTAATTGTAATTAGACTTGATCAGCTATATCACCAACCTATCTTCAATAGAAAATGGGAATCATCTACAAAGTAATTAGTAGAATTGCTACTGAGGCTATTCAAAAGCACAAAGAGACCAATTTATAACTAATTATTTAATTTCCAAATTGACTATCTTCTTCAGGTTAATTAAGTTTCATTCAGCATTTAACAATCCCTACATAATAGTTTTGTTGACTTGGTGGCTTTCCAAATATGTTTAGATTACAGCTTCCAAAATTACTAGCCAATTTTTCCAACTAAGAATGTTATAGTTCTAGTAAAAATGCATCTGATATTACACTGGAGAGAGCTGGAGAGATATACTTATGCCTGTCTTTGTTTTTATAGCTCTTCTGATACCCTGCTTTAAACACTCAAAATCACTAAGAAATTAAATGGCTATGGAACAATTTTGGGCAAAGCATCATGCTGATTATTATGTTGCTTTGAGTGTGTAGTTGGAATTTTCTATTTGAAAATTTGGCCTACTAGAAAAACCAATGTGTCATAGGAATGCCTTTTGAACCAGACTCATCTGAAGTGGGAGAAATTGAAACAGTGACCTGTAATTTTGCTTGAAAACTTTACTCTTGAACAGCTGAAAGTTCCCAGCTGTGTGAAAAGCTTTTTGTGAAAACAAATTCAAAGTGAAATGTACATTTAGTGTGCAATGGAGGCTAGAAAGGTGAATCTTTTGAGAAGATGTATGCAGAAAATTTAAAGAAGTCAGTAAAAACAGGACAGACACAGACATCAGAGGATAATTAGGATTGCAGAAAAAACAATTACTATCAACCTGCCTTCCATAAAGGACCTGTATACTGCACAAATCAAAAATAGGGCTGTGAAAATATTTACAGACCTCTCACATCCCGGACATAAACTGTTTCAACTCCTTCCCTCAAAATGATGCTACAGAGCACTGCACACCAGAACAACTACATACAAGAACAGTTTTTTTTCTGAAAGCCATCACTCTGCTAAACAAATAATTCCCTCAACACTGTCCAACTATTTATAAAGTCTGCACTACTATTACTATTAATCTTCTCATCACTCCTTATCACCCATCCCCTCCCACTTGTGACTGTATGACTGTAACTTTGTCGCTTGTATCCTTACGATTTGTATTGACTGTTTCTTAGTATGATTTGATTGCTTATTGTACCCTATGACTATTATTAAGTGTTGTACCTGATGATTCTTGACTCTTGATGAATATATCTTTTCTTTTATGTATACTGAGAGCATTTGCACCAAGACAAATTCCTTGTGTGCCCAATCACACCTGGCCAATAAAGAATTCTAGTCCAGTAATCCATCTAGCCCAGTAGATATGCATACAAGGAGGTATTTTTCCAGGCTTCAGAAAGCTTTACCTAGCAAGTCCTAGGGCTAAACTTGGGATTGTAAGATTACAAAGCATATCCTTTCTCACTGAGATATGTTTTTCTTTCCTGAATGTCTAATTAATGACGACAGTATTTTTTCCCCCCACAAAAGGATATTCAACATGGAATCTAAGCTAAAGCTACCTGTTGACCAGCAGACGTTTTCTTGGGAAATGCCTGCCGATGGGTGGCTGGTTAGGGCACAGCTGTGGAGCATTTGGCAAGCTGCATTGTGGTTCAATCCAGGTGCAGCGGGAGGAAAGAGACTCTTGGTATAGTAAGCTCTTTGACTTGGTTGGGAAAAAAAAGTGGCTCCATCCTGGAGTAATTACAGGTTGGCATTTTGACAGCAAGGCAAACCTCATTCTTTGTTCACATACTCATACACACAGAGTGTGAATGGAAGGAAAGAAAAAGCATCCGATTTCTGAAAGAACATCAATCGCTTGCAGCTCAGTTTCATGCCAGGTTTGGCGGAAGAAAAGGCACCTGTAAGAAAGCTTTTGTTCCACCACACCATGCTGAGAAACTCATTTGATATAAACACAAAAGGAACAGTGAGACCCTCATCAATCCTCCCCCCACCAACATGTAACCTTTCTTCACAAAGCTGTTATTTAAAAATATTTTAAGAGGTGAGATTTGATCAAGTAAATGTTTTTTCATCCTAGAGAAATATTAACTGTAAAAAAAATAAAGTTTGGTTATTTTGTGTGGCAGTTCGGCAATTTGAATCCCTAGCACCACATAATGGAGTAAGCTCCCATTACTTGTCCCAGTTTCTGCCAACCTAGCAGTTCGAAATAATGTAAAAATGGGAGTAGAAAAATAGGGACCACCTCGGTGGGAAGGTAACAGCGTTCTGTGTGCCTTCGGTGTTTAGTCATGCTGGCCACATGACCATGGAGACATCTTTGTTCAGTGCTGACTCTTTGGCTTTGTAATTGAGATGAGCACCGCCCCCTAGAGTCAGGAATGACTAACATGTATTTGCGAGAAGTTGGCCAAAAGTCATTTGAAAAAAGACAGCAATTGTAGAGACTGGTGTATTCTTTCCTCATGCTGCAGTCCCATGTACATTTCACATTACTTGGCAGCATGAAATAACATAGTGAATACTGGATGATAGGTTTCAGCTTCTGGAGATGTATTAGACTTATGTTGACGGAATAGGAGTAGATGTCCCATTGACTGTAGGCATATATTCTAAGGATGATTTTGCTGTTGTGCATAGTAAATATCTTATGTTTCTGAACCTTAGTGACTTAAGATGTGTGGACTTCAAGTCCCAGAATTCTCCAGACAGCATGGGCAATTCTGGGAATTGAGATTCACACATCTTAAAATTGTTGAGGTTGAGAAATATTGATAAAGAAGGCTGAAGACTGGCTTATCTTATATACACTAAATTCTCTTCTGTGAGCTTTGCTGTAGGTAGCTTGCTATGTATGAACACAAAGCACTAACAGTTTGATTGATTTATTATGTGCCATCAAATCATTGTTGGCTCTTAGCAGCCTCATAGGTTGATTTTCTCCTTTTCAGATTTGTTTTATTAAACAAAACTTGTTATTAAACAAATATTAATAAAAAATAACAATGGTATAAAAAACTTTATTTGATTTATTTGATTTCTATAGCTGCCCATTTCAAACCAGTGAGAAATGCACATTTATCTTTTGATTTTATGAGTATTAACAAACACCACATTGATTTTACATAAATAGTCGCAATCTCTATAATCAGAATTAATAGTTTAGAGTTTTAAGTACCATATGTAATATCAAAATAAAATATCAAAATGAAGGAAAGGACTAGAAATTTCCTCAATCTTTTTTACATTGATCCTATATTGATATAGGATAAAAATAAGTTTGCTACCTACAAAACAATCTCCTCCATCAAGATATACAGGGAGTCAGAGAAAGCAATATGAAAAAAGCGGACTTTTCAACTTTCCCCCATATAACAATAAAAGGTATGTGTAAACAATGTAATTCTCATCCCTCTGAGTTAATATATTTAGGTTTCTTGATCTAGATCTGTATTGCAGTCACTGAGAGTTTCAGGTTAATTTAGATTCTCATATAACTTTAAGTGCAGGTTCTACAGGTTTTTGCACTGATTTTTTTAAAAATGTATACACTATAAAAAGCATTTGTTAGAAACTTTGATTCATAATCAGATAGAAGGATATAACTGAATAAGTACAGGAGCTGTGAGTTATACCAATTTCATCATTAATATATATGTTTACTTAGAAGTAAGTTCTACCAAATGAATTGCAATTAATTTTCAAGATGTAGCTTTTCTGACCATATCCCTCATGTGACGACTAGTCCAGTATCTTCAGCCTGAGATGATGGGGTCCACAGTTGACCTCCCACATGTTTAGAAGTAGCCCCAGGGTTTCTCCAAAGGTTGACTCCAACTTCTGCCACTGTAACTTGCAATTTAATAGAAGGTAGAAAATGTGAAATATGTGTTAAATCATCAGATAAATTGTGTTCAGTATACAGCTCATTAACTTTGAAGTATGGCCGCTAGTGTTTCACTTGAAGGCCTCAAACCATTCTCAGCTTAAAAAGCTTGCACAGTCCAAGTTTAGTTTAAGTTTAACTATAGCTTTAAGACAATTAAAAGGCGAGTCACATTTCTGAGTTGCTCCGCTTCCATGCCTGTCATGTAGAAATGGAATTGAGAAGCTTCTGTTCAGACTATGCTATTGATTTCTGCATCAAGTTGTTGTTGATGTCTAGAAGACTGCCAGGAAAAGTAAACTGGCTAACCTTGTCACTGGAAGAAATGCCACAATTGGTTGAAGATTTGCTGTGGGTTATTACTGCAGATGTCAATATCATATTCATTTTCTGTTTTGCAGTTTTGCTAAAGAATGCAAAAAAGGAAGAGGAGAAGCCATTCAGAGACTGCGCAGATGCTTATCAAGCTGGTTTTAATAAAAGCGGTGTCTACACAATTTATGTTACTAACATATCAGAACCTAAAAAGGTAAAGAAAAGTATGTGTTTCTTTTTAAACATTAAATCCATGCAAATAGATGTTGTGCAAAATTCAGGCAACTAGAATTGGCCTTAGGTAAATACCACTCTGCTTTTCATTCCTGCTGCTGCAGGAAATATGCAGAAATGACTTTCTCCATAGTTCCTTTTTTGCACCCTGTCTTGGGAGACCTGGAAAAATTGCAGAGGTGGAACTGTATGGATGTTGTATCGCTTATGGAAAAAGACTTGAAGATGATTCAAAAGTCACATGTGTGGTTACTGCAGTATAGAAAAATTCAGACCACTATCAGCCTTTTTGTGAGCACCCAAAAGAGGAAAACTTTTTTTTAAAGATTTGCATTTGGGAGTTTAAGAATTAAGACTTAAGAGTTAAACTACAAAATCCCAAAGATTCTAAAGGCACCCTTTATTTTCTTAAACTCCCACAGTGTCATATGAGATACTGAAGTACAGAGAGGCTGGGTTAAGAAAATTTAGCTTTTTACTGTGCCTCAAGTCTTTAGGATAAATTTGGCCTTGTATTCCATCTGTTCATCTTTTTTGCGGCGAAGAATTCACAAGTACATTTATGATAGGCTTTTTAAAGTCCTTGTTTATGTTAATCAAATGCTATATTGGAGGAAAAACCTCCATGCTCAGGGTTTGCTATAAGGCTCTGCACATTACAGTTCAGTTATGTACTTTGTTTCCTATAGAGAAGAGTTTTCTATGTAAGAAAAAGCAAACAAACCATAAAGTGGACTAAAAGAAACTCTCTGGAGACTAGGATAAAGAATGATTTCTTCCAGACTTATTATTCTTTACCACTCCAGCAATCCAACCAATACTCATTGGATTGGAGTCTTACCATGATATTAAGTGAAGCGTGTAGAGCAACCACTCATATAAAAACACTAAAATATTCAGTATAATTTGATCTTCAATAACACAAGAAGTTCTGTCTTTTAAAGGACTAGTGCAAACTAGGGAGTCTTGATACATCAGAGCTCCTTGGATAGTACTTGTTCAAGTTGTTCTCAGCAGCGCTTGCTTCTACTTCTTCACAAATGAAATACTTCAAGTCTTTGGTGAAGATGAGCACTGCATCTCATTACTATTCAATAAAACTGTTCCTTTTTCAGGTTTCTGGGCAGGGGTGTTGAATATGACATATCACAACTTTTTTCTGTTCGCTAAACCAGGAGTGGGCATGCATCCGCCCATGGGCTGTGAGTTTGACATCCCTGTTTCTGGGCAAATGTTTTTTTTTAAAGGGGCACTTGAAACTTCACTTTTAAGGAATCAACTTCTTAATGCAGCTGCAATCTTTCCCCCCTCAAGTTGGCAGAGAATTTTGAAAACAAAAGGAACTGCTTTAATGAAAACCTGCTTCTTTTGAACATGCAGACAGCTGTGGTGCATAAATGAAAGGAGCAAGTTTCCATTTACCATCTTACCAATTTTGACCCCACCCTGTATATGTTCCTGGTCCTGTGACCTTCCTCCCACAGTACCTGAAGTCCTTCCTCCACATCATTTCATAAGTATGCCCAGTGGAAAGAGTCAACCCATTGTCAAAACAGAAAAGCAGAACAATGTGAAATTCTGCCTGTTTCCTTTTCCTTGATGCGTGTGTTCAGATTTCAACCTCAAAACATGCTAAAAGGTGTTTAATGGCTGACTGCCTTGACCTTGTCTGGGATGGGAGCCAGTTAAGGACATTTGCTGGCTTGAATGATGGAAAGCTAATGTTTATAATCACCCTGCCACTCCTGTTACTGTGGCAGGTGTTGCTATTCAGTCCATTGCTATAGGGATGAGCAGACCACACAATGAATAATTTAGTGGTGTAAATCTCACTGTCATTGTGCATTTTTTTTCCTTTCTTTGTAATAATTTTAGTACTCAAAATGCAAAAACTTTAAACTTATGTAGGAAAGGATTTTTTATTTTATTTTAGTTCTGTACATCTTCTATTCCATGTTCTCATCCTAGTTTGTCATAAAGAAGACAAGTACACAAAATGCAATGCATATTTCTCTTCTTTCATCATTGAAACATATACTTTTTACATAGAATACAAAGATTTAATATTTGAAAAACCTTTGTGTTCTGTTGAAGCTTGATAATGCTTGGAAATTACTTGAAAATGCCTGCTATAAATCCAAGACCAATGAAGCCCCAGGCAGTAGGTAAATGTTTGAACTCAAATGCCATAATGAAAGGAAGCCCTAAGCCAAACTATTTCTCCCCTTGGATTTTTGTCCTTTCTTTCTGAAATAAAGTTCACAGTTTTGGAGCACTGTACAAAAGACAATCAGCAGTCTTTGGCTGTATGTGCAAGTATCAAAGACAGACAATAGAATCAAAGTCATGTAATGGAAACAACCAAGCAACCGTGCTATGAGCCATTCATCTTCATGCAAAAGGCATCAGATGGATTCAGCAAAAGATATAATAGCTTGGATTGAAGAAAATCATTCAAAGAAACTGGGTAATGACAACACTTACATTACCAGCAAGCAGATAAATTTGGTTCCCTTTTATGATCCTGCATGAGAATAGACAATACTGTCTTTTAATGAATTGATACAAGCTTTTAAACCTATTGTTAGCTCAACAATAGAGTATAGTCCTTTTTTACATGATCACAATGAGAGTGCTTTAGCACACATTCAGTTATATTATAAGCATTCAAATATATGCATTTGAAAGGAGCACTTACAATTTAACCTGAACCATCCAGCAAAAACTGAAGCTTCATAGAATAGCAGGTGGTTGGAGCTGTTGGCCATAGTAGTGATGGTACTTAATACATATTTTTATATATTACTCAATGTATTCTAATGAATACAACTTGGTCAGTTTTATATTTTGTTGAATAAGAATCAGAATGGAGCAAATACTGTTGCCAAAACTGGCATTTAATAATTTAAATTAATTTAAATTTAATCAGCTTCTAAGCCAATCTCACTGTAGAATGCTGTTATAATAAAACAATTGTGAAGGAAATAAAGCATACATAACATAGCTAGAACCTTGCAATTAAGAAAGGATCACAGAGCACCAATTAAAATGGAAAGAAACATGCCACAAATAAAACATAGAAGGGTCACATCAAATCCATGGGATTTAAAACTTATATGTTAGAGACAGTCAAATTAGGTTAGTGTACAAAACAAACCACATGGATCATTTTTTCCTGTGCATGTTAACAGTTAAGTATTTTTAGTTATTTACAAAATTTTTGTGACATCACAGTGATAAGACTTTAGATCGCTTATAAAAATATGCAATCACAGACTATTATTAAAAGAATAAAAAGTTCAAGTAAATAATAATAATAAATGTAGCAATAACACATGGCAATAGCAACTTTCCCATGAATTATAATCCAAAAACTACCCAAAAGGATTGTTTCCTGAATGGTAATAGAGAAATAGACATACTTAGATTAGCAGGACAAGCTGAGGCAAAAAAACTGAATTTTTGGGTCTTCCCCTGCCGCAGATTCATTCCTTTTGGAGTTGGTGCACAATTTGGGAGTCTTCATGGCCCCTCAGTTCCTGCTTATGAAGCAAGTTATAGCCAAGGCTAAGAAGGCATTGCAATGAATGCATCTTGTATAAAGATCTCCTTAGCCCTTACTTGAACCAGGGAATCCTACAGATAGTCTCTCAGTCACCTATAAAAGGACTATTATAATTCGCTGCCCTTAAAAATATCAGAATGCAGTGGCACAAGAGTTCCCTTCCCCAACTCCAAAACAAAACAGTGACATGTTGATTTTATGAATATAATCTGAATATAAAGTGACTTTGATATTCATTGAATTTAGATGCAGTAGATTTTAAAATATTTAAATGGTTCACAGAATTAAGCTATGAACTTCATTACTGCATAAAGTTGGATGGGCTGGAACAATTATAAAAACTAAGTGCATTATTCTGTTTTATTGAAATATATAAACTTGAAGTCCAACTTCTTTTTTTTTAGAGTTGAAAAGTGGGGGACAGGAGTTACATTAGCATCTTATTTCTATCCTTTTGAGGTCAGTAAAATGGGGACCCAAATTGTTGGGGGCAATAGGCTGACTCTGTAAACCACTTAGAGAGAACTGTAAAGCACTGTGAAGCAGTATATAAGTGCTATTGCTATTTACCTTAATAGTAACTCTTTCTGAGGAATGGCTATTATTGACAATAGGAAAGTGAGTAGACTGGCTCTATAAACCGCTTAGAGAGAGCTGGAAAGCACTGTGAAACAGTATATAAGTCTAAGTGCTATTGCTATTTACCTTAATAGTAACTCTCTCTGAGGAATGTGAGTAGGAAAGTGAGCCGAAATGTTTATACATTTATGTTCTTATGTCTAGGTTTTTTGCAACATGGAGACTGCAGGAGGAGGCTGGACAGTAATACAACACCGAGAAGATGGGAGCCTAGATTTCCAAAAAAGTTGGAAAGAATACAAAATGGTAAGATGGAGATATTGTTTTATCATTACTCTTAATTTGAAGCAAAGCTGAACACTGTGTCAATAGCTTGTGCTGGGAACATGGCCATTAAACAATAAACCAGAAGTAACCATGCAGTTCAAGCTTATTATAATCATCAAGACTCCTTTCTTGATTTGTTTTAATATGAATCATACTTCAGAAAGTTGCTTCATTTAGAAACTTTCTTCCATTCTTTCCCTGTGGATTTAGAGATGTATCTATTGCCTTTGTCCATGGTTTCCATTCTTCTTTTCCAGAGAATGTGTCACACTGAGTAATAACAAAAATGTTAAGATTGGTTGAGATCCAAATTCCCCTATGAGAAAATAGAAAACCCTTCCACCCAGGAATTGCAGGCCTCTATGCTTCACAGGAAGCCATCTACAGATCTCTTTGTGAGGAATTTTCAGAGGATGTGGGGAAAGGCAATCATTTCCTTAAAATTTCTGATGAATAACTGAAATAACATTCCATGCTATTTTGAATCCTGGTGAATTGTTAAGTGATGGCTGTACTTTGTGCACAGCTAAAATTGAATAGGGTTAGGACTAAAGGGTATATTAGATAAAGGTATGTAAGATATGAGGAAATTGGAATCATCTGGGAGTATATCTATTTATCCTAGTAGTAGTAGTCAGGCAGAGCTGATATGAATCTTCTGGAGATACTATATGAGTTTCATGGCCCAAGTGGAGTTCTGAAATTATTTAGGTTCAGGCAGGGTTTAGGTTCAAAAAGAAGAAGAGTTGAGATTCAAACTAGCACCCAGGACAGTTCCAAATGGAACTCAAGGTGGAGACTCATAGATAGATCATAGCTGGCTTAACTGCAGATGTAAGTTTATTAGAATTAATGTTTAACCATGGCTATTCCATTTTAGCTGGAAGTTGAAGGGACCACTTCTATTTTAGCAATCAATATCTCCAACAACACTGGAGAAACTGTCTCTGCACTAAAATTCTTTGACACTCTGTAGCACCATTTTTTAAATATAATCTCCTAGATATCTCACGGTATTTCTAAAAAAACCTCTCCAGCAATATAAGAGGAAAATTATAAAGCAGATGTAGTAAAAAGTAGTCTTGATTCTGCTATATTTATTGCTTTATCATAGTTCCAGCTGCTATTTGAAATCTGAATCTCAGCATAACATTAAAAAGCAATTTGTAGATTTTAGGCTTAAAAGAAGTTGTATTCTGAAGATGGCAGCTGAAACGTCTCAGATTCAGGATATGGTGACCCAATGGACTTGTTATATGGCAGTTTTATGGGGAAATAAGTGAATATGGGTTGGTGTTTGGAGTAATTCCATATTATATTTTATTATTCTGAATCTATAGTTTGATCCATAGATATAGTGAATAATATTATTTCTCAATGTTTCATCTCCTCTGCTCTTGGGTCCCCATCAATGTAATGCAAAGATAGTGACCCTCAATTTCCCAGATATGCTCTTCCAGCAAATGAAGAGGGTAAACCATGAAAGTTCACCCTGTCTCATCATAATCTTCAAGCTAAGAAGAACTATGATGAGATAGAGCTATGCTTTTGTTCTTGGGATCATTGGAGCCATTGTCCCAGCTTAGGAGTGCTACTACTTCTGAGTGCTACTACCACTGCTGGAACCACTTTCCACATCATCTTGAGTTGTTCCTTAACAATATCAGGCCATGGTATGTCTCCAGGTTCTCATACTCCTTGTTCCTGATGTTGCTGCCACTGCTACATCTATCACAGTCTTCTGATCTTTGTCTACTAGGACAATATCTGGTTGATAGACCAGTACCTGCCTGTACATCTTAATCTGGAGTTGCATAGGATCTTAACCCTGCTATTATCCATGATTTACTTCCCTGTCTAGACTTGGGAGTGTATAGCCCATACACTATGCAGATGTTCCTGAACACAATGCCAGCTACTTGGTTGTACTATTTAGTATATTCTGTTTCTGCCTATATCTTATACCCTGCCAGTATGTATTGTATTGTCTTCCTCTTTCCTATGTTGAAGTGAAGGTAGTTATTTCCCAATTAGTGTGGTGCAGGTCTTCTGTTCATACATAATCTCTCATTAGCATTCTAGTCACTATGATATTCAGTCCTGTAGACAAATATAAAATCTGTCTGACAAATTTTGTCAGGTCTGGTCTTGTGACACAGATATTGAACATCCAAGCCAAGAAATAAATATGCAGGTAGTGCTCAATTTAGGACTATAATTGAGCCCAGAACTATGGTTGTAAATCATTCTGGCCATAAAGCAGATATTCATGTAACCAATCTGACTTTATAATTATTTTTGTGGTTGTTGGTAAGGTGAATGCCATGATCATTAAGCAAACTATCTACAATGGAAGTTTTTTTTTTTTTTACTGGGAACTGGTAAATTGCCTAGTACCCAAAACATTATTGTGTTAACATTGGGGGGGACCATCACACCTTGGAATCTGGGTCATAAGTACCTTTTGGGGGGGGGTGTTGTAACTTTGGATGATCTTCTAAGTCAATAACTACCTGTATGCATGTCACAGCAGGTGAAAACCAGAAAACCTAAGCAGATTGGAATGATCAGTCCTTGGACATGAAACCACCAGGAAAATGGTCTTAGCTGGCTAGATCAAAGCATAAGAAACAAAATCCCTGCATATCAATAGCAAACTACTTTTACATTGCTGCCAAGACAATGATATGGATTTGTCTCTGTAATTGCCTGTAGCTGAGCTCAAATCAAGTCAGTCTCTGTGTTTAACATCATCATGTAAGCTGAGATGTCTTCTGAAATGCTTCCCATATGTACAGTTGATTGAAGTATCCTAATTCTAGTATTTCCATAACTAAATCAGAATCAGCAACAGTTGAGAGCATCTGCTAACTTGGAACTCTTATCTCTAATATGAACAAAGTAACTGGTCTCATTGTATAGTAGCTGGTGGCACTTGTTCATCTATATCATATTCAAAGCAGGAATCCAATCGTAAATAGGATGGAAAACCAAGATAAAACCTTACAGTTTATTTCTTTATTAATCCAATTTATATAGCTGCCCATCTCACCCAAGGCAATTCTAGGTGGTGCACAATTATAGATACAATGTGAGAATGTAAAAATAGCAAATGCAGATAGAAAGGACCATAAAAATATGCCAAAGTGCCGGTGGCACAGTGGGTAGAATGCAGTACTGCAGGCTACTTCTGCTGACTGTTGGCTGCCTCAATTTGGCAGTTAAAATCCCACCGGGCTCAAGGTTGATTCAGCCTTCCATCCTTCTGAGGTGGGTAAAATGAGGACTCAAAATTGTTGGAGGCAATATGCTGACTCTATAAACCACTTAGAGAGAGTCTAAGTACTATTGCTATTGCTAAAAAATGGAAAATAAATAATTGAAGGAAATAGAAATGCCTCCCTCAACAATTAAATCAAAAATAGACTTAAAAATAATTAAAAAGTCACTATTAATAGCACTTAGACTTATATACTGCTTCATAGTGCTTTACAGTCCTCTCTAAGCAATTTGTAGAGTCAGCATATTACCCCAAACAATCTGGGTCCTCATTTACTGACTTCAGAAGGATAGAAGGCTGAATCTATCTTGAGGCAGTCAGGAATTTGTATTATTTAGCTGTCTTTATCTCCCTCATTTCTATTCCCTATTTGTCATATGCAGGGAGAAGAACCATGCATGACTGTAAAAATTGCAGTTCTCATCTAGGTCATGTTTCCTGTCTGGTTTACCTGAAGTCTCAATTGCCATCTTTAACAAAGGACCACCTGTATATATGAAGTCCATTAAGGGTTCAAAGAGCTATGCAATTATCGTACAACATTTCTTGCTAATACTTATTAATTATATCCATTTCTACTGTTGTTCTATATCTGTAAGTTAGCTAGTTCAACAATGAGTGCAGTAAGTGCAGATGACATTTTCAGATGTTGATATTTGGACAGATGTATAAGAATGCTCTTTTATATAAAATACCACACCCAAATTCATTGCTGAATGAATTAACAAAAGAAAATTTTCAGAAGTAGAAGGCTGGATAAGGTATTCCCGCTATTGGAAAATGTTACTTTCCTTCCTGAATTAACTTAATTGTGAGGCTTTTAGGCACTGAGTTTTGATTTAAGGAATACAGACTTAATCATTTGGATTTTATGATCTTTTGTGGAGTTTCATGTAGCTAACAAAAAATTATTGCAACACCCAGAAGTAAACCATATCTCAGAAGATATAAAATGGTTATTAAAACCTGCTTAAGCAAGCATCTTTAGTTTTATTTGATGCATTTTATTTATTTAGCATTTAGCATTTTAGCATTTTAGTTTCAACTTCTCCATTATTTGCAATGGATACCCCACCCAGTAGTTGTACTCTGCTACCCATATGAAAGAGATGTTCACAGGATATAATCAAAAAAGTGAAGATGGAGGCCTCGGTGTTATATTTGAAGCCCTGACAGTTTTTAGATGTGTTTCTCACACACAATGAAATTTTAAAAGAAAGAAGGAGAACTTTGATTGGCTATTGTGACTATTACCGTAACATTTTGGACAGTCATACACACATTCAATTATCTTCTCCTTATATAACATGCTTTTCCTTTTATTAGTTTGCATGTACCACACATGGTTTCCAGGAGAAAATTGCATCTTAAAAGCTACAGATAAATGTCATATTCCTTGATTTGTATTTCTGTGTAAGTTTATAGAAAAGTAGGTAAAGCTACATTAAAATGAACACTGAACAAAAAAGATTTATCAGAATTTTATCAGAGTGCTTACATTTCTGATAAATTTACACTTATCAGAAATGCAAGCACTATAGTTCCTTTCTACCTACATCTTACAGTCTAAAGTCACCATGTACATTTGTGTTTAATTACTTTATAGTTTGCTTTCTGCTACTACATTTATAGTTAAATATCTTTCCTTAGCCTGAGTTTGTTCTGCTTAGAGCACATAGTCCGATCTAGAATCATATTCTCCCTTTGTAAATGTTGCTGGATAACATCTGTTTTGGAAATTGCGTTGACATGTGGTTATATATCTTTTGATTGCCTGCCCTTCGGCATTTTAACTGGACCACAAAAATGTGTTTTAAATTGGCTCACATGATGGCCTCCCCTAATCAGAAAGGAAAAAAGAGTTGTAGTCTGCAAAAAAGTTAGCTGATTAATATAGTTATCCCTTTGCCATTACATTTGATATAAACTTTGTTGGATTACTGATGAAATACAAGGATCAGATTACTGCATTTAACTAGATCCAGGTCACAAGGCACCCCAAATCTGCCTCAAATATTTATATTCATATATAGAACAAATTTGTAGGTGTATGTCATTCTTTATTACTGATGCAGATATTACAGTGCCAGAAAAGCTGGGACCTCTAAGAACTTGATGGTTTATGAGGCATTTATCACTGTATTTAAATTCCATCAGACAACAGTCCTGTTTCTCAGGATATCTCCAAGAGGGATGAGGTGGGGGTGTCAAAAAATCAAAATGGTAGCTTTAATAATGTGATCAAAGCCCTGCCCCCTTTTCTTTAGATAATTATAACCTTTGTTAAAGCTTTTAAAGAGGAAGATAAAAATGACTCCAAACTAATATGAAGTAAGGAAGAAAAAAGAAAAAAAATCAGCTAAAAGCAAAAGGTATAAGAAAAAAAATAGAAAGGAAAATAGAAAAGAAAGAAAAAATGTATGTTCTTCACAGCAGTTGTTATCTACAAATATATGTTATCTCTCTCTCTCTAAAGTTACATCATATGACTCTTCTTTCTGTAGTCTATTCTGTCTAATCATCACATGTTCCCTTTTTTATGTTTATGCAAAAAGTCTCTTCTCTCATCAATAAATGTAAGTAAAGCTCCACCCCCTTTTTACATGACACATAAGAGGTATGGCTCTTGTGGACTGTCGTGTGGTCGTAGCTGCCATTTTGACATTTTTATTCTTACTTCCCACAAGGTAGATTGGATTGAAAGAGAGAGAATCATGGGCCCAAAGTGAGCTCCAGAATCAAGTGGAACTTAGGCCTCCAAACTCCTTATCCAGCACCCTGAAAGTTACTCCTATTTAATGTATAACAGAAGAAAATTTTTTACTCAATACATAGGAAGTTATGTTAATGTCAAATAACAGAATATAATATTAATTAATATGTATGAGTTCAAATGGAGTTTGGGCTTTTGGCTTGTTTGTTTTGTCTGTGTCTTATCTACTTGTTTATCTTGGACCTGCTTACTTTGGGGAGTGTTGCTTTCAAAGTGATAAATGTTGCCAAATCTCTGAATTATATGAATCCCTCTGCTTTTGACTGCTGAAAAAGAACAGAACAGAACAGCAAAGTTGAAAGGGACTTTGGAGGTATTCTAGGCCAATCCTCTGCTCAAGCAGAAGATCCTATACCATTTCAGACAAATGTCTGTCCTGTTTTAAGTCTATATTGTTTTTATTCTACAAGACTTTTTATGATCAATATCTCTGTGTGTTTCCATATTTTTATTTTGGGTTATTTGATTGTATGGATATTCTCCTCCTCCTCCTCTTCTATAATTTGTTCATTGAAGTAACTTTTTAAAAGTGGGATATTAATGATGAATTAAGGTATTAATGGTCTATAACATATTGTTGAAAAGCATTTATTTAATTTCCATCAAAAGCTTGGGGGTCCTCTTACTTATTCTCTGAAGATGGACTTGCCTGAGGTTGGGGTGAGAGGTTAGGACTGACTTACTAGTGGTTTCATTCAATGGTTTTGAAACATGTCCATAAGATATGCTATATCTGGTTTCAATTTCGTTTTCTTTTCCATTAAAAACCTCAGAGCTTCCTATGAACATTATCAGATGATGAAAATGAAGTAAGAGAGAAATGTGTTTAATGATACTGGAGGAATGTGGTACAAATGGGATACCCTTATACATTTTGCCAGATTTAATAAAACACTTTTATACCCTTCATAGCATTTTCCTTCCATTGTTAACATAAACTCTGCAAAATGTTAGTCTTGACACTGCTGAAATAATGCTGGATTCTTTCTGTTCTTGACCCATGTTCCTAGTTTCCTTGTTGTTTTGTGTTATTTAGATTCTGATTTTGCTAACAAGGAGATGCAAAGCTGCTGAATCAAAGAATAGCTGTTCAGTTTACTATCTGGTCCTTATCCCCTTTAGATTGGAACTTCTTTTAAAACTATCATGTTTATGTGATATTGTCTGATATTGTGCTAGCAGAGAAAAGTTTTTCTTCTTCTTTATATAGTATTTTTTGGTTGTTGTTGTTAGTTGCAGAGTCATGTCTGACCCATCGCGACCCCATGGACAACGTTCCTCCAGGCCTTCCTGTCCTCTGCCATGTTCTGGAGTCCATTTAAGCTCACGCCTACTGCTTCAGTGACTCAGTCCAGCCACTTTATTCTCTGTCGTCCACTTCTATTGCCCTCAATCTTTTCCAGCATTAGGCTCTTCTCCAGTGAGTCCTACTTTCTCATTAGTTGGTCAAAGTATTTGAGTTTCATCTTCAGGATCTGACCTTCTAAAGAGTAGTCAGGGTTGATCTCCTCTAGGACTGACCAGTTTGATCACCTTGCAGTCCAAGTGACTCGCAGGAGTCTTCTCAGCACTATAGTTCAAAGGCCTAAATTCTTTAGCGCTCAGCCTTTCTTATGGTCCAACTTTCACAGCCATACATTGCAACTGGGAAAATCACAGCCTTGACTATATGCACTTTTGTTGGCAGGGTGATGTCTCTGCTTTTAGTATGCTGTCTAGATTTGCCATAGCTTTCCACCCCAGGAGCAAGTGTCTTTTAATTGCAGTCCCATGTGCAGTGATCTTGGAGCCTAGGAAAATAAAATCTGTCACTACTTTCATTTCTTCCCCATCTATTTGCCAAGAAACGAGAGTGCCAGATGCCATGATCTTAGTTTTCTTAATGTTGAGTTTCAAGCCAACTTTTGCACTCGCCTTCTTCACCTGCATCAAGAGGCTCTTTAATTCCTTTTCACTTTCTGCCATTAGAGTGGTATCACTCTGTATGTATACAAATATTAAATTTTTCATGTGCACTAATTCCTAAAGGCACATCCAATGAGATATCTTTCTTCCAAGACCTTTAGTGTCTTTATCAGCTTTGACATTTCAATTCAACAATCAGATACATGATATAGGTTGAAATGAGGGATCATATCATTTGCAATTGTATCCTAGGTGCTCTTAAAGTCTTTAGAACTTTAGGGAACATTCTCTTTAATTAGTCCACCTTAATGGTACCACCATTTCCAACCATTGCTAGAAGACAAGGAATACCTGAATCAGATCCCAGGTTTTATATTTTTCCTGAAAATCAGTGGAAGCTTAGATATTTCCAATTTAGGAATAAGTTATTCAGAAGAAATGTTTTTCATTCACTTTGATAAAATAAAATTTACTTTAGAGTTCTTACAAAGAAAGGCAAAATCTCATGAAATGGCTGAGAAATTAACGCAAGCATTCCAGTATCTGAAATCTTTTAAATCTTTTGAATTTGTTGCAAAGTATCAGTTATCAGTTACATAGGAATGTATTTTTATTTATGTATTTATTTATCAAATTTATATAGCTTCCCATTTCACAAATGTGAAAAAAAACATTATTTTAAAGCATCCATTTTAAAAGATTATTTTCTTTTTTAAGTCTCAGCCTATTCAATGAATTAAACTAGACAATGCTTCTCTCATATTCCCAGATATTTCTATCATTTATTTTTACATTTTTAAATAATATCCAGACCAAGAAGGTAAGCTTCAAATTGTTTCCATTAAAATCAATGAGAGTTGTTAATTGTGATTGAATTTTGTCATTAATTTCTTAGGGACTAAAGCTTGAAAATGTCCCTTTTTTGATATGTATGATATGACACATATCATGTATCATATCCTTTATGATATCATTTAATAATTGGGCAACAAATATATCTTTGAGAAAAAGATTAGTTAGGAAAAAGAATGTCTCCATCAGTAACCCTTCTGCCTCTTTATTCATAGCAATTACTTACAATTTCTGTATCTATTCAAGAGAGTAAAGAAAAATATAGTCATTGTCATGATCATGAAATTATTAAAAAAGAATTGGTGTATATATAAATCAATAATTAAAGACATCAAGAACATTCTGCACATTTGTCAAGAATTATTGCATACTTATGAAAGTTGGTTTTCCCAAAAGTGACAGTCCTCATCTGTGAATGCCCTGGCATTCAAAATTATTTTTCTGTGGCTGGAATGATGCAAGCTGTAATACATACAATAAGAACTAAGCAGATTGAGGAATGCGGTGAACATTTATTGTTGAATAAAATTTTCTGTGCTGTATGTTGCATAAATATAAGCAAGAATTATTAAACTCACTTCTTCATTTTTCCCCTAGGGTTTTGGTAGTCCGTCTGGTGAATATTGGCTGGGAAATGAATTTATCTTTGCAATAACCACCAGTCAAAAACATTACTCTCTAAGAATTGAACTAATGGATTGGGAAGGAAGTAGAGCTTATTCACAATATGATAGATTTTACATAGGAAATGAAAAACAGAATTACAGGTGAGTGCAGATGTGATTTTACTTTTATGAGAGCCTTTTGAAATATGCATGTAACTGATAAGTTGGAAACCTACTGGAATCTTGAAAGTAAAAGAATATTGAATTTTGCTTTTAGTAGTTGGAGTATAAAATCATATATGAATCTCCTTAGCCTAATTCAGACTATTCAGTATTGTTTAGTCTGATTGTCTTCATGCACATCGGGGTCAATAAATAAGATGTTCTTATAGACCTATTGGGAGCATATATCCATTTGCATGGTTTCCTTTAACAGCATATTCCTATTTTATGGCTGTAGCTTTCTGATTATATTTCTTACAGTTCAGTTTGAACCATTTTTACTTTGCAATCAGTAAATACTCAGTGTCTTATTTCTTAGAGTACCAGGCATAAGATACTCTTGTAATGTTTTCTTTGTATTAATTAAGAAATATGTTCAAATGTTGTACTTCATTAGAAAGACTATGTTATACATGTCTGTCTATATTTAGTAAATAAGAAAATAAGCGATCTTAGAGATCTTCTAGTCCAAACCTCTACTCAAAGCAGGAAAACTTATGCCATTTCAGACAAATGGTTGTCCAATCTTTTCTTAAACACTTCCAGTATTGGAGCATCCACAAATTCTGGATGCAAGTCGTTCCACTGACTAATTGTTCTAATTTCCCAGAAATAAAATGGAAGGCTTTTAATATTATACTCCCTTCTTAACTTGAGGTTTTCAATTCTTCTTGGTTTGATTTTAACTTTAATTTCTCAGTGTGTATTTAACTTCCTATTTGCCCAGTGTTTATTCTTCTCTCTCTCTCTCTTTTCTATCCTCCAACCTATCCCTTTCTCTTTTTCCATTGATATTTGAAACAATTATTGCCAAAAGGCTAGTTAGTGAAATACATTTGTCAATGCTCCTGGCATCTTCTTTCCTGCATTACAACATTTCCAGTTGTCAAATAAAGAAGAGAGAATCTGATGCAATCACAACATCTTCTTGGTTATACAGCAAGAGTTACTAATTAAAGGTGTAAGGGATGAGGTTAGACTTGGAGATAGCTGTTGTGATTCCAAAAACATCAGGAGCAGCACAAAATGTACAGATTTGGCTTACAGTTGGGCTAAACTAGCTATTTGAACTTGGCTCAAATTAATGCACGTTTTGCAAACACCAGGAAAATATTGTTGAGGTTTTTTTCATCATGAAGAAACCTCTGTGTGTATCACATAAAACCCTAGAGATGAATATTTTCCCAGGATGGAAATAGCAGATTGAGAGCATAAATAAAGGTTAAGTTATTATTTTTCATTTAAAAGATAGTGATCTAATAAAGATAGTCAGAGTTCTCAGTTCTTACTCTAGCCAAGTTCAGCATCTTATTGGACCACAGAGTTTAATAGTCGACATATCCTGGTTTATGTTTTCTTTCAGCCCAGTTATTATTTAATATAATTTCAAAGTTATGGATGACTTTCTCTCAGTGATAGGTGTGCCTCAGACAAAGATAGAAGTACTGCAGCCCTCAACCGCAAACAATATTCATGGTCTTGTTAAATTTTCTCATGATTAGGAGGAGGCAGGTCCAAGGAAAGATTTATTCACAGCTTAACACTCAAACACATTATCTTACATAGAGAAGATTTCAAGTTCTATCACATTCAAGAACACAAGTCTTTGATTAAGTGTAACTTACTGTGGTTTCAATCCACACATACCTATCGCACTAATTCAGGGTAAGCAACATTATGAATAATACAAAAAATGAAGTAAAAACTAGTGGGTTAAAGTAATTAATATTAAAAAAAATAAATGTCGAAAAGGTGCTTTTTTAAGAGGCAACTGGACTTTCTTGTTTTCCTTTGAAGATGTTTTGCTTCTCGTCCAAGTAGCTTCGGCTCTGACTAGATGGTGGGGAATGAAAGGATTAATATTCCTTGAAGACAGCTGGTCATTTGCATTCATTTAGAGAGTTGTTGAGGCCATTTGGAGGTTTCTTTGTGTCCTCAGGGTTATCTGAGTAGAGCAAATGGATTTGGAACCTTCTTGGAACTGCTGAAAGGACTGTATTGTGGAGCTCTGTGTCCTTTCACTGTTGAACACAGATGCAGGCAGTTGGGCACGAGTCTGTGTAGTTTGTATCTCAAACTGAAGTGCAAATGGTTCCTATAGTCTGCAGTTTTTCTGGAAATCCATTCTTACTCCCATATCGTTCGAAGGAGGTTCATTCCAAAGTGCATAGCAAAATGTCTATGGAGATTCTCAATCATCCAGGTCATGGTTGCCCCAAAGGTGCTTTTTCAAGAGGCAAATTGACTTTCTTGTTGTTTTAAAACATTTCACTTCAATCTCCAAGAAACAGAACTATACCTAAATCAGGATTACACAACCATAGTTGCTCTCCATATATATTCTAACCCTAGAAACTACAGTATTCTTGCTTCTATTACTCCATGTACTACTTCACATCTTGTTCACACTTTTTAAAAGTCTCATTCCCTTTTCTCATTTATTGAAGTCTACCCAATCACAAATTTCTTTATTTTCCTCAGCCTCTCAATCGATTCATTCTTCCTTCATATTTTAGCTTAACTATTTGCAACCTTTATTCATTTTCTTTATATGATCAGACCACCTTAAGGCATGCATTTTTACTGCTTATCCACTTCATTATTCAATCCTTTATTATTCAAGCTCAGCAGAGATTATACTACTTGGGACTGCTCAGAAAACAACAACTGAATGAAAAACTGCTGGTGACCTTCTACAGCTGCACCTTAAAGAGCATTATAACTTACTGCACTTCTGTATGGTTTGCCAATTACACAGTGGCAGATAAGAAAGCACTCCAGAGGGTTAACATCATTGCCCAGAAGATCATTGGTTGCCCTCTCCCCTCTTTGGAAGAGCTTTATAGCTCCTGCTGCCTTAAGAAAGTTCAAAACATTCTCAAAGATCCATCTCATCCTGGGAACCCTTTTTTTGAACTATTACCATCTGGCAGATGGTACAGAATAATAAAAACAAGGACAAATAGGCTGAAAAACAGCTTCTATCTCAGGGCAGTAGCTCTTTTGAATTCCGCTGTATAGTGCAGTGTTGGTGCAATGTCAGGGGTTTTCAGTTCAATGTGCGGAGGGTGAAGGATGTGTGTTTGTGTTTATTTTCATGGTCATGGTCATGATGTGCACTGAAGATGGTGTTTGATTTCATTGTAGGAGGTGCAATGACAATAAAGTAAACTAAATTAAACTTATTCAGCACCCACTCTTTCTTGACTGTCTCTCTATTTATTATACATGTTTCCTAACTTATTTTCATATTTCTTCCAAATTATTCAGTTCCCATGTCCATGTATCAAAAAGGCAGAAGCATGAACATTTATACAGAGGCAGAAGCATTTACATTGGTTTTGTTTATTTTCCCAAATATTTACACCTCAGAACATACTCGCTATTACCTCCCAACCACCATCTATACATCATAAAATATCTCTATCCATTTCCTCAACTTTAAATTTTTAATCAAAGTACACAGATTTCCTTTCATCTTTGTATAGCTTGTGATCATTTGGCCCATTTTCTCTCTCAAACACAATCGCCTTGGTCTTTAAAATATGTTTTCAGATCCATACATTTGTTGTATCTCACTATTTAGCATTCATTACAAATTATTTCAGTTATTTCAGTCAGAACTGAAGTATCTTTTTGGATGAGATGCAAAATGTTTTCAAAGAAAAAACAAGAAGGTCCAGTTGCCTTTTGAAAAAAGCACCCTTGGAACAACCAAAATCTAGTTTTACCCCAAGCAAATACACACCATTTCCTGCAAGTGAGAATCTCTAATCTAAAGACTACCTTACAAGCCAACAAATCAGTTTAGTGTATATGTATTCAGAATATGCACATACTTGTGTATTTATATATTCAAGTATGTACATAGCAGGAAGAGAAAGAGAGGTGGGGGGGAATGCTTATGAATAATGACAACCCTTAGCAATATGCAAATTGATTTGTCTTGGGAAACTGACTTTTAGCCAGTTAACTCTTTTCATTTTGTTAATATACTAATGGTGGTTTTCAAGGCACTACTATGAGAAATGGTTACAGGCATACGAGTAAGACTTCATTCCCCTTTCCAAACACAGAAAGGCTACATACGCTGTTGAAGAACTAAGGACAGAAGTTCAATGCCATAGATTAGACTCGGTTCTTGCTTAGATTTTATCAATGTTCATTTCTTCTCTTTGAGTTCCATCGGTTTTCAGCTGTTTTATTCCGAAGATCTTTCAGGAGGAATAGCCTATTTATGTGCAGTCAGCCATCCAAATGGATGCTTTTCCCAAGGTGATGAAATGATTGATTACAATAATGATTCTGCATCGAATTTTCTGTTTAAAAAAGACACAGCAAATGTGATTCAAACACCACCATTTCCATCAGGAACAAAAATACCCAACCAACCAAGGTTTCCAAGTTGGTTTGGGCATTTGTTCAAAGAATACTAAAATAGAAAGATGAAAACAAAACAAAACAAAATAGGGCTGTGGGAGAAAGGAATATATATAAAAGGAATACATAAAAAAGGCACTCAGTGCCTTTTTTGCACTGAAGTCTCCTCACTAGATAAAGAACACCATTCCAACATTTCATTACAATCACTGATGTAAGAATTCAGAGTCTACAAACTAATCCATTGCATCTGAAAAAATATGGAAAATCATCTTTCATACTGTTCTGTAACACCCTATAGAAAGTTTGGACTCGGCCTGGATCAGTCCCAACTGGTGATTTCAGAAGTGTTCTGTTTATTCTCTGTGCTGTTTGTATTTCTTTCTTTCTACTACGTTTTATTAGTCTAAGAATCTCTGATTTGGTGCAGTAATGCTGAACACATGTACATTAAGAAATATCCTCACTTTTCAAAACCATACAATTATGAAGTTTTTTTTCTTCTGGGAAGTCAAGATCCCAACTAAAGTATACAGAGTATCCAAGAGCTCCCCAAAATATTTGATAATATATGACATTTGCTCAATTACATGGGGTGGATATTTGTATTGGATGGAGATTGTCTTTTACATTACTTTCCTGCACAGGAAATATAGAGTATGATATGTCTATGAATCTATATAAGTGAAGGCATTTGTGGTTTAAAGATTGATACAGTTTTAGATCATAGACAAATATACATTTGTTATTCCATTGGCCCGAATGAATCCTCAGATAGACTTATCAGGAAATCGAGTAAGTGGGAGAGAAAGATTTGCAATCATACAGACCAATTCGTTTCAGGAATGACTTCAGTTTAATTTTGTTTTTTCTTATATGTTTGACTCAGAATAGTTTGGCCAGAACAGTTCTTCACAATAGAGACATCTCTGGCTTAATTGCCCCAAGATAAAATATAAAGTTCTCCACTGATTCTCCAAGCAAAAAGCATATGGATCACTAATAAAATAGAATGGTTGAGAAAAATATAAGGGAAAATGGGCAGAAAGAAGCAGTTCAGCCTATCCCAAAGGCAGAAGTCTCACTCATCCCCATCACAGTTTGACCCAAAGGTGCTTTTTCTGGAGGCAGCTGGACTTTCTTGTTTTTCCTTTGAAGATGTTTTGCTTCTCATCCAAGAAGCTTCTTCAACAGATAGGACAGTGGGGAATGGAAGGATTTATATTCCTTGATGTTTAGCTATACAATTTGGGATGAAACCCTTTGAGTGGTGTGGGACTAGGAATGGATTTCCAGAGGGAAAAAAAAATTGCAGACTACAGGAACCAGGACCACAACTCAGGTGACCCCGAAGACACAGATAAACCTCCAAGTGCTTCAACAACCCTCTAAAAAGGATGAAAATGACCATCTGTCAGTAAAGAATATAAATCCTTCCATTCCCCACTATCCTGTCAGAGCTGAAGAAGCTTCTTGGATAAGAAACGAAACATCTTCAAAGAAAAAACAAGAAAACCCAGCTGCCTCCAGAAAAAGAACTTCTCATCCAAGACACTTCTTCAACTCTGAAGAGCTGAAAAAGCTTCTTGGATGAGAAAGAAAATATATTTTCTTGGATGAGAAAGAAAATATATTTTCTTTCTTCAAAGAAAAACCAGAAAGTCCAGTTGCCTCTTGAAAAAGCACCTTTGGGACAACCATGACTAGGATGACTGAAAATCTCAGAGTTATGTGAAGCGGCTTTAATGAGTTTGCATTACTTTGACTAGAGTGGTTGATTCTGAAGATGTCTTTGCTTTATGAAATTTATGCAGCAATTTTGAAATGAATATATCTGATTATATTGATACTTTGTCTAGTCCAGTACTGTTCAGTCTGATTGAGAATGCCTTCTGCCTGGCTTTTGTGTGTGTGTGTGTGTGTGTGTTTGTGGAAAAGAAAGGAGTTTTGTGGACTATTGATCTTTCACTACCAGTATGGAGAACTGATTATCTGCTGCTGCCTGCTGCTTAAGATGTCTGGTTATTGAGCTTGACATGGTTTCTTGATTGGTAGCCCTGTCTCCTTTGACAAGGAGAAAAACTTCGATTCTGTTTATAGAGCTAGAGGCAAAGAAATCTCTGGACTGCATCTACCTAAGAAGTTTTAAGCTCCCTTGCTCAGATTTCTAAGATACATTTTCTTCTGTATCTTATGCATTTGTTTTGAAATCCCATTTCTTAGGCTGAAACAAGTTGATACATTAAAGCAGTATATCTCCTTTGGAAGAAGATTTATACAGTTTTAAGAGATGTTTTGGGGAGAGGTAATTGGAATTTAAGTGACCCAGATTAGATCTGGAAACATTATCCTGGGATACGTATGTTTGCCTTCATTCGGAATTTAACCAACTCATATATTTTCAACAGAATATCCAAATGAGGCTGTTGTGTTCTAAGATCAGAAGAAAATGGTGTTTCATGTGCATCCCTTGTGATGATTAAGAGAAATCCACAAAGTGGACAGAGTCAAAGCATTATTTATTCCCCTTTCCAAAAAAGATTCTCAATCCTTCAATTTAACAGCAGTAACAATTCCTGCCTACCTGTTTCTTAATTCTGTTTCAATTAATAGAATCATAGTTCTGAACTGCAGGTTTTTATAGCCTCATTTCCCTAATTTCTAAGGGAAGAAATAGCTTTCTGGACTCAGGCTGAGCCTTCTGACCCGGTCAGAGTGGCACCATCTAAGAGCCTAGAGTATAAATAGATGACAGTGAGTGAACCTTTCACTCATATCTGGCTCTGTCAGCCACAACTGACGCCATGGGAGCAGAAATATGTTTAACAGGCTGTTTGTGTTTTTTTAACTGGGGTCTTAGTGTCACATAATTCATCCTGGCACTTTTTTTAAAAAAACCGCAATGTCCTTAGAAAGCAGAAGGATTCCAAGGCAATATTTATTTGTTTCAAATGGCTATAAACATTTCCAGGAACAGTACATGTCTTGATTGTCCTGCCCCGATTAACTAAATCTTAGAAGTTCACTGCTGGTTAAGGAAATACGATTCTGGATTGAAAAATGGTAAACAATGATATTTAGCATTCTTTACGTTTAAAAAGAATCATATAGGAATATGTTATAGCTTGGTTAGGGTAACCAGATGTGTACCTTACATATTTTAATGATCTTTGATAACATAATTTATGGTTTGCACAAACCATGGCTTGATTCTGAAGCTAGAGTTGAATTCGCACAACTTCTGGTTTTCACATGAACAAACATTGGTTTATATTTAATCATGGATTGATAAATATAGAAATAGATGGCATAGGATCTGATTACTTGAGGGACTTTTTGCAAATCATCTGGGTTGGCATGCCCTGAATTCCTTAAATTAAATAAAATTATCTCTTAGGACCTCATAGGTGTCTCTGTAGCAATGTCTGCCCCCTGGAACAAGCTTCCTCCTCTCCCCCATATCAAGATCTTCTGTTGCTTAATTGAAAAATTCCCCTCATCATATTAATATGTCTCGTGAAAATGTCTTTCCTTCAGAGTTTGAAAGAATATGTATTGTGTAATTGTTAAATGTTTGATGATAAAATATGAATCAACATCTAAGGAACCTTTTCCCATCTCTGAATTAAAAAAAGGAATGAAAACTGATAGAAAAGAAAATTTGTAGCCAGGGTTTAACTGTGGGATCCTTTGGTGCTCTCTGAACTTGGTCATTTTCTTGCAGATGTTTCATTACCAAACTAGGTAATGTTTACTGTTTAATAGGACAGTGTTTGTTTCCAAAATGAAACACTGTAAATATCTTCATTTGCCTTGCAGGGCAATGTGTCATATATAAGTAAGCTTTGTGAATTCAGTTAGGTTTCCGTTATGCAGTGAAAGATGATGAGCTTGAAAGCTGAAAACCTGGGTTCAAGACCAAGTCCTGCACAACAGGATGAATTTCATTACTTGCCCCAGCTCCTGTCAATCTAGCAATTCGAAAACATGCAAATGGGAGTAGATAAACAGGTACCACTTTGGTGGGAAGGAAACCACATTCTGTGTGCTTTGGTGTGTAATCATGATTGCCATATGACCATAGAAATACATTTGAACAATGATTGGGTAAGAAACATAAATGAATCCCCCCTAGAGTCTATGGTATGATTGAAGTGGAGAAAACTTTACTTTTACATATGCACCTTTACATAATATGCTGTTAGTTTGGCCATTGCTGCTTGTTTTCCATTTTTGCTTTCTCTAAAGAAAAGACATAATTATTTTTGCCATTAAGGATATATTTGGATTTCCTTATTTTATGAATTCACATCTTATGTTCACCATTTCTGATTGCTGTGTTTCAGATTGTCATAAAAAAACCAATCTAATAATTAGATGACATATACCATTGACTCTGCTTTTGCATAAAGTAGGCAATGAAAATGTCAAAAGAGAACAAACAATAGTCCTGTTTTTTCTTTTGGAATGTTGGCACATATATACGCTAACCGGTTCTTGAAGTAGATGCTGTCAAATCTCGAAATGCGCAAGTAGCAAGCAACATGTTTCGTTTGTTTGTCATTTCACATTAAATTCATTTACTTCTTCTTATGCTTCATTCTGCCTGCTGGCAGCCATAATCTCAAAATGTTCCATCTGTGCTGCAGCCAATTTCTAGAACATAATTTGAAAGAGGTTATTAAGTCATTAACACTAGAGAAAACAAAACCAAAATGTGTGATGGTCCAGAGAGAACTTATTATAAAGCACATGATCTTTTTAAAGATGGAATATCTTGATAATATAAATAGGTATAAGAGAAGGTCACAATTTCTTTTAGCAATGCTTTTAAAACCCTATCTACATATCTTGGTTGAAAGTATAAAATATTAATGTATTTATTAGGATTTATTTATTTTTAACAATAAAAGGGCTTAATGCATAGTTCATAAAATATTGCAGGTAATAGTTAAATAGAAGGCAAAAATGATATTACAAGACAACTTAACTCCAAAGATTTGGGACTAATTCATCTTATAAACAAAATATTTGAATCAGTTTAATATAAGGTATCAAATTGAGTCATGTGCTTTTTGGAAACATTCAAAGCCAATTCAGAAACTCACATGGTTTTCCTAGATTTTGCAGAGCCTTCAAATATGTAATCTCAGAAATAACATAGTCCATAGTCCACACAGAGGCAGGCTCATTTATGTGTAACATTAGCAGAATTGCAAAGAGAATTCTCATCTAGTTCCTAACATATATTCCATTCTCTGATAAAATCTAAGTATTTGACCCATTTAAAGTTCAAAAATCCTCTGACCTTTTTCTCACCCAAAACTAATGCTGGGGTTTTGATTCTTAATGGTTCAATGGAATACAACATCACAAAAATAGAAGCTCATTCAGTCCCTTAAGGTCCTCACCCCAATAGATGTGTTTCAGAATAGATTTTCAAAACCTGTTGCGTATGCAGTTGGAATTTTTTTCCTCCTATTTTAAGCTATGGAAGAAGATATGTTAGCAGAAGAGAAGAATTGGCTTTAACTATGCATTAGTCTGTATATATTTCATCAGTTAGAATGATGTCATTTTAGTTTGCACTGTGCAAGAAATAGAGATTCATACATTCTCTGTATAAACTAAAAGAATAAAGATGAAATCTACATTCTACATTTACTTCTAGAAAAATGTAGTGGCTATAGCTATTTATACAAAATTATATTGATGATCTAGTTCAGCTTTGATCCTGCTGACTGTATCAAACCCTCAAGGTATTTATTCCCTCCATTCTTTTATTTTCAAGACATCTCGATCATTTGTCACAGAATGTGTTTTGTATTATATCTCAGCACTCTTCGTTACTCTCATTATTTGGTTAGAGGAAGCCTAAAATCTGATGTTGGAGAGAACACTGATGTTGTATGAAATGGAGACAGAAGGGATTAAGTTGACAGAAGAATATTAGTTCATACATTAGATGTAGGAGATGACCAGACTAAGTCCAAGTGAGGGGTCAAATGCATCCTCAGTCATGAGTCCCCTCGCACCCATAAGAGTTCTAAGTCCAGTCCATCTTAAATTCCTTGGACTCTTACCTACCCACAATTGGTTTTGGCCATTAGTAGTTCAGATTCTTCTAGAGAGTGGAAGCTTGCAATAAAACTTTGTAAAACTTTGAACTGCCTGTATTTTCTGATTTCCTGGGGTTTGACACTAACATTTGTTTTGTGCAAACACTGTTTGTGAGAATATGAAACAATATAGAAAAAGGGATGTAAGTATACAGTATATAGGGATACATTCCAAAAGTAGAAAGTAAAATAGATGAACTTTATGGGATTTGCATGAACCACTATGTAGGGGAAAAGGGCTGAAGTATTTTTTAAGTCCGGGCAACAAGATAACATTGGAAATTGCTGCAACAAATGCCTGCTTGATTCACTGGCATATATGGAGGATGAGGAATAGTACAATTAGCCTTGCACAATTTTGTTATTATAGCCAAACTCAACAGAAGTTTTTTTTTTTTTTACCCCTCTTGTGGAGATGATTTCCTCATCTGCTCTAGCTAGTGGAGCTGACACCAAGCAAAAATTTATCATTTTTAGTAGATTTTACATCCAAGTTTTTGAACTTTGGTGTTGGAGAAGACTCCTGGGATTACCATGGGCAACTGAGAAAGCAAATAAATGGAGCATTGAACAAATAAACTCAGAGTTCTCAGTCAAGGCACAATTTATCCTACTTTAGATACATTATGCAAAGACTTAATCTCAGGAGAAAGCTGTAATGCTGGGAAAGGTAGAAAGAAAGAGAAGAGGATGACTACCAGTAAGATGGATGGACTCAGTTATAGTGGTGTGGGGGCACCATTGGAAGAACTAAAAGACTAGGTTTTAGACAGATCATCATGGAGAAAAATCTATCTATGTGATTGCTAAGAGTCAACAACCACCTGATAACATAGAATGAATCAATCAACATCAAAATTCAGAAGTTGTGAAACTGAACAATGTACACATCCAATGTTCCATCCAAAACTCTAAGAATTTCATTCTTACCAACAAAGGAGGATATTTGCTGCTCAGGGCAAACCCCATTCCTTACTAGTACTGATGATAGTACCTAGTTTGTGAAATGAAATATCTATAAGAAAATAACCAAGCTCAGAGAGCCCCAAGGACACTTAATTTCATTCCTGCTAAAAGAGTCCAGTTAGATTTCTCTTTTTAATGGCATTAGGAAAAACAGCCTCCTTCTCCCATTACTGTTTCCAATCCATTTTTCTTGAGCCTTATTTCTCTGTAGCTTCATTAGTTTAAACGATTTTCATTAAGAAAGAGAAATACAATAGCCAACATTTGTAATAACTGCAGCATAAATCTCATATATTGGTATAGTCTCCTCCTTTCAGAATTTGTATTATGAGGCTTTTCAAAGATTATAGTACCTAAAAACATAATGTGCAGCAGCATCTTTCCAAACATATCTTGAAACTGGGGTTTTTTTTTTTAAAGAACACCAATGTCAACAATGCAATATAAATAGAAGATTGAGTATTGCAGGCTGTTTGCACCCAATTTTCTATCTTTCCAAGAAATGATCTAAACATCTGATACTTGGCCTGCTGGCAACATTACACAAAGAATGAAAACTCATTTGGATGATGATGATATCAAGTTACATACAACTGACCTACTCCCACAAACACTGATGACCCTACAGTTCGGATGATCCTTATCATTATGACCATTCTCACCAATTTGGTTCTAAGAATTGCCAAATTACTCAAGGAAGTTTCACATATCCCTTTTTTTAAAAAAAAACACTCACTAGCCTTTTATCTAATATCTTCATAGTGGCATATTCTATCCAAATTTGATTAACTGATGTCAAAAAGTCAGGTTCCATCCTTTTATGCTGACATCGGCTTCTGTAAGTCTAGCATGGGTGATGTACTGACGATCCGTGACAGTTTAAAATAAGCTTGGAGATACCATATCTCAAAGTCATTTTTCTCTCAGCACTATTCCATAGGCATTTATTTTCCTCTTTGGGTGGGTGGGGGAAAACCAAGATAATTTACCAAAATGAGCCATCAATGTCCAAACCACTAAATCTAGAAAGCTTTAATCTCAAATTAGTTTGTTTATATTTAATTTAAAATGCATAAAGGCAGGCAAAAAGCTTTAAAATATATTACTTCCAAGCCTCATTTGTATATTGCCTTAGAAAACAGTATCTAATTGGCACTGCTAACTGTGCCTTATAAAGATGTTTTCATAACCAGTATTTTTTCCAAGATATTTTATCTTTAGCCTACATTTGGAATTGCATTTATCACACAATTAGCTGATTAGCCACATTTTTTCTAACACACACACACACGCATGCACACAAACCAGAAACAATGTTTAGCTCTTTAAAAAGGCACATGTCAAAATATCATGGATCATGCCCTTAAGCATAAATAGGCAATATGTAACTTTCACTGCCATCTGACATATTTATCTGAAGTGGGAATTATCTAAATAATTGAGTAGAGGAGTAAGATCTCACAATTTTTCAGCAGAATCTACTGGGAAACTCTATTATAAAAGGTTATCCTGGAATCTCCATAGAATTAGATATTCTGCTCTAATAGAATATCTTGAATGAAAGCAAAAGAACCAGGGGACCACAATGCACTACAACTGCTTCTTTATTGCTATATAAAGATGAAGTGGCTGGGCAGCTAGAGTTTGAGTGCAAATTTCAAGAAGGAAAGAAAAGGTGAACTGGACACTGTTCATCTGTATTCTATATGGGACATGATGCAAGTATCTGTTGTTGCCTGTTAGAAAACTCCTTTCCTCTGGGAAGCTGATCCAAGATATTTTCTCTTGCCTGATAGAAAAGATTCCAACACCCAGTCTTGTTGATGTGGACCACCACTTTTGAGGTTCTATATTTGTCACTCTGTGTCTTCTTCTAACTCTTTTTAATGAACCTGCATGCTTCCTATACTTCAACTAGCATAATTATTAATAACTCAGCGTTGAGGTCCTTTTGGCCAGGGTGCTAATTTCATCTGACAGAAAGGAATCAGAGAAATAAATTCTTAGCAACATGCCAGAGAATCACTTCTCTGGTTCTCAGATTTCAGAAATTTCCTAGGTCTATTTTCTTGAAGTCCCAAGTCAAGGGCAATTTTTAAATAACTGTACTTGATAATATCTCCCCTCTCTTAACCCTTTTCTCTCTTTCTCTCTTAGGCTGTATCTCAAGGGTCATTCTGGAACAGCAGGGAAACAAAGCAGTCTGATATTACATGGTGCTGACTTTAGTACCAAAGATGCTGACAATGACAATTGTATGTGCAAATGTGCTCTTATGCTAACGGGAGGTAAGCATCCATTTACAAAATCATATATAATGTTTGGATGAAATAACGGGAAGGAAGAGAATGTGATTACACTATTTCTGAATGATTTTTTCATTCATATTTTTCAAGGGATTTCAGTAAAGTTTTAACATGGCAAATCCCAAGCTTTCTCTGTTACTAAATCCTGTATCCTTGGCTTTCTTTAATAGTTTAGTTTACTTTATTGTCATTGCACCTTGTACAATGAAACTAAGTACCATCTTTATATACATTATGGCTATGAAAATAAACACAAACACAATCCTTCACATTCTATACATTGAATTGAAAACTACTGGTATTGCATTAATATTGCAGTATACAGTAAAATTCAATAGAGTTATAGTCCTGGAATAGGAGCTGTTTTTTCAGCCTACTTGTCCTTGTTTTTATTATCCTGTACCGTACGGTAATAGTTCAAAAAGAAAAAAGGGTGCCCAGGTTGAGATGGATCTTTGAGAATGTTTTGAACTTTCTTAAGGCAGCAGGAGCTATCAAGCTCTTCCAAAGAGGGGAGAGGTCAACCAATGATCTTCTGGGCAATGACGTTAACACTCTGGAGTGCTGTCCTATCTGCCACTGTGCAATTGGCAAACCATACACAGGTGCAGTAAGTTAAGATATTCTCTATGGTGCAGTGGTAGAAGGTCACTAGCAGTTTTTCATTTAGTTGTTGTTTTCTGAGAAACTCAGGTAGTATAATCTCTGCTGGGCCCTTTTGAAAAGGGCTGAAATGTGAGCATCCCAGGTCAGGTCCTCTTTTATGGTAACACCCAGAAATTTAAAACTGGCCACTTCCTCCACTCAATTCCACTGATAAGCAAGGGCTGGATGTCTGATCCATAAGTAAAAGCACACACTTAAGAAAGAGACAAGAGATCAAATGAAATAATAAGTGTGATAAATTCATCTTTTGGGGCTTTTTCAGACTAGAAAATCTGATCACCTAAGAAAATTCAGAACGAGAAAAATACAACAGATAACACCAAAATTAGTAGCTGTACACTTCAAGAAAAAGCTGAAAAACATACTGAGGCAGCAAAAAGAAATTCTCAGTTATACTGAGAATAAGATTTTTAAAAAACCCCAAACTTCCTATTTTCAAGGCAAAATAGCTGTTGATAAATTGCAAAAAAATTTTTGGAATAGTGCTAGTTTATCTTTTGGATCCCAAAAGTGCAAATGTTCCTGGTTGGGTATTAATTGAGTTTGACTAGATTGTAAAAACTCTGAATAGATTAGTATGTATGTTTATATTTTTACCATATGCATCTTCCTATAAGATAGAAATTTAAACACTTCTTAATAATCAGACTTAGAAAGATATATTGAAATCACTTGGTCCCAAAACCAGTTGTTAATATAACTTAATAAAACAATTCATCTTAGAAATAATTGTATTCTGGACAGTAAAATTCCTTATCAGACTTTCTGTTGGTCTTGGCAATCCATGTAGACAGCTCATTCATTATAAATTATATAAAATATACATGAGTTCTGTAGCTATCTTTGATAGACTGCATGGAATTCTGTAGTTTCTCTGAGAAATGAAGAATATATGTGGTGAATAACAGCATATATGAACCGAGCTGCTGATTAATCAGGGTTAAGAACAATACATATACACATTGTATTTCTTATTCAATTTGATATAAAGCAGTTTCTTGTAGGGAAATTAAATCTACTTTTGACTAGATTCTCATTTCATATAAAGTTCTGTAAAGGATAGAACTTCATAGTGTTGTGTATTTGTGTGTGTGTGTGTGCATGCATGTGTGTGTGAGTGTGTGTGGGTGTGTGTGAAAAGAGGGGAGCATAGTAACACATGAATCCAGTGGATATTTCTTTTTCAGAAGTAAGTTAGGGATCTTTAACGGGAAATGTTTTCCATGTATCTAGACAAATATTCCCAGAATCCTTTGTGGACATCCATTGTACTTACATTTGAATAGAACTAATGAACAACAACACATTATTGAAGATCTGGGAAAGATTCATATACATAAATAGACATCTTATTACTTATTTCCTTGAGTACATAAGGCCCCGTAGGCATTTATGCAATCATTTCTTGTGACTTTCATAAACAGCATCACACCTGGAGCAAAGATATTAAATCTACCACCCTCTACCACCCTGGCAACATTTTATGCCTCTTTTTCACTAGCATATAAAATTACAATATACCCCTTGTTTAATAAGAATCAAGGCCATCTATCATGGCCTTTGGAAATACTTTTCTAATTTTGATATAATACATGACTTCTTTTTTCTTCTTCAAGCAAGTTAGATCAGAGGCATATACTTGCTTTCAAATTAACCTAGCATAAATCCAAAGTATTTGATTGGATCTTATTTTTAGTTATAGCAGCATTGGCACAATCTGAAATCAAAAGTTGGTTTTTGTTTTTCTACTTATGAGTAGCTAAACTACTATAGTTTATGGTATGAATAAATAAAAAGTAAAATCACTTTAGTGGTGTTTGTAAACCAACAAAATAAAAATATGAAAATTGTTAGCTGAATTGCTATTACAAGTATATCCAATCAATTTCAACACTTCTTTTCAACATTTCTTTATAGCAGGAAATTACATAATTATAAGATAAAATTATACTGTAACTCAGGAGTGAAGCTATATATATTCAGCAGTATTTAGCAATTCTAATTCTTAATTAGCTATATCTTGTTTCTGATCATTAAATTTGTAAATTTTGTCATGGTGTATTACTATCCTGTTCTATAAATAGGTGAAGAAGAAGAAAATGTATTATTATTTAATCTGTATCCAATCATTGTTTATCATTTAGCTAGGTATGTATTTCTTCATTTCTTCATCAAATATACATGGCTGTCCACCTCAGGCAGTCTTACAATAAAAATATAAAACAATAACAATATATAAAAAACAGAAATTATTAAACAGTGATTTAAAAATCATAAAAGATACAAGAGTTTAGAAGTTAACAGCAATAATGGAATCATCTCAGGATCTCACAGTTCCCCTGGAATCTCCAGGCCTGATGACGTATCAGGTTTTGAGGTACTTCCAGAAAATAAAAAGGGAAGGAGCTAACCTCCATATAATAATATAATAGTGTAGTGTAGTGCAGCATAACATAGCATAGCATAATATAATAATAAAAAATATATGCAGTATACCAATTTCTTACTGCCAAAAAATCTAATACTTTTTGGACTTTTACTCTGAGCCAAATCATGAATATGTTAGCTAGTTAGCACTGGTTCTAAATTTTTTGTCCACATTTTTCCTTAATCTTTTACTTTGTTCACATAAGGGGAAAAAACCTGCATTTTCCCAGGAAAGTTACAATCTGAATGGGTGCCGATTAAGATAGTATCTGATGAGATTAATCTGTGAGGACTGATTCAAACAAGCAAGTCATTACTTGTTGCTGTTGACAAGAGAAAAACATTTATGTGTGTGAACTGGATCATTCAGATCAGAGATAATAAATAGCCTCTAAGATCTGACAAAAGGGAACCTACTTAATCAAAGTAGTCAGTCATGAGCTCTAAAATCTACAGTCTAGTAGATTGTTCCTACAGGCATAATTTAGGTAGACTGCCATCCCATCCTGTGTTGGAATTTCTAGAGTTTAAATTTGACTGGTTAAGAAAAATCCCACAAAATCTTTCATGGTATGACTGATCTTGTAAAGTAGATTAGTAATAGATGCTACCTACTAATCCATACTTTTGGCAGTGTAAATGGTTCCAAAAGCCGCTTATGTAGACTTAACTCTGAAAAAGAAACAAACAAAAAAGAGGATTAGTTTCTTCTTTCTTGTTCAGCTTTGTCTTAAATTTATAAAGATTATGTTCTTGTTACAGTTAACCATCAGTTGATCTGCTTTCTTTTTCCTTGGTTATTAGCTCCTAAGATACAATTTTGTAACCAAATAAAGTTCAGCTGCATCAAAATAGCAGAATGCCAGAATATATCTGGCACCAATTCTTCCCCAAACATTTTGTTATGAATTGTTAATTCAGGGGTAAGGATATTCAAAGTTTTATAAATATGCAAAATATGAAAAAAGGATAGAAACAATAATGGAGTTGGATTCAAACAGAAGAGTTATGTTTGAGATTATGGATTACTTATTATTTCTAATATTCCTTGTGTTTAAAAACAATGACTCTTTTCTTTCTGATATTGAAGTAGCCAAAAATACATGAGCTATAGTGCAAGTAAATACAAGGCTTCTTCAATGAATTTTTCCATCATCTCCAAAGAGTAGATAGGAAATCCAGAATTTAAGGTTTATATTTTAATTAGAAAAATAATAATATCTAAGCATTTTAGTATGGAAAAAAATGTTACTTGATGGAGCCAAAAAATCTGACAGCATTCTGCTAATGATGTGCAATGAACTTGATTATAATTTACCTCCTCTGCAGGTCACTCTAATTATATCCTGTGTTTGCAACAGTAACCTGGCATTAAAATTTAACAAAATCAGCAACTAACATTCTTCTCCTTTAGGGGATAAGAAAATAAAATTCTTCTGTCTTAACATCACCAAAAATGAACCCTAAAATTTAGTCTAGGTAAATTAGATAGGATCTAGATAGGATTTTTTAAAGAATAGCAATAGCACTTAAACTTATAAAGTTTAAACTATAAACTTATAAACTTCACGGTGCTTTACAGCCCTCTCTAAGCAGTTTACAAACTCAGTGTAATTCCCTCAACAATCTGGGTCCTCTTTTACTGACTTTGGAAGGATGGAAGGCCGAGTCAACCTTGAGCTGTTCAGGATTGAACTCCTGGTAATGAGATGAATTAGCCTGCAATACTGTATTTTAATCATTGTGCCACTACAGTTCAAATGATTAAAATCATGTCACAAGTCACTTTTCACTCTATGTATAACTTTCTTGTGAAAGTGACTGATCAGAAAATATCCAATATCCACCAAAGATTTCCATGTCAATAGATCCACCAAACCAGATTTTGAAGCATTTGAATTGAGAAGACTAAAAGAAGTCCATACCCAGGCTCTTTCTCTATTTGAAAAATATATCCAGAGAAAATGTCCTTTTCTTATGTGGGATGCTTCTGAGAAAGAATGAAAGTTTTGTAAAAGCTGCATATGAAAAAAGCATAAATGTATAAAAGAAATATATTTTATTGGGTAAATAGATATTTTGAAAAATCTGACTGAGCAATATTTTTAAAAAATTATACCAGGAAGATACTATCTTTAAACGTTTCTAATGGAAATTATATTCAAAACTGTACATTAGGAAGAGTTGAATAGAAAAGTTTGATATGAAGGAAAGTTGTGAATGAAAATGATAGATATCAGTTATTTTTAATCCCATTCCAACAAACCCCCAACACATAGACATATATACACTGGAACATGGCTCTATAGAAACACAGACAGTAAATAGATCAGATTTCTGCATTCACAACTGAAGAAACACTTGGAGATCTATTGGTTTTTTTAGTAAAAACAGGCCAAATAATTGTGGAGGAATGGAATGAAAATTTGATAGTGTTTGTAGACTATTCCTTAAACCTAAAACACAATGCTGATTTTATCTACTTAGTGTAGTTATTAAACTACTGGCACCAAAACTGAAATTCAAAATTAATCTGGAAATTTTCAAAAGGAAATAATATAATATTTATATTTATAAAATGATATGAATATAATATTTATCATCAGAGTTTCACACATCTCTAATTTACTCAGAATGGAGAATATGGGAATAATGATGAAGGGGGGGGGGGAGTACATTTGTGAGCTTTAGTTCCATAAATTCCTATTATACATTCTTAATGACTATTGCAATGGCCTACATCAAAGTGGTATAGGGTGAGAGGTAAAAGAGGGAAGAAGCAAGGAAGAATGAATGAACAGAAAGAGAAACTGGGGGAGAGAAGAGTAAGACTAAATTGGATACCTTAAATTCAAAGATGTTATCAATGAACATAAATAGTAAATAATGAACATGAAAGCATCTTGCTGGTAGCTTTCAACATCCATCACGGCATCACATGATCTTAATTTGCTGGGGTAGGTGCTGAGCAACTAGCATCTATTTACAATGATTGCAGTGTCCCGGGATCATGTGATCGCTATCTCAGCTAACTTTGGACAAGCAAAGTCAACGGTCAACTGCAGTGATTTGCTGAACAATAATGGCAATAAAATCAGGTATGACCCAGAGGTGGAATTTAACAGGTTCTGACCTGTTCTGGAGAACCAGTAGCGGAAATTTTGAGTAGTTCGGAGAACCGGCAAACACCACCTCTGACTGGAGATTTTATAGTATCCTTCCCTTGCCACGCCCTCCAAGCCACACCCACAGAACCGGTAGTAAAAAAAATTGAATCCCACCACTGGTGTGACCTACTTAACTACCTTGCTTAACAACAAAAAGTTTGGTCCCAATTGTGGTTGAAAGTCAAGGACTACCTGAAAAAAGGGGGGGATTTAAATACTGGAATGGTGAAAATTGGAAGGAAAAGGAGGGTCATTCCATTATTAATCCGTGGGTTCAAAATGGCTCGACTTTATTTTTTATTTCCTATAATTACATCAATTCACCAGTATCAAACACCTGATAGAATCAAATAGTTTTTTGTAAAAACCATAAGGCTTCTCCCCATCTCCCAGCATTAGAAATGAAATATTAAAGTTTAGAGAGCTAGAAACATTAAAAATGAAAACCAATCCTTATGAGTTTACCAAGCATTCATGTTCCCACATGGTTCCGCCTTGCCTACTTAAGAATCTAACTAAGCTCTGCTAGTAAAATGATACACTGATTCCCTACAATCTAATTAAGCCTGGTTTCGATTGTTTGAGTTCATTTCTCTTCAGTGCCATCGACAATGGAGGAGAATCAGGAAATGTTTGTTTCTCAATGATTTATTTGGCCATGTTTACCTCTTAAAAGTTTGGCTACAAATATTTAAACAACAAAAAACCTGCTGAGGACAGAATTTAAGCTCAGATGACTGTATGTTTTTAAGAAATAAATGGTGTGCCTTTCCAATTCCTTCCATGCTGACAAGAAAATTTGGGAAATTTTTTAAGGCAATAATCTATGCAATTCATCAGTACAGATTAGTTTTTTTGCATCTTGGTTCCCTTTACCATAATTTGATAAAGGTGAACTAGAAGTCCACTTCTCTTCCCACCACCTTAAGGAAATGTTCTATGTACACCACAACTTGTGGCATAACATGGATTACATCATTTTGACAAAAACACCAGTTAACAGAATAACAGAGTTGGAAGGGACTTTGGAGGTCACTGGTCCAATCCCTTGCTCAAGCAGGGAACCCTGTATTATTTCAGACAAATGGTGGTCCAATCTTTTCTTAAAAACCTCTACTGTTGCAGCACCCACAACTTCTGGAGACAACTCGTTCCACTGATAAATTGTTCTAATTGTTCCTAATGTCATGAAATTTCTCCTTAGTTCCAGGTTGGATGTCTCCTTGATTAGTTTTTATCCATTGCTTCTTGTCCTGCCTTCAGGGGCTTTGGAGAAAAAGTTAACCCCCTTTTCTTTGTGGCAGCTCCTTAGATATCGGAACACAGCTGTCATGTCACCCCATCCTTGATTTCATTAAAATAAACATATCCAATCCCTGCAACCATTCTTCATATGTCTTAGCATTCAGTCCTCTAATCATCTTTGTTTCTCTTCTGTACACTCTCTAGAGTTTCAATATCTTTCAAATTATGGTAACCAAAACTGGATGCAATATTCCAAGTGTCAACTTATCAAGGCATTATAAAGTAGTATTAACACTTCACATGATCTTGATTCTATGATCCCTCTATTAATGCAGCCTTGGACTGTGTTGTCTTTTTTGGCAGCTGCAGCATACTGCTGGCTCATGTTTAAGTGATTGTCCACTAGGACACCAGATCCTTAAATGTCTTTGTGTCCTATGTTCTAAACTTAATTGTCTGGAATTGTTTCTACTAGAAATGCCAAGAACTGAAATTGGATATATTTTTTGTGTATACTCTTAGAAAATTCACTGTTAATTGAAAAACTCTGGAAATCAGCTTAGCATATGTTGCTCATAATTTTAATATTTAATGCAAACAATAAAATGTTCAATGAAATTATCCAATGTGCTATTGCTTGTTCTAGCACCAACATCTCATTAAAAAACTCTCTATGCAAAAATGCTTATGAGTGAGAAGTGGTAAAGGAGCGATATCAACTATTTTGTTTTGGGTCTGCAGGAAAGAAAATAAATAGAAATAATATTATTTGTTTTGAAAAGCAAAGGGTAAGATAATAAGAACTGATACGATAGAATGTAGCATGGTGCAAAGCAAACCACTAAACTAGAAACCTTAAAATGTCCAAAACCTTATCTTTAAACACTTACTTGGAACCTGCAAATATGTTTATTCATTGCATAAGCTTGCTGGTGATAATGTTGAAACATTTAAGGCTTTGCTATACTATAGCAATTAGCTCACAATTAGTTAAATATGAAGACTGCTGTACATAAAAACAGGCTCTTACTATTTGAAAAATCATAATTCTGTATTAATTAAAAAACGTGGGATTAAGTTTGAGTAAAACTAGTTGATAAAAGTTGTAAGGCCAGGTTAAAATTAGGGTCCACTTGAATAGTGAGTAGTCCACTTTCTCAACATTTCAGTTATTCGTAATATTACTTTAGCATTTGTAATAAATTAAAATATTATAATATTACAGATATAGATTGTGATTTTCTTATTTGCTATTATAAAATATGATGAAAAGTAGTTTTGAAGATCCACAGCTATAGTTTATGGCAATACATTTGTATGCATCCTTTATGCTGAAGTTTGAAATGGCCACAAATGCTATAAAAATTAATTGTTCAATAAAAGGGAAGCAGTGAAAGTATTCTTCTGATAATATATAGATTCTGCTGGGATTAAATTTATTTTGTTTTGTGTTCTAATAGATGGTCAGCCAGATAAAAGCCAGGAAGCACTCAATATGTCTCATATTGATCTTTTGTTTATATGAATCCATAAAGATAATTAGAACAGGAAGGGTTATATTACCTGAATTAATTGAATAAGGTAGCCAGAGGATATTTTATGGACTTTTCAGAAATCAAAAGAAAAAAAATCACTGCTTTAAACATTCATGGGATTCTTAAATTATACTTCTCTAAGTATTTGCACTATTCTACACATACACAGTATTCTTAAATTAGGAGTTAGAAGAATGAACCTCAAGTTCACTTAGTTTGTCTTTCATTCAAACATAGTGGCCCTGTTCTCACAACAAGCTTAATTTGGTCAATTGTATGTTTAGCATGAGAACCTCAAAATATCACCTAGATCAAAATATCACCTAGATTGCTTTAAAAAAACTAGAACCCTTACATCATTGCTAGCCTCAATGCTGAGTTACCATACATTTGCTCATCAGCTTCATGTTACAAACCAAAGGGATTATGGTTTAGTAGTTAACAAGTCTGTTTTGTTCCTGTTTTCAGGTTGGTGGTTTGATGCCTGTGGCCCTTCCAATCTCAATGGAATGTTTTATTCAGCTGGACAACACCATGGAAAAATAAATGGGATCAAATGGCATTACTTCAAAGGTCCAAGTTATTCATTACGTTCCACAACTATGATGATCCGTCCCTTGGACTTTTAAAGAGGCAATAAGATAGTAGCCATCTGAAGGACACCTTATGTAATCTTTAGAAGCAGAAGGTTGAAACTCCATAAAAATTCCAACATCCTAGCTGTCTTTGGATCTTATTTCATTGGCTGCAGTAAACGAACACAAGTTGCTGCCCAACCCAGGAACAGGTGAAAGTGTGGATTATGAACAATATAAAATAGCTTTTGTGGCTATTCAGTGGACAACTTTAAGGTTTGGTTGCCACAAATAAACTGGTATCTTTTAACCAAAGCCTTTGTTATTGTTGTTGTTGTTGTTTTGCTTTCATCAAGAGGAATTTTTTTTAAAAAAATACAGGACATGCAAACCAAGTGGCCTTTTGAAAAAAACAGAAATAAAGTCTAATGGATGGCAGAAGATGTTTGTCAGGAAAATGGTATCAATTCAGTGCAATGGTATCAATTCAACTGCTATTTATTTGTAGCCCCTTAAAATGCAACTATGGCCTTACAACCTGGCATCAGAAAATGTGATTGAGATGGAAAACTTTTCTTTAATACAAGAACAATATGGTATATATGAACCATTTCTCATTAAACCTATTTTAAACATGGAATATCCTTCAAAGAGACAGTTAATCAAGTTGGACAGAAAAATATGGTGAGAATGGTCAATTGACCTGTATGGCTAGGCTAAAATTTGGCAATCCAGATAATTGGATTCTTTAAAATATTTCAACTATGTTTGATAGCATGATAACAAAAGGAATTATGGACTTTTCTTTCTGACTGCTACAGCTTTACTTTGCTTTATATGACATTCCAGTATGAATGTCATATGAAAAACAAAAAGAAAAAGTACAGCTCTTTTGAAAAAATTCAAAATCAAGGTTATTTGTACATAGATTTATGACATGGATACACAAATACAGAAAATATGCAAATTTCATAACCATGTATTAACTGGATTCAGTCTTGCTGGTTTGCATGTAAATGCTACTACTAAATTGCTAGTCTTTCACATCTGTTATTCAACCTTCACTTGACAGAATTCAACATAAAACTACGAGTTATTTCCTATCCTTTATTTACTCCTTTGGACAGTGGGTTGGAAATTAAGGAATACAAGAGAAGAAAAAGATTACAGATATGGATTGCAAATGCCCTGAATGGAAAGAAGTTATAATTGAGTGGATTAATTTAAATGGGAAAACAAGACCCTATTTAAAATGAGTAGGACTAAAGTGTAATTCCTTAGATCATTATCTAGAGGTACACATAATCCTGCCTTCAGAGACTTCTAAGATTGTGGGTATTGTGTTTTCTACTTTTTTCCAATACATCCATATCCAAAATTCAATGTTCATTCTAATGAGTGTTGAAACCTAGTTCAGATATTTGGCCAAGGTGACAAAGTCATTCATTGATATTTCATCTTCCAATGTACATCTAACATTAGACACAACACCATATTGGAGGAACATTGGCAGTTGAATCAAACCTTTGACTCATCTCATTCCTGTTTTTATGGTTTCAGAAAAGCATAGACTTTAGCAGTAACACGTGGTCCATCATTTCTATGTATGCTGATCATTTACATATAAACATGATATTACTTATTTTATCTGCATCCCATTTTTCCCTTGGGAAGAATATATTAATTTGTTGATCCACAATATATACACATGTGCCTTTAAATATTTCCTCAAGATAAAATGGCTTATGATAAGCAAAATACAGGATGATAATTTAGAACTTTTATGCATTTTGTCTTTTCACTGAATTTAAATGGGAAATTTTTCACCCTGAATTCTTAAAGGAATACAGGAAAATAGTGGACATTCATATATACACCTCTTGGCCACTGTGTAATAAATAAGAACAGAAATGTCAAAGTCCACCCATGAGGAATTTAAAAAAAAAATCTGTGAAAAAGTATTCTGAACCACCAAAGCAAAGGATAGCTGGTTTAAAAAAAAAAAACACTCAGGAGGTTTTTGATTTTTTTTTGCCACCCACCATTAATTCATGCAGATTCATGTGAAGTAGAGGGACACTATGGTTCAGTGGTAGATTATATTGACATATAGAAGTTCTAAATCCTGTCCTTGTATCTCAAAAGCTGTAGTGGTGCAGTGGTTCAAATGCAGTATTGCAGGCTAATTCTGCCCACTCCCAGCAGTACAATACTGGCTCAAGGTTAATTTAAACTTCCATCCTTCCAAAGTCAGTAAAATGAAGAACCAGATTGTTGGGGGCAATATGCTGACTTTGTAATCCACTTAGAGAGGTCTGTAAAGCACTATGAAGTTTAAGCACTACATAAATCTAAGTACAATTGATATATCAGATAAAAGAATTTAAAAGATACAAGTGCCTACCAAGTGCCTATTATCACAGTTGAGAATCCTGGACTAGATATAGAAACTGCATTATCTGCTAATTCATCGTTTTATGCTCCTGTCCTTCTGAGATATAAATGAATTTTTCATTTTCTCAAGCCAGTAATTATTCTCTTTCTATTATGTACATGACTGGTGGCTCTGAAATTAAAACATCATTGGGTTTAACCAATGCCTGAGCTTTTTTTTAATTATTTTTAATTAATAATTTCTGTTGTATCTAATACAATGGTCTCAGCTTCCTCTTAATCCAGGGAAATAATCTTTCTTCCATGTATGGGAAGAAAACAAGCACTCATTTTTAAAACAAAATATGAAAAAACCCAAGGATTTACCACAGTATTCTTTGTAATTGGGACAGTTTTCAAGTTAAGTTGTGTATTTATGTATTTTTTGTATTTACATATTCCTGCCTAAAGGGTTAATTTGTTGTTTTCTTCTGGTTAACTTACCTAACTGTTCTTTATTCAGTGGTCCCTGCCAACTGTTGCTTTTTCTCTTATTTCAACAATCTTCACTTATGTCCAAAGATTGTGGTGCTTCTTGTGGGTGGCATTTTTTTTAAAGTCACCAAATCCAGACTGCTACTATGTGGACTCAATTCCAAATTCCAAAGGTGGAAGGGTTTAAAAAAGTCACACCTACAAGCATATTTACCTGTTTATTTATCTCTGTTTGAAGAAATGGGGGACATGATTTCTTATCCTTTATAATAAAATGTTTAAAACACCCTAGATGGTTCCATATTTTGACTTGGTTGGGAAATACATTCTTGTGGCAGTCCTTCCCTTAAAATTCAATATTTTAAAAAGAAAGCCGAAGAATATTTCAAGTCACAGGCAGAGTGTGCATGAAAAGCTATACTCTAAAAACTTTACAAGGGGTGCGATGGCTCAGCAGTTAAAGATGGTGAGCTTGTCAGTGGAAAGCTGACAGCCCAGGTTTGAGACCTGAGTGCTGAGTGACAGGGTGAGCTTCCATCCTTGCTCAGCTCCTGCCCACCTAGCAGTTAAAAACCAGGCAAATGTGAGCAGATAAATAGTTACCATTTTTGTAGGAAGGTAAGATGTTCCATGTGCCTTAGCATATAGTCATGCTGGCCACATGGCCATGGAAATATCTTCAGACAATGCTGGCTCCCTCATCTAAGAAATGGAGATGAGCACTGCCCCCTAGAGCTGCAAACAACCAGGCAGGGGAAACCTTTACCTTTAAAAACTTTACATAAAGGAAAGTGTTTTCTTTCTCAATAATATACGTTTCCCCGTTTTTTCTTGCCTTTTCTTTTGATGTTCCAAATGCCGATCCCAGCAAACTGATTATTATACAATTTGGATTTTTATTTGTTTGTTAATTATGCCTGCTCCTCTGGGTCATTTACTTTTTTCTTCATCCTTAATTACTTTTCATTCTTTAATCATTCATTCATGAAAGTTGGCACTCTCAAACGATTTTAAATGCTTTTACCCTGAGCCAGATATTGTTTGCCATAGGTATTAGGGAGAAAGTATTTTAACCATTGCTTTGAAATAGATTCATCCACATATTCCAAGGAACCGAAATGCAATTGGACTTCTTCAATGAGCACATTGATGCCAGACTAAGTTGTTTTACAAAACCAGAACAAAGGCCAGAGTCTGATAAGCAGTGTGGTTTAACTCCTAACAAATAGTGCTAAATTGCCAGGGGAAATTATCTCATCAAAGTGAATTTTGTGGTGGGTGATGGTGGAATTTATGATATATAAAAGAAATTGGATTGATTAGAACAGATCACCACTGTTATTCCTCCTCCTCTTCATCCTCTTCAAATACCCAGTTTTCATGCTAGGATACTAAAGGGAATGGCCAATATTTAAATCCAGGAAAAAAACATGAACTGCAAACATTATATCTATCCTGCAATTTGGATATGCAGTAACAGCAGCTTATAATGTAAGCTGAAACCTTGCAGTAACACTGTAATAACTCAAAAAGCAAGATTGTGCAGCCAACATCTGAAGGCAAATTTAAACTTTAATGTAGCAATGAAATGATGCAATTGCACAATACAACTCTACAACAATCCAAAGATTAAAAAAAAACAGAATAATAACAGTGAGAAATACACCATGATTTTAAAAAAAATTGGAACAAGAGAAACAGAAAATAATAGAATTACAGAGTTGGACAAAGATCCATCCAGTTTTCAAACCTTTGCAATGTGCCAGAAAACCAATCAAATCATCTATGGGAGAAACCTGTCCAGGTTTTCTTGAAAACTTACAGATAATCCAAAACTTCATTTCAGTTCCAGTTGTATAGATCTGACCATCTTGGAATCTTTTGTTATATTTAAATGAAGTCTAGGGAGTACTATTGCTTTTGGTGTAAATATCTATAATCATTGAAAATAGTTCTTGAAAGTGACTGTCTTCCTTATATCTTTCCTTTGTTTAAGTAAATATGGCTGTGAAGTTTTCCCTAAGTCTTTTTTGCTTCAGAATGAACATCCCATTATTTAGCCTATACTCATGGGGCATATTCTCAACTCTTTATATTATCTTCACTGGTTTCCCCTCAACTTTCTCTAACTTGCTGATATCCTTCTGAAAATATTCAGAATTTCATCATATTTGTCATATTTACATCATAAAAATTATTACATACAGACAAAATTTCAAAAGCTCTTAAATAGTAATATCATTCTGAGCCATTTTTCCGAAAGCCAGACTAAGATTATGAATTCAAATCAGACTTTTTTCTTAAAGCCATAGCAGGTATCTTAAGAGAAGAGTGAAACTGTCCCAGAATTTTCTTTTTTAGTTTATCGCCATCTAAGCTAAACTATTTAATCATGAGACAATCTACATTTCATTAATTGACATAATTAATCATCTCTTGAAACTTTCTACCAGTTTTCCTCTAAAGCTGCAATTCAACCTTCAATGTGACAGCCTCTAGTAATTTTATCAGCAGAGAATCTATGTTGGTGTGCAAAATGGGAATGAAAGGACTTAAATTCCTATTAGGAATTATCATACACTGAAATGCCAACATTGAAATACTGATTGGTATCAAACTCTAAAATGCATGACATGACTTAGAAAAACAGTTACTTCCTTAAAGATATTAGTGGTGCTACTTCAAGAAATACTCTATATTTCTATCTTGGGTAAGAAATTCATCATTCGGAGAAGTTATGAAATATTTATTCTTCCATATTTAGATATCAATTCATCCTCCAGAAAGCCTTTCATGCTTAAATTTGGAAGCAGTGTCTTCTCTGAAAGAAATGATAAATCTCCGGTTTCTTTAAATTCAAAACCATCACTGAACAGTTAGTTTATTTTCTTTGGGGAAATGGAACATAACTTCATGATGTATATTTTCTTTGCTTCTTTCAGCCTTTAAAAGATATTGGCTTCAGTTCTTGACTCATGTCCCTTGTATGTTGCTATATGTTTCCTGTTCTGGGAATGTGATTCTGATAGTGGAATAGCCAAACAAATCTTGGTCTTTTCAAAACTGGAATAGAAACTTCTTCCAATGCTTTAAGAAAACAACTAAACATCATTTCAATTGACTTAAAGCTACTTTGTTCCCTAAAAGAGGAAAAAATATACTAAAATCAGAACAGGATATTGGTGCAAGCTGTCAAAAGCAGATTTCCCTAACCTAGAAGTGTGGGAATCAGATCATGCTGGTTCTGAGCATTGAGATCAACACATTTGGAGGGTGCCAAATTTGTTGAAACCTAGTCTAGAACCTTATAATTACAGTCACTGGTTAATATATGGATAGTTATTAAGTTAGAATTATATTGGCACCTGTCCATCACAGTTGTAACTCATAGTGGTTATAAATAGAATCATGGTGGGTGTTCTATGGTTGGTGGATACATGACCAACCAAATTTTACATTTTTTACAATGATCAATAAGCAACACCATGGTTAAGTGAACCAATGGTTTCCTATGGATCAATTTTTCCAAAAATGGAAAGTAAATACTGATTTACAGCAAAACCATTATAAAACATGGACACGTGACCATGGAACATTGTGAATGGCCATAAATATGGTTCAGTTGCCAAGCCTCTGCAGTGCAGTCACTTGACTGTGGTGGTGAAGGCATCAAATTCATATACATTTGCTCTAAATTTACATTAGAGGTCTATATATAAGAATGAGTTACCATTTGTACCATGTTTATGAATGCATTGTACATTTGTATTATATCAATGCTTATCAGTTACTTTGACCTACCCTAATTGAATTAGGGAAGAAAATAATTGTGCCTAGGTGCTCTTGATAATGTGCTCCATAAATAAGTTTTCTTGGAATTAAGGCAATCAAATATCATAAATAATGTAAAAGAAAGAACGACAGAAACCTCAAAAAAGATAGATAGCTATTTTTCTATATATCAGATACACTCACATCATATCAGAAGAGAAGAAGAAACCAGAAGATAAAGTTAGATATGTCTAGTTTAATGAAAAGAAAGAGTAGAGGTGACATGATAGCAATGTTCCAATATCTAAGGAGCTGCCACAAAAAGGAGGGGATCAATCTATCCTCCAAAGCATCTGAAGGCAGGACAAGAAGCAATGGGTGGAAAATAATCAAGGAGAGAAGCAGCCTTGAACAAGGGAGAAATTTCCGGACAGAACAATTAATCAGTGGAACTACTTGCCTCCAGAAGCTGTGGGTGCTCTAATACTGGAGAACAAACCATTTGTTTGAAATGGTATACAGTTTCCTGCTTGAGCAGGGGTTACACTAGAGGGCCCCTAAGGTCCTTTCCAATTCTGTTATTCTGTTAAAAAGAAACATTTATCCTCAAATGGGAATTTTTTTTTCTTTCATAACCCCAGATCTATGCCAAAAGCCACAATGGAGATCCATAGGTGGATAAGAAAACCATAGGTGAGTTCCAGAAAGGAAAACATCACAGTTTATCAGATTCAAGTATATATTTACCACCAGGCTTGAGGGTTATGTGTGTGTGTCTATTGTATTATTAAGTGCTAGCCTCCCTGAGACCTAATTGTTTTAATGCTTGATAAATGAAAACAGATGTATTGAGTCCATCCCGCACTGCCTTGTCAGGAAGGTCATAAAAATATTTTTTTTCTTTCTGAACATATACAGGAAAAAAAAAGGCAAACATTAATTACAGGACTGGGAAAATATCACAAACACAACAAAATACAGTGGCTAGATTCATACATACTGCTGTAAATTGGAATGCCAAATAAACAAGCACAATGTATGTGTTGTATAGTTTGCTACATCTAAACCTAACTATAACAACTCAAGAAAATGACGAATTGCAAATTTACAAGACACACAATCAGGATTCTGGAAGATCAAATGTAGAGCTACTTTCCTATTGGTATAATTTATATAAATACATTTCAGAGGAGAAAAATTGCAATAAAATATTGCAGGTTAAAATATTTATTCAGATATTGTACCAGCCTGTAGCTGTTTTTCACCCTTCAAATGTTAGATTTGATACCCAAAGCAGAAAGGTTCTCTTTTTAATTTCTGATCAATCTATGCAACATTCCTGGTTTGGGGCCATATAATGAACCATCCTTTGGGAATAAATTCTGTTAGCATCTGGAATAAGAGTAAAAACAAATTTGTGTTATTATCTAGATTATAGAATATTAATCTAGCAAATTCTACATTTTCTTTTCTGTTTCTGTGAAGCCAATCAGCATTTTCATACGACAAATAAAAGACTAAAGCCAAATCACTCGAAGGCTATCAAATAAATCCTGCAGCTCTCTTTGATTTTTGAACATCATAGCTCTCATTCCTAATCATATCATCATATAATATAACATACTTAATAAAGTTGAAAATGCCTTTATTTATTTATTTTGAAAACTTTTGCAGGAAGAGGAATGGTTTCAATGAGCTTTATATGGTTTCTGTTTTATTAACAACACAGCAGGCCATGTCTTAAGGATGTTACTTATATTTCATGGGTACTTCACCAATTGCAATTTAGCATGCTGCTCTTAACTCACAAAGCTCTTTATCTTTTGGCATCTGTATACCTAGAGCAGAGGTGGTATTCAGCAGGTTCTGACCAGTTCTGGAGAACTGGTAGCGGAAATTTTGAGTAGTTCAAAGAACCAGCAAACACCTCTGACTGGCCCCGCCCCCATCTATTCTCTGCCTCCCAAGTCCCAGCTGATCCATTGGGTCTTCTTTTGTTAATCTGCACAGGAGAACGGAGCTGGAAATCAGGTTAGTGGGGTGGGAAGAGAATGGAGATTTTGCAGTAACCTTCCCCCAGGTGTGGGGTGGGAATGGAGATTTTATGGTATCCTTCCCCTGCCACACCCACCAAGCCACGCCTACCAAGCCATGCCACACCCACCAAGCCACACCCACAGAACCGGTAATAAAAAAATTTGAATCTCACCACTGGCCTACAGGATTCTCTTTTTCAAGTAGATTCAGACCATCCTATTAAATCTTGCTGAGAGAAGGGACCTTTAGTTTGTCATGTTTCTGGGATGTCAGTGGAGGCAAAGCTAAAAGGCAACACTTCTCCATAGCATCACACAAATTTTAGGGAATGGAGTCACAACCGAGATCAGATTGGCCTCTACCCTGGCAGCTTTTAGAAAGTTCTTAAACACTGAACTTTCTACAAGGAATGTTACCTGGACTTCTTGTTATTCTCCTTTTTTTCTCCTGCTCTGGATTTGCAATTTAGATTATGTGTTGTTTTAATGCTGTTGCTGTTTTTACTGTGACATTGTAAACCCTAAGAGATTGCATTAAGATAAAAAATGGAATTAAATATACAACACACACACACACACACACACACACCTCCCCCCATCCCATAATCCCATAAAGATTTAGGATATAATGTAGTCATCGGGGTGAATTTTCCACTCGTTTGCATTAAAGTTACATTTTGGTTACAACTTTGGGAAGAATTATGGAGTCTTCTGCCAAGCACAAGTGAGGTCATAAATAATCATGAGCAGGATGTACATTCACTAACACTTCAGATGAGACAGGAGATAAACCACACTTTTAACAGAAAATCCAAACCTGAGCCTTTATTTTCTTCTCTGGTATTTCTTATACTCATTCATTCAGTTTATGTTTTGTCTTACCTCCTGGAGCTCAAGATAATTGGAAATAAAATGCTACCTGTTTATCTCTGCACGATTTACTACTTAGACATTGCTTCCTTTAGTACATCTCTAGTGGAGGGACCACTTTATTCCACTGTTGCATTCTTACCTATAAAGATTTATGGAAGAAAACATGGATTTCCTTTTCCATTACTTAAACAATGATGCTTAGAAGTAGGCTGGGCTGTGAAATGGTGATTGGGCCAAAGTCACCCAGGGAAGCTTCGAAACTGCAGGTGGAATGAAGTCTCTCTGGTTCAGTCAATTACCAAATCACATTAATTCCCAATAGTGATTCCTTGTGAGGAAAGGAATGAAGTCTATGTGTCAAAGTTGACTAACTCTTGGTAATTCTCTGAGATTTATGGAAGATCAGAAATGTTCAGATATCTTATTGATGTCTTTGTGCATCACCCAATAATAGAAAATACTGGTTTTCCATTGATAGTGGTCAGAACAGGAAAGAATTTGGTTCCACATTAAAGCAACAAGGCAGCAAGAGCTGGACATAGTCTTAATAAATATCAGATCTTCCAGCTGACTTCTTTGACCTTTTCTCTTTCTTTTGTTTCAAACAGAACTTTGGATTCAGAGGTCACAAGGCCATAGATAACCTTTGCATTCTGCCTTGGTCTCCCAACATAATGATCTGCTTTGATAAAGGTTTTGTGGAAAATAAACATCTAGAACATGCAGCCATTGCTCCTGACTTCCTTTCTTCATCTGCATTTGACATGTCTCCCAACGGGGCAGTCAAAATGAAAATACCAAAAGAAATAGCAAAAATGAAATGAATCATGAGTTGCTTTGTTGTTTGTTGTTTTACACTTCAATATAATTGTGCTTTTCTTCTTAGGCACAGAAAAGTAACAGAAGTTTCTCAGAAGGTATGCATTTATGTAAAATGTTGTGTCTGTGATGTTTTTAGTGTATTTTATATAAAGGCTTCAAAAAACCTTTGATTCTCACATTATTTGTGTTTCCCATTCATGAAAATTTCATCCACTTCATAATATCATCTTGTAACTGAGTAAATAGACAACTCAATGCACATCCATGAGCTAACATTATCTGGCATGTGGTGGGATTAAAGTTCTAAAATATCTCTGTGGGAGACACTTCATGCTGACTTTCCACCTCTGAGCTATCAGCAGAAGAAAGAAATAGAATTATATATGGTTCACCAATCAGGATTAGATCATCCTTTATATATTGCTCTTTATAAGATTCCTGGTTAGAGAACAGACTCCAACTCTGAAGCAGGAGTAGCCCAGAAGATACGGTCCATTGAGAATATATTTGTTTTTACAAGTGTTGAAGAAGTCAGTGTAGAATAGATAGAATAGAATAGAATAGAATAGAATAGAATAGAATAGAATAGAATAGAATAACAGAGTTGGGAGGGACCTTGGAGGTCTTCTAATCCAACCCCCTGCTTAGGCAAGAAATCTTACACCACTTCAGACAAATGGTTATACAATCTCTTCTTAAAAACTTGCAGTGTTGGAGCATTCACAACCTCTGGAGGCAAGTTATTCCACTGATTAATTGTTCTGTCAGGACAGGTCTCCTTAGTTCTAGGTTGCTTCTTTCATTAATTACTTTCCATCCATTGCTTCTTGTCTTACCCTCAGGTACTTTGGAGAATATCTTGAGTCCCTCTGCTTTGTGGCAGCCCCTGAGATATTGGAAGACTGCTATCATGTCACCCCTAGTCCTTCTTCTCATCAGACTAGACTAGAATAAAATAGAATAACAGAGTTGGAAGGTCTGGGTGGGCCGTGAGAAAATTTTGGTGGGCTGCAGAGAAATCTCACCCCCAGAGCATCCCCACAAAGCAATTAATCCAGGCTGTGCAGAAACACAAGGATGCACCACCCACATGGACTGCGGGAATCCTCCCTGCCCACTCACTCCTTACCAGGTAAACTTGCCTGCTAAATTGCTATTTTTCCTTTTTCTGACCATCATCTGCTCTGCTGTGCCAGGAGCTTTAGATTAGCTAGGAAGCAGAAAATGGTTGGATTTCTTGCTTTCTAGCTAGTCTTTAGATCTTTGGCTCAGCACAGCTGAGCCTCCCTTAGGGCTGAAAGTTTGCTTGCAAGCTGAGCCTCCCTTAGGGCTGAAGGTTTGCTTGCAAGCAAATTCAGTGCAGATTCACGGCAAGCAAATTTGAAAGACTGAGCTAGCTGATGGCAGATAGATAGATCTCTGAATGATTCTGTGAGCAACTCAATCTGCCTGCTTTGCCTGATTTTGGGTAAAAGTTGCTCTTTTTTATAAAAAAAATCAATATTTATATGCATGGTGTGTTGTGAGTTAATTTTGTGAGTTTGCTTGCAAGCAAATTTTATGTGACAGACTGAGCTAGTCAAGGAGAAATTTCTTGACAGTTAGAACAATTAATCAGTGGAACAACTTGACTAGACATACCCAGTTCCAGCCACCATTCTTTATATGTTTAGTCTCCAGTCCCCTAATCATCTTTGTTGTTCTTCTCTGCACTCTTTCTAGAGTCTCAACAACATCGTTTTTACATCATGGTGAGCAAAACTGGATGCAGTATTCCAAGTGTGAAATCTTGAATGTGATTTCAGATTGAAGAGAAACCAGTCTGAAAAATGAGGCCAGCTAGGAAATGTTGCATTACTTTCTATGATAAAGACTCTAATGTAGTATGATTCCATCTTCTGGTTACCAGCTAACACAAGGAGCTTTAGACTAGAGCTCATTTATTTCAGACACTTATAGCCTGTCTTTCTCTATTAAATGGTCTCAAGGAACAATCAAAACCTGGAGTTTTGCTATTTCTACTTCTATTTATAATAATGAAAAAAATGGAATTGAAGCAGCCATGGCTTAAAACTACTCAAACATATTCAGATTTTAGGCTTAGGGCACTATTTGTGCTTATCCCATTCCTCTTTGTTGGTATGGGCAGTGTCTAATCTGATGGAGTCAGGCAGAAAAGAATATTTGCTTTAACCTATCAAATATGTCAAAACATTGGAAGAGTTATTAAACATATCTAAATTGTAAGGGAGGTTGTTATTGCCTAGCCAATGAATTAAAAGATTAGTGTCATGGATAGGATAAACCTGAGATTCCACTAGGAAATATTGCATTACTTTGTTTATTCCAAAGTGTTTGTCTCCAGCAAGTGTTCATATATTATTATCAGAAAAGATTTGAAAACTCTTGGAGTCTACATGATCCAGGAGAAGGTTTTTTTTTTTTAACCATTCAAATAAACTAAAGCAAATCCTGGTGGGTTAAACCCAATGTCTATATCCTATTTTCCAGCTGGGCAACCAATCTTCTATAACAGCAAGTGTGGAATCAGATTTTTTATCCACATTTTTATATCCACTTGCCCAGTTTGTATTTTTCTGAGTTGTTTCCAAAGCAGATACAAGTTGCATGCTGAAATCCATGAATAATGAGTAATTAATTAATATGCAAAAATGTAAACATTATGAAAAAGGTTAACTAAGAAAAATGTACAATAGAAAGCATTGTGTTGGCTAGACTGAGTGGCAAAATTGCACAAATTAGTAAAGTACAATGAAAAAATGCTGATATTTGAAGACATGCTTTTCTTTCCTTAGTACCTTCAGGTTAGTGTTGGTTTCCTTTTGCTTCCTTCCTAGGGCTAAGAGAGTGTGCTTCAGTGGTGGGATTCAAATTTTTTTTACTAACGGTTCTGTGGGCGTGGCTTGGTGGACATGATGTGGCTTGGTGGGCATGGCTTGGTGGGTGTGGCAGGGGAAGGATACTGTAAAATCTCCATTCCCGCCCCAATCTAGGGAAAGGATACTACAAAATCTCCCTTCCCTTCCCATCCCACTAACCTACTTTCCAGCTCCATTCTCTTGTGCAGGGCAACAAAAGAAGACCCAGTCAATCAGCTGGGACTCAGGGCGCAGATAATAGATGGGGTGGGGCCAGTCAGAGGTGGTATTTGCCAGTTCTCTGAACTACTCATAATTTCCGCTACCGGTTTCCAGAACTGGTCAGAACCTGCTGAATACCACCTATGGTCTGCTTAAATTTACCCAGTGGGTTTCATGCCTAAGGGAGGCTAGAACTCATGGTCTCCTAGCTGGAGATATGCATGTATATAATGGCTAGGCTATTGATTTTATAAATTATCAATTCATGTGCAAATGAGGCTGAAATAAATTTGTGATTGAGAAAATGACATTGAATAAAACTGAATTTAATGAATACACTCTTCCTTATCAGTGGCTGGTATCGAGTAGCAAACTGTTTGAACCTGATGGTTCCATCTTCAACTCCCAATTAATAGCTGTTGAATCATATTTCCCATGTATTTGTCAAATGAAGTCATGTAAATAGTAATCTCAACTAAATAATAATCACATATATAGCAACGAGTTCCATTTATTCATGTACTGTACACAAAATTAAATTATTACTAATCAATTTTGTTTCATGGGTCCCGAGTTTAATACTTTCATGGAAGGAAATCTATTTTCTCTTCCTCCCATCTCTATAACCTATGGGTAAATACTGATTGAATATCATATAAAATTGAGTTAAACTTAAGTGAAATCTTCCAGTTTATTTACTGAGATTTATAGCTGACAGAATGTACATATGTGAGTACTATAAAATTAAACCTAAAGAACAGGTGCTTAAGGTCCATCAGGAGAAACAAATATTTCTAAGAAAGATACATGTTCCAGTAAGAGACCTACATATTCTGTCAGTTTTCTGTCCTCAAGAACAGAGACAACAGAAGAAAGGAAATATGCTTTTCTTCCCATAGGAAGTAAGCTGAAGAATAATGGTATGTAAGAAATATCTTGGGAGATTGGTCCAAGAGATGCTGCCAAGGGAATAGTCCAATAAGAGGCAGCAGAGCCTGCAGCTTGAGAGAGGGCAGAATGAGAACTTAGAACCTAGAACCTAGAATAATGGTGTTGGAATTCCTTGGATGCCTTCTAGTCCAACCCTTGCTCAAGCAGAAGACTTATACCATTTCAAACAAATGGTTGTCCAGTTTCTTTCTGAAAGCCTCCAGTGACAAGGCAAACTTTTTAAGGCAAGCTGTTCCATTGGGTGATTGCTCTGATTTTTATTTATTTTTATTCCTTAATTCTAGGTTGCTTTTCTCCTTGGTTAGTTTCCATCCATTGTTTCTTGTCTTTCCTTTTGGCGTTTTGGAAAATAGATTGACCCTCTCATCGGACAGGCTCAGAGGAAACCATCCCTGGTGTCCCAGATTATACAGGAAATGGAGAGATTGTACTTTCAGAATTGCAAGATTCTGTCAACATAGCTTTACAATAAAGTAGAGTTAGCTCATCAGATTATTATTCCTGCTTGGTTCACTCTGCGAGGCTGACATTAATTTTGCAAGTCTCCTACTCTCTACCAAAGAGAAGAACTTCAGGAATGGCCATTGATCTGCGAGGAACTCTGCTATTCATGAATATTTGGCAGCAGTGTTGTGGCAACACCAACAGTTAATGGATGAACAGATGCTAGATGCCATGCTATTTGCCATGATGCAATTAATGCAACACCATTAATTTGCTCCAGCCAGTAGCAGCATCTCTTGGTTCAATCTCTCAAGGTATTTCCCACATACCATTACATTTCAGTAGCAGTCAAAAATGCTTCTAATTCAAGAAAAAGACAACAGTGACAAAGACAGAAACAATTGTTCCAGAATTGTTCCTAATTCTGTTAGCAATCAATAGGATCAAAGGTAGAAAGCATCAATATTTATGGAGTTAAAAAACCTCACTCTAATTGTTCTGAATTCAAGCAAAATTCCCAAATTCTATTTGGAAATAAGATCAGAATTCAGTCAGGATTGAATTGGATTTTTTATTACATAATGTTGTCTATAAATTAAAATGATCCTCTTATTTATACTTCAAACTGTTCCATGTTATTGCATAAAATAATGTTCCTGGTGTGTTTTTCAATATATAGTACATATGTTCCATATTGATTCTGATCAATTGATATAGCAAAGAGATGTGGGAAAGTTTGATAAACCTTAATTAATACAAAGATTTTTTTAAAAATCAAACATAATTCTTAGCTTATGAATTAATTATTTCATTCCATTGTACTTTAAAGGAATGGAGTGGGACCTATAAATATGAAGAAGAAACTCTGTTGAACTGATGGTGATTGAGACACGCAAGATGTTCATTGGCCAATCACATCTCTTTTCTACCTCAAATGGGATAACAATTTCCCATCACAAGTTCTTGATGTTCATTGACATGGTTAAATAGAAAAAGTTCGTATTGGTGAAGTGTTAATTTCAGGAAATCTACAATCTCACCAGGATTCAATTAAAAGTATGAAGGGGGGAAAGGTAAATAAATAAACTATATGTAATTCCAATTTCAAAATCTGGTATCTGTTTCAGTATTATCTTTAATAATCAAGATGGGGGTTATCAAGTTTTAGATCTTAAATTCCTAAATTTAATCAAAGGTTATATGACTCAAGTCTCACATAAGGCCACACATAGTAGGTGGCCTTAAAAGTGATAGGAAGTTCAGGAAATTAAATCCCTGGATGCCATTATGTGAATCTTATCGACCACCTTTATCTACTCAATTGAAGTACATTCAAACAAAACACTAGAGTTAAATTAGTTCTACTGAAATCAATATGATTGGCATCTCAATCACATTTTCTTGGAATGAAATTTTCATGGCTTTGGCTAGCCTTATTTCTAAACAAGCTAGAGATCCAGTTTGGTGTAGTTACCATAGTTAAGGAATCAAGCTAGAAACTGGGAGATTTGTGAGGTCTAGTCCAGCTTTTAGCACAAAGCTAGCTTGGAGACCTTGAGCCAGTCACTCTCAGCCCTAGAAAGGAGGCAATGACAAATGACTTTTAAAAAAGCTTGTCAAAAAATTGCAGGGACTTGCCTATGTATCCTTTGAGAACTGAATACAACTGAACAGAAGAAGAAGGAAAAGGTTTCAATTACATTCTAAGAAAGGCTGTGCATACTTACTCTCTGACACAAACACAGACACACATACACACACAGAGAGGCAAAGAGAGTAAGAGAGGGAGGGAGGAAGAAAGAGGGGGTGCAATGCTATAATTTCATAATAAGAACAATATAAATCTGAAATGTATTTTAACAAAAGACAAAATATAAGTAGTCTACCACTTATAATTGGGACCAACAGTTCTGTTGTTGAGAATGAAAGCAACTTTCTTACACACAATTGAGCAGAGTGTGTGTGTGTGTGTGTGTGTGTGTGCAAATTTATAGAGTGATTGAGATAAGAGATATAGATTTTTTTAAAAAAATTGTAATCTAAAATAAATGGGCATATTTTTACTTCTCTTTTTGAAAATCCTTTTTTTACATCTAAAGAACAGTATACTAAATGGAACCCCTCAACACCACCATTTTAATTTGACAGTTCTGCACAATCTTAACATTTAATTCAAAAGTGGACTTACTTTTGAGCAAACATGCATGAAAGCCATCAAGTAACAATCCTTTGATTACAACAAACTTTATCTGCCTGGGTTGATGGCAGATGGCAGCATTTGTAGTGTTCCTCTGTCTAACTTTCTGGTTATAATCAGCATATTCTGAAGACCAATGGAAAGATAAATATCAAGGTCGGAAAATGGAAAGAAATACTGTGCATATTTACATTATTGCCAAATCTTAGATTTAAATCATTTTCAGGAAAAACTTCTTTAGTATCGTATCTGAAAGCATAATATTCAAAACATAAATATATAGAAACTATTTCTGAATATAATTCTGTGCACCATGTTTCTCTCTCTCTCTTTTTTTTAGCAAACATACCTTGGGTTATAGAATTCTCTTCCTTGAGGACTGGGTTTAATCTTTCCAAAATTTCAGAATTGTTGCTGAAGTATTAATGTTTCCTTTGAGTTGAATAGAAGTTAAAGTCTGCTCTCCCTATTACGATATGGAATTGTTTTCTGTTGCTCTTGATGTTATGATATGGATTTGTTTTTAGTAATTTGAACTGTTTTTATTATAACTATTTTTAATAATGTAGATCATACTTGTCTGGATAGGGTGTCAGCTGCTTTGAGTTCCTTTTATAAAGAAACAACTGGATGTAATGTTTTCAAATGAATGAAGAAATAAAGAATTAATATCATCCAAAATAAATAATTTCAGTGAACTCAATGGTAGCTAACCTCAGCGGCTGACTATAATGATCTGTACAGCAATCCTAAGCACAAAGTAAATTTTATTGATGACTCAGATATATTCTAATTTAACATATGAGATCATATAAAAATAGCCCACTGTGGATTTCAAAGGGTACATAATTGTGACATCAATTACAATTTAGGCTCAGTTTGTCTCCATCTTAGTCAGTCAGAAATCCACATCAATCTCTATCCAAATTGCAAAACTTTCCACAATTGGCCATGTATTTAATCGTAAAACCTCAAAATTGAGCAGGGATTTTTGCCTGAGGGAAATTTGCATTGGAAAGAAGAGATTCTGACTGGAATCTTCCCAGCGTAACCTGAAAACTGAACAATGGGTTTCTCTATGCCAAGCTGATGGCCGTTGTGATCTCTGAGTTGTCAAAAGCTGTTACAAAGGCCATTGTGAACATTTTGCAGATCTAGTTTTACTTTAACTGCTGGACTACAGACTGAAGCCATACAGCTGGTACATTTCAGTTCTTCCCTATGTGAGGGTCTCTGTGAATACCACAAATTAACTTGTGGGGGGGAAAGGATGCATACTAGTCCTATCCTATCCTATCTATCTATCTATCTATCTATCTATCTATCTATCTATCTATCTATCTATCTATCTCTTTATTTACAAGAAGATTGGAACTTTTTTCCTTTGTGTTGTTTTTCCATTTAGCCACTGGGAATATCAGAAGAAAACCCTTTGAAGAAAACACAAAAGCGGGGATCCCCAAACTTGGCAACCTTAAGACTTGTGGACTTCAACTCCCAGCTATGCGGGCTGGAGAATTCTGGGAGTTGAAGTCCACAAGTCTTAAAGTTGCCAAGTTTGAAGACCTCTGCACTAAAGGGGGTCCTTATCACATTCAGAATAACTTCATTTTTAGTTTAATCTGTTTCAGGTTTGTTTTGTTCTGTTCTGCAGTTTAGCATGATTTCTTTCTTTAAAAATAGCTGCAAATGAATTCAATGAAGAACAGCCTTCCCTTTTATGTATATGTGAATAAATGAATAAGCCAATAGTTTCTTTCTCTTCAGTTTGAATTTCTTCTTTCTGTTTTGATTTATACATCAATTTAAGAAAGAAGTATTAAATTATATTGGGGAGTATTAAATTATTTGAAATGCATTTCTCTTAATAATCTATATATATATGCAGACATATTTTTTCCTGATCCACACATTTTTGTAATTGTTTCTGGAATGGAATTAAATAAAATTTTCAGCAGGGCAAACCCAAAATAATATACAGACTATAATGTTTAAAATATAAAAGTTTGATCATTCCTACCAATATATATTTGGAATGAATGTCTTCCTGTCTATACCATCATCTTTGTTTCTCTTTCTTGATTCTAGGCTTTGGCAAAGAGATTTATTTAATGAAAACAGGAAGAAATCTGCACTATAATGTTAAAAAAATGATTCAAGAGAAGTATTCCTTATTAATTTTGGAAATGACTTTACATTCTAAAAAATCATATAATGGAGCAATGTGTTTCTTTACAATCTAATTTTAATAATAAATTGGATTAATTTTTATTAATATTTAATATTCTCCTTAGTTTCTTTGCTGCTTATCCTTAACTTATTTTTAATCACTGCAATGTATGTAATTTTAACTGTACTATTATTAATACAGTTTATGCTATGTTACTGCAATATAAGATTGCAATACTACAATAAAATGTATTATGTTTTTGACCATGATCATTCCTTTTAATATTTATTTTTCTTTAAAAAAAGATTATAAATTGCTATCTATTTTTTCCAATGGGTTAAAAGCATCTGCTTTTGACCTGATGAAATCAATATTTCCTAAATGGTATCAGCTTTCAATAAACATTGTTCTACAGCAGAGTTGATAGTGAATAAAAAGCCAAAAAAACCCACAATAGTTTATACTTTTCTCCCTCAAATATTTATTGTTTCCATTTAGCTTTTCTGTACTTTTCAGATCAAGGAGAGGCATATAACTATGGTTATTTGTATCCTTATTCAGAGATCTTTTCCACAAAGGAATAACATTCTCATCATTTTTCCTATATTTTTTCAACTTGAACTAGTATGTCTATTTTGTCTTCCTTTTTAATGAAAATGCATACCATACATTTGGCTTCCCCTTTACCTGAATTATTATTCTCTGGGGGCCACATAACAGAATCAAAACATTTGCAACAAGAAATGTGGGATTATCTGATCTTAGAAATGAAAGAAGCATTGAAAGTTTACTAGTCTATGCAGGAGCCTTCTACTTGCATTACTTTCTAATGTTGGGCAAAATTCTTCAGGAAGAGAGAAGCCACACTGCTAACACTTTAATTATTAAGAAAATACTATGTTGAAATATATTTTCTTCATACATTGATTATTGATTGATTTGATTTGATTTATGTGCCTTCCACTTCATCTAGAGATGACTATTAATAGTAATATCAGAAGCATTCCATTTTCTATGTGATAATTTTTCTGATCTTTTAAGACAGCTATTTCTTATACCTTCTATTAATTACACAATAACAAGAACAAAAATGATCAATGTAGGATACTGGGCCTCTACTCTCTTTTTCAGGTAGTGTTTAATACCTAGTGAGACCTCACAATCATGGGCAATTAAATTTAAACATGCTTTCCTGTAGTGAAATATATTTTTAAATCAAGGGAACAGGTATTGATCTGCTTCTACAAGAATAATTTTTGGGTAGTTGAAGAGTGCTCTCATATCTTCAGATAGCCAGTGAGGAGTAATGGTTAAGACACCAGGCTAGAAGCTGGGAGATCATGATTTGTAGCTCTGAATTGGACATGAGGCTGGTGAATTGATATTGAGCCAATCACTCTCTCTCAGCCCTAGGAGGAAGCCAATTGGAAACAACTTCAGAAAATCTTGTCAAGAAAACTGCAGGGATTTGTCCAGGCAATTGCCAGAAATCAATAGTGATTGGAAGGCATCATCATTATCATTGTCATCACCATCACCAAATTTTGTTAATTTGAATTTGATCATCAACATCAACATCTCCTCACCAAACTAATCCATCTATGTCATTTGAACTGATGGTCTCTAGAGATTCTCAATCATCCAGGTCATGGTTGTCCCAAAGGTGCTTTTTCAGGAGGCAACTGGACTTTCTTGTTTTTTCTTTGAAGTCATTTCACTTCTCATCCAACACACTTCTTCATCTCTGACAGGAGACTTCAGGAGAAGCTTCATGGATGAGAAGTTAAACATCTTTGAAGAAAAAACAAGAAAGTCCAGTTGCCTCCTGAAAAAGCACCTTTGGGATTTGAACTGATGGTTGTACCTTTTTCCAGCTTGATTCAAAAAATCTTGCTACATAGTCTTTGAATATTGTTTTCATTATACTATACATCTTCTTCATCATGCCAGCCAGACCACACTGAAAATAGCTTGCTAATTTTCATGTCATAAGACACTTTATCAACGCTTTCATGAAATTGTGATATATTACTTTACACAATCAGAAACAGGTGAAAACCATTCACCTCACATAAAAGAGGTTGGATTCATCACTTTGCAAGAGCAGGAAAAAGAGACACAAGGCTTTAAACCTTCCTGCATGGCCTACATAGAGCCATATAATTCTTTTGAGCTGTTGCTTTTCTACAAAAAAATATGTATATACCTATCAAAAGTTATGTGTATATTTGAATTCCTGTTTATCTGCTTCCAGTTCACCTGATCAGGAAAAGCCTGATATGTTAATCATCCAGGCTAAAGGTGTCAAAAGATTGAATCATGGCAACTGGATCATATTTTGTTAATTTGAATTGCTCTGTTATTCATCCAAGCAACTTCTCACTCAGAGCAAAATCAGTTAGGCAGAGAATCAGAGAGTCATTGGAATATACCAATTCTTGCCATACCAACTTCAGGCTTTCTCCCCAAAATGGCTTGCAATATGTCAATGAAAAGTCAATCATCCTGGTGAAAGGTATCTAAAGGTTGAATCATGACAAACTTGGACCAAACTTTCTTAATCTGAGATATCTCTGAGAAGCCTATTAGTTACATATTGAAACATGACATCAATGAATCATTATAATCCTAATCTCTAAATCTTGTATTCTCACAAAGTATTCTGAATTGATTGCATAGTTGATAGCTGGTGGTAGAATATTCTTCTCATTGGAAATTATAAGCAATCCATTCCATGGAAATACAAACTATGTTATAGTAATACATGTTGATGTCAAAATCAAATTTATATTTTATAAACAAAGTTGATACATAATTTAACCCAGTAAGGAAACCATTTATAAAATTATAATACAAAAATGATTTCCATACTGTTTAAATTCTGTATCAGACTTGAATTCACACCATGTCCAAAGTTTTGATTTTCCCTAATATAAGGTTATAATATTCATATTTCATATTATCTGGTAATATTAAATTTCCTACATTAGAAAAAATTACTGCAAATTTAAATCTTAATATATAATGTTATATAGATTATAGTTGTTAGTTATTACATATAACTTATTGCATATAACTCAATTTTAATACTAATTTATCCTATTATTGACATACATTTTCAAAATGATATAAGATATTCTAATATGCAGAAATGTATCAGTCCCTTTTGAAAATCTTTAGCTAATTTTATAATGTAATTTTTTGTTTTTCTCCCTCCCTCCTTCTCCCTTTTCCTCCCTCCTTTCATATTCTTTCCATGTTTTACCTTTATATTTGTAACATTCAGTAAAACCTGTTTTAAAACCTGAGGTCAAGTTAGTCTTGAAACTTTTCTTCTTAATAAATCTGTGTTGACTTCTAGTAATTACTGTATAGTTGTTTTTATAGTTCATTCTATGATCTGCTCTACAATCTTTCCAGGTACTGATGTCAGACTGGCTAGTTTATAAATTAGTGGATCTTTCTCCTCTTTTTTTTTTTAAGTTAGGGACATTTGTTTTCCTTCAATCAACTAGCACTTCATCAGTTCTCCAGGATTTCCCAGATAATCCATAAAGATTGGGCCAGACCATCAACAAGTTCTTTGTATGCTCAACAATGCAATTAATCTGGCTCTGGATATATAAATTTATTTCTGTAAAGAGTTCTTTCCTGACCATATTCCTATCAGGTTTCAGATCTCCTTTTTCATCCTCTTCTTCACAATTTCTGGAAGAAGGAAATGCTTTTTTTGCTGGAAAAGATTGCACCAAAATAGAAGTGGAGCAGCTCTCCTCTTGATTATCTGATTGTATTTTGTTGTAATAACTTGACAGCTGTTACGGTGATCTTTTCCATTTTATTTTCAATGCATCTAAATAAGCCCATTTCTTATTCAACTTTTTTTTTTAACCAACTGCAGTTTGTTCTGACTTTTCACTTCTTAACAACAACTTTAGCCTGGCCCATAGTCTTCTTTGTTATCTGATTCTCTTTCCATTTCCATTTGATTTTTGTTTTGTTCTTTTGGCTTGCAAATAAATGTTTCCTAAGCTTTCATGGTTAGTTCCTCCAGTGTTTCTACTATTTATAATGTCTCATCATAATCCTCTCTGCTGATTAGTACCAAGTCAAAGATGGGGTCTTACACATTTTTCACTCTCTGAAGAAAAAAAATTGTCAGCAAGACAGATCAGGAATTTTCAATTTCCATGCTTGCCTGACTGTCTCCCAACAGATGTGGGGGAAATTAAAGTCTCCCACTGACTTTATGTCTATTTGAAAGATCTCTGATTTGCTTTTGGAAGATATAGCCCATATTTTTCTTATCTGGGCAGGCATTAGTAGAATCCAATAGTTCTGTTTTTATCAGTTCCTCCATTTATTTCAACCCAGATGCTCTTTACAACATTGCCAAGACATCATTTAGATTTTCAAGAGGAATTGGTATTTTTAACTTAAAGGGCAAACTCCCCTGCTCTTTTTATTGTTTCAGTTTATTTTTAAACAGCTTGTAGCCTTCAACTGTACAATCAGTCTCACATTATATCTTCATCATATCTTTTAAATCACATTTACCTTAATGTACTAAGAGTACTTGTCTGCTGAACACTATTGGATAAAAAAATGAAGACCATGAAATTAATGTTCTTCTTGGGTTTTGACTGAATGATTTAATCAGTTCTACTTAAGCAATACTCCTATCTCTTCCAATAGTTCACATGTTCTTATCTGAGATCCTCACTTCAAGGTTTTGTTTTTATTCCCAGTTTAAAGACTTCCTAATCTAAATTGTCATACTTGGGTAAAATGTAATTTTGTCAGTCCTTGGGAAGGATAGCCCATATTGTCCCTGCAATCCATTGTCTCTAGATTAGGGCTGTCAAACTCCCAGTCCACAGGAGCAAAAAGTCCTGATTCATCACATGATGCCGTGACAATTTGAGTTTGACACCCCTGGTCCAGATCAGTGTTTCCCAACCTCAGCAATTTTAAGATGTCTGGACTTCAACTCCCAGGATTCCACAGTCAGCATGCTATTTAGAGAATTATAGGAATTGTCACATACCTTAAAATTACATCACAGGAGTTGGATTCAGTTACTGGGACTGATTTTTTTTCATGGCACAGAACACCTTTCCTAACCCAATTATTTCTTCTTGCTCTATCCAATTTTTAATATATATTTTTTAAAAGCTCAAGCCAAGAATTTGCTTTGTAGATCTTTTTCCTACATTGAATGTCATATTGTGTGTAATAATATCTATGACAAATAATACCTATAACAAAGTAGTGTTTCATTCTCTTCAAACAGGCCTGATTTAAACATATGTTTTTTAAAAAACATGACATGATTAGATCTAAAATGTGACTTTTCTTTGTCCCCTAAATCTCCTAAACTGTGCATTTATTCTATTTATGGCTTGATATTTCAGACTCAGCTGGAAGCAATGAAATGTGTCAATAATGTGTTACTTTTCATTCCTTATCATCCAAACATAATCTGGTTTAAATTGTAACAGTACCAACATCGGCATCTGACAGAGAAAAGACAGGAAAAAAAGAGAGAAATGGAAAGGAAGGAGAGAAAAACAGAAAAATGACTACATTTAAAACCTTCCAGTACTGAAAAGGTCAAGTTTTGTTCCATGAACCTTATGAAATGAAATGAAATAATGAAATGAAATGATGAAAGCTGTCATCCTGCCAAGGCTAGCATTAAGAAGATTCTTCATAGAAGAGTCTAAACTTGCCAATTTGCTATAAAAAGCCTCTTGGCACCCCAGATAATTCAGTGATCAGGGGCAGCAAAAGCACAAATCTGAGATACCCAAAATGAAGTGAAAATTTTATTTTATATAGACATTTATATAGAGAGGAAGAAATGGATGAAGGGAAGGAGGGAGACTTTCTATATTAATTTAGTCAAACTGTTCTTTGTTCGGCTGTCATTCTGCTATATTTTTCCCTTCATTGCTGTAAAAGAAATATAATGAAGATGTCATATGCCTTTTTTCTTTCCTTTCTGTTCCTTCTCTTTCCTTTCCCTTATCCTTCCCTTCCCCTCCCCTCCCCTTCCATTCCATTCCCTTCCCTTCTCTTCTTTTACATTTTTATTTATTTTCCTCTTCTGTTCAGTCATTCCAATTCTTGGAGACTGCCAGGAAAAGTTTCTGCAGTTTTCTTGGAAAGGTATTTTCAGAAGTGGTTTACCATTGCCTCCTTCTTAGGGCTAGAAGAGAAAGTGTCTGGCCCAAAGTCACCCAGCTGGTTCTGTGCACAAGGCAGAACTCAGTCTTCCATATCCCTACATAAAACTGCAAAACATCAATTAATGAATTTCTGGCAGCACCACAAAATAAGTACTCCAAAAATCTCCAAAGGTCCAATAAAAGATCAGCCAAAAAAAGTGAAAGATGTCTTCATTTTCCATCCAAAAGGAGAAATTAAAACTTGCACTTCTACTTTAGAAGGTCTCTAATGTGGATTATATAAAACAACTTCCCCTGATAATGGTCTCCATAGCTATGGGCCACAATTCTGGAAATCACCAGAAAGATGACAGAAGAGACACAATCTCTAACCACTTGTTTCAGCAACTTATATACCATTTTTTTATTTTGGTAACTTTTTGCCAAGAGTCATAGAACACATTTATTGTGTCTGACATATAGAAATAAATAATAAGGCTTCGGTGATGCAGAAGAATTGATTTTAATGGCATCCAATAAAGAAATGTCAGGAGAACCTGTACAAAGAGTTTGGAAGAAAATTTGGATCAGCATCTATAAGCATTAATCTGTCACCCATTCACATGCTGTCAACAATAAAATATTTCCAAATTGTTCAGAATGTAAAATGAAGGTGATTCTTAAGCCCATGCCCAGAACTGAACTGACCTCCTAGTTTTGTTGGTGGACAACCACAATTGAGCTTATTATATAGTATATAAGACCTTATTTATTGTTGGGTTTTTATCCCAGTCTCTTGGTCTTTGTATGGAAGTAATTTGCCATTGCTTCCTTCCTTCTTCCCTCATCCAAATATTAACCTGATCTTTTTTACTTTCAAGTCCAGCCATTGGGCCTCCTACTGCCACTTATTGAGAAACATATGAATTAATATCTATTAGACAAACTGAACCTATCAATAAAATGAATTATTTCAGAGCTTTTAAGTGAACTATCCTTCTGTTGTTTTTACTTACTATAAATTTTCTTCCTTACTTTTGGATTTGTATAACTGTAAATTGTATAATTTTTTAAATGCATGTAAAATAAATAATATTGTTTAAGGTTATTAGTTATGTTAGGCTAATGTTGTCACCAGAACCAGCCAAAATCTTTTTAATATAATCAAACATACAAACAAACCTTTTAATGGGGCAACAATTCTTTTTTTTTTTTTTTAAAGAGAGAGAGAGAAACATTGCTTCCAGATTGTAATATGCCACTAATGGATTCATTTACATTGAATAATAGTAAAATGTTTCTAGTTCAGTAATCTATAAATTTTCACAAGCTGCATTGCACTGTTGATTTCAGTGTGTGGGAAAAGACCGAGTGACTAAGGAACTACATACAGTGGACAGATTCATGACATATAACAAATTAAGGAACTCAAGTACATCAGCTTTTAAATTCTTGGTTCAGATAAAAAGAGAAAACAGTGTAATGATAAATAGACATATAAGTAATCTTGAGTATATTTTAGCATAGCTGCTAATTGAAAAGGGGGAGTTATCAAATATTTTCAGTATGTTGATGACTGAGAAAAACCATGGAAGATTAATCTAGAAGATAATGAGAAAGACAGAAGAATATGAATATATATTACCCAAAAGCAACTTATATTGATTATTATAATATGCTTCTTTCTCACACACTTTTTTGTGTTCAGAAATATAATAGGTAACCATTATCAATCTAATTCTCTTGCATGTACTAATAAAGTAATTCTCAGAATTTCCAATCAGCATGTCATAAATCATTCAGAATTCAGAGAGTTGTAGTTGTAATATATCTAGAGACATTAATTGTGGAAAGCTGCAGTAGGAATTCATTTTGTAATTTTATAAAAGTACTTATCCAAGATTCTACCAGTTTCCAGTGTCTTTCTGGGCAGCATTCAAGTCTATTTCTTCTCCTTAGAACCTGCTGTGCTTCCACATACAATTCAAAATAAATCCTTTCAGTTCTAAATGTTCTGGAAGGAGAGAAGTTAAAATTCCTTAAAGGAAGGTTCATCTTGATGATTCTCAAACATTTACACTGTTCTAAATCCCATCACTGGTAGACAATTGACTGGTAGACACTTGGTTGGTAGACATGAAAGAGACTTGCTTGCTTGCTTCTGTCATGGCATTCAGACTTGGCTATACCCTGCCCAAGGTACAAGGTTGACCCACTGAAAAATTTGTTATGTCATTGATCATGTAATTTGAAAGTTATTCTTTCTGTTCTCCTTCTCTTTTAGCTTCTGATGGATGCCAGCTGCTGAACTTTTATTTTCTTCTATCTGCTATTTTTCACATCTTGGGGGTCCTTGTGACATAAATGGCCTATCCAAAGATTAAAAGTTCCCACGTGCCCTTCCCAACTCTCCAGAGAATTCTGGAGTGAGCTTTTCAATTTTCAGAATATGTCCAGTAAAATGAAACAACCAAAGGCTTTTTTTGGTAGTGAGCTCTACCCATTATCAACGGTTCCTCCTAGATAGTCGTCAGAAGCTGCTGTTTCTTTTTAAGTTTTTACAAGTAGTCGTCAACTTACAACAGTTCATTTAGTAACTGTTCAAAGTTACAATTGCTGAAAAAGGGGACCTATGACCATTTTTCACACGTACGTGCATTGCAGCATCCCAATAGTCATGTAATCAAAATTCAAATGCTTGGCAAGTGATTCATATTGATGGTGGTTGCAGTGTGATCACCTTTAGTGACCTTCTGACAAGCAAAGTCAATAGAGAAACCAGATTCACTTAGCAACCATGTTTTAACTTAACAACTGCAGTGACTCACTTAACAATTGTGGCAAGAAAGGTCATAAAATGGGACAAAATTCACTTAAAAATATTTCATTTATCAACAGAAATTTTGGGCTCAATTGTGGTTGTAGATCAAGGACTACTGTATCAGAGGGGGTATTCAGCAGGTTCTGACCAGGTCTGGAGAACCAGTAGTGAAAATTTTGAGTAGTTTGGAAAACTGATAAATACCACCTCTGACTGGCCCCATCCCCATCTATTGTCTGCCTCCCAAGTCCCAGCTGATCGGCTGGGTCTTCTTTTGTTGCCCTGCACAGGAACTGGAAAGCAAGTTAGTGGTGTGGGAAGGGAATGGGATTTTGCAGTAACCTTCCCCCAGGAGTGAGGAGGGAATGGGGATTTTGCAGCATCCTTCTCCTGACACGCCCACCAAGCCACACCCACAGAACCAATAGTAAAAAAAAATTGAATCCCACCACTGACCTATTTTCCAATTGCCAAACTTTTATTTCCTTTATTTCCTGGTTTTTGTTTCTTGAGAGTCCTTGTGATTGAATGGTAAAACCGATAATATGATATCAGTGACTGTTGTGTATGTTATATATTGAAAGCAAATGTGAAGATTATTTCAACCCAATAAACAAATTTGTAGGGCAAACTCTAATAACTGTATTATTTCAGACTCAATGATACTATTACATATAAAAAGGTGAACATGCAGAGATATTTTAAATACATGTTTAACATGAATGTGTGATGTATTATTTATTGCAGAACCAAAACTTCTGAGTCACTTTTTTATCGATTCATACAAGTCAGGCAAAACTAAAAGGAAAGCAATGAATGGGAAGAATTTGGAATGAAATGCTCTACAGTATTCTGGAATGTCCATGTGGTCATAAAATATTGTGCCATTATATGGGCATTCCATAAATATCCTCAGAAAACATCGAGAAAAAAGTTATTAAAGAAAAAACATATTAAAAGCAAATACAAATACAAGTGGTGAAACTTTGAACTAAGGAGAAATTTCATTATAATTGGAACAATTAATCAGCAGAACAACTTGCCTCCAGAAGTTATGGGTGCTGTAATACTGGAGATTTTTAAGAAAACAATCATTTGTCTGAAATGGAATAACATTTCCTGCTTGACCAGAAGGTTGGACTCCAAGGTCCTTTTCAACTGTGTTGAATTGGACCAAGTCCATCCAGTGAAGTTTATGGCCAAATGGAATTTAAACATGGGCATCTTCAGTCTTGGTTCCAAATTTCTAATGCAATTCTTTTATTTTATAAGTGTGAACAAGAGTTCTCAGATTGTTTTCTTGAAATAATTAAAAACTGAACTGTATATCTGTGACTGTATGAAACTTTGGGCTATATTAAGTAATCTGTGAAATTGTATAAAAAACACCAGGACACTGGACAGTAATGGATTTGTTTCTACAAAACAAAGTGTATAGAAAGCTGTCTGGAGTGTAAGAAGATGTAGAGAACAATGGTAATGAACAAAATTATTAACATAATGTGCAAAAAATAGAAATGAGTCATTTGGTGACAGTTTGGACAAAAAGTTATAGTGTCTTGGAATAAGAATAGCTCTCAAGTAATCATGTACACATAGTTGTTTCTTTATAAAGTATGTTTTATTAAGAACAGAAAAGCAACAAGTCCATTTATCTGGTTTGAATTATTTTGAATATATTTGTAAAGTATTATTCCCTTTTTAATGTACATTTGCTGTCCCTCACACATAAAGTGATCTTGGACTAAAAGAGGTTAAAAAAACTTGTTTGTATTAGGTCACAGAATTCCATGGAATGTTTGGTTGCTCTTAGAATAATAAAAACGAGTCTTACAGAATAATATAAATGTATGGCATCTTTATACTGAAGAAAGTATTCCATTTTAAACTCATTTAAAAAATTGCCAATGGATCATTAAAAATAGCTGTTATTATGCCCTTTATAGCAATATGTTCTGCAGAATTCAGAAGTTTGAAATTTTTCATAGCATAGGGACCAGCATTATGCAATGTTTCCTTTTGTAAGGTTTGAAGAAAATATTTAAAACAAATATTAACTATATTCAAAACACATGGCTATTCCATACATATAGATGCACAAGCATGCATACCACTGGTCATGTTGAGCTATAAAATCTGGGAGCTCTCTGTCCAATGTATCTGAGAGAATCAGATTGGAGCTGCTAATATAGCTCATTATTTCCAATTCTGGATAGTTATAAGCAGAACTTGATGACACGAATTTGCTTTGACTTCCATGATTTTTAAAGGTACACCTGGCTAAGAGGTAACGTATAGCCTTATATCAATATGTAACACTTTTACCAAGTTCTAACAGAGGGATATAGAAATATGTCTGAAATGAAGAAAATACTTGTAGCAATACTTGATTAGTTTGAGAAACTAAGGAGAAATTTCCTGACAATTAGAACAATTAATCAGTGGAACAGCTTGCCTCTTCAAGTTGTGTGTGCTCCATCACTGGGAATTTTTAAGAAAAGATTGGACAACCATTTCTCTGAAATGGTCTTAGGCAATGGTTCTCAACCTGTAGTTCATAGGCCCTTGGGAGGCCACGATGTTATCACAGAGGGTCCATGAAGGAGTCAATTCAGTTGACTCCTAAATGTATGAATGTGTTAATCAATATTGTATCATTAATATTGTATCAATGTTGTTGTCAGCATTCCAACTAATCAACTCCAAAACAATAAATTCCGAGACAAGGTTCATATTTGTTGTCATATTAGCACATCTGGGAAAATCCAAATCTGAGAATTCCAGGTTTTCCCTTCCTTAAAGAGAAATCAAAGATCCATCCCCTACACCTATCAGTCCATCACATGGCCCAATCAAATCTTTGTCCCAACTAGAGACATCCCCCCAGTCACTCCCCTCCAGGTGCAGGGCAACATGTCCTTGACTCTCTGAGAAAGAATGTTGTGTCTAGTCTTCTACCCCACTATGAAATCCTCCCTCACAAATTCCCAGGCACTGAATGTGGCAGCCTCAAAGCTTCCAAGTAAAAAACAGCTTCCAAGGCTTACAGTTGTATCATTAATATTGTATCAATGTTGTATCATTAATATCATTATATAATGATACTGCTTATAAGTGCTATGTGCTTAGAGCTCAAAGCATTATTAGAGACCCCACACACCCACTTTACAGTCTGTTTCTGATGCTTCCTTCTGATGCTTCCCCCCTGTTTCTTAGCTGTGTCAGTCTGTATGAGTGTTGCCTTCTGACAAAACCATCCAATACTGCTAATGCTTCTAGTCACTTCATTTGTGTGAAAAGCCAAATCACCATGCCTCCTTATCTAATGAGATTACAAAAATGCTATTTCATAATTCCCAGTCAAATAGTTTAGCTTCCAATGTTTCAATATGTTCTTCATTGTGAAAAACAGAATTTTGTAACAGGATGTCTATTTGCCAAAAGAAAGACACATAATATTATTGTTGGAAAATTACTACAGTAGTTTCCAGACTTTGCATCCAGCACGCTACCAGTCCATTCCCATACCAATCAGAACATGCACCATTCATTTCAGCTAGCAAAAAAATATGACTTGACATGTATTGAATAAATGCCAACAAACATCTAAAGAATTAATTGCCAAAAACAGGATAAAAAGACAGGCAAAAAACAGGAAGAAAGAGAGACAGCCAACAATTTTCATGACCTAACTGTATATCATGAAATGTGCCAGAGACACTGGACTGGATTGCTGTTAATTATCATTGTTAAGGAGAGATCAGGTGTGCCTTGGTGTGAACAAAGAGATGAAGCCCAGGTTCTTTCTTTTTAAGCTAGCAGGAATAGCCAACACTCCAGAAGATAGACTTAAGATCCAGGAAAGATCTTGACAGACTTAAACATTGGGCGCTATCTAACAAAATGAAATTCAACGGTGAAAAAAGGTAAGGTTCTACATTTAGGCAAGAAAAACAAAATGCACAAGTACAGTAAATGTGATACCTTGCTCAATAGTAGTAACTTGCGGGGGATCTTGAGCCGTGGTGGACAACCATTTAAATATGAGCCAGCAGTGTGCAGCAGCTGCCAAAAAAGCCAACGAAGTTCTAGGCTGCATAAACAGAGGGATAGAATCAAGATCACATTAAGTGTTAATACCACTTTATAATGCCCTGGTAAGGCCACACTTGAAATACTGCATCCAGTTTTGGTTGCCACAATGTAAAAAAGATGTGGAGACTCTAGAAAGAGTGCAGAGAAGAGCAACCAAGATGATTAGGGGACTGGAGGATAAAACATACTGTATAAAGAATGGTTGCTGAAACCGGAAATGTCCAGTTTGATGAAAAGGACTAGGGCTGACATGACAGCAGTGTTCCAATATCTCAAGGGCTGCCACAAAGAAGAGGGAGCCAAGCTATTCTCCACAGCACCTGAGGGCAGGACAAGAAGCAATGGGTGGAAACTAATCAAGGAGAGAAGCAACTTAAAACTAAGGAGAAATTTCCTGACAGAACAATTAATCAGTGGAACAACTTGCCTCCAGAACTTGTAAATACTCCAACACTGGAAGTTTTTAAGAAGACATTGGATAACCATTTGTCTGATATGGTATAGGGTTTCCTGCCTAAGCAGGGGGTTGGACTAGAAGACCTCCAAGGTCCCTTCCAACTCTGTTATTCTAAATATTCTAAATGACACCTTTATTCAGCTGAACAAAGGTGGGTCCTCCCATAAGATTGGAAGAACTCTGAATGCAGTTTGAAACAAGTATATATAAATAGGAAGTCAGCACACATTAGATAAGATATAGCAGTTATAAAATACTCATGCATGCATTCTGTGGTTTTGATCACATGTTCAATCCAAAGGCTTGTGCTTTCTTATGGAACTATCCACAGGCCTGAAGGCCAGTCAGGGCCAGAACCTTAATTCTGTCATTTCAATATAAGAACCCTTTGATTAAATATCAGTATTATCAGAATCCTGATCAACAATCATAGTAATCCATAAGGGATTACTAGTTATTAAAAGTTATTAATAGAATAACTTTTGGTTATTCCAGCGTCAGCATTCCAGAAATGCTCCCATCTTCCTAGGTTCAAGAATGTGGCAGTGTGGAAGCTTCTGGTGTTAATATGGCTTCCAAAGCTGACATCCAGTTTAATTCTTTTATATACATGACATGCACATGACAGCAGCAGAATAGAGTTGGAAATTAAGACATCGGGTGACCCTTATACTCCAAACCAGAAAGAAAACGAATAGAATAGAATAGAATAGAATAGAATAGAATAGAATAGAATAGAATAGAATAGAATAGAATTCTTTATTGGCCAAGTGTGATTTGTCACCCAAGGAATTTGTCTTTGGTGCATATGCTCTCAGTGTACAAAAAATAAAATACATTCATCAAGAATCAAAAGATACAATACTTAGTGATAGTCATAGGTTACTAATAACTAGGAAACTAATAAATAAAGATACAAGCAACATGATTATAGTCATAAGTGGGAAGAGATAGGTAGTAGGAAGGATGAGAATAATAGTAATAATAGTCTTAGTAAACAGTTTGACAGTGTTGTGGGAATTAATTGTTTAGTAGAGAGATGGCAGTCAGGAAAAACTGTCCTTGTGTCTAGTTATTCTGGTGTACAGTGCCCTATAACGTCATTTTGAGGGTAGAAGTTGAAACAATTTATGTCTGTAGATATTTTCATAGCTCTCTTTGGTGGATGGGGTGGTAGATGGGGATGGGGTGGATATACCTAACAATTATAATACTGGGAATAGATGTTCTTATCTCAGATATACATACACATGCAAATAGGTTTCTTGATGAAATCAAAGACACATTTCAGGATGCATTATTATTTTTTATCTGTGCTGACAGTGGGGTGATTAAGGTGAATCCTCTCTTTCAGCATACAGTGCTTCCAAGTGACTCTGAGTAAATCAAATAACATCAACTTAATATTATTCACAGATGTCTCAACATTCAGTGATTGGAGGAAGCAATTTGCTTCAGGCAAAAGTGCAGGTGAAAGGACAGGCACAAACACATCACCTCCATGTCTGTATAGATAGTCTGCAGGCTCCATTCTTTTCCATGCAGAGTTGCTGAAAAGTGAAAGGATCCTAAAATGCAGGTTAATTTCCAGCAGATGTTTTCCTTGTCCTTCTTCCCACAAGGCAGCGTAGACTTTCCTCTTTCTGAGTGTTTCAAAGAGCTGTGATCCAACTTTAGCATAGAAGCAATGAAACGATGCTGTCAGCATTAAAGCAGGTCTTTAAATATAGTAACTGCGCCTTAGTGAGCAAACACTTAATGCCACAAGCTAGTTACAGAGGTTTAAAAATCTGTTTCTTATGAGGATTAACCTGATAAGGTTCTCTTGGTTGTTGGTTGTTTTTTTAAGAGTCTTTATCTAAATAATGATTTCCAGGGCTTGCTTATCACAGTTTCACTCTAATATTTCCTCATGACCTTTTTACCTTTTCTAACTTTCATTTTAATTCAGCATACCTGTCAAAGAAAAAAAAATACTATGTCATTTCTTCTCTTAAATGTAAACTTTCCCCCCCACTTTGCTTACTTTGGCTCTAGCATCTTAGTGAAGAGCTTATTTTTCCTAAAAGTTTCAAATCCATGGTTCCATTTATTTATTTACTACCAAATCTAAATGAAACTAACTGATTGGCAGATCAACGCAACTAAGGTCAGATTCCAATCAAAACTAAAGTCAGACTAAATATTTTGTCCTGTTTGCATTTTTAAGCAGTTTTTTTCATTTTTACTCTACAAAACAAAAAAACTAATATTTTTAAAAATACAGAATGAGAATAAAAAGGAATCCATGAAATCAACAAAAATGAATTGAAAGAAACATAAACAAAGAAAACAGAATAAAAATTGGGAGTGTACATAAGTACATAGCCTTAAGGAGAAATTCAAACATCTTCAACATCCATATTCAATATTTCTAACAAGAATGGCATTGCTACAGAAATTAAATAGTAAAAGCAATGTTAATAAGTATAATTGATAGCAACCACACCTAAGTAAATGTATCCCTTGTTGAAATTCTTTGTTGTAACATCTATTTTTTAATCCCAAATAATTTCCCACACTTACAAATACTGAATACAATACCAAAAAAAATGGTCCAATAAAGAAAAGAATCTAATTACTAGTGTTGAGTGATGGAGTTTTTGTTAATATTTGTGTTCGTATACTATTAATAGCATTTGTACAGCATTTGGGAATTAAATGTTCATTAAGAGAAATAATTATTAGCATATAGAGAAGTTTACAATAATTTAAACTCTATTTTTCTTTTCTTTTATTCTGACTCACATATGTAGAGTAAATGAACATACATATTGCCAAATATTAAGCACTTTCTTGGATACATTAATATTTAAATTAAATAAATCAATAAAAAATACTTATGTACTTGTGATATGTAAATATTACTGTTTTGAAAGGAAATGTTATACAAAGTGTGGGAAATATCCTCAAGACTTTTGAGAGTGCTGTTTGGTCTTACAATTACACTTTGTGTATGTATTCTTTTTATTCAGAATTGAAGTAGTAGGGTGATTTGGGGGGGAGGGGGCTGTTTATCATTTTCATTCCTCCTCCTCCTCCTCCTCCTCCTCCTCCTCCTCCTCCTCCTCCTCCTCCTCCTCCTCCTCCTCCTCCTCTGGAAACCTGTACATACTTGTTTCTTCATATATAAAAGGTAAAGGTTTCCCTGCTCCAGTTGTGTCTGACTCTTTAGTGGATGGCACTCATTTCCATTTCTTAGATGAAGGAGCCAGTGTTGACCAAAGACAATTTCTATAGTCAGGTGGCCAGTATGACTATATGCTAAGGCACACTGTTGTTACCTTCCCATCAAAGTGGTATTTATTTAGCTACTTGCATTTACATGCTTTCAAATTGCTAGGTGGGCAGGAAGGAGGCAAGGAGGAGAGCTCACAACATCATGTGACACTCAAAACTCAAACCTGGGTTGTTGACTTTCCAGCTGATAAGCTCAGTGTCCTTAACCATTGAGTCATCGCATCAGCCCCCTCTTTTCATGTATACAAAGACCTAATCAGAGCATTATGGTAGTACTAAGTGGGGCACAACTTTTAACCTTAGTTTTCTGAAGGCTCAAACACATTGTCTCATAATATGTTGATGTCATCAGAAATGGTAGAGTTTGACAATTTTATCTTTAAGGTTTAAGGGTAGGAATGAAATTAAGGTGTTTGAGAGACCTAATTCTGATCCTTAATTCCCAGCCTATCTGAAAATCTGCCACTGGTTCAGGAAGGCCAATCTCAGAACAATGAAAGTGGAGTGAATAATTTAAGGAAAGCAATAGGAACAGTTTGCTGTCCTGCTATTGCTATTCCAATTCATAATTTTGATCCAAAAACAAATGATCAAAATTCTAGTGCTGTAATTTTGCCATCAAAATTTAACAGCAACATTTCAAGATACCGTGGTATATCCAATACGTCAATGTCAGTTTGCCAATCTCTGGCCTAAATCAGGGGTAGGATTCTACCAGTTCACACTTATTCGCTAGAACTGGATGTTAACATTCTAAACAATTCAGAGAACCGGTTGTTAGAGGAATTACTGGCCTAATCCTGTAAGGAAGGTAGGAAGGAAACATTCTGGTGTTGCTTACAGAAATTTCCTCTCTGTTAACCCTTATTACATTCTTGGCAGGACTAGACTTTCTGTCTCAGGAACTTCTCTGGAGTTTTTTTCCCCTCCTTTGCTGGTACTTTTCTTGTGTAGAGTGACCATTCAAAGTTACAATGACACTGAAAAAAGTTACTTATGATCATTTTTCACACTTACAACTGTTCCAGCATCCTCACAGTCATGAGAAGCCAGGTGAGGAGATGCGTGCCTCGATGTGAGTGATATTGAGTTGGCCACGCCCAGCCAATAACATGACCACCAAGCCACGTCCACCCAGTCACATGACCAGCAAACCATGCCCACCAACTAAGCCATGCCCACATAACCGGTTGTTAAAAAAATTGAATCCCACCCCTGGCCTAAATGTATATATGCAATTCCTATATAGGAAAACAAATAGAAATAAACACACACACACACACACACACACCTCTTTGTCGAATTTATCTGATTAACTATGCAAAGTTCTATCATTGGTTGACAAGTTTTTAAACCAACGTGGAAGTGTTAAACTGGCTAAGCATTATGCTCCTGGATGAAATCTGTCCTTTTGTTGAAAATAATTGTTGATTTTTTTTTAAAAGTGGAAGACTCCTGTATAAATCTCATGGCCTGCTTAACACTGCAATTCAGTCGAAGGTCAGTGTGCTTGAAAATTAAAAGGAGGGTTTTGTATTCTTTTCATCTATTGCACAATTGTTACATAAAGTTCATTCTCTGTAGGCCTATTTGGCATGTCAAGTCTGAAAAGAATGTTGGTACTCTGAGGAGAGTCAGTAGCATTTCTTGTCCTGGGAGGGCAATTTTTCATTCTTGCAAGTAAAAACTACAACAGACTCTGTTGTTTTGCATCTCTTTTGCAGAGCAAGAAAATCACTGTACGTAGCATTAATATTTTAAGGCACAGTAACCTAAGTGCAGAGAAAGGAAAGCAGTCACACTGAGTCAAGCCATTGATTTGTCTCACTTAATATTACCTATATCAAGACTGGACCACAGAGTGACTTGCAACTACCAGTTTCCATTATCTTAATCAGACAGCATTAGTAAATGTGGCACTTCTTTTATTTATTTATTTATTTATTTTAAATTTTTTTGCATATCTCTATTTACATTGTTAACAGTATTGTTTCATTAATAATACATATATACATATATTTACATCTATTCCTATACATTAATTCCTATTTCTGTGTTCCGCCCATTTATACCATCTATCCCAAACCGAATAATATTCTGATTCATCCTTGCCTTTTAATTCTGCTGTGAGTTTATCCTTCTCAGCACAGTCCAGTATTTTTTGTATAAAGTTCTCTTTGGATGGTATCTTTTCTGTTTTCCAGTCCTGTGCAAAAACAATCCTTTCCGCCTTTATTATGTGTAAAACTTGCTTGCTTGCTAAATATCCCTTTAATTATTCCTAATAAAATGGAACCATTTAGGTCATCAAGTACAATTTTCTGCTATAGGCAAGAATCCAGATGTAGTACTCATCAACTCATAACTAACTATACTGTTAAAGTCATCCACCCCCAGATGAATTTGATTTCTGCAATGGTATAAAGTAAGTTATTATCATCTTCTGGTTGACAGACCTGAAACTATTTGAAGCTGGCCCATACTTTCTTCTTAAGGTTAAACCTATGCCATTCTTCTTGCAGCCTCTTTTTGTACAATGTTGCTAGTACTTCAAAACCGTTGATGGACTCAGGTTTGTCACAGGAGTCAGCCAAAGCCTTATCTGCAAATACTGCTAACTGAACAGGGAAACTCCTACCTTTAGGAGCAATCAAAGCAATGGTGGGATTCAATTTTTGTTTACTATCAGTTCTGTGGGCATGGCTTGGTGGGAGTGACGGGGAAGGATACTGTAAAATCTCCAGTCAGAAGTGGCATTTTATGGTTCTTCGAACTACTCAAAATTTCCACTACCAGTTCTCCAGAACTGGTCAGAACTTGCTGAATACCTACTCTGATTCGAAGCATACGAGCTTCAGTTATTTGAACATTAGTTTTGAAAAAAATCAGATTAATATACAATAAATCCAAAAGGCTTTTTTTATCATTCTGAAGAAGTTTGGGTTGATAAATCATTTGGTTTTGCACTGAGCTCTTGTTGACTTTTTATGATTCATGTAAACACTTTTGTTGACATTAAACAAGTACATTTTCATGAATCACTAACATTTCAACCCATACATGTATCAAGATTGGATTGAGTTAGCAATGGAAAACCTATGGTGTTCCAGCTGTTACTGTAATATAACTGCCAGAAATTTGCCCTCCTGGCCAAACTGACTGCTAGAACTTATACTTCAGCAACAGCTGGAAAACTGCAAATTCTTTCAGGATACAAAAAGAATATGAGGAGAAAGCAGTCGTTTGCTTTTATGCATATAATATTTTTTAAAGAATGAAAGTTCACAGATCAGCAGGATTGCCTGTTTTGTTAACCTTATCACTATCAGACTTTGGAAGTGAGCCACATCTCTAAGTAGTTCCTTCTTGGAGTCTTTAGATTAGATTTACTAGCAAATGTTTCTTTTAAGAAAGCAAAAGTCTACCACCATTGTAGAATCAGAGGCAAACAGCAAAGAACGAAGCATTAAAAAAATCACTTTGTTTATTTGAAATCTCAAAAAGTGTGGCATGGCCCAACTTTGAAAAATTGGTTGATGGAGCATTCCTCCAGACATAAAATTGAACCAAGAAAAAGCTTACTTTGGGGCTGAAAATAGTTCCTCATTCATTCTATTCTTCTTTTGATATTCTTTTTCACCTTTCCAAACATCTTCATTTTGCTTTAACAAAGAAAATTGCTCTAATTATCATCCTTACTTGAGAGCAAGACAACTCTAAATTAAGATGAGCTCCCTTCCATATAAAAACAAAAACTAGACAAAAAGAAGCTCATTTATCTCTTGCATATTGTTAACAAAATTTAATATGACCTTCTTTTAAAGTTATATTATTGGAGGGGAAAAGATTTGTCTTTCTTTTTATAACAGTGTGATAATTCTAGAATATTCAGGTTCAATTTGCCCTTGTTTCAATATTACTGAGAATAATAGTCTTTTTGGTACAGGTAATTATATGAATACATTAAATATTTAAGTACCATATTTTATCACTGTGTTTATTGGAGCATGTGTGTATTAATGAGATAGTGTAGGGCATGGGTGTCAAACTCAAGACCTGTGGTCTGGATCTGGCCCGCGGGATGCTTAAATCCAGACCATGGGGCCAGCCTGGAACTATCAAAGGCCAGCCTGCGGGGCCTCTGGTGGATAAAATGGACCACGTGCAGGACCCCCGTGCCTCGTTTTCACCCTCCATGGCCTCCTACAGCACTCTGCTAGCTGAAACCAGGCCAATAACCAAGCCAAAAATGGGCTGAAAAATAGGCCCAAAACAGACCAAAAATGGGCTGAAAATGGTCCCAAAATGGGCCACACAGTGTGTTTTCGGCCAGCAGAGTGCTGCAGGAGACCATGGAGGGTGAAAAAGAGGTGCAGGGTAGACCATGGAGGGTGAAAAAGAGGTGCATGCAGACCTCCCGTGCCCCATTTTGGCCAGCGGGTGTTGCAAGAGGCATCCATCCCACTTTCTCCACCGCCACTCCCTTCCCATGCTGCCACCCCGCAAAGGAGAACAAAAATACTGATCTGGCCCTCAAAGAAATCCAGTTTGACACTCCTGATGTAGGGAATAATTAATATACTAAAAAAAATCCTGTCTTGTCTATAACCTTTAAATTGGGCAAAATGATGAATCATCGGGCAAAACGTTTTCAACCAATATATCTCTAACAGGGTGACTTACAAAATTCATCCAAAATCCAGGATCTATGGCTCCCATGGAATTGAAATTTGGCAAATGATATGAAGCATAACAATAATCATAAAACATTTTATGGCATAATACAAAATATCATAAAACATTTCTGTAGTCAAGCATGGGCTATATTCAAAGTAGATACATTTTGGAATATCTCCCTGAACTTTTCCAGTACATTAGAAGCTCTGTCACTGTTGAAGGAAACTGATCCTGAAAGGATCCTGAAAGGTCCTGAAATGAATGAGATATAGTTGGCAATTTGTGCAGTCATGAAGATTTTTGTATAACTTCTTAAACATTGAATTTTAGGATAACAGGACTTCCAAACTAACAGCTGGCTCTGTGCAGGAATTTGACAACTACTGTATATCATTACCAAGTATAACAACTTTGGGAGATGTCCATTTAGCCAAAAGCACTTCTTGAATCCTTGCAGGTAGCATGTTGAGGAAAAAACATCACCTATCAAACTTTTCTGCCCCATGAATTATTTTTATTTCAAGCTTTTCTTTACCTATTTGTGCTAGATCTAAATGAAACTGGACATAGTTAAATTCCATGTTTTTGAAGATGATCCTGTAGAAATGTGAAGAGAAAAATCACTTTATTTAGAAGGATGGTTATCAATTGATTCTTCCTTATTTTAATATTCGATCTTTTTCTTTTTGATCTCAGACAGCCATGAGCCCGGGAGGGGATTACATAGCAAAATAATTGGAGGGGTGAGGTTGAAATTTCTTTCCTTCACTCTTGCTAACTGTTGGGAGATTGGGGGAATTTATATTTTTATAGGATACTATCTTAGTTTGCTATTGAAAATCCTTAAAAACTTGCTTTGCTAATTTGCTACAGTATAGTTTTAATTGGATTAAAATCTTCAAAGAAAGGCTAGGGATCTTAGGCTGTCTCCAGTCCACAGGTAGCTAAACCTAGTTCTGCATATTTGTATGTAAAAACTTTATGTAAAATGTATGTTAAAAACCCAGAAACCCAGCCCCTTTATTTTACATTAGATTTTTATTCTACCTTTATTACTTCATAAATATCTCAAGTCAACAAAAATATATAAAACTACTTCCTCCTATTTTTCCCACAATAACAACTAATCTATGAGAGAAGTTGGGTTCAGATATGACTCATCCAGGATAACCAAGTCAACTTTTATGTCAAAGGCAGGACTAGATTTAGATTTAACAGACTTCTGATTTCTAGGCCAGCACATTTAAAGACATTTAAGGAATACAAACATGTGCAATTTCTTTAGAGCTGCTCTGCTCTTTCTTTTTGGGTTGTTTTGTATTTTCAAAAATGTTTTAGGAAGAAGAAAATTGCTTTTACAATTTGCTTCTTCACATCTAGATATAAAGAGTTTCAGTCACATGCTATGGTCCAGAATATAATTCCCGTCCAGGAATAATAGCACAGGATTGTTTTCACTGATAATTGTTTCACAACTTCCATAAGTTAAAGCAGTGCAAGGCAAAATGGAAACTGATGTTTCACTCAGCCAACATACTTGGCAAGACAATAAAGATATTGAGAAGAAGGCTTCTCTTTGTTTCCTTTCTTCTCTGTGTTAGCATTTCTCCATGCTGAAGTTAAAGTGATGTCTAGAGCAAACTAGATACAGAGCAATTCCTGAAAATATATCCAATCCCTTCTCCCAGTTACCAAGCCATGAAATATATTTGTATGAACTGGTTAGATGAGATGTATTTTAACTGGGAAAAATATAATTCAAGGCAGGATATAAGTCAAATAAACTTTGCACTAACTGCTGGTGCCTTATTGTTTTCTTACTGGAGAAATCTTGTTCCATTTCATTGTTTTGGAAGAGTCTTCTTTTCCATTGGAATCAAACTCTCTGATATCATTTGTTCCCTGATTCTTTCCCTATCTGAATCTATTTCTTTCCATTATGGCTATCTTATCTGCTGCCAAGGAAATGGTCAAGAGGACATTGATACAGCCAAGTTGCACCAACATCAGAACATCAGACCAGATCAACAGACAAGCTTAACTTATGTCACACATGTGAATGACAATGTAAGACCCTAAAGTTCTTTAAATTATTATATTTCATATTTCTAAACTATCTATCTCCCGCAAACAGAGGCTCTGTGAATGTTGAATTAAATGAATAAGTAGTGATATGATTGGTATGAATTGATATGATATGATGCAAAGGAAGGCTCCAGAAATTAAAAGTGAGAAATGTGGTGTTAAAAAGAATTCAGTATTTCTTAATGGAGTATTCAGACTGTTGATAGGGGATGGTTGTTTTCATTTCATAAAAATAACAGTTGCTTAGAAAAAAAAATTTCTATTGATAGTCAAACCAATTTAATTGGGAATTATGGAAACAGAAATCTAAAGCATCATGTCTGGAAGGAACTAATGATATCAGTAAGTATAAATTTAAATGCCAATTACCATGTTTTGCATTTGCAAGCATCCGAAATAAAATAGGAACAAAATTCTATTTAACTTTTGGAGTATAGCAATCAATCAATGTGAGACAGAGTTGCATAAACCAGAACTCCATGTTAGGCTACTTCTTATATGAAGAAACTTGTTGAACGTGTGCATCTAACAACTAATTATATTACATACTCTCTATTGTAAGTTATTTTTTTAAAAAAGTATGACCTTTATAAATACACCAACATTAAGTGAGATAAAATTATTGTTTTGGAGTATAAGCAAAGTTAATCCCAAGCTAAGACAAGTATGAAGAAAAAACATCAAGGCAACCTAATTTGCCTACATAGGCACCACAATCATTCCTACATAGCTCACCTTCTACTGCCATACAACTCACCCATCAAAACCACAAGGTGGGAAATACAACTGACAATATAGCAAGAAATAATAATAATCAATAATATAATATTGAATCTGTTGCAGAAGAAGAATATGTTAGCTTTTCTGTAGAACTGAGTGCTCATTTTTATTATAGTCTTCACCTATCTAATCACTTTTATGGAAAACAAATAACAGCAATCATAAAAATATCACCTTTATAAATTATGCTAGTTTCCATTCATTGGATCTAAAATTATATATATATATATATAATATCACTAGAAGAATTTAGAACAAAAATAAAACATTTTAGATATTACACATAGAAAATGAAACCCAATGCCTACAAACAGGAGAAGACAAATGTCTAAAGTTCAATCAGCCTTGGGGGTGAGGAAGAATTGGGCAAGCACATTGAAAAAAAACAGAATAGTGAGATTACATTTGATGTATTTCATTATTTCTGGATTGAGTAACCTCAGCAGGCATTTAGCTGACAAGTTGCCGAGAAAGACACTGCAAGATTAATGATAAATGCAATGTCCTTACACAGTGGGAAGGACCAAGAAATGTGCTTTAATGTCTCCCCCTGGTGAAAGGAGTCTATTTCATCTTCCCATTGATAAATCAGTAGCAGTAATGCATGATTTTACTGCTTCCCTTCTGCTCTATAGCCCTGTAATTCATTTTGGCTGGAGTGACATGATGAGCACAGTCAAAAAAACAAATTCAAAGGAATCTATTTTGTGGTAGGAGCTTAATTGTTTATTTCAGCTTTGAAGTACTAATCTTAACAGAATAGCAGAATTGGAAGGGAGCTTGGAGGTCTTTTAGTCCAACTCCCTGTTCAGATAGGAGACTCTTTATCATTTCAGATAAATGATTGTCCAGTTGTTTTTTTAAAAAGCCTCCAATGATGTACTATGTACAACTTCTGAAGGCAAGCTGTTACATTAGTTTATTGTTCTCACTGTCAGGAAATTTCTCCTTAGTTCTGGGTTACTTCTCTCCTTGATTCTCTAAGATTCTGTCTTGGCCAACCTGACCATACCACAGGGAATATCTAGAAAAACCACCCAAATAGAGAACCTTCATCATGTGTCATTTTTTTCATAGACATAGGATTTAGGATGTTTTTTTTGCTCTAAACTATCAAGTTACATAGGGAAACAACATTTCTAAAGAAAATGTTCTCGAAGATAATTGATGGATGGATGAAAAGTTATGTGGAGCAATTAATGTTCTCTGGATTATTTTCCCACAGAAATCCTGTCCCAAGAAAATCCCCCATCATTCCTTACCTATAGTGCCAACATCTGGAGAACTAAGGAAGCATTGAATTACTTGCCACAAATGAATGTGTACTGTATAGACCCATGCTTACTATTCAAAAGGAAGATAGATAAAAATTCGCTTTTGAAACCCATATATGTCAGAGAACTTTCAGTTTTTAGTCAAGGAACCGTTTGAAAGAACCAAAGTCAGTCCAGTAAAGGATATCATACTTAAAAGTTTTATCTGTTTAATGTCTCCATTTCTGAAGACATCTAGTGGTAATGCATATTTAACAGGAATCCATCATCTTGCTTAACTTCCTTTTCCTTCAGAGAAAGGATATTTTAGTGGTGAGAAAAAAGTTCCAAACAAATAAGGAAATATTATTCTCCTGGGGAGAAATTAGATATCTTGTTTTTAGAAATATGCACTAGAACAAGGTTTGATTCAAATCCTGCTGGAGAAAGTAAATGGTTTCATTTTGACATTCCAGACACAATTTGAAAGTCCACCAATTTTTAGTCAATTTTGGTGGTGGGGTGAGGGCAAAAGATGTCTTATCATATGGCAGATAATATAAGTTTTTGATTGGCAAATTCCAAAAATTCAGAAAATTCCAGGATATGAATTAAAGTACATGACATAGTTTGAAGTTCTTGTGTCACATTCTGTTCTCTTGACATCCTTTTTAAAATCCTTTCCAAATTCTTTGCAAAAATATTATGATAAATAATAAGAGAGGGCTTCTGATAAAATTTTGCTGTATCAATTATTGACTTATTTTGCTTATTGGAAATAGCAGTAATCCCACCTGAAATCTGCTATTGATTTAAAAGAAAAACAATTAAAAAAACTTTCTAAATGACAAAAAGAAAAAGGGGGGGAGGGGATTTGTTATTTAAATTAGAGAGTTGGAAGGGATCTTAAAAGATTTTCTACTCTAACCTCTCCTGTCCAGAGCAGAAATCCTCACACCCACAGAGAGGGAGAGATATCTCTCCAAAATTTATTTTAAAATCTCCAGTAATGTGGCATTCACAACTAAAGGAAAAAGGCTGTTCTTGGCCCTTAGAGATTAATGGGTTTGTATCTATTGATGGGCTCCTGTTGTATTTTTATACTGTTTCTGACATTTTTATCATTCCTGTTGTTTTACTTCAGGCTGCTTGTTTATATGGACTTTAACTATTTCTATTGTTACACTGTTGTTTTCTTGTGGATTTTGTAATATGTCCACTATCTTCTGGAATGGACAGCCAAGCCAAGCCAAGCCAAGCCAATCCCAGCCAAATCAAACCTCTTCCTCTCCCTCTCTCTCTCCCTCTCCCTCACCCTCTCCCTCTCCCTCTCCCTCTCCTTCTCCTTCTCCTTCTCCTTCTCCTTCTCTTTCTCCTTCTTCTTCTTCTTCCTCCTTCTCCTCTTTCTCCTCCTAGCAGGGTCTGCTTTTCAGATCATTGAACACCTGTCAACTCGTAAAGCATCCCTATACTTGTTTTCAAGTTGCCATAAGCAGGAGGGAAACCCTCAAGGAGCAGTACAGCAATTAAAACCAGGAGTACATTCCATGATTATCTTACAAAGATTGTAGCCTAGGCTACTGGATCTTCTGCCTGTGAAAAGCCTTCATTGGAGAATGTGATTGATCACACCCAGCCCATGAATGTGCTTGTTGGAGAATCTGATTTATGACACACCCAGGGGGGAGTGGAGAACAGGGTCACAGGAGACCATAAATTATGTCTGGCAGTGTTGGCTTCATATGGATCAATGCCGACATGCTGTTCCTAATAAATCTTTTGGATTCTTTTGAAGTTTGGCTCAAGGCCCTTCATGTATTAGAAGACTGATATGATTTCTTCCCTCAGTCTTCCCTTCTTTAGGTTAAATATACACAGTTCCTTTAACCAGTCTGATTTAATTACAAAGACTCTCATCATTTTATGTTGATGTTCTCTGTAGTCTTCTCATTTCCTGATCATCATTACTGTAATTTGGCAGCCAAAACCCGAGACAGTATAAAGCACAGTACAGTATGATCATTTCCTGTTTTTATTTCCCAATTCCATTGGTATTTATATAGCAGTGACAATCAAGTGCATAATATTCTATTATTCTTCTCACCTTTCCGAATACTTATCACCTTATATTTTTATGACTATAACTTTGTTGCTTGTATCTTATAATTTATATTGTTTACTTAGTATCCTAGTATGATGTATGTTGATTGCTTATTTAGTATCCTATGACTATTACTAAGTGTTGTATCTTATGATTTATGATGAACGTATTTTTATGATGATTATGATCATGATTTACTACTTATTGTTTGTATGTACACTGAGAGCTTATTCACTGGAGACAAATTGCTTGTGTGTCCAATCAATCTATTCACTCAATCTATTCTATTCTATTCTATTCTATTCTATTCTATTCTATTCTATTCTATTCTATTCTATTCTATTCTATTCTATTCTATTCTATTCTATTCTACTCTACTCTATTCTACTCTACTCTATTCATTTCCACTGTTATGCTTATCTGTAGGCACTGAATTATAATAAACATTTGGATAAACTACAACAAATTCAGAAAAAAGGAACAGGGATAAGAGGAAGCTGGACATTTAGCTTTACAAGGAGATGCTGAGGGAACTGAGTGCATTTAGCCTTAGAAATATAATTGAGGCAGAATGTGTAGATTTATTGAAGCCAAGATTGGATAGCCTTGGGAATGTCTTTCCATTCCCACAGGGAGTGGAAACCTGGATTTCATGGCCTAAATTTATTATCAGTTATTCATTCATTTGTTCATTCATTCAATTTCTATAGCAGCCTTTCTCAGCCAAGTGACTCTGGGAGGATTACAATTTTATAACTATAAAATAGTTTGAAACAATTTAAAACAATAAAGACATGCAAAGAATACATACCATAGATGAGGTAGTCAATCAACCAATAAGAAAGCCAAGATTATGAGCCCAGGCCTTAGTACACAGTCAGGTTTTTAAAGTCTTATCAGAGGCCAACAGGTTCGAGATTATTTTAATCTCTGAGGGGGAATATTTCACAAAGCAGGGGCTACAGAAGAGAAGGTCAGTCTTCTAATTCTTCCAGTTGACACTCTTTATCTGGCAGGATCTGCCACATACCCAGTCTGCTAGATTGAATTGGACAGATAGAAAAGAAGGTCCCTCACGTAACCCTGTCCCAAGCCATGTAGGGCTTTAAAGGTGACAACCAGCACTTTAAATTGTACTGAAAACACATAAGTAGCCCATGCAACTCATGGAGTGCTGGTGTTATATGCATTGTGAATCTGGAACATTTACTACCTATGTATCACATTTTGCACCAGTTGAAGTTTCCAAATCTCCTTCATGAGCAGCCCCATATGGAGCACATTGCAGTAGTCTAAGCAAGAGGTTACAAGAACATGGGTGATGGTGAGCATAGATGGTAAGAACAAATGACCATGCCTCCGATTCTATGGTTTCAAGCTTTTTTTTTGCTGAAGGTAGCAAAGGCAGAGCTATGGCACCTTAACAGAAATCTGTGCCACTACTACAAGGAGAAGCCCATTAAGGAGAACTAGCTTTCATGTGAGACCAGCTTTACTCAAAGAGGCACCCCAAAGCATCTCATGTTGCTGGAAATTTTGGCTTTGCATTTTCAACACATCTGGAAGTCTCCAAGATGTTCAAACCAGAATCTACTCACCAACCTGAACAGATGAAACCTACTCTTCTCCATCATAATTTTGATATGGGAATCAGCCATTTTCTTCACAGCTTGGACTTGTTTGCTGATTGAAATTGCTGTACTTTCCAAATAAATTGTCTGTACTTCGTTCATCTCTGTTTTTGTGAAATGTAAAAGTTGCAGAAAATAAGACCATTTCTGGACTAGAGAGAGGTCTAAATATAGTACTCTGTGGGGACTCAATTCCTCTGCTGGTGCCTTTTTTCAATATTGGCTTGGAGATGCTGGCAATCCTCCAAGTTCTAAAATAAATATGAAAAGTGAAGCCCAAACGCATAAAATTAGAACAAATGACTGAGAAAAGGGTGTTAAAAAGATGAATATATTAAGAGGATCTCAGGTGAAAATATTGCAAATTATCAGATTATCAAATAATGAAATTGAGAAATGAAATCCACCTTGTCAGTGTGTGCTTATTTAACAACAGTGCATAATTTCCATTTACTCTGTTGCTCAGTTTCTTCTCTTGTTTCTATTTCCACGGTGAAATGTATCTTGTAATTTTTCTGAGGCTGTTAATAAGTAACACTATACCAGGGGTGTCAAACTCAAGGCCTGCAGGCCAAATCTGGTTTGTGGGGTGCCTAAATCTAACCTGTGGGCTGGCCCAGCCTGAAACTATTAAAAAAAAAAACAGCCTGCCAACAGGGCTAAAGTGGGCTGCATGCAGGGGACCCTGTGTCTTGTTTTCACCCTCCATGGCCTCCTGCAGCAGTCTGCTGGCTGAAACCAGGCTGGAAAATGGGCTGGAAATGGGCTGGAAAATGGATCAAAAACAAGCTGGAAAATGGGCCCCAAACAGGCTGACAATGGGCTGGAAATGGGCTTAAAACAGGTTGGAAAATGGACCAAAATGCCCCAAATGGCTGAAAAACAGGCCAAAAATTGGCCACGTGGCCCATTTTTGGCTGGCAGAGTGCTACAGAAGGAATCCGTCCTGCCACCCTCCTCCCCATGCTGTCCCACAGAGGAGAACTACAATGCTATCGGCCCTTGAAGAAATTCAGTTTGACATCCCTGCTCTACACATTTATCCATTTCTCAGGATTGTATTCCACCAATCCCACTATAATCTATAAAAGGTTATGTGATGCCACTCTTTACCTTAAATAATGTTTTGCAGGAAAAGTTTAACCTAAAAGCAGAGTAAGGAAAATACCAAATTATTCATTTTATATGCATAAGATATTGTGTTATATTTTTACCAAGAAGTTGATTTCCCAACAAACAGGCTTTCCAGAATCTAAAAACTGATAGGCAGGTGAGGGAAGGGGCTTGAAAAAGAAAAGAAGACATTTTCTGAAAGACTTATTCCTGCTCAGGGCAAAGAAGAATGTTGTTTCATACACTTTCCCTCACCAAAGTTGATAAAATAAATCACCTTATCATAAGGGACTGAAAAGTATCTCTCCCTTTTCAGGCCAAAAGCAAATAATGTCTAATCAGATATGGGTGGTCCACATTATCCACTTTAACTTGGGGGCTGCATGATAAGTTCCTGCTGTTCCTGAGCTTTTATGATATTAAATGCACTCTACATATATACATATATACCCTCCTAATTTTTGTGTGTGTGTCAATGGTGGTATTCGACCGGTTCAGCCCGGTTCTGGAATGATGAGCAGCAGAGACTGAACCGATTCTCTCTGCTGCTCTGCTCTTGGGCCCACCCACCCATCCGGGCTCCCATACTCACTTTTATCTGCTGAATTTGAAGCACAGCTGCTTTGCGCGGCACATAATAGTGCCACGCAGCAGCTGCTGAAGTGACCAGGATCTTACAGGCTTTCAGGAGGCAAGTTAGAATGCCTCTGCACCTGTACAAACACCTCCGCGCCTGCGCAAAGTACATGTTTGACACACACATGCACGCAAAGTGTGTCACGTGCACAAGCACGTCCACTAAGCCATGCCCACCGAATTGGTGGCATCAATATTTGAATCCCACCACTGGTGTGTGTGTATGTGTAGAGAGAGAGAGACAGAGAGGGAGAGGGGGAGAGGTGGGAAGGAAAAAGAGAGAGGGAGACGGACAGACACATACACAAACTACTCTGTTGTCCATAGTCTTTGCCAAGCAAAATCATTTTCTAAGACACTTCGTGTTATTCTCACTGATCCTGCTTCCCCACTCAAGTGGTCTTTTTGTTGTATCTTAAGTCATGAAAACCAATCTAATCACAGGAATAGAGATTTGAACTTCTGCAACACACTGGCCATAGTCATTGATTGCTGGTGTTGGGGAAGAGCCCCAATCAATTTTCATGAGTGTTAATCTCAATGATGTCAAAAGAGACCTAATTTGATTACTTCATGTTTTCACCCTGTCCTTTCTGATATGTAAATTAGCAAGGTGTCATTCCTTCCACCTTCCAAATCTGAAAGTCAAAACAGCCTCTGGTAGTGAAACCAAATATAACGTTATTGTAGCTTTTTTCTGAAATGAATAGCCATAAAGATGAATAGCCATAGAGATAATAGAACTGGAGATGGAAATATTTCTGCCTTCAAGTCAGGTTGACTCCTAGCAACAGCATGGAAAAGTCCTTGCAGTTTTCTTGGCATGAATTTCGGAAGTGGTTTTTCATTATCTTCTTTGGGTTGAGAGAGATCAAAGGTTAAAGTTAGGGTTTCTCTTTCCTCAGTTTGGAGAAGGATTTTGGAAGTGTAGTTTTATTTTTTTGAAGTTACATTTTTGAAGTTGGTTAGCATTTTCACTGGAGAGCACCAGGAGATCCGAGCTTTATAAATTAGACAGGGAAAAAAAAATACAGAAATAGGCAGCAGCCAACCATTTGTTAATTGTTGCTGAGATATCCAGTTGACACGGTCACAAATTTGACTTGAGTAGATTCTGTGCTTTTCTGTGCTTTTAAAATTATTTTAGGAGTTACAGGACTGTTTTTTATGTTCTCTAGCCTCAGGGTATAATGTGTGTATGTGTGTGTGTGTATATATCTATGTATGGATATGTATGGATGTCTCTGCATCAGCATTGATTCTTGACAACTACCTGGACTAATCTCTGCAATTTCCTTGGCAAGATTTAAAATTTTTGAAATTGTCCTGCATTTTCCTTGGCAAGTTTGCCTTTACCTTCTTCCCAATGAGATTAATTATGCTTATTCCATGGAAATAAAGAAATTTCTGTTGTGATACAAATCATTCTTGTACCCAAAAGAGGTTAACTGAAAGGAAGAAATCCGAGTGGTAAATCAGACAGAGATCAGCCAGAAGCATCCTTTATATTCAATTATTTTTCATTGCATGGATTATGCCATTAATTAGTAACCCTATTGGGAGGGAGGGGGAAATAGAAGAACTTTGTCTATCTAAAGTATTTATTCTTAGAAAATCTAAGACAAATATACCATTTAAAACAAAAAAAAAAATAGCTGGGACTGGGGTTGGGCCATTGCAGGAGAGCCTTTCTTTTCAGCTAAACACATAGAACTCAACATTGCCAAGAGAAATTCAAAATAAATTCTCATACACCCTGAGAATTATATAGAAAACAGGAGGTTATTTCATAGGAGAAGAAAATTTGTAAATAAACTGAAGCACAAAATTAAGTCTGCGTTTCCATAGCAAAGTGATCAACTGTTTCTAATGTCATAATTTGAAAAAGACACAAATTTTATGTCTTTTCTTCCTTAACGAATTGGGGAAACTGGGGATATTGGTGGTTTATAATTGATGGGTCCGGTCAACTGACTTCAAATCTCTTAAAACACCATGAATTAGACAGAATGATTACGTTGTAAAAGTTGTACTTTGAACCCATCAAAGACCTGTCTTAACTTTCTATCCAAACCTTCCCTTCTCACCATTCCCTTCAATCTTCTTCTGAGCTCTTTCTGTATAAATTGCAGTTGCCAAATTGCATTTATATACCTTGCATTATTATTATATTCTATTTATGATTCTTGAAAAATGAAGTAGCAAGGAATGAGTAGCATGTTTAATAAGGAGAGATAATGAACAGATACCATGGGATTATAATTAGCAGCAGAAGGACTCTTTTGTTGCTAATATTCTAGGAAATTATATAAAACCTTGGGGAGTATTTGATGAGAACATTGCTTTTCCCCCAGATCACTACCATTTTGACAAATTTCCTGTAAGAGGAGTAAACTTATGAAAGGCTTTCTTTTTTAAAAAAAAACAAAGATAAAATACATTAAACATGTTATTTTCCCCAAGGGGGCTTTCATTTTTGTAATCTTTCAAACATTGTCTTTCTATTCTGATTAATGCAACACATCAAAACAACAACAAACCATTCGATGGGTTATTTCCCATGGAGAAAAGAATGCTTCCAAGAATGTCATGCTGGACTAGATTTTTCCCCCCCTCCAGTTATTTTATTTATAATAGAAGCAAACAGGTCAAATCTGCAAAGGATCACTTTCTCATCCTTTCAATTCACTGGAATATATCATTATTTAGATAATGTCCTATGAACATTAAAAAAAAATGTGTAGCATTTGACAATGTAATACTGTGTTTCTCATAAAATAAGGCCGGATTTTATATTTTTTTGAGACCCCCCCCCCCAAACCGGCTAGGCCGTCTTTTCAGGGGTGACTTAATTCCCCCCCTTGCATCCTCATCTAGAGCGCCCGCAGGCAGCCTCGCCACCAGCCGCTCCTAATGGGTGATCATGGCGAAGCACAGAGAGCTCCCTACTCCCACCAAACACCTTTGCTGCAGACCCAAGACCTTTGGCACCCACCACTGTTGCTTTCCTTTCTGCCAATTCCGCTGCCACGTTTGGAGCTGCCACTTCCGTGTTTGGAGTGCCACTGCCATTTGGAGCAGCGCCATCATGTTTGGAGCTGCCACTTCCACGTTTGGAGCTGCTGCCATGTTTGGAGTGGCAGCGGTGCTCCAAATGGTGGTGGTGCTCCAAACAGTGGCAGTGCTCCAAATGTGGAAGTGGCAGCTCCAAACGCGGTGGCAGCTCCAAATGCGGACATGGCAACTCCAAACAGCGGCAATGCTCCAAGCAGCAGTGGGGTTCCAAACATGGAAGTGGCAGCTCCAAATGCAGTGGCAGCTCCAAATGCAGAAGTGGCAGCTCCAAACAGCAGCAGTGCTCCAAACAGTGGCAGCACTCCAAACATGGAAGCGGCAGCTCCAAACGTAGTGGCAGTTCCAAATGCAGAAGCAGCAGCTCCAAATGGCAGCGGTGCTCCAAACAGCAGTGGTGCTCCAAACGTGGAAATGGCAGCTCCAAATGTGGCGGCGGCATGGGCAGAAGGGAAATCAACAGTGGCGGGTGTGGAAGGTCTTGGGTCTGCTGCAAAGGTGCTTGGCAGGAGTAGGGAGCTCTCTGCACTCTGCCATGATCGCCCATTAGGAATTGCTGCCCACGGAGCGCTCCTAACGGCAAGTCCCCCCACCCTTCCCCTCATTTTGCATGTTTTAAAATAGGCCTAAATTTGGGGGGAGGGGCTTAATTTCATTTTATGCCTAGAAAACATGCTTGGTCGCATTGTCATATTGTTGGAGAAACACAGTACTGATATAACCAGTACTGGTTTATCATATTTGGATTAAACTCTGAATTATCATATTTTTTAAAAGTCAAAGACAGTCATGATTTATCATTTTATGTTCTCTTTTTGCTTGTCCAGTTGGATTATGTTCATTGTCCAGTTTCAACAGACTTTGGACACAATTTTTAAAATAAAGTAATGAGGTCTTCTTGAGAAGATTCCTGCCAACCAGAGACCAAATAAGCGAAGAGGGAAGCATCCTGACCTCATGCACCTACTTAGAATAAGCTGTATAACAATCCCCATTGTGATAGAATCCTGATCAGTAAGATGGTTAGTATCAGTGTAGAGAGTTAACATTGGTCATAAAGCCAAAGTTTCTTAAAGTAAGAACCCATTTCCACTATTCTGTCAGACCTGAAGATGCTTCTTGGATAGGAAGTGAAACCACTTCAAAAGAAAAAACCAGAAAGTCCAGTTGCCTCCTGAAAAAGCATCTTTGGGACAACTATGACCTGGGTGACTGAGAATCTCTACTGACTTTTAGCTATGCAATTTGGATGAATACCCTTTGAATGGTGTGGGAGTAGGAATGGAATTCCAGAGAAAAAAATTGCAGACTACCTGAACCAGGAGCAATAATCAGGTGATCCTAAAGAAACAGATAAACCTCCAAGTGCTTCAATGACCCTCTAAAAAGGATGAGATTACCAGCTATCTGCAAGGAATATAAATCCTTCCATTCCCCACTATGATATCAGAGCTGAAGAAGCTTCTTGGATAAGAAGTGAAATGTTATCAAAAGAAAAACCAAGAAAGTCCAGTTTCCTCCTGAAAAAGCACCTTTGGGACATTCTTAAAATAACATTTCTTGGAGGTTTTCAAATGGGAGCAATTTGTTCATTTGTTACAGATACTTTAGTGGATTCTGATATTAAGGACATATTGGACTCAGATGATATAAATTGTTGCTTCCAAATAATTGCTTCTACAATTCAGGCAAGAATGGAAAAACGAAATGTACTCTCAATCTTTACAATCAATTACAACACAATAATTAAATCAACATAAATCATAATCTAAGATAGTGAAATATCTTTTAGGGACTTCTTTTCACTTGTCTGAATGGCAAAAGTGAAAAAAATATTACATCCATTTTCTTAGTTTTTTTTAGAAAAACAGAGGAAGTTATCTCTCTGCAGCATATAAAGGTAAACTGAATTCATGAGGGGTCCATGTTAAATTATATCCTACTCTCCTTCAAATCAGATTTGTAATTATATATTATTATTTTCAATTATGGTAACAAAGCAATATGTACATCATTAATCAAATGACAAGTGTTTCCAAACATTTATCCCACTGGATAATAATAAATAGAGTGTTTGTTAACAGGTTTAGTTGGCCTTGTTTAAAAGTCTTCTTCATCCAAGCGCATTCCAATCAGGGTACAAAGCTTTGATGTGTGAGTTTATGAAAAACACAAACCAGAAAGATATTTGACTGCTGAAAGCTAAATGGGTTTATGATTTACTGTTGACATGACAATCTAGTCAGGAATCCAGAATCACGTTGACTCAGTTCAGTTTGGATAGTGGTTGGGCCTCTTACAAAACAATCCTGACCTAAATAATTGTTTCACCATGACAAAATGAAGAATTATTTCATAAATATTGAAAGCTGAAATGCCATCAAAATATAACATATCTCAGAGCAAAGTGTGCATGTATTGAAGAACTGTTTAACAATAATAGATTGTGTGAAGGATATTGATTACTGAGAGAGGGGAGAGGGAGGGAGAGAAGGAGAGAGCAATGAATTTGAATAATCTGTATTTCCAATTGTTCCAGAGAGTTGGAAAAAAGGCAATTGAATCTTCAGATCATTGCGGCATTAGTTTTTTTTTTAAAAAAATAAAAAGCATCGTAAGGAATTAAGACAAGGTGAGAACCTCCTCAAGATTTTTTTTACTGCTGGAGGCAAAGAACATGATGAAAACTTCCATCTGCCCAAGGTGTGAATCTGAGCTGGGAGCTCTGTTAAGTTGTGTGACTATACAAGACTAGTGTCCAAATTAGGGGAATGATTGAGGCCAGGGATGTCAAGCTTGCATCATCACGGTAGCGTCACATGATGTATCAGGACTTTTTCCCCCTTTGCCAAACCAGGCATGGGTGTAGCCAGGGCGTGATGCATTCAGTCTGTGGGCTGCGAGTTTGACGCCCCTGGTTTAGGCCACTTAGTATCTGCTATCTGAAGCATTTTCATTCTGTTTAATGCAGTGCTAACTTTCTGCTTATAGATCTTTATTTTACATATGACAAAACAGAACTTCCAAAAGTTATCCAAAATATTAGACATAGTTTAATCAAAAACATTCATCAAAAAGTTTAATCAGGAAGCTTCTGTTAAAAAAATAGATATTCACAAAGCATTCTATCTCTGGAGATGGAATACTTTTGGAAGTCTGGCATGTTCTGTTCTCCCTCTGTAACAAGCTAAACCAGCCGTTCCAGAAATGGTTTGGCAGTTTGCTGAGGCTCAAACTTCCAGACAGGAGGTAGTTCATAGTATTCTGAATATCATGATCCAGAATTGGAACACCTTAAGCTTTTTTTATAAAATAAGATTTATTTCCATAAGCATCACTCTGGCCTAGAAGAACCAGATCACTTTGGTACAGAAGAATAGAGTGTTCCATCTCCAGAAAGGGAACATTTCTATCTACATAATTAACAGTAAATCCAACTGTAATGAAAAGCAATGAAAGTAATCCAAGCTGTTTATAAATGTGCTTCCCTAATTCTGTTCCGAATCAAGCTTGAGAAAGATGGGATCTATAGCCAATGGAACTTTTCAGCCATTTAGGACTATGGGAAACTATCATGTTATGATAAGAAATAGAATAGAATAACAGAGTTGGAAGTGACCTGGGAGGTCTTCTAGTCCAACCCCCTGCCTAGGTAGGAAACCCTACACCACTTCAGACAAATGGTTATCCAACATCTTCTTAAAAACTTCCAGTGTTGGAGCATTCACATCTTCTGGAGACAAGTTGTTCCACTGATCGATTGTTCTAACTGCCAAGAAATATCTCCTAAATTGGTTCCTTCCTTGATTAGTTTCCACCCATTATTTCTTGTCCTGCCCATAGGTGCTTTGGAGAATAGCTTGACTCCCTCTTCTTTGTGGCAACCCCTGAGATACTGGAACACTGCTATCATGTCTGCCCTAGTCCTTCTTTTCATTAAATTAGACATATCTAGTTCCTGCAACTGTTCTTCATATGTTTTAGCCTCCAATCCCCAAAGATCTCCAATCTTTGTTGCTCTTCTCTGCACTCTTTCTAGAGTCTCCACATCTTTTTTACATCATGGATGCAGTATTCCAAGTGTGGCCTCACCCAGGTATTATAAATTGGTATTAACACTTCACATGATTTCTATCCCTCTGTTTATGCAGCCTAGAACTGTGTTGGCTTTTTTGGCAGCTGCTGCATACTGCTGGCTCATATTTAAATGTTCGTCCACTAGGACTTTGAAATCCCTCTTACATTAGTACTATTGAGCAAGGTACTACATATATTGTACCTGTGTATTTGATTTTTTTTGTAATGGACATGTCCCTAATGAAGTTAAAAACATAAGCACATCTATATTAATAAAATACTACTGCTTCAGGTCTTGCCAAGATATTTTTCAATCATCAAATGCAACAACTGGAGAACATTTTGACACCAGGATATGGGTCAGAATTAAAAGAGTGTATTTCTCTGAACTAGAGGGAATATGAATATTCTCTTCTTCAGGAGAAAACTCTACTTAGATTTTTTAAAAAGAATATATGTATCCAATGCATTATTTCAAACAAACTCCAGTTGGAAATCAGTAAATTAATGAATAATCTGCTTTAACAAAAAAAAATCTGATGAACTTCTCCACAAATATTAATTGAAATTGATGATTCTCTTTGTGGTAAGTATTATCACACAGGTAGATTGACTTCTCTTGTATCTAAGTAAATCAGAACATGGACTCAGACTCAAACCAAGGAGAATGGACTCTTTACACATCTGGACTCCTTCTATTTCCACAGAACACACAAGATGAATTTGTAGCTAAGCAGACATGAGCCAAAAGCTCCCAACTGATTATCTATTTCTATGAGTTTTTCCTTTGTTTCCCATACATTCTGAATAGTGCTATGGGCCTGCTTATTCTTTTCTTCTCTTTGCAGGCTGTGGTCCCATGTGGTGGTAGCAGTTGTCTATCATCCTCATAATTTTTTAAAAAAGACAGCTCAGCTTGAACAATTCCATACAACAGATGCCAAGTCTCACTTTTATCTCACCAAGGTATATTAAACTTACAGAGTCACAGGCTAGATATGCCTTAAGGCTTCCTCAATTTTTATTCAACACTGCTGAAGGTTCATCTTAATACAATTGTGGGCAGCTTCCCTGTAGTTTAAAGGTTGCATATTTTTCATTCATTTATGTCACTGCTGAAGGGCATAAAGAACAACACAGAGATACATTGACCTCACAGGAGAGCATGGAGGCAAATGGGAGGTATGGGATTTATTTAAGAAAAATACTTTAAGACAATTTAGTGTCACTCCCTTCTTCTAATCCAACTACAGTATGTCAACCTTAAATCATGGATATTGCATTGCCTGGCTTATTGTGTAATAAGACCCAGATCTTCCATAATTTGGTCAAGGTGGAAGGAGCAAACTTGCCATGCATAACCCAGACCTAATTGGAATGGAGATGGGGATGTGATCCATTATATAATATGCCCATCATGGTTTCAGAGTTTAGTGATTCTGCATGAAACCTTGAATGTGAACAGAGACCTTGATCTTAGTTAAATAAGTAAATAGATCTAAAGTTGAGCTGTGAATATAAGTTGCTTATTCTGCCGCTCAGCAGTTTTTTCATCTAAGCTTCTAGATCTGATTAAGGAGCTGGGGCTGGATTCCTCCAAGTTGTTAGGCTTGGGCAGATTTTAATTCTGAGTGTAGTATTTGACACAGACTTGTCCAACTTGATAACTGGCGCAGTGCATACAGTTTCTGAATCTAGTCCTTCCTTTGGAACAATTGGCTTGTAATCTGAAGATGATAAACTTATTATGTTAGATCATTTCCTGGTGAATATATTTACTCAGGAGTGTTATCAGCTTCTACAAGAGTAGGAAGAGAAATTAAAATTGTCTGCCCCAGATAAGGACATAATTAGTTTTTGAGCAGGTACTTGGGAATTTGTTCAACAAGAGTTTGGTCTACTATAAACCTACTCAATCTCTAGAACTCAAAGATGATGGACAAAACAAGTAAAAGTGAATTCTAGAAACTAAAGTTACTGTTTGCTCAAAAATAATCTGCCTGCTTGTTGATCTCTATGATGAATCTGGACGGATTTATATTTTGCACAATCAGTAGGTAAGTCCTTGCCTTTGGCAAGCTTCAGCAAATACATACTTTTTTTTTACTCGTGCATTAATCATTGTAGGACTCGATCACCACAAGGTGGTCTACTTTGGGTTCCTTTTGAAGATCATCTGAAAACTTCAGTTGTTGCAGATGGTGGGCTGATAGTGGTTCAGCAGCATGACATCTACAGTACATTGCAGGTGCTGAATTGATTGTCAGTGTGTTTCTGAGCATGAACATTCAAAGTGTTAGTTTTGATGATAAGCACTGTATAGTTGGGACTGGGTGGTCTGTCAGACTGTCTTCTCATAACAGAATCTGCCTAGTTTGTGCAATCAGCTCGGTGGGGAAGAATGTTTCACATTCCCTCTCCCTATAGCAGGGATGTCAAACTCAAGACCCTTCGGCCGGATCTGGCCCTCTGGGTGCTTATATCTGGCCTGCAGGGCTGCCCTATAAACAGTGAAGGTGCGGCCCTCGCAAGCTCCATTTTCACTGGCAGAGGGCTGCAGGAGGGTGTCACAGACAGAAACGGAACTCATGAGGGCCACAGGAGGCCCCTGTGAGCTACATTTTCACTGGCAGAGTGCTCAAGCCACCACAGGTGCACCTGACAGGAATGGCAGTAAGCTCACCACTCCCACCCTGGCCACATACACCCCAGCCCCCCTAAGGTCAAACACAACTCTGATGCGGCCCTCAATGAAATAGAGTTTGACAACCTTTCCCTATAGGCATCTTTTTTTATAAGTAGCTCTATCTCTTTGGAAGAGCTTACTTCCCATCCCCAGCCCCCTCTGGCTAAAGCTGAAATGCCCCCCGCACTTTTAAAATTAATATTTGTGGCTTAACTTTGCTTCAATTCCTTTCAGCTGTACTTTTTATTTATTTATTGCTATTTTGATTTTAAGTGACCCTCCTAGAATCTGTTGAATATAGATTATGGAATGAATAAAACTGTGATGAAAAACTGGATTTCTTTTTTTTTTCCTGGAGAAATTATCCATCCAAATTTGGTAGAAAATTTCCAAAGATCCCTTATTCTGCACTCTAATTGAAACCTATTGCTTAATAGCAATAGCAACAGCACCTAGACTTATATACTACTTTACAGTGTTTTACAACCCTCTCTAAGTGGTTTACAGAGTCAACATATTGCCCCCAACAATCTGGGTCCTCATTTTATCCACCTCGGAAGGATGGAAAGCTGAGTCAATCTTGAATCTGGTGAGATTTGAACTGCCAAATTGCAGGCAGCTGGCAGTCAGCAGAAGTAGCCTGTAGTACTGCACCCTAACACTGCATTACCATGGCTCAGTTAACCATAGCAATTCATTAGACACAAAAGATATATAAAGGTATTTGCGTTTTCTCTTTTGCTTGAATGGAAAAGACGACTAAACCCCAAAAGAGATATTGCAAAAAGATAATGTATGATTATTGTCAAAGAAAGAATTGGGAAAAATTCAGTTTGAGTATATTATTTATTAATTAAATGTATATGCATCTATATCATTCTGCAAAGTGATTCTGGATGACTTAATTAACCATTTTGCCTACTGTTTTTGTCCTCTAAATTACTTATTGTGCTGAGATCCACCAAGGCATATCACTCAGTCTGAGCTTATGTCTGTTCCATATTCTTAATATTGCATACAATGATTCTCAAGATTTGCATTAATATTAACTTTATCATATGATATAAAACCATGACATCAGGATATCACAATAGCAACCATTGACCACTTTTTTCCTGGACAAGAAATGGCTTGAGCTAGCTGAAGTTGATGATTCTATAGCTTGAAGAATTCTCACAGCTAAAAATTATATGATAAAAATCCATTTTGCACAATATTATTCTTGAGCCCTTGGTTTTAAAATGTTATTCTTATTTTCAGAGCATTTCTAAAAAAGATATTTATGGTTCAACCTGATGTGGTAAGGAATCAATATTACCCTGGGGTACACGTACAAGTTCATACAAAAACATGGGTTACTCTTTGAATAAATGGTGATGATTGCTTGTGTCCCTTATTTCATTTCCAGCTGTGTTTTACTGATTTCTTAAATTCCATTGAAATGAGGAATTGGAAATATGTGATCAAAGTAGGACAAACATATCTAAAGGGCACTTGCCTCCATTTCTAATAGCAGATCTAACACAAGGCAGATGCTCACATTTCAGTTAGAAAGAAATTTAAAATAATAAAATTGAAGCATTAGTTAACCTTTTAGAGCCAAGATTATTGAATCATTTGCAAGAAAAGAGGGATATAATTACCAATAAAGTGGAACATTTATAGTTCAGGGTTGAAATGAGGGGTAGCACTGATGATGTTATCTAGTTTGGGTATTGAAATGTCTGCAAGAAATCATCCAAGCTCAGAGAGCATCAAGGATCACTCAGAAATAAAATTTTCTATATTTAATCTAGAATTATAGATAAATAGCAATATTTACTACCATAGATAGTACAAGAGGTCTGATAAATTTGCCTTGAATATATAGATGTCAGTGATTCAATGATAATGAAGAATAATAGCTAGTTGATGACTACCCAAAATACAGTGAGGGACAATTTTTGAGCATTCTACCCATTCTATTCCATCCATGCATACAGGCAGGATAGAAATTTAAAACAACCACAACCATACAAAAATGTTGTGCTTCATATCTTTATTTTGCAGTTTTTAAAATGTGTGCATTTACATAAACATTCAAAGCTTTTTACCTTAATTTCAAAATCACAATATGCATAATCCAGTGGTGGGATTCAATTTTTTTTACTACCGGTTCTCTGGGTGTGGCTTGGTGGGCATGGCAGGGGAAGGACACTGTAAAATATCCAGTCAGAGGTGGTATTTGCCAGTTCTGTGAACTATTCAAAATTTCCACTACCGGTTCTCCAGAACTCGTCAGAACCTGCTGAATACCACCTCTGGCATAATCTCCAAAGAGAAACAAAAGATGTGTTTAATACATTTTTGTGAATATGATGAATCCATAAAAATAACCATGCTAATTTTTTTCCGGACTTTCTGTACTAAGCCAAAAGCTTGTATTCTTCGCTGAAGTGTGCAAATGTAGTAAATAAGTGTGGTAAATAAGTTAGATTTTGGAAGTGATAATGTTGATCTCCCAAAGGAAAATATTCAGCTAGAATTAAACCAGCAAAGTAGCATTCTGCATATCAAACTGTCTTACATTTCTGATTTTTGGTTTTTATTCGGTTTGGATAATTAATTCTCCAAAGTCCCCTACCAGAAAACAGTAGTTTATGTGTGTCCAAAGGTAATAATCTAAACTTAGAAATATCTTCTGTTTCTAGATAAATATGTTTAGAACTGAGTAATAAGATTGTTCAGTTACAGATCATATCATGTGTCATTTGGCTGCTGCTATTTACCCCAACTTTAGCATCAGTGTTATTTTGATTACAGAAAGAGCCAAATCTTGATTCTAGATCTGACTCTGTTAATCAGAAGCAAATGAATGTGAAATCTTGAAAATCGTGTTTAGAATTTATATTGCCAGATACATCAGGCCCCTAGCAGTATGCTATTGGAATACATATACTGTAGATATCTTAGTTATTGACAAACACATCCACTATTGTGGGAATTGGTATTATCATCATTATTAATAGTGTATGTGTCTTATTTGTATAGAAGTCGTCAACATTCTTGAACCCCTATTTAAACATATTAACTTTTAAAAATATTTTTAGTACTGATGTACTTAATTTACTACATGGCAAAGTATGGTATGAAATTAAACATGCTCCTCAAGACGATAATTTAAAGATGTCCCTGCTGAAAATAACAATTGCATGTTTGTGAGGAACAATTTGAACTCAATATTCTTTACAAAATGCCACTGCCAGCTTTTTCCATGCCAGCAAGCTATTCAACTGCATCATGCAGTCCCTCGTGTGGGCCAAACAGATTATCATTAGCTTCATGGTGACAAATATGATTTATCTCAGAGTTTAGAAAAGCATGGCAAGTTTGTTAGAAAAGATGCCAATTATAGATCTGGCAGCAACAGTGGAATTATAAAAGGGGGAAAAAAGGATTAACAGTACAAAACATTCCCTCAGGCTGAGAGAGGAATTTTAAAGCACTACTGTTATCAGAAGAAGATTTTTATTTTTATCCGTGGTCTTATATACTTGACACTGCCAGCAGACTCTGTCTCTTTGGATTCTGCAGAATTTGGTCAACATAACTGATTTTAAGATTGCAAGCAGACTCTAGAACACGAGAATACAGACAAACATAACAAAATGGGAGAGGTAACCAACCATATTTCTGGGCTTCCTGGCAGTTTCTTTCTATCTCATTAGCTGTGATGGTGACAGAAGTGCACTTATTATTAATTTGGTTTGTTGCACAATCAGCCAGATGTTTAGACTAGACTGGGCAATCTCATCCACCAATTAAGTACTTCTGAAGAACCTGGATATTATATTTAAATAATTAATATAAATTATTTAAATAATAAATAAAAATATTGAAAAAGAAGTTGCTTTTAAATTCTGTTTTGAAGAAAAGGAGAATTTTTTTCATTTTCATTAAATTTTATTTAGTTTTCAAAATTTAAAAACATAAAATAAAACTTTATACATCATTATATAAACATCAAGACATATTTTACATTTCCTTATCATCTTTCTATATACACATTTCTTTCATTATACAATTTCAACTTAATATATAAATAAATATAGATAGATATGAATATAGATATAATATTTATATAGTTTCTCATTCTTTACCCAACTGTCTTTTTGATTTCTTTTTATTATTATTTTTTTGTAAATTTTATTTGAGTTTTCACAAAGAGAAAAAAATACAAATAAAACATCTTTTTTGAAAGTAGCGTAATCCCGGGTTACATTACTTCATACAGACACAAATTCAGGTTCATGCTCATTTTTATATTCTATTCCATATCTTATTACTATTTTACATTTTCTGCATAGCTTCTCCCCTCTTTTAATTTTCTCAATTTTATTTTAATTATCTCATCTCAATTCAAATCACTGTATTTATATTTTTTTGTCTGTCCTGTTTCAATTTTCTCATTAAACAAAATTTCTCCTGTAGTTACTGATTGGAGTATGACACCTTTATATCTTTTCCCTAAAGTTGTAACATTCAATATAATACATAACTTCCATTCGGATTCTGCTTGGTACATTCTTAAAATACACACTGCATTCTTAAAAAAAGAAAAAATTATAAATGTATATAATTAAAACAACATTCCATTCCAATTCAATTCTATCATTAATATTAATATTCATTAAAGTCTTAACATCTTTAACATTACTTTTCAATTAAATATCATACTTCTATGGGAACAATTATAAGCTTTCCATAGTTAATTCCCCCCCTTCACTTATATTTTATAAAACATTAACTAATTAAAATGTTCCCGTGTCCTAATTCAATTTTCTTTTCTTTTATTTCACTTATTTTATTAACAAACATTTCACTAAATTACACTATTTTATCCCTCATTTTAATCATACGTTGTTTCCAATTTTCTAAAGTTATTTCTATTACTAATATAACAATACAATCTTATGTACCTTTACAGAATCCCCTTTTCAGTTAGATTTTCACCCATTATCTCTAAATAGGTCCTGTTTCTCTATATCTTGCTCCAGTCCTTTGTAACTTCTTTTCCTTTCTTTCTTCCCTCTCTTCTTCTCTCTCCCCTTTTTACCCCCTTGTCTCTCTACCTCTATTTCTCTCTTCTGTATTCCCCTTTTCTGTTGCTTTCCAGTATTATACTTATTTTTGAATTATTTTTCTTTTCTTTGGTTGTTTTTTAAGTCTTAAATTCTCCATTCTCTTTCCCCCCTTTCCTTTTTCTTCCCCACATAAAATTGCTTGTTCATTAAAGATGGCTTCTTCTTTGTCCCAGTCTTCTTGTTTTGCAGTCTTTTCTTCTTGTTTCTCATAGTTCCAAATCTCCATTTCTAAGAATTGAAAAACAAAGGCAAAAGAACCCTTCCCTTCTTGTGTGTCTTCTTTGTACTTTTTAAGTTCCATTTTCAATTCATCCAGAAGTGGTGCCATTGTATAAATTTTTAAACAACCACCCGATTGATTTTAGTCATTCAAATATAATAACCAAGAATCCAAAGATCACCAAATAATCCAAATACACGCAAGCTGTTTCTTTTTTGCTCTTTTTTTTTCCACTTTTTCTTCCCGGGGTTACTATTTAGTTGCAAAGTTTCAGTTAAAATGTATCTTTCAGAAGTCTTGTTGAAGTTTTACTGTAGATTCTTTTTAATTCCAGGCAGTCTCCTCCCTCTTCCAGATCTTGCCCTAATTCTTTTTCTCTCCCTTCCTGCTTATGAAAAAGAAAAATTTTAATGTCCAGAAATCTTTATTATCCCTTTGGCATTTTGTTTTATTTTCAGCTTAATTGCCTATTGATGTCAAAGCGGATTTTTCCAATTTCTTATTTAAGTCTCTTAGTTGTCAGTACAGGGAAGGAGAGAGAAGAGAGAAAAAAGGCAAACTTTTCCCTTTTCCCTTTCCTTTACTGCTTCCGACTCTTCTTTGGGAGCGATGTTATTTTTTGAAAGTTTAAATTCCAGGGTACCTTGGTTGTTGCTTTTACAATTTAACCCAGTCAGCCAAAACTTTTACTTCTTATCTTCCTCCTGCACATTCTTTTCCCGTCGAGTTCTTCTTTGTGGTGGCCATTTCTGACCACCGTTGCAACCGCCTTTGGGAAAGGGAGTAATGGCCAGCTAAGGAGGAGAGATGCGGCTCTCCTCAACCCTGCTGGCGGTCTCCCCCCTCTTCACCACCTCTACGGGGTGGCTTAGCCTTGAAACCAGCTGGCTCGGGGCGCTCCAGCGGCGAGCCCAGACAGAAACTGTGCACGATCATGGATTTCTGTCTGTCGCCGAAGCCCTTCAAACCAGAAGATGATTTCTTTTTATTCTTAAACCATTCATACCAGGTATCCCAGATACTATAATATATTGACTTTTCTTTGTCTCTTAATTTCATTGTTAGTCTGTCCATCTCTACATAGTCTAAAATTTTTTTTATAGCAACATCTTCTGATGGTACATTTTCCTGCTTCCAAAATTGTGCATAGAAAATCCTAGCAGCTGTTAAGATATGTAGCATAATGTATTTATCTTTTTTATTATATTTTTCTATTATTACACCTAATAGAAATAGTTCTGGATTGGGTTCAATTTTCTGTTTTGTTATTTCTTCTAGCCATAATCAAATTATATTCCAATATTTCTTGACCTCTGGGCAAGTCCACCACATATGAAAATATGTAACTTTTTCCTTTTTACATTTCCAACAGCTTGGGCTTAGGCTGAACGTTTTTGCTAGTCTAGTAGGAGGAAGATGCCACCTATAAAACATTTTATATAAATTTTCCCTCTATGCTATGGACATAGTTAATTTGTAATTTAGTCCCCACATTTTTTCCTATTGTTCCAAATCTATACTGTGTCCAATGTTTTTTGGCCATACTACCATTGTCTCCTTTACTACCTCATCTTCCATTTTGAAATTTAATAAAAAATTATATATTTTTGAAATCATTTTTTTAGGTTCCTTGTATAACTATGTCTAATTAGTATTTTCCCATGTGAAATCCATATTGGTCTTTATCTTTTTTATATCTTGCCAGAAGTTGTATGCATGGCCACCAGTCTATTTTTATATTTTGTTGTTGTAATTATTGTATTGTTTTCAGCCTTCCTTGTTTGTCTAATAAGTCTTTATAATTTCTCATTTGGGCCAGATCCATTGCATTGGGTTAGATTTGTGCTTCCATAGTTGATAGCCAGTGTGGTATTTTATCATAATGATTCTTTTTAATTTTATTCCATACCTGAATTAATGAGTCTCTGATAAGGTGTCTCTGAAAATATGAATGTTGCTTGCTTTTCCCTTCCCATAGAAAGCTATGTCACCCTTTTTTCAAATCATGACCTTCTATCAAAAGTATTCTTTTGTTTTCCAGATTGATCCATTACTTAATCCATACCATGGCTGCTGCCTGATAGTACAAGGAAAAGAGAATTTCATTGACATCTTTAGATAATAAAATGATCTTCAACTGCATAAGTTCTGATCATTTTGTGGATGTCTTACAAGTCATTGTTCAAATGAAGTTTTCTCTAGAAATTGGTAGCATGTATTACAGTGTTCATCTCTGTTTCCTTTCCTAGCCAAAGGAACCAGTGTTGTCCAAAAATGCTTCCATGGTCAGGTGGCTAGCATGACTATACACTGAGGTCAGAGGTGATATTCAGCAGGTTCTGACCAGTTCTGGAGAACTGGTAGCGGAAATTTTGAGTAGTTTGGAGGCAAATACCACCTCTGACTGGCCCCTCCCCCATCTATTCTCTGCCTCCCAGCTCCCAGCTGATTGGCTGGATCTTCTTTTGTTTCCCTGCACAGTAGAACAGAGCTGGAAAGCAGGTTAGTGGGGTGTGGAGGGAATGGGATTTTGCAGTAACCTTCCCCCAGGAATGGGGAGGGATGGGGATTTTACAGAATCCTTTCCCTGCCACGCCCACTAAGCCATGCCTACCAAGCCATGACATGCCCACCAAGCCACGCCCACAGAAACAGTAGTAAAAAATTTGAATCCCACCACTGGCTGAGATACACAGAAGGCTGTTCTTTTCCCATCTTTTTATCTATTTGCATTTGGATGTTTTCGAACTGCTAGCTTGGCAGGAGATGAGGCAAGAACTGGAGCTTACCCCATCACAAAGTATTGGGTCTAGAACTGCCAATTTTCTGGTCAAGAAGCTCAGTGTCTTAACCACTAGGCCACCATACCCCTCTATTATGTTTAGTCCCTTGAATATTTTGCATTTATTACATAGAAATTGAAAACTTACTATGTTTCTATTTGCCATACTGTGCTTTACTGATGATTAAATAGCAGGTGAATGGGTGGCAGGATGGAGTGATGGAGAGATAGAGAAAGAGATGGAAGGATGAAGGGATGGAGAGATGATAGATGATAGAGAGAGAGAGAGAGAAAGACAGAGAGATAGATGATACACACAGAGACAACAGACAGACAAATATAGCAGCATCTAGAAAGGAGATTTAAAGTCAACCTCCTTGTGGTTTGGCACCACAATCCAAACCCTACTTTGAATGTGTAAATGTTATATGTACAGTATGTACAGCTGAGCAGGGATTTAGTCATACTGTTGTTGAAGAAAGATAGTAGGATGGATAGAGGGAATGGAACTGATTCATTTCAAAAGCATCAGTGATATATGTGAGATTTTTGGTAAAAATAAAGATACATTATTGTTAACATTAAAGGATTCCCTTAGAACATAGATGTAGGAAATAATTTAAGTTCAATTGAACAATTAAAAACACTGATTGGATGCAGCTTTCATACAATTTCGTATATCGTATGTATACATATATATTATATAATTATATAGAGAGGTAATCCTCAATTTATAAGCACAACTAAACCCATGTTCAATTTATGTTGCTAAGTGAGAAATTTGTTAAGTCAGTTTTGCCCCATTTTATGACTTTCCTTACCACGTTTGTTAAGTAGCTTAGTGCAATTCTTAAATTAGTAACACTGTTGTTAAATGAATCTGGTTTCCTCCATTGCCTTTGCTTGTCAGGAGGTCATAAACGGGGATCACTGCAAACATCACAAATGTGAGTCAGTTGTCAAGCATCTGAATGTCATTCACATGACCATGGGGATGCTGCAATGGTCATAAGTGTGAAAAATGATCATAAATCACTTTTTTCAGTGCTGTTGTAACTTTGAATGGTGATTAAGTGAATTGTTGTAAATTGAAAACTACTTCTGTTGTGTATTTAATCCTGGACTTAAAAGAGAGAAAAAAGTCATTTATTTTTGAGAGTATTGCCATGCCAATGAATGATTGGTTGATGTGTGTGTGTGTGTGTGTGTGTGTGTGTGTGTGTGTAAGTCCTTTCATACCTTTATTTTTCTTCCTCCTCAAACACATATAAATCAAATGTTTGTTGACTCTAATTCTGATTTGACTAATAAGCAATCATTAGATATTTTTAAGGCCAATCAAACTGTATATGAAGCCATAATTCTTGGATGCTGATCATTTTCTTGGCTCTCTTTTGAAGAAACAAATATAGAGGAAAAGAGAGATTGCACAGAAAAGGGAGATCTTAGGACAACAGAAAGTCTCATTATAGACATGAAGAATTATTGACAGGTTAGAGCAAAATCTCTCATCTTCTGCAGATAGTTTATCTTTTATTCACAGATATAATTAATTTGTATGCCTGAGGCATATCAGTGTTTACTGACAGTGACAGCTCTTTATATGTAAATAGAGTTGAAATGTTTACTTTTCATGTTCAAACCAAAGAAGGTTTAGTCTAGTCAAAAGCCAGTTTGCCTTGCTTAACCTAAGCCAAAATCTGGTCCTTGGCCCTGATTGGTTTATTTTTCTGACCTGACAATTTCAGATAGAAATGTAGCTTTTCAACAGTTTGAGGCATAGTTATACTAAAAACCTGAACCTGTGTACAAGTTTGTATGACACATTTGCTGTTTCTGAATATTGGGGTGAAGCAAATGCTTTGAAAATATAGTTCTTGCACCAGTGAAATCTTAATGAATAAGAGTATTGTTTTTAAAGAACCTCATTGTTGAGATTTATTTTTCTACTGCTGCTGTGGTTGTTTTCTACTTTCCTTAGACTTTTTTCACCCTCCATCCTAAAGTCAACACAACCCATCCAGAATCACTTAATCTGCCTGCTGATAATTTTCTACTACATAACCAGTTATGTAGTTGGGAATAGCTAAAAGTGCTTTTATGCATTTTGGTTTCTATTAATTGGACATATGGGAGGGAAGAGAAATGAAGCTGTACATGTGATGATGTCATCACATCAATGACCCAAGTAGATATTTTCCATCAAGCACAAGATGATGCCATGACACCCAATATATTTTGATCTCATCATGGCTTCTCCTGAAAGTGTATTTAATGGCAAAAGAAACTGATATAAAACTAAAACATTTCACAAACTTCAGTGATACTGATGATATAAGCAGTGTGGTGATCGGATGCTTGCCTTCCACTCAGAAGATTGACAGTTCAACCTAGGTAGAGGCAGATGTTCTCTCTCAAGGTGCAAAGAGAAAGTGCCTGCTCTGAACTCCATGTGGCATCAGGAAGAGCTCTGATTCTACACCCAATAAAGGGATTAAATGATCATAAAAAGGGAGAGTGGTTTCTTTTTAGTGATACTGATGATCTTATCCAAATGGGAACAATAACTTTTGATAAAGATTTGATGGTCTGAGTTTTTGTAAAAATATAAATGTTCCAAAAAGCTGGACTAGTGGCCCCTCAACCTTTTGTGCACCAGGGACTGGTTCTGTTGAGAGAGGTTTTTCCACAGACCAGAGGGGCTGTGGTTTTGTATGCTGCCTGCATCCTGTTGATGGGCCTTCACTTGTTTGCACAGCCCAGTTTCTGGTATGCCATGGACTGGTGCCAGTCCACAGACTGGGGGTTGGGGACACCTGTTGTGATTAGCCAGCAGCAGGTGCAGATGGTGGAGGAGAGTGAAGACTCGAAGGAGGGGCTGGGACCATCAGGGAGTGGACTGCTGCCTTCACAGATGGTGGGGGCTGGCAGCAGTGACGAGGAGGTTCCCGAGGAGCCTGTGCTCAGTGCACGTGAGTGCAGGATGATTCGTAGAACAGAACAGCTGAAGCTTCATAGACAACTCAGGAGTAAGGAGGCAATGTAATGGCCTCTCCCTCTAGGTAATATAAGCCTGGTTGCAGATGGTTTTTGCCTTTTCAGAAGGTAAAAAGCATTGGAAGAATTCAGTGTGATGATAACAGACTTTGATTTATTTGAAGGTTTTTCTAATTGGACTACTTGGCTACACACCCTCTGGCAACTACAAAGAGGTATTTGAAGAATAAAAACATGAATGTTTCAGTTTTTGAGTTTATCTTTGTTTTTGCTCTCGGGGAATTTGGCTGGGTCAGAACAACCCCTGAGCTAAGCTACCTACATTAGCCTTTTTCAGAATAGTATTTTACAAATGTAGTCATTCTTGGTAGTAGTTCTTCGAACTACTAGAACTACTACAGCACAAAAGAAGCGAGCACTCCTCAAAGCCAGAGCTGCAAATGCTGCAACTATGGAACCCGCACATGTCTGCCTGACATGTAGCAGAACATTCTGTGCCCATATAGGCCTTACCAGCTGCCTGAGGACACACCATGGACAGCCCACAACCTGTTAGATATCAAGGTCCTCTTCAAACACAATGGACGAACATCATCATCATTTTACAAATATATTGGATCTGCAATTGCTAGATCTTTAAGCTACCCATGGCCAGTTTGCTGAGAGTATTCATCTGTTTTTTTAAAGGGAAATATTTATTCACTATATTTCTATAATGGTGACTTCATATGCATTCCTGGCATTTTAGAATACACGTACAATCATGAAATCAGTTAAAATCATGCCTTAAAAATAAAAGAACAATATAATCTCCCTAGCTATTGGAACATATCCACATTATAAACTATATTTAAGATTATAAATTAAAACCTTTGTCAAACAGTTCTGTTTTACTGGTTTCTTGAAAACCAATTGGGAGAATAGAAAAGGAAGGATTAAAAGAAATAGCAAAGAAGTTCCCTGCTTGCCTCTCCCTCCCTTTCCCTTATAAAAACCCTGTCCTTCCCTTTTTTGGCATAAGTTTTTCTCTAGTGGTCCTAACAGTTAATGTATGCAGCTATGTATCGTAAGGCAGCTTCAGTTCAACAAGGCTCTAAGCAGACATCTCCATGATGTTCAGATTCTATCACTTCCACAATTTTAAAATTTAGGGAAATGATAAAAATGTGGATCTCTTGATTGGCTTTGAGGCTTGATTCACTAGGAATGGTATGCTGTTTTTAAGTATGTCCAATTTAATTTATTGCTTCTATAGTAAGATAAAGGTAAAGGTTTTCCTGTCAGTCATATCTGATTCTTGGGCATCAATGTTGTTCAAAGACAGTTTCCGTGGTCATTTGGCTAGCATGGCTATATGCCAAAAGTGCACAGAATGCTGTTACCTGCCCACTGAAGTAGTACCTATTAATCTACTCACATCTGCATGCTTTTTGAGCTGCTAGGTGAGCAGGAACTGGGGCAAGTAACAGAAGCTCACCCTGTTGCATGGAGCTTGGGTCTCAAATCCAGGCTGTTAACTCTCCAGCTGACAAGGTCAGCATCTTTAACTGCTGAGCTATAGGACCCTTATAGTATTTTATGATGTTTAGGACCTTTTAGGTTACAGGTGTCAAACTTGATCGCGTCACGGGCCGGATTGTGATATCACGACATTTTTGGATGCGGATAACTGAAGGTGGTATTTCAAGTGTGGCCTTACCAAGGCATTATAAAGTGGTATTGACACTTCACATGATCTTGATTCTACCCCTCTGTTTATGCAGCCTAGGACTGTGTTGGCTTTTTTGGAAGCTGCAGCACCCTGCTGGCTCATATTTAAGTGATTGTCCACTAGGACTCCAAGATCCCCCTCACAGTTAGTAGCATTGAGCAAGGTACCACATGTACTGTACCTATAAAATATAAAATATAAAAATGTGATGATCCAGAGCGTAACACAAATGTAACAAAATCCAAAATGTAAATAAATGTCCTTTAATGCCTCCAACTTGGCCCCACTGTTCAATAATTCTCAGCTGGAGATAAAACTTATTCAAAGATAGTCTTCAAAAGAAAGCAATACAGTCTTAACTTAATGAGGTGAAATAAAAAACCAAACAAACTACAATAAAGAAATATCCACAACGGACCAGGATAAGTAATTATCAACTTCAAGGAGATAACAAGGCACAGTCTGTTGGAAGGATGCCAACCAAGATAACTTCAGCCCAAAACAAAACACGCTTTGCTTCTGGCAATGCTATGTTTTAACCATCTCTCTTATATACTATTCTCCCCAGCTGCCACCAATGAGGGGGATCATGGCTGCTTCCTCTCTCATAAGCTAAGTTGTTTCCTTCTCCGTTCCTCCCTGCTTGTCCTAGGATGCAGAGGGGGTGGGCCTGGTTCTTTCCTCTGACTGCCTAGCCGGCCTCTGCCCTTCCCCAGCCTCCTCCACAACCTCCGGAGCCACACCTCCACTCCTTGTCGGCTGTCCTCCTCTCCCTCAGAGTCGGATTCTAGCAAGGGCATGACATAAAAATCTTAGTAAAAATATATCTTTCAATTGGTCCTGAATCTATTTAGTTTCATTGACTTCTTTCAAACATTCTGAGAATAGAAGGAAAACTTATAATCCTTTCATTTTATAGAGGCTTTGTATGAGTTTTTATACTCCAATTAGGTCTCCCTACCCTGATATGTTTTAAGCTGAAAAACCCGGTTTCTGCTGCTTTGAAACGAATGCTGTATTTTTAAATTGGAAGCTAAGTTAGGAGCTTGGCAATCAATTCATTTTCAAAAATAATGGAAAAGAGCTTTTAATCAGAATTGCAATGCTATACATTTTCAAGGCCTTACAGATTATTATGTTTTAATATGGAAAGCATGTTTTATCAACTAAATATACTTCTAGTCTACCCTAGCAGCTATCCTGTGATGGATTATTTCCTCTGCTTGTTTAAATTAGTTTGTATATGCATTAATAAATGTAGAGCAGAAATCCTCTTACAAGGTTGTGTAGGCATTACATTCAGCCTTGTTCTTTCCTACCTCTTTTTTCTTACCTTTGCCATATATACACACATACTGTATATACACACATACACACACATTGGTTTACTACTGAATGTATACCTTGCCTTTCAGGTCATTCCAACACTGAAAACTGCTTACAAACTTTGATACTGTTTGGTAAGCATAAGTTTGGCAAGAAATGTGTACAGCCATGTGGGAGAGGGTTTTTTGCTTCACCAATCAGTCTTCCATCATACAAACCAGATCAGCACATTCATTCTGGGCTAGATCTAAATAGTAGGTAATTCTTTCTTGGATAGCCAAGAAAACAAACAAATGGATCATTGAACCAATCAATTCTGAGTTCTCACTTAAGGCACAAAGTCTTAAATGCTCATACTTCAAATACATCATGTGTATAGCTCTCTGGAGAAAGGTCTAGGCATGGTGGAAGGAAAAGAAGAAGGGGACAACTGGCAGGAAGGTAGATAGACTGAAATACAGAGGTGATTGGCATAATGTTGGAAGATATGAAAAACCAGATTGCGGACACATCATCACTGGAAAGAAAACTATCTTTGTGGTCACCAACTTGATGGCACATAATGAAATCATAATCAATCATTTATTCAAAGTCTTCTCTCCTTTTTGGCTGGAATATGTGGGCAGTGTTTTCCTATTTATTATATATATTTGCACCTAGTCAAATAAAATAATTCATTTAGTGTCCTGAACTTTCTAAATATTTTATTTTTATGATTGCACAATTTTAGTAAAACACAACATCTTAACCTATCTTCAAAAGAACAGGATGCCAGGCAGCTAAACATCAAAAATTAACAGATATTTTTAGGCACTCTAAAAGATAATAATGGTCTACAAATTTAAAAGCTGCAGTGTATTTCCCAATCATAAGAAACAAAACATTAATTTTTCTTTAAAGTTATTCTGAAGTCTAGATGACAGCATCCATTCATACCCTTTTCCTTGGCACAGCATTTTGCTATAAATTTTATGTAGCAAAATTACCGAGGAAGAAAGCTATTCCTTTTTAAATAGTCCAATAAAATCACAGTATTTTCTCTTTTGGATCACTTGCAATAGAAACAGATATAATCATTAAAGAAAAGAAGGCTGACATTTAAGCTTTGAACCATAAGGCACTATATATTAGTTTATTACTGTAATAATATTTCAATGTATAAACTGTCACTTGTGATAAAACTGTTAAGTTCAGTGCAACTCCAGTTGGTTTATTGTAAAACTGGGCCATATTTTTCCTGTGGAAACAGCTACAGACATTTATAGATTCGGCTTAACTATCGCTTTGAATCTGTGATGGATAATAAAGGTTTGGGAAGATACCAAAATTGTGTTTATTTATGCAATTTAGCAGTTATTCACATGAGTGTCATTCCTTTCATCCTATAAAAATGGTGATTCAGTTTGTATTTCCTATTTTTTATCTCTCTCTCTCTATTTACCTTCATCTATCTATCTATCTATCTATCTATCTATCTATCTATCTATCCATCCATCTAGCTATCCATCCATCCATCCATCCATCCATCTAGTTATCTATCTAGCTATCTATCCAGCTATCGGTAGCTATCTAGCTAGTTATCTAGTTAGTTATCTAGCTATCACCTGCAAATATCTGTAAAACAACCTATATTTTATTCTTGTTATGGGATATGAAACTATGGTGCTGTCTGCTTTAAACCTTTAAAGTACAAGTTCAATTCTGAGTGGCTCAAGGTTGAGTCTCTCATCCTTCTGAGGTTGGTAAATGAGGATGCAGATTGCTAATATTTTAAATTACTTAGAGAGGGCTATAAAGCACTATGAAGTGGTATATGTCTAAGTGCTACTGCTATTCCCACCCTGAATAATCACTTTGTAAACGATCTGAAAATAAGCAAGTTGCAGTGGAATTTGGACCTGAAGTGAGAGAAGGAATGAAGAAACTGCTAACTTGGAATAGCTAATGGGAAGAAAGTGCAGGGAAACAGATCTTCCCTACACCTACAGTGTTTACATACTTGTTTATCTAATAGTGTCTCTAATGAAAACATTAGTCTGGTGAGATTTCTGTCAATCAGTGAGTAGCAATACAATATACCATTCTGATCAATCACCAGAGTCATTCTGGTTCATTGCACCTGACATAATGTTAACAGAACGATGGCAATTCTATTCTTAATATCACTAAAATCTTCCTGGAATTGATTTGTTGACTATAGGATCACAATCAGAAGTCAACAGATGTAATCTAATGTAAAGGTGGCAAGCACTCATTTCAGGGCTTTGGATCTGAAGATACGAAAGATATTTTGAGATGTGCTCCTGATTCTTCTTAAAGTAGTTATGTATTTCCTCAGGATTATGTGGCTACCATGTTAGCTGCAATGTTATCTTAGTAAAATACTTTGTTTGAAGGAGTTGAAGAAGAGTGGTAAGAATACTCTGAAGGGCCTTTTGCTCTTTGACTACAAAGCACTTCCCAGCACTATGCATCCTCCACGAACTATCCCCAGTGTGAATGATAATAAGCTTCTTCCTCATGGATTTTTGTGGTTTCCTCTCAAAAAGTATATTGCCAATAAAAAATGGGAAGAGAAACTTTGTCTTGGCTACAGACAGCACTAAAGAAGTTCAAGGCTGCCAAAATTGTTTCACTGCAGGTAAATGCATGATAGAAATTCCATCACCTCCATGGTTCAAACAGCTTCAACAAATTTCTCTACATTGCTTTGTGCTGGTCTATAAGCTACGGCATTGGACCATGTATGAACTCAATATAAATTTAGTTTGTAATCTCTCTGTGTGTCATCTGTTTATCTATCTATCTATCTATCTATCTATCTATCTATCTATCTATCTCTTCCATTATTTATTCAATTTCTATAGTTGCACAACTCAACCAAGTGACTCTGGACAATTTACATAGTTTACACTAGTGAAGCTTGTCAAGGAGGGATTTCAAAGGTTGACATGAAGTTGCCTAAACATTCCTGAACTTAAATTATTTACTGTGTCATAGGCACAAATGAATGTGGCATACTTATTTTAAAAAGAAGCTTTGTCTTTGTGATTGCACTTTTATTCTTGAAACAGAAGGATTTCTGCAGTGGCAATAAATACTTTAACAATAAACTCAATCTACATAGACTTCTATAAAGCCTTTGATTCAATGTTACATGACAAACTACTCCTAAAACTAAAATCTTATGGTATCTCTGGACAACTGCATAACTGGATAGAAGCATTCCTGTCAAACAGACAACAAATGGTCAAAATTGGGAGTGTCCTATCAAATTCTCTACCTGTCAATGGTGGTGTCCCCCAAGGCAGTGTTCTAGGACCAACTCTCTTCATACTCTTCATAAATGACCTCTGTGATCATATTAAGAGCAACTGCGTTTTCTTCACTGATGATGTAAAGCTGTTCAATACCACAGACAATACTGCTGCCCTTCAAAAAGACCTTGACTATGTATCAGAATGGTCAAACTAATGGCAACTTCAAATCTCAACAAATAAATGCTCTGTCTTACATATTGGCAAAAAAAATCAGAAAATAAAATACAAGCTGAATAGTCAAGACCTTGTTGATGATCCAAACTCTGTCAAGGACCTTGGAATACTCATCTCTAATGATCTAAGTGCTAGAGCCCACTGGAACTACATAGCCAAAAAAGCATTACGAGTTGTTAACCTAATCCTATGTAGCTTTTTCTCTGGTAATATCACACTACTAACTAGGGCATACAAAACATTTGCCAGACCAATACTCGAATACAGCTCATCAGTCTGGGACCCACATTACATATCTGATATTAGCACAGTTGAGAAAGTCCAGAAATATTTCACAAAAGTTCTCCACTCCACTACTCGTTGTAGAATACCTTATGCCACCAGACTTGAAATTCTAGACAGAGAAAACCTTGAATTATGTAGTCTTTGGTCTGATCTAAGTATGGTATATAAAATCATACACTGCAATGCCTTACCTGTCAATGAATACTTCAGCTTCAACCATAACAACACAAGAGCACACAATAGATACAAACTCAAGGTTAATTGCACCAAACTTGATTGCAGGAAATGCGACTTCAGCAACAGAGTGGTCAATGTCTGGAATACTCTACCTGACTCTGTGGTTTCTTCCCCAAACCCCAAAAACTTTAACCTTAAACTGTCTACTATTGACCTCACCCCTTTCCTAAGAGGTCTGTAGGGGGCGTGCATAAGTGCACCAATGTGCCTACCACCCCTGTCCTATTGTTTCTTTTAGTTTTCTTATATGTACTCATTTCTTGTATTCATAACTATGTATATACTTATACCTATTACCTTGTAAGCAATTAACAAATCAAATCAATCAATAAATAAATAAACTATTTTGAGGCAATAGTAACAAATTCTTCCTAATTTTCTCTTGGGAGAGCTAGATTAGTTCCCCTCTATAACCTTCTGTGGCACAAAGAACTTAGTTCCTTAATTTCTCTGATGAATGTTTTGTGTCTCTATCAAAGTATTTTAAGCTCAGTGCAACAATCACATATCCCAAATTGTCTGACTACATCCAATAAAATGTCCCCTGCCTTTTCTCCTCCTGTTCACCATTCCAGTCAGTCAGTTTATTGTTTTCTGAAATACTTTAGTTACAGCAAAGAGACCCCTGGGACAGGTTTTCTTTTATATCAGGACATTGGGATTCATTCAAGTGCAAAATAGTGGTTTTGGAAGAGAGAACATCTTAGAATTAAGAAGCAGGAATGTGGCTTGATTGCCTATATTTGCTTCTGGAATCCAAACTGAGGTCATAGCTCTTTTGCAAACACAACCAACAAACATCTACACTGCAGATTGTTTCATCTACAGTGTTACATTTCTCCTACAGAGAGAATTTGATTTCAACATTTACTTCAGTGGAGAAGAGAAAACCTTGTAAGTAGTGAAGTATTTCTGCATTAATTTAGCTTAAGTGGTATGGGTGCATGTCCCATATTTTATCGTACTAAAATCTCTCCAATGATCTGGAACCTCCCTGCTTCCCAGAATTTCATTAATCTCAAGAGAAGGGTTAATAATGGCATTCTCCCATTAAACCTTTTCAGGGTGTTGGGGAAAAAAGAACAGAAACTATTATCAATAGCATCCACTATTACAACTAACACCACCATTCAAATATCTGAAAGGCAATTTCCAGGAAAAGGAGAGTAAGATAAAAAAAAATCAGAAAGCCATTTATTAGAGGAACATTGAGACTAGAAGACTGTCTCTGACACAGCTTTAATTTCACCTGCATCTCTTGCAATGCAATTCTCTTGGTACACACAACCCCTGCAAAATGTACATGGTATTCAGTAGTTATAGAGGATGCTGAACTCTCAGTGAACAATTTTGGGAAGAGAGTTCCTTCAGTAAGTTACTTTAAACAAATCTAGGGTTACTCTTAAGAATTCTAATATCTTTCTTGTTTCACAGCAGACTCAGAAGAACTTGATTAGCACTACTGAGTTTAGAGAGTGGTCATAAAATGGCATCATAAAGTGAAATACTTTATGACTGGACTAAGTTGTGGATTGTTCCAGCCAGATCAAACAAGAGCCCGAATAATAGGAATAATCTAGATAGCATGTCCTTAAAATTCATGGAGAAAATCTTTCTATGTGGTTGTTAGGGGTGGAAAATGACTTGATGGCACTTAATCAATCAAATCCTTAAATAAAAACATTCTCCACAATTAGTTGAACAACATTTTTATGCCACTCCAATCATAACATCATTTGTGAATTATATATCCTATCCACATGTATTAAGTTTGAGGCTCATGACCAAACATATGAAGAAAATATCTCTATTACTTTCTGAAATTGAGGTAGTGGTGGTGATGACAGATTACTTTGAAGAAAGTCTACTTCAATGAATCAGCTAAATAGTTTATGGAACAATTATCCAGCAGAATGGATCAATGTATCATCTGGGAAAACTGCCAACTGTTTATCCCAAAGGTGCTTTTTTCAAGGGGCAACTGGACTTTCTGGTTTTTCTTTGAAGATGTTTTGCTTCTCATCCAAGAAGCTTCTTCAGGTCTGACTGAATGGTGGGGAATGGAAGGATATATATTCCTTGCAGGCATCTGGTCATATACAAAAAGTATATATCCTTCCATTCCCCACCATCCAGTCAGAGCTGAAGAAGCTTCCTGGATGAGAAGCTAAACATCTTCAAAGAAAAACCAGAAAGTCCAGTTGCCTCTTGAAAAATCACTTCTGGGACAACCATGACCTGGATGACTGAGAATCTCCAGAGAGCCAACTGTTTACAGAATGACTAAAAAACAAAATCAACCTCATTTCAGATAGTTTTGAGGCCATTGTAGAAACTATATATAAGTCAACTTGGGAGATTATCACCAAATAAACAAAAGAAAAGCAAGAATGTACTGTAGCAAATACATTTATTTGTTCTCATTACAAATGCCTTGATATAAAACTCACTTGAATGCACTTCCTTATCTTCTCTGATTCTAAAAAAAACCTATAATATTTTTAAAAATAGTGAGATAATTATTTAATGATAACATTTGTAATATTTTTCATAGTGTTTTGGTGTTTTTAATCTTTCCCCAAGCCTTTTCTTAACATATGCTTATTTCTTAACTAGAAAACAAAGAAGTTCTGAAGTTCTTTTTTTAAGGGAAAGAAAAACTCAGAGAACTTCAGGTGGGGTGTATGATAGCTTTTCATTGTCAATGCTTGTGTCTGTGTATATTTTGTCTTCCATTTGACAAATCTTAGTCTAGCAGTGTCTACCCTTCTTGGAATTCTACGCTTCAATTATATCCCAGAGAAAATATAATGGGATAACTCCTCCCTTTCATCTATTTTTATCAGAAGATCAAGATAGCCAAAGACCCTGAAACATAGCAAAAATATATGTATTTGAAATGAAAATATACATCACATTCTTGGTCATTTTGCAATTGAAAAGCAAGCTGAAAAAACTTCAGAAAAATTCTAAGTATGGTTATAATGAAATTTGTATTTCTATGGTCCCTATAGAGCCATTGGAAGACATATTTTGGCACAGCACAATACACATTAGACATAGCATTGATTTAAATGACATCCTAGTGCCTTCAGTTGTGTTTTATAGCTACCTTTAGAAACACCAAATCTTTATATCATGAGAAGGCAACGTTGTGTCTTCCTGATGTTCTGAATTTAAACTTTCTTCAGATCCAATGACAATGACAATGGCGATGGAAGACATTATGGGACTTATAGTTGGAAATATTTGAAGGAAGTCAGCTTATATGTACGTGAATTAAATTGAGAAGAGATGATTTATTTCTTTAAATAAAAAATAAGAATCACAACATAGAACTTCTGCTCATAGGAAATAATAATTTAACTAATTTAGTTATTCTATAAGTGCTTGCAGAAAACATGAAAAGTAGCAAGATCCAAGAGAATTATTCTCCACATCATAATCTGGTGAACCGGAAGCTGCTTTGAGTTTCTCTTTGAGTATTGATATACCACATTTCATTAGCTGTTATCTAAAGTCAACCATATTAAGTATGTATCAGATTTGCTTCCCCCTCACCTTTCTTTCTAAGATAAGAATAACCAAATTTGAACATTTTTTTTTCATTTCTTCATATTTTATGGTCAGAAGAAAGCAAGATAAATAAATATCATGGCTACTGTATCTGAACTAAAAAAAACTCTAAATCAGGGTTGTCTGGTCTTGGCAAATTTGAGACCTGTGTACTTCAACTTCCAAAATTCCTCTTTGAGCCATGGTAATTCTAGGAGTTGAAGTCCACAAATCTTAAAGTTGCCAAAATTGGACACTCTCGTTTTAAATGGTGATTAGGTGACAGAAAGTGGAAATTTCTGTATTTTGCTGTTGCCATTTTGTGGTTGCCCAAATTTTTACAGCTGAGATATGTTAGATTTTAGTTAATATCCACCTGTAAGGTGTGAAGACCTAAAACAGGGTAAGCTCTGAAGTTCAAGGAAAACTGGAAAACAGGCGAATAAAATGTATCTACAGCAACCCTAAAAAAATCAAATTAGCATGTGTGTATTTCTATTTACCATGTCATCTAATGCCAATTATCACAATCCAGGTGTGTAATAGCCCCTTACACTGCGACACTGAAATCTTTCACCTCATATCTATTACAATAAAATGTGATAATTATCCACAGAAAAATATTGACAACCCTAACCCCAGCCCTAACCCAATAGGGTTACACAAATATTGTTTTGGATTTGAAGTTAGAAAGCATAGAAGTATTTAGTTACATAGAACTCCTCAGGACTGCTAGGTGTACTTGGGGGTCAGACACTGATCCCAATTTTATCTTTTGAGCTTTTAGCTCCTGATGAACAATGTGGAGTCTGTTTCAGCAAGCTTCTATTGTTTTAATTGCTGGCCCTTCTATACTCAGAAATGATTCTTTCTGCCTACTGACTGAACTTCCTTGTCTGATATTTGGCTCCATTGACTCTGTCTCCTGGATCAATTCTCAGCACTACTTTTTCTCTAATCACTAAGCACTATGATAACCTGTCTTGGTATCTCTGCTGGTTCATGAAATCCATGCTAGAGAGACACCACTTCTGATCTCTGGCTTTCTTTGATATCTGTTGGCTGCAGAAGGTCCCCTTCACCATCCTCCTGTTGATGGAGTATTAACCCTTCTCCTGTAAACACAAACTTCTATAGAGGAGGCCAACTACAATTGGCTCAAGGATGAAAAAAAGAAAGAGGATTTTCATCATACATTCTAAATATATTGCACAATCAGCCAGATGTTCAGACTGAATTTGGCATTCCTGACTAACTATCAACTCCTTTCCAAGGACCTGGGATAGGCAGATGTGAATGTTTGATGGTGTTAGAGATATCTTTGCAGGATATACAGCTATTTTGAGTAAAGCCACCTTTTGCAATTGACTGATGGTGAATCTGTCAATGCTGCTGGTGTTCAAGTGATATTCCAGTTGTTTTGGGATTGCACCTAAGGGCCCTATTTCTATTGATATGACTTTGCTTTCTTTTGCCACAGTAATTCTATTTTTGTTTGCAGGTCTGTATATTTTGTTATCTTCTTTCTTTTCTATTTTGTCATTTCCACAACCACTATCCAGACTTTTATTATTATTATTCAATACTTCAGCCACCTTGGGCTGCTACAAAAATACAGCTGCTCAAGAGTTGTAACAGATCCCAGATGGAACCAACAAATGCTAAAACACCATTATATATAGAAACGTTATAAAACATACAACCTCCTATCTCCTGCGAAATGGCACAGGTTAAGTTTAATTTAATTATAGAACAAATGTATAGGTCAACTATGCTTATCCAAGCTGGAGTATTGCCCAACATTAATATAAAAATGGCAGAATTTCATTGAAACCTTATGAAATAACTGAGAAAGTTCAGTTCTTTTCCCAGCCAGAACATTAAGAATGCAAAAATAATGATCAGATTATATTTTGTATTAGTTCTCTTGATTTTTTCCCCCATTTCCTAATTTACCCTGTGAGAAAGAAGCTTTTTGCTACTGCTTATAATTATTTAGCTCATAAATAGCTCATTAAGCTCAATGTGGGCAGGAAGATGAATCAGAGCTAGTAGAATATAGAATACAAAATAATAGAGTTGTAAAGGACCTTGGAGGTCTTCAAGTCCAACCCACCCACCCCCCACCCCCACTAACTCAAGCAGGAGACCCTTTACCATTTCAGACAACTGGCTGTTCAGGCTCATATTTCATAAGATTTGGATAATTTCAAAATGCATTAACCATCAACTTTCCTTCTTAAAAGAAATTTTCTAATAAAAGCCTACCTTTACTATTTGAGCATGTCCTAACTATTTAATTGAAACATGACTTACAAACAAAAATAGAGTGAAGTCCTACATACTATTTTCTGAATTTCTTATGTCCTTTCTTCCCCCTTTAATAACTCTCATGGAATCCTGGATTTCTCCTTCACTGATGTCATAAACATATATTATTTCTAAAGCATCTCGTCAGCCAATGAGAAAAAAGAGATAAAATAGGCCAGCTGATGGGTGGGATGCTTATTTGGTTTGAATGGAGCTGTATAGTTAATAGACAAGTAGGTCAACTGGACAGCTTTCTGAAGATCATCTTGGAGCCTCGAGAATGTCGGGTGGGACTAGGACCAAAGGAACAGAAAATTGTCCAATTATACGCTCACAGCAGCAGAGGCCACAGAGATGCCGTAATGAAAGGTCCCAACGTGCAAAGGAATTGCGGAAGCGCCGAGCCAAGAAAAATGAGGGAGACCCAGATATTGTAAAGTCTCCCAGTGACCATAAGGAATACAGGTAATTATGGACTGACAGTATGAATAGACAACTTGTTTTCTTCCTAAGCAGCATCAGAATCATTATCATTGTTGCCTTCAAAAGACCACTGGACACGTGGCTATTATAGCAATAGCAATAGCATTTAGATTTATATACTCAGTTTACAGAGTCAGCATATTGTCCCCAACAATCTGGGTTCTCATTTTACCCACCTCGGAAGGATGGAAGGCTGAGTTAACCTTGAGCCTGGTGAGATTTGAACTGCCGAATTGCAGGCAGCTGGCAGTAAGCAGAAATAGCCTGCAGTACTGCATTCTAACCATTGTACCTCCATGGTTCACTATCACAGTGAGATTGAAAGTTTTCACACTTATTACTATTAATAATTATTCATTGTATAGTTAGCCAGATGTTCAGATTGGATTTGTCATTTTTATCTACCTATTGAGTTTTTTCCAAGGATAGGCAGATGTGATTGTGTTGTAGTGTTAGAGGTATTATTATACCATCAATTTTAGTGTTGGTTCTTAGACACCTCATAAATAGATTTTCTCTAGGGTTCCTTTCAATTGGAAAAAGGGGTTTTTTTATAATAAGAAATAGGTATAAGATTGAGAATTAAAATAATAATTTTCTTGACCAATTTATTTTATTTATTTTTTATTTATTTGATTTGTCAATCGCTTAGAAGATAATACGGATAAAGATAAGCATAGTTATGAATACAAGAAATGAGTACATATAAGAAAAATAAAAGAAACAATAGGACAGGAATGGTAGGCACTGTGTTGCGCTTATGCACACCCCCTGCAGACCTCTTAGGAAAGGGGTGAGGTCAATAGTAGACAGTCTAAGGTTAAAGTTTTTGGAGTTTGGGGAAGAAACCACAGAGTCAGGTAGAGTATTCCAGACATTGACCACTCTGTTGCTGAAGTCGCATTTCCTGCAATCAAGTTTGGTGCAGTTAACCTTAAGTTTGTATCTATTGTTTGCTCTTGTATTGTTATGGTTGAAGCTGAAGTATTCATTGACAGGTAGGACATTGCAATATATAATTTTATGTACGATACTTAGATTGGACCGAAGGTGGGGTAGTTGTAGGTTTCCTAGGTCTAGAATTTCAAGTCTGGTGGCATAAGGTATTCTGCAATGAGTAGAGGAGTGGAGAACTCTTCTTGTGAAATATTTCTGGACTTTCTCAACTGTGTTAATATCAGATACGTAATGTGGGTTCCAGACTGATGAGCTGTATTCGAGTATTGGTCTGGCAAATGTTTTGTATGCCCTAGTTAGTAGTGTGATATTACCAGAGAAAAAGCTACATAGGATTAGGTTGACAACTCTTAATGACTTTTTGGCTATGTAGTTACAGTGGGCTCTAGCACTTAGTTCATTACAGATGAGTATTCCAAGGTCCTTGACAGAGTTTGGATCATCAACAAGGTCTTGACTATTTAGCTTGTATTTTATTTTCTGATTATTATTTTTTTGCCAATATGTAAGACAGAGCATTTATTTGTTGAGATTTGAAGTTGCCATTAGTTTGACCATTCTGATACATAGTCAAGGTCTTTTTGAATGGTTTATTTCTTTGAAGAATTTATCTGTACACTGATACATGATAATTAATATGAACTATCATTTCACTCACTTTTGTCGCCCTGGCATGAAAAATAAGGAAACCAGAAGGAATTGACTTCATTTTCTACTATTCTTTAAGGCAAAATACTTAAAAGAATATGAATGAAAGAGCCTGTTTATTTTGGAAAGAAATTCTGGAATACAAGACATTTTGTCTGACAAAACTCACCATTTGAAAGATATTTGTTCATAATGTCTATTCCCTCTGTACAGAGCTGAGAAATGGGTATTTTGAGTCTCGGGAAATAACAAAGTGTTCACCATAAAATATATTTCAAAATACTTTGCAGGTGTTATGAGAATAGCTGCCAACAATGATGCCTGTTCATACTGCACATACACATACAGCACACATCTCTGTCATTATTTTCACAGGTACATCAAATTAAAAAATGGCATGAATGTGCTGTTGATTTCTGACTGGACGTTTGATGATTGCACTTCTTCTGATGAATCAGACACTGAACTAGAGGGTCTCCTAATGTCATCTGGAACAGATGAGGAAGAAAATCTTGTTACAAAAATTCAGGAAATTGAGAGAAATGATAGGAATATCAAGAAATCTGAGGGCGGATCTCTGGATGGTGAAGTTGGAAGTGAAGGAAGTGGTGGTTTTGGTAGCGATAGTATTGTAGAAGATGATCCTGAGGTGAGGGAAGATCATGATGACCCTGAAATATACGAAGAATTGGTGAAACAAGAAGATGAAAATAAGATGGGCAGTACAGAAAAGCAGGTATGGTATAACATAACTTAGCTATTGTTAATCGGTGAAGTTTTAAATAAAATAGATAGACAGGTAATGACTTCTGCATTTAGCAACCATTCAAAGTTACAACACTATTTGAAAAAGTAACTTTATAACTGGTTATCACACTGATAGCGGCCATAATGTCTCCATGGTCACATAGTCAAGATTTAGCTGCTTCGCAATCAGCAGCCATTTTATGATTGCTGCAGTGTCCTGCCGTCACATGATATCCATTTAGGCAGTGGTGGGATTCAAAAAAAATTTACTATCGGTTCTGTGGGTGTGGCCTGGTGGGCATGGCTTGGCTTGGTGGGCGTGGCAGAGGAAGGATACTGTAAAATCTCTATTCCCACCCCACTCCAGGGGAAGGATACTACAAAATCCCATTCCCTCCTCACCCCACTAACCTGCTTTCCAGCTCTGTTCTCCTATGCAGGGCAACACAAGAAGACCCAGCAGATCAGCTGGGACTTGGGAGGCAGAGAATAGATGCAGTGGGGACAGTCAAAGGATATTTGCTGGTTCTCTGAACTACTCAAAATTTCTGTTACTGGTTTTCCAGAACTGGTTAGAACTTGCTGAATATCACTTCTGCATTTAGGTGCTTCACAGCCAATGTCTGACAAGCAGAGTCAATGAAGAAGCCAGCAGTGAAACTGTAAATCTTGGTCATGTGCTATCTCATTTAACGACTATGGGAAAAAGTGACATTGTAAGTCCAGCACAGTCACTTGATGTCCCATTTAATGAACTTAGCAATGGAATTGCAAGCCCCCATTATGGATATTAAGCAAGGACTACCTGTAAATCCATTTTCACATCAGTATGAACACTGTTGTTGAGACAGTAGCTTGAATTAATTATGTTATATCACATTTAGGATGTATTGTTTCTTAGCTAGTATAGGTATACCAGTGGTGGGATTCAATTTTTTTTAACTACCAGTTCTGTGGGCATGGCTTGGCCTGAGTGCCAGGGGAAGGAGACTGTAATATCTCCAGTCAGAGGTGTATTTGCTGATTCTCTGAACTACTCAAATTTTTTGCGACCAGTTCTCCAGAACTGGTCAGAACCTGCTGAATACTACCTCTGAGGTACACCCTGTTTGTGTCATAGTTAACACATTTGGAAGACTAAAGGGCTCATATGGCAGTGATGTTATATAGACTCTAAAAGTGTATATTTGGTGCTTGTTCCAAATAAATTTAAAAGCAATGTATGTGTTAAGCCCTGGATAAGCTTAATGCACCTATTTTTTTTATAATTTTTTTTAAACGAATCAAGCATGTGGGTAGGGGAATTCTGATGCTTTTCATGACTTCAAAAATGGCCTTGGAGAGTACACCTGCAACCCATGGGCCAGAGGTTGAAATGTCGCTGTCAAAATGAATAAAATGATAATGAGCATTCTTAAGTCACAACGTTGTAATAATTTTAAAAAGCTAAGGTATTATTTTACCACAGAGCCTGAAGAAAATGGGATTATTTGAAGCAGCCCTGAATGCAGGATCTAAAGGCCTTATTTTGCTGTGTGTGTTATTCAATTTTGCCTTCAAGGAAAATTTAAGAGGGGAAACATAATAACAGCACTTGTGTCTGCTTGCTTTCTTAGGGACAGGCTTGCAGTTGGAAATGGAACAGAATTTTGACAGAAATGGGGTTCCTTTCATAAGGAAAAAGGCTGTATTCTTTGGCTTTGTCTTATAACAACTTCCCACTGTTTCTCCTTTATATTTTGATTGCAGGCTGCAGCTGCCCTTTCTGTTGGTGTTGGGAGTTTCTGTGACCCCGATGATTTACCTGGATTAGCTCATTTTTTGGAGCACAGTATGTAAAATCTAAAGTCTATCTCCTGAACAGTTAACAAAGAGACAGAAAGAAAGCTGTTCCATCTCTTACTGTGGAATGTGCAACTTTCAATACCAAATTATGTTGACATCCTCAGTACTATTTAAACATTTTCTTTTACAGGCTTAAGCTGCTCTTAATTTTCTTTTAAAATCAGTCAAACTGTGCTTTTAAAAGAGTAATGAGAAGCAATAAAAATAAGGCAGATAAATCTATACCTTTCCATTAGTATACTTACATTCATACATCCCAAAGGTGCTTTTTCAAGAGGCAAGTGGACTTTCTTTGTTTTTCCTTGAAGACATTTCACGTCTCATCCAAGATGCTTCTTCAGAACTTTAGAAGTTTCTTGGATGAGAACTGAAATACCTTCAAGGAAAAACAAAGAACCTGAATGACTAAGAGTCTCCATAGACATCTACATTCATAAGATGTTCCGGAGAAAGGAGCAAAGACAAATCTGGATATGAAAGTGAAGTAATTCCTTGTGGATTCCCCAAATCGCAATCTAATTGAACTCTTGGTATTGGTTAACTATGGGAATCTGTTTCTCTTTTAAATGTTCCACAGTGGCCAAGAATAGCACAACACTATGGGAAATAGATACTGTGGTGCTCTCTGAGTTTGGATACTTTCTTGCAGATGTTGATGGCTTCCTCAGGCACATAGAGATAAACAGTATTTGCACACTATTCAAAACAGACAATAGAGAAGTTAAGAAGGGTTTTAAAAAAAGACCAGAACACCTCTTTGCCAACAATCAACACCCAGATAAACAGGTATTAAACCAGTCAAAAATCAAACAGTAAACAGCAGCTTAAACAAGGAATGACCAAGGAGAAAACAATACCTCCACCAACACTAACAGAGGAAGTTACTGTATATAAACAGAGGGCTAACCCTACTCCCTTCTAGAACTGAAGATGTTACTTAGTCAGGCAATGAAACGTCTGCAAGAAAACAACTAAGCTCAGAGAGCAGCAAAGACTCCACAGTTCAATCCAGAGCTACATACATCATCTTACATTGGAAATTGATACTGTTAGAAACTGAAAACCAAACAAACACTTTCCAATATACAATTTGCATATATACACAGGTATGCCAATTTTTTTAAGTAATGCTGAACAATATGTTAAAGTTGGTAAAATACTATGGACTAGATTTGAAAATATGAGAATGAATGATATATTATTCCCCACAGCAAGGGAAGCTGAGATGGTTAAAATGTTTCTTTTATCCAAAGAAGAGATTATATTTAATTTTGTCTCTAGTTCGAAACTGCTTCCAAATTTTGTGTTTGCAATGAGAAAAAAAACCATGAAACTTTGTTTCTGTTTTCGTAAATTAGAAGTTATAGAAATGGCTTGTACATGTTGTTGTGTAAAAGCAAAAAGTTGTAGTTGTAATGTTACCTTTGACTGTGTCAAAAAAAGATGGAAGTTGGTGCCATTTTCCTTTTTTTCTCCCATTACACTATATCCCCTCTTTTTCCCTCCCTCTTCTTACTTTTCCATGTTTTTTCCGTTGTATTTTATACTTTGATAAACTAATAAAAAAGTTCCAACAAAAAAAAAAACACTTTCCAATATGCAGTAGCCAGTGCCGTAAGTTAGCCAGTGGCAGAAATCAAGACAGGCAGGAGGTCCAAAAGGGCCTGGAGAATATCAGATGTTCAAAACTGGTTGACACATTTCAGTGAGATCATTACAGCCACATCAATATATAGCCACTAGTTCACCTATCAAGCAGAGCCTTTTCAGCAACAACCCCAATTTTCTGGAATGATCTCCTATTTTTAATCTGGCACATCTAACTGATGCAGCCCTAATGAAGGATTTCTTTTCCCCCACTCCCCTTTGGAATTACTATATAGAGCCATTGCCACAAACAATATCAGTGAATATTCCTTGTATGTCTATTCACACTCGGCCAATAAAAAATTCTATTCTATTCTATTCTATTCTATTCTATTCTATTCTATTCTATTCTATTCTATTCTATTCTATTCTATTCTATTCTTGATAATAGACTGAAATCCCTGCCTGCATCTGATTGCAGCCAATTTATCTGACTGCTTTCTTCTAGTGGTGTTTATGGGGAGCCAGAAATATCCAGATGAAAATGGATTTGATACGTTCTTAAAGAAGCATGGAGGGTCAGACAATGCTTCAACTGACACGGAACGAACTATTTTCCAGTTTGATATCCAAAAGAAATATTTTAAAGAAGCTCTTGAAAGGTAACTTAAGAGTACAAAACAAGCTAAAAGACTATCCAGTACCATGACTGGATAGCTATAGCAATTTGAAGAGTACAGTCATTCTACATTAGGGCTGTCAAACTCCTGGCCCATGGGCTGGATGCGTCACACTCTGGCCACGCCCATGCCCAGTTTAGTGAAGGGGAAAAAAGTCCCAATAGGGACTTGTGACACCCCCATGATAATGTGAGTTTGACACCCCTGGTCTACAGTATGTCTTATACATTCTTGATCAGTGCTTCCCAGATTCTTCCTTCTTTACCTCAAATTGTTTATTAGAAAATATTATCAGAGTTTGAGGACTGATCATAAGTCCTTTCCTTCAGCACAGTCATAACTTCAAATTGTCACTGAATGAATAGTAGTAACTTGAGGACTACTTGTATAATGAAAATATCACTGAATGATCTTTATCTCATTTCAAAAATTACTATTGGTTTAATGTGATTCATTTTCATCTTAATAGGAATTATTTTGGAGATTTTTGGATATATTTTAGTTTTCATGGCAATCTTAAGAAAATTTAAACATCCCTATTTTGAGATATTGGGTTAATGGGTTTGTGTGTAATTACCCAGAAGAAAAAACCTTTTAATCCAATTTTAGGTAATTTACCCAGGTTTGGGCAGCACTGTTCTAAATTAACCATATTCATAAATATCATTTATTTCAAATCATCAGGAAGTAATTGATTTGTGTGTTTAAGATTTGGGCCAGCAGAGATCAAGAGCAATCTATTGTTGAGTCCAGATCCCATCGTTCTTCACTTTTAGCCATCCAGACTTTAATTGCAAGAAGAAAATTTTGAAAAATTTGAAAAATTATTTCTAATTGAAGGAAATCTCAGAGGAAGATGGAAAGTACATAAATCAAAGGTTAATTGGCTTATTAGGGCTCCATTTATCATGCTCTAGTGCAATAGGTAAATTGCCCCTTGCACACAAATCTAATTTATTAGATGGATAGCAGAAAGACCATTTGGATTTCTAAATCTCTGAGAGACAAAATCATAATACTGGTATGTATTAGAGGTATGAAAAACAGTTAGCATTTTGAATTCAAATACTTCATTTTGAGTTTGAATTGGTGGGTAAAAGTCCAAAGCAGGTTGTTCTAACCATAGTGAAGTGTTCAAATCACTCTAATACTATTTCAAATTCAAAACATTTTTGCTCTGTGCTTGAAATATCTCTAAAATGCTCCAAATCCTTTTAAAAACCTTTCACTTAGGCCAGGCAGCAGTTTTAGCTCAATATTAGTCATTGGAGCTTTAAACATTTCAAATATGAATGTAATTCTTGCATGCATTTAAAACACACATTTTGTATCTCATTTTGATATGGTGGCAGGTTTAGGTTAGTCTAACTTTTTGCTTTTGCATTTTTTATGTTATCTCTAAGTCAGCCTCAGTCTTCAATTTTTATTTTATTTTATGAAGCTCAGATGTTATGGGGATTTGGGAGGGAGGAAAGGAGGGACGTCAAATTCTCTGCAAATGGAAAGACTAGTTGACTGATTTTTCTAATCTAAAAAAAGGTCCTAAAATATGTTGATTATAGGGTCCCTAAAAGCATTTAAAAGGAGATGTGGTGGCTCTTTGGCTAAGACACTGAGTTTGTCTGTCAGAAAGGTTGGCAGTTCGGTGGTTCGAATATCTAGCACCACACAACAGAGTGAGCTCCCATTACTTCTCCCAGCGTCTGCCAACCTAGCAGTTCGAAAGCATGTAAAAATGCAAGTAGAAAAAAATGGGACTACTTTGGTGGGAAGGTGACAGTGTTCCATGCACCTTTAGCATTTGGTCATGCTGGCCACATGACCACAGAGACGTCTTCAGACAGTGCTGGCTCTTGGCTTTGTAATGGAGATGAGCACCACTCCCTAGAGCCGAAAATGACTAGCATGTATGTGCAAGGGGAACCTTTACCTATACCTTTAATAGCATTTAACTGAAATTTGGGAAGCCATGGAAAATCCAAGCTGTCCAGAGACATAATTCTACACTCAAATAGAGTGTTTGTTTGTTTGTTTGTTTGTGTGTGTGTGTGTGTGTGTGTGTTCCCTCCAAGTAATTAAAGAAAAAGAAATCTCTATCTTGCCTAGGTGTAATAAAAAGTGAAATTGTGGTAGAAAAAAATCAAGTTTTATTTTGCCATAACATTAGTTCATAAGCATTTTTTTTTTTTTTGGAAACAAGTAATTATTATTCCACACATTTCCAGGCTTAATTGCAAACACCTGTATTTCTCTTCTACTTTATTTGTAGATGGGCACAGTTCTTCATTCATCCTCTGATGATTAAAGATGCTATTGACCGTGAAGTTGAAGCTGTGGATAGTGGTAAAACTAATGAATGGGTTATTCACTGCTTATAGAATTTCAATTCTTGGATGGTGGAAAACTATCTCACTTCATTTTTTTGAGGCATTCGTGTTTGTTAAATTTCAATGAGCTGCCTCATAAAAAATTGTAATATATACATATACATATACGTGCATGACTATATATATATATATATATATATATATATATATATATATATATATATATATTCAAAGATTTAAGGCCATTAAAAAACCCTTAAAATCAGTTGCATTACATGTACTTTGCACCAGATTGTAGGCAATTCCTTTTAGTTCTATTCTCCAAACCTGGACAAATAATTACAATCCTGATGGTATCTTGTAGGAAATGTGTTGAATTTAGTGGAGATTAATGCAGTGTAAATGTTCATACAGCATTGACAGGCAGTTTAGTGTAATGGTTAAGGCACCAGGCTAGAAATCAGGAGCCTGAGTCTATGAATTCTAGTTCAGGCTCTAGGCACAAAGCCAACTGGGTAACCTTGGGCTGGTCACTCTCTCTCAACCCTAGGAAAAAAGCAGTGCCAAATCACTTCTGAAATCTTGCCAAGAAAGTGCAGAGACTTATCCGTACAGTCCCCAAAAGTCCATATTGACTTGAAGGGGAAAAAATAGCACCATTGTGAATTCTGTGTATTCTTGGAGTAGAGAGGGGGGCAATCCTGGTTGTTCTATTACAACATTTCACAACTTCTTGAAAGTCCTTTGTCTTAGTTTAAGATGTAAGACCAAATAATATTTTTTTAAAAAAAAACTTCTGGGAAGTTATTTTCTCTAAGTCCTCTACCTTCACCTGTGTTATAGAAAGGAAAGCAACTTCTATTTTATATTATTGCTTTATATCAGTGGTGAGTTTCAAAACTATTTCCTTCCAGTTCGGTGTGAGCACGCGCTTTGTGTGTGCATGTGCCAAACACATGCTTTGTGCATGTGCAGCATTTGCAACTCACCTCTTGCTGCAAGCCCTGTGTGTAAAACAGCTGATGTGTGGCAATTGGCTATGCCACATGAAGCAGCTGAGGTTGAAAAGCAGGAAATAAAGGTCAGTATAGAGCCAGGGTGGGCCCAGCAGCTGATCATTGGAGCGAACTGGTTCGCTAACAGATGATCCTTGGAACAACCAGTTCATTCAAACTGGGCCAAACTGGTAGAATACCACCACTGCTTCATATGATTGTTAAATAAACTTCCTGGAAGATAAATCCCTTTGGTCAAATGGTATGCACAGGGTTAAGAAGGAAGGTAGCAAAGAAGAAAGATGCGAACCAGCATAAACTCTGGTGGCCTCATTGGAGACCTCATGATGAAACTGTCCACTTTTTTACTCACAACCTCACTGCAGGTCTCGAAGGCCTGTGAAGTTCCAAATTTGGTTCTTGAAATCCAGTTTTTGATACACCATTATGCTACTCTCAAGCCTATAGCAGTGGAAAATGCTAAGGCATAGAAATAAATGCTAATAATTAGATATCCTGAAGGAAGATTATTTTATGTTTCCATCAGAAGTACCAGGAAATCAAGGATCTCTCTCTCTCTTCCCACCAATATGTATGTCGTGGTTATATGTTAATTTGGGTCTCTCAAGAGAACATCCATTTATCCCATTTTAATTGAGATTCTGGCTCTATTGTGGTTGATAAATGGGCAGAGCTGCTAGGAATATTCATTCTCCAAAGTACTCGTAATTCCCAATGGAGCCATGATATTTCTGCAACAAAACCACAAATCCAATGCATGTGTCAAATGAGTATGATACTTCTCATTGCTGCTTCATGTATGTGTGCATTATGCTCCTTGCCTTGTCCAAATGATCATATCACTGGAATTCTTTTCTTAAGTTCTTATGCCTAATGTGTACTTTAAAATAAACAGAATATCAGATTGCAAAGCCCTCTGATGCTAACAGAAGAGAACTCCTGCTTGGAAGTCTTGCAAAACTGGGACATCCTATGAGAAAATTCTTTTGGGGTAAGTGAAGTATACAGAGATGGAAGCAGATGGGCTTTAATGGAGCTTGCATTTGAAAGAAATGTTATATAATATAAAGTATTTTATTTACTTTTAAAAGTTGTGGATATGCCATTCTTCAAACAAGCTTCATGACAGAAGCTTTGTATGCTACAATGATCTTGTGTTTTTCAAAATATGATTAAGTCTGGTGTGGTATAGGATAGTCTTGTAGAAACATGTATCCCTCTTCATCCAAATACATCTCCATCTCTACATTAATCAGGTCAATATATTCATCTTACATTAGTTCATAGAAGCCAAGCCTACTTTTAGTCCAATTTAGGTTTTGAGTGATTTAGCTTTTGAATGAGAAACAACCCATGTGATGAATTGATGTGATGAATTTAAGATATAGTTTTGCCTCTGATTCCTGTAGACTTAGGAAGGTGGTAATCCCTAAAATTATGATAAGTCTTGAAGTCATGATGTTAATATAGATTGGAAAAATAGATTGCCTAGAACAATTCTATGTTTATTGTATTGCATTGTGATGTGACAAACTCAGGTATTGTGGTTCTTAAAGCATGTTTCTTACCTTTATTTGTAAAACCTGGCTAATTGTGGCTTCTTCAAACAACCATATTAACAAATTGTTTAACTATCTTTGGCTCCAATCATAGGATTGTCAAGGTATTTAATTACAGGTTCTTAAAAGTGTTTGCTTGATATTCAATTATCATCTAGTGTAAGTTAAAATAATGGAGGAAAAGGCCAGATTGTAGCTTAGGGGTGCAATACATCCTCTTTCTGCAGAAGTCCCTAATTCAATCCCAGCATCTACATGCCTGAACCTAGGCTAAAAGTCTCTACCATTAAGTATAGGAAAAATCATCCAATTGTTTGATTTTGTGACACTTTCTTTTCCTTTATAGTAATTTTATTACAATTTTAAAAGGTAAAAACAAATAAAAACAAAAAAAAGAATTAAAAGAAAAAAGTTCAGGAAAGAAAAAAAGAAATAAAATAGGGAAGAAATAAAAAATAAAAATATAGTAAAGAAAAATAAAACATATATATAAAAATGATTTCCCCCTTCATCACAATAAGTATAAACAATTTTGTTGACTTACCACTTTCTCTTAAATACAACAAATAATCTTATCTCTAATATCCCATCTCTTATCTATAAACAAATCATTAAAAACTTTGTCAGTCCTCATCAGCAAAAGTCTGTTAAGGATTACCACAAATAACAACATATCTATTTAACCTTAATCAGGTAAACCAATATTACATTCCTTCCTTTTACTTCCAACGATCTTAAACTTTAGTCCAGTCAAATAATGTCCTAGAAAATGATTTTTTTAAACTATTTGTCTATCTTCACAAAATCTTTTTTTCAATCTTGGAAAATTAACCAGGTCACTCTTTTGGCTTGTTATTTGTGCATCATTTTTAATTATTAAGATATCTGCTGGTTTCATCTTTATATCCAGCATAGTATTTTCCTCATATTATCCTTGTAGCCTATCATTTTTAAATTCATTTCAGTTCAGTCTCAGTCTTGTCCAATAAATTTTCTTCCTCTTCCAAATTATTTTTTAAACACAGTCTATCTATAATGGAAGACTCTAAGTTCCTTGTTTAAAAAACTGCCTAATGTGTTAAAGTATTTTGCTCCATTCTGTATTAGGAAATCAAACATAAGTGTTCTTTTCCTTTAATTGTAATTGTTAATTCCTTATTATTTCCTTTAGTGTCCAACCTTTGAAGTCCCATTCAAAAACAACAGCTTTTCCCCACAGGAGCATTTTTGCAATATCAGAATCTTACTTCAAACTCATCTGCACCTTTAGTCTATCTGTAACTTTCCAAAATCATTGTTTTAATCTTCCTTTTGCTCTTTAAAAAAAGTATTTTATGCAGTATAATAGAAGCAAAGAAAACATGTGTTAAAAATTGTTTAGTTGGTATTATTGCGCTATTTTAAGTTAAACAAAATCTGCTTTGTCACAGAGAAAACATTTAGAACTAAAATACATGACTATAGGAAAATTGATACTAATGTTACTAAGAAAACTTCTTCTTCAAAAATTATACAGGTAATGCAGAGACACTGAAATATGCACCCAAAAAGAAAGGAATTGATACCTACGCAAGACTGAGGGATTTCAGAAAACGATACTACTCAGCTCACTACATGAATCTGGTTGTTCAGTCTAGAGGTAGAATTTACACATAATTATGATAGATGGTAGATATATGGTTGGTTTGTAGGTAGGTAGGTAGGTAGATAGATAGATTAATGTTACTGAAGGACAATATAGAATTCCATCTCTTTGCTTGCAAAAATAACCTAGAATCTGGAAAATTGAGTGTATAATATGAATCTGTATGAAAGCTTGATATTGTTATACCAGCACAGGACTGTTGGATCATTTGGTGCATGTATGTTGTTTGGCAAAAAAAATGGGGGGGGATCTCATGGGCACTGACATATATAACTGTGTTTGAGGCTCACCCAATTTAAAATAATAACCAGAGATCAGAATGACCTCGTAAGATTACCAAGCCCTTAAAATCTATGAATGGCAAAAACCTTGAAAGTAAGTTTGCTTGTTTTTTTTTAATCCAACATGTTGTTATTCTTTGATCTCATAGAAAGGTTGGCAGAATCACACTAATCTTGACAGATTTCAGTCACTTTGATCGAGGAACTAGTTCATTATGAGATTGCATAGCCACTTCTGAATAGCTTTGATAATCTCAATGATCCTAAATTCACCATCATTTTTGGGATGCATCCTTGGCACTATTCCCATTATCTAGGTTACTTTTGCAAGGAAAACAATCATTTCATTTTATTACATTAATTGTTGTAGATAATGCTTGCAATCCCCCACAGTTTAAGTGACAATGTATTTGCTCCTTTTCAAGGTATTACAAGATATACTCATGAGACCGCTAGGGCTTTGTTCATACTTAAGTGGAATTACAAGGTGGGAATGGTATGTGTGTTAGGTACATTCTAAAGCTAAATTAATTAAAAGTGACTATTAGCTATTGAGGGTTAGTTTCAACCCAAACTAGTTGTTTCTTAAATTAATTCATCCAGGTCACATGTATCTTGTGAACTATTTATCTCATGGGTGTCCAACTGTCACATGATATTTTGTGATTTTTTTTTCCCTTTGTGGAACTGGGATGGGGATGGCCAGCGCATGATACATCCAACCCGTGGGCTACCAGTCTGACACCCCTGGTTTATCTAATAGTTAACTGTCCCTTCAACTGTTTATGAGTGACACTAAACTATGGAAATACCCTTTTCTAAAAGGACCTCCTTAAGAATTCAACTACAGAAGTTGTTCTGATTTTTACCTGCATGGATAAATGACCGCATAAGGAGGCAAAACAGGGGAAAAAAACAGTGAGAAATGAATAATGTCCTTCAAATCTTGTGATTTCTATGGAGAAAAAAAAGGCAGGAAGTAATGGGGTAATTGAAAGCCTCCCAGTCTTCTTTGCTGCAGCTGGGGGAATAAAAAATATGGTCCCTGGTTGACCAAGCTAAATGCCCACTTTCCTAGTTGGACTAGACAGGAAACACAACAAGATGAGGTAATTCTACTTTATTGTAAGGTTGCATTAACAGAATCTTGCAAGTCTGAATGTACAAATCTATCATTTTTATAGCCTCATAAGTTAAGGCGGATCCTTTCTGAGTTTCTTTCTCTGCTTGTTATACAGCTCAATACTCTCCCCTTGTTCCCCCCACTTCCTTAATCTGATCATTCCCCAGGCAGCATCTTTTCTTTCCATCAGTTCATTTCCACATACAATTACACTAGAGCAGGGGTATCAAACTCACATCGTCACGGTGGCATCACCTGATGTATCCGGACTTTTCCCCCCTTCACTAAACCAGGCCTGGATGCAGCTGTCACATGACACATCTGGCCTGCGGGCTACAATTTTGACAGCCCTGCTTGTTGAGATTAGTGATTTAATTGGGAGAATCACTAGGTGGTTGCTTCTGTGCAAATGTATCCTTAATACAGCAAATGGAGTTTTATTTGCATTTTGTAAGAAGTGACTTTTCAGCACACTTGATGGAGGGTGTAGAACATCTCAACTGGCATGGACCACCAGATTATTTAGCATCATTGCCCACAATGTGATGTTTTGCATGAAGAATTAAATGTGAAATTTTAACAGACCAATTTGAAGGAAGATTTCAGGGGTTTATCAGCGCTAAGAATGACTATGGGAAAGATTTATCTGTTAGAGGTCTCCCACTCCCATTCTTCTCCTTAACCTTTTATTTTAAAATTGCACTACTGAAATTTGGATAGTATGCACATTTTTTATTCTTGCTGCAAAAAAAGAGTCCCAGTGTCAAAAGATTCTGGTTCCTGTCAAAAATAGAGCTTTTCAAGAGCTAAAAGGAAAAAATATTGTGCACTTCTTTTGTGGGTTCATACTTAGTCACTAAGTTATAGAAAATTCCATCTTTGATTAAACGCACAGCTGCCATTTGAAGACTTTGAAACATGCATAGAAATTTAATACATGGTTACAGTATATAGTTCATTTTTCATAGCAGAATTGTTAATTCCTCCTTATTCTCTATATTTTCTACATTTTATTATGCTTTTCTTTTTTAAAAAATATTCTTCTGATTAGAAACCCTGGATACTTTGCAAAAATGGGTGACGGAAATTTTCTCACACATCCCAAATAAGTGAGTTCATTTTTTTTTTCCTGGAAGAGCTAAATGTTCTCTATATGCCATGTATTCCATTAAAAGTAGCAATGTGAAAGAATATACTCTGTTATGTTATTCTTAATCTTAAAATTTCTAATTCATCCAATAACTGAAGTATTCTGGTTAAATTATTAAACTTCTATAAACTTAACTATACATTCCAGAAGTATAACTATAAGATGCTTCTTCTGTTTTAAAAAGATGGATGGTATGGGACTCTAAATAAAACTAATCTAATCCTAATTAATAGAAAATTTTTCTATTTTATAAAGTTTCAAGCCACAGGGAGAAAGGAACAAAATGATAAGAAGAAAAGCATTAAAGATTTGAAATTTGTAGATAGATTATGGAAGGGGCATGGTGGTTCAGCTGGAAAGATGACACCTGAGCATCACACTCTTGCCATATCCCAGCTCTTTGCCCACCTAAAAGTTTGAAAGCATGCAAGATTAATAGGTATCACTTTGGTGGGAAGGTAACAGAGTTCCATGCACCTTTGGAAAAAGTCTTCAGAACATTGGCTTCCTTGGCCAAGAAATGTAGATGAATACTATCTCCTAGAGTTGAACACAACTGAACATTGGAAAACTTTACATTTAGGTTATGGAAACTGAAGGTTCAGGATTTCTTTTAAGTTTGCCTTTGCTTGATAGTATTACTTTTACTTATCTGCCCATTTAAAAACATATATATGATTTTATATGAATGTATGTTTTGAGGTGTGTGCAAACAGAAGAGCAGTCAATAATTGGAACTTAATATAGAAAATATATGCAAACCAATTTTAACCATAAATTCCATTTTGTAAATGGATCAATCTGATAATTTAAATGTATTTAGAAAATTAATTTGATTCAATTAAAATGTTCATATCACAATGACATGGTTTGATTAATATTTCTGAATTCATTAATAGTTCTGAATTCAGAACTGGAAAAACAATTCTGTTTATATGCTGTTTTATATGTATTAATTCTGTTTTATATGTATCCAAAAATTATCAAAATCAATTTGGAGACATCTGAATTAGTTCACTGTTTCAAATTAACCTTCCAATTCAATTTCAAAAATGCATTCAATTCAGAGTTTTGAATTGAATTTCTGATCTGAATACTAATCAATTAATGCAGGCTAGGAACCAAATGGTAATATATTAATTAACTAATATATTGTATTATTTGTTTGGTTCTCAAAGAGAACCAAACTGAAACAAAATATGGTAAAAATAACATATTTATTGGCAGGCAGAAAACTCTTCATTTCTAGTATTCACTAGCTAAACTATGACATGAACTCTAAAAAGTTCATTTTTAGCAGAAATGGGACAAACACATCTATGACTTCTTTTCTACCACAGTCTCCTCTCAGCTCTTGGCTCATTTATGACTTTTTATAAACTCAATAATATCCGTCTTTCCAGGTCCATCAAAAGGAACAAAATGAAATTCATTTAAAGCTAAAGAAAGGAATATCAGTCAAAAACATAAAACTGTCAAAGACCTAGAGAAGCAAAATCTTATTGCTTATCTAAAAATCAGCCCTGGATCTTCTCCAGGAAAAAGATGCAGAGATGTAAAACCAACCAAAACACACATTTTTTGTTAGATCACAACTGACCATTCCTTTATTAATGCTGGAGAATTCTGAGGATGGGTACAGTCGAATGTGAGGAGTCAGTCTTTCTAAAAACGTCTTTCCAATAATTTAGGGAACTTTATCAGAAGTTGAGAAAAATGATTTTGCAGTCTAAAGATTGGAGTTTTGGGATATGTGGAATACAACCTAACATTGCTGTAAGAAGTAGATCTATACATAACTACATAGAAAAACATTAAATTGCTCAGATTCTGAATGCAGGCATTTAAAAATTAACATAGTTTTCAATAAAGCTTGAAAATTGCCATAGAGTCACAGAACATCAATGGCCCATTTGGGGAACCTCAGAGAACCCAGAAATAAATCTGGAAATTATTTAATTACATTTTTTTGTCACCCATGTAATTTTGAAGTGAATCTGAGCAGTTTACAGCATGAAAGACTGCATGTGATTCAGCATTTGTTTACATGTTTAACAAAGCTCCAACGAGGTGCTTCAAAAAGCAAATATGAGAAATTACAGTGCTGACAAGTAGCCCCCTTGCAGATCATGTTTAAACTTCATTCTGATTAAGTACAGAAAACTTTCTGGGGAAACATATCATTGTTTAGTTGAAAAAAAGAAACACTTGATAGGAGAGGAGCAGAGCCGTCCTACAATATTCCCACAGGCTCTTGCATAGGAGGTTGGGACTCCTGGGTTTTTGCCAAATATAATATCCAGATGTTAGGGCAACAAGTTCCCTTCTGAATTAGCTAACAAAGCTGATGTAGGCTGATATGTAGTAAGTTTTCCCAGTAAAAGTAGGTCTTGCCATAGTAGATATAAATCAGAATAGACACCAAAACTCAGGAGTAGACTCAAAAGGTAAATCTCTAAAGAATGGCAGTATCATAACTCAGTTAGGGGGTCATAGAGATCTTATATTAAGAGAATTTTTGATTTTCTACAATGCCAGGGTTTGTATAGGAACACCAGAGAGATGAGATGGCAGTAGAATTTAAACTTTAAGCCTTAAATAAAATGCTCTTGATTGTTTGTTTTTAAGTGGGTTGCCCAGACCGGATTTTAGTCACCTGATCAACCCTTTTGATACACCAGAATTTCACAAGGTTTACAAAAGTAAGTAGATGTGATTCTGATTTTTTAAAGTTGGGGAATCTGGATGGAAATTGTGAATCAAAATATCATTTTCTAGTGTAGGGTAACACCATGTTTCTTAAGAAGCATACACTTAGGACTATTTCCAGCCATGAGGAACCCAAAAGAGCTTTTGTCTGTAGGGGTTATTTTTATTGATATAAAAAATTGAATTTTATTGATTAAAATGTTCAATATATTCACAAACTGTTGATTGAATCATGTAGGAGTAACAATGTTAAACCCATTAGATATTAACATAAATAAAATACTTTTTATGAAGTATTTATGAAAAGGCCATATGCTTTTTAACAAAATAATAATAATAGGGATAGTGTAATTGCTTTAAATTTTTGCAAATTTTGAATTTACAGACCTCTGAGAAGTTCTTGGGATACCCCCAGTTGGTCCTTGGACCACACTTCAAGAAATACTGGCATAAGATATAAGAGAATAAAGATCTGAATAATAAATTTCTCATTTTGTCTTAGCTATGATGTTACTATGTCACTTTAGTCTAATGTTTCTTCAGCCCAGCTCCTGCCAAATGTGTAGGAACATCACCTTCTAGACTTCTGAGTCAGCATGATTTCCAGAAGCAAATCCTTGGAACTTCACTCACAGCTTATCAGGTGTTGAAAGATATGTCATAGACAAGTCATTGCCTTCCACCTATGACTATTTTGTATTCACAATACTGAGATCATAGCATGAATGCTCCACATAAGGTTGGTTGTTGCTTTTTTTAAAAAAAAAGATTAATCAACAGTGAGCCACCATATAATGGACAGGCCATGTGACAAAAAAAGACATGCTTCCTAGCACTCATCAGTGGCATAGCTTAATGGATGAAACATGTTCCTCTGTTAAATTGTACAGGATGGTTAGAAATAATTAGGGAGACACAGTGCTTGAGATAACCAGACCCTATGCCATGAAGAGTTTTATAACTAGCATTTGGCATTGTACCAGGAAACCAAGTTTGCGCAGCCAAAGTGTTACATGGGTCTACCTTCAGTGCATCACAAATAACAATTTGGGAGTAACTTTTCAAGTCACTCTGGGACTTGTATTCAGTTTGGAGACCATATTTATCTCTTGGACTTAGGTTACAGGTATCCTGGCTTAGGGGAAGTGAAATATATTGCTGTTATTTTACAACAGTATACATTGTGGTGATAGTACTTTTTAGAGAAACTTGAACTATTTAGCCGTGTCATTTGTATTTTATCCTATCTCCTGTACAGTATTAATAGCAATTTGAAAACAGAGATGAACCCTGCCTTAAGCAAACTAGGAAAAGAAAGAGAAGGATGTGAAGGATGAAATAAATTATTAAAGTTTAGTTAACAACCAAAATGTGATGTTTGAATTCTCTTTGGTGGTGTCCTAATTTAAAAGCAGCTGGTACAATAAATAAGTCAACAGTGCACAACCTCAGTGCACGATTTCAGGAGAAAAACAAATTCCTTGGAGGTCCTCATTGTCTAACAAATATAATGATTGGTCTTCACCTTGTCATAATGTTCTTCTTAGGAAGTAAGAGGTCTCCAAAGATCCTTGATCTCTTGGTCAGCAGAGGAGATCTTCTGCTTTCTTTCCCCCACAGCCTTTCCTATTCTTCTTATCCAATTTTTCAAATTCAAGAGTATCCACCTTTTTGAATATATAATATTAACCCCTTTATCCTGTTTCAGTTATTCCAGTGAAAGAAATACATTCTTTGAACCTCTCTTGGGCTCTTCCCCCACAGGAAAAGAATTACAAGTAAGAAGTGGAATTTAGACAATCTTCCATTTATATATTTCAGTAATGAGAAGTCAGATTTGCATCCATCACATAATTAAGAATATTATTTTCTATTGTCTTGAGTCTTGTATTCCCCAACCTGTTATACAAAGCAATAATGAATAGCTGTGCTCAATTCTTTATTAGTCATCGACCAAAGCAAAATAAGCAGGATTTAAGGATACATGGTCCCAGTGAAATGAATATCCAGTTCATTCTAAATGCAGTGAATAAATAATAGATTAATAAACTCCAAATCAAGTCACTAATCAACTGTCTCTGGAGGGCAATTATATGCATTGGGAAACATGATTTAGGAAAGGGCAAGAGAATAAGTAGAGATATCATAAGATATTAAGAAGGTCTTTTATAAAAATGAGCAGTCCTGACTTAATTCCTGCAAGGAGAACTGACAGATGCCTCCTGTTTTTGATTAGAACACCCCATGAATATGAACTCCTTTTTCATATTAGTGTAGTTTCACTGGTCTCTATCAATTAAGTATCCCTTGAGTCAAGTTCAAATCCTGTTGACTTATATGAACATGTCAATGTTCTTTACTCAGAAGCTATACAGATGGAGTTTGCCATTGTCTTCTTCTCTGAAGGTCTTTGTCTCATGATAGTTCTGAAGTTTAACATGGCTACTTGTTTCTAACTAGTCTATATTTCTAATGCATAGGGACATCTGAGTAGAGGCAGTTGCACCATTCAAGGCTTTGAATAAATCTAATGTGAGAAGTGATCATTTTGTTCACATTAAGTTTGGTCACATGATCAAAATATGAAGTCTTGGCAACTGGCATATATTTATGACAGTTGCACTTTCCCGAGGGTCATGTGATCATCTTTTGTAATCTTGCCAGGCAGCTTCTGACAAGCAAACTCAATACGGGAAGTCAGATTTGCTTAACAACTGCATGCTTCACTTAACAGCTGCAGTTGGCAAAAATGTCATAAAATGGAACACAACTCACTTAACAACTGCGTTGCTAAGCAACAATATTTTGGGCTCAATTGTGGTTGTAAGTTGAGAACTTATCTGTATATTATTTTATTTTCCAATTGTAATAAATGACACAGCTTTTAAACTTAGTGTTAATCCTCCCTAACAAAGTACTGATTATCAAAACAGACTAGAATTTTAGCCCTTTCCACCCACTTGACTTCCAGGTGACTTTCCAATCTGAAATAATGTAGTATTTATTGAATGTACCAAAAAGTAATACAGTTTTTTTTAAAAAAAATAAAGGAAACATTTCTTCTTCTAATCAAACTTTTTAAAAATAAGTTGATGCTTAATGTTTTCCCCAAAAACTTTTAGGGTGAAGCCACTGCATTATATCTCTTGGCTGATAGGACATGAAGGCAGTGGAAGTGTGCTCTCGATTCTTAGGAAGAAGTATGTCTAAAAAAAATTATATCGCATTATAATTCTCGACCTAATTTCAAAGCCCTCTGCAAGAGATCAGACCTGTACATAGATCTCTATTTTCTTCATCCACATTTTATCATTTAAGAATGGAAAAACTTGTCTGAAAATAAAACAATTATAGGTGTTAAAGATTGTGGCCATGTTCCTAATGTCAGGGTTCCAAGTAATACATCCATAATAAACAGAGTTCTGAGGCAAGTAGGTTCCTCAAAGAACTGGTTTATTGGACATACCATATTGGCATAAGCTAATGAAAACCTACTCTGAATATTCCTGCAGTTTTCACCTAATTAAGAGTAAAAGTTTCTCCCTTTTCTCAAACAGACAGTCACATGGTCCAATCAGGGTCCCATCCAGTTGTCAGGCAACATTGCTTCTCCTCTACCCAGCCACCTGTGGGAATGTCCTTGGTTCCCAGAAGAAAGCATTTTGTTTTGACTACAAGCCAGCTCTATTTCTATTCCCCTCTCCCTATCCCTTAGCTCCAGTATGGCAACACTGAAGCCTCAAAATGGCCTCGGTCAGGTCAGCTTCAGGGTTGACACCTAATCCTGACCTTTCTGCAGTTTTCAAGCAATGCTTGTTGAAAATATATTACTTTTTAGTTGGTTAGAAAGACTGTATACTAAGGGTCTTCAAACTTGGCAAGTTTAAGACTTGTGGACTTCAACTCCCAGAATTTCTGAGCTAACATGACTGGAGGAGGAATTCTGGGAGTTGAAGTCCACAAGTCTTCAAACTGTTAAATTTGAAGACCCCTACTGTATACTGATTAAGCAATTTATTAAATGCATATGCATAATACCAAACACGTAATATAAGTATCTTTTTGAGAATATTAAAGGGCCCGCAACATTATTTATCATATTTATATTTTTGAAAACCTACTTTGCAAGAACGCACTTTTAGGAATATAACCAGATTAAATGTTTAGTTAATGTTCGCTGTTTACAATATGAATATTTATTTACTTTAATCATGGCTTTATTTTCACAATAGGTTTTGGGCTCTTGCCTTATATGGAGGAAATGGTGAGACAGGATTCGAACAAAACTCTACCTATTCCATCTTCAGCATTTCAGTGACTTTGACAGATGAAGGCCTTAAGTATTTCTATGAGGTCAATTATTACTATTATTCTAATATACTATTGTATTGTAAATTCTACAAAGATCAATGAAATAACTTGAAAGGGGAATAGAAGATTTCTTTTCTTTATACAATGGGTTAATTCCAAATGTTTGTGATGATCTGTCATCTTCTAATATAGTATCTTGCATTTAATAGAGATCTATAAATGGTTTATACAGAGGATAAAGCAAGGAGTGAAGATTCATATTTTGTGACTAGTTACACTTTTGGAAATGATTGAGTAAAACTATTTTTGCAGTTTGTTGGAGATTTAGCGATATTTATCAGTAATGAAGGTGAAGAAATTGACAATTCTTTTGAAATCAATTCTGGTTGCTAGATCCTCTATAACATAAGTCTTCCTCAATAGTCTATGTATTTATGATCTGTTGGACCCATAAATGAATTCATGAAAATTGTATGGGGTCCAAACAAAAATCCCACAAAATATTTTTCTTCTCCAACTCTAGAATTACACCATTATTGGGTATATCATCAAAGCACACACACGATTTTAGTGGCTGCCATCCATACTAAAAGTATCAAAAACTCAGAGAAAAGATTTTTAGTCCATTTGTACTACCAGTCAATGCTAAGTGAGATAATGTTTGTGGAGAAAATAATTTCTGATTGGGGATGCCAGAACCATAAGATATCAGAAATTATCAGATGTTAGAGCTACAATGACAAAACAATACTTTTTTGTTAGTTTCTCTGGAAGATTAATCCTGGCTTATTAATTGTGAATGCTGCCCTGGTTTGGAGTCAAATACATCTCAAAGTAACTTCTTTACCATCCATTTCTTTACCTTCAGGTTATTCATCTTATATTTCAGTATTTAAAGATGTTGCAAAAAAATGGACCAGAGAAAAGGTATTTACCTATTTTTTAAAATGTTATGACTTTGCTAGTCATTTCTTATTTTGTATTTAATACATTTTCAGTACATATTGTAACCAATGCTGTAAATAAGAAAAGTTTAAGAATGCATATTAAACATATTAATCTTCAAATCAAATCATCAGGTTTTGTATATCAAATCAAATCAACATATGCAAGATGTACAGTAATAGTGTTTGAAATGTGGAGGATAATCTCTTTGACAGCAGTAATAAACAATGGTATGTAAATGATTATATAAGGTTTCATATTAATAAGGAATAGATCTCTAAATGGCATTCCTTCCAACAAAAGTTAGATTTCATTTGATGTAAGTGTTAGTCATCTGTTCAAAACCATAACATCTGTCTCTATTTCTCATATCCTACAAGAATGACAGTTAGGAAGAATACATATAGTCCTCAACTTACAATAATTAATGCAGTGATTTACTTAACAACAGTGACAAGGAAGTAAAATGGGATAAAATCACTTAACAACTGTCTCACTTAGCAACAGAAATTTTGAGCTCAATTATGGGCAGAAGTTCAAGGATTACCTTATCTTTCTGATGTGTAGATTTAAGGTCCAAGAATAGTGCAACTACTACAAATACTGTTGAGAATGTTTGAGATTGTAGTCCAAACATTTCAAAGATTCCCCAAGATGGGAAACAGCTGTTCTATGTGGTAATGGTCAGAATTTATTTTTGTTTTGCAGAATATGGGAAGAGATTAAGAAGATTGAAGCTAATGAATTTTGTTTCCAGGAACAGGTATATGTTTGCTTCCAGTATCCAATATGCCTGCAGTATCACTGGAAATATTGGCACATTATTTTAGATAATGGAATTCAAATGATTCTACTGTGAATTGTGATATGTTTCAATGCTAAGTTTTAAGAAGCTTTAATCTTTTGACTTTATTATTTCTTCATTGTGTTTTCCATATCTCCAGACAGACCCAATTGAGTTTGTAGAAAACATATGTGAAAATATGCACCTCTTTGAAAAGGAAGACCTGCTAACAGGAGATCAACTACTGATTGAATATAATGCTGAAGTAAGTAGAGCCCACATGTGTCTGAAAAAAAGTGAAAGGAAAATCACACCTTTTCCACTCTGATGCCATCCAGATATATGATTGCAATTCTTAGAATTCTATAAAAGCTTACAATAGCTCAGAAGTCTAGATTTTGTAGATTGAAGGCATCTAGATGGCCTCAGCTGAGGAATTTACTCTAGAAACATTAACACTAAGTGTTTGCTTAGTTAAAATATTTGTGTACATTTCCTGATCCAAAATGTAGTGAAGCTTCTTTAAAGTGTAACTCTAATGGCAATGGTAAGATTTTATTTTTATTTTATAGGTAAATACAACCACACTCCTAACCAATCAGCCAGTGAGTTTCAATGGGTTGATAATATCCCATAATAATTTCCCATAATAATTCTTATGTCATGGCATTAAAAAAGTCAGTTTAAGAATCAAGAGGCAACTTTTATGAAAAATTAACTAACAGAGAATGGATTGATTTATTCTTTTATATTTGCAGATCATTGCTGATGCCCTTAATCATCTCACTCCTGAAAAAGTAAACATCTTCCTCTTATCTCCTTCCCACGAGGGACAATGCACCAAGAAAGAAAAGTGGTTTGGGACACAATATTGTCTGTTAGGTAAAGTGGCCATTTGTGTTATTACTGGCTTGTAACCATGTGCTTCAAAACATCTCAGAGCAAAGATGTTACAAATGGAGCAATTTGCTGCATTAAATTTCATATGAATTGTTTAGTTACAAGAATTTTCCTTGTAAGAATCCAGAATTCAGCGTTTTCATTTTATTCATATGGCATGGAACATGGTAGCTCTTGCTGTCTTGTGGCATTGGCCATGCCGACTGTGTCCTGTCTCAGTTTGTGAACATACACATGCAGACACAGTTTCTATGGTGTTAAGCAGATAATAGTAGACAATACCATAAATCAGAGTCTGTACAAAGAGAGCTTATCAGAATAATTCCGTTTGAAGTTTAAGCAGCAAGAGAGTGATCCAAATACAATCCATAAACCAGAGTGCTGAGTCTAGCAGTCAGCCAATTCAAAAGTCAAGGGTTCAAGAGTAAGTAAACACAGAAGCAAAAGTCACAAACTATGATTAAATAATGAAATTAGATTATATGAAAACAAAGTAAAAGTTTTGAAATTTGGGAAACATAAAATTGACAGCTTCCTTCTTTTCCTGGGTGTTTCTGGTATTAAAAGAGTCTAGCTGTCCTCAGAAAGGGAGGGTTGTATGCACAATTTGGAAAGCTTATAGAATTAAAATTGAGAAAACTAGAGATTGCTTGAGTCCATAGAACCAGTTGTTATGATTCTGCATAGTTCGTAGAACCAGCAAATCATGCCCCTGGCTGTCCCTGCCCCTCTCTGCCCATCCCTCCCCCTCCCCTCCCCACCCAGTCCGTCGTTATTGCGCATGCATGACATTGCGGGCATGCCCAACATCACTGACTGTATTCTTCCTGCCCAGTCACTCCTTAAGATCTTTCTTTCTTTGTCTTCCTCCCAACGATCAGCTGTTCCTCGCTATCTTACTGCTTCGCCTAGGAGGTTTCCCTGAGGCCCAGGAGGCAAAAAAAATGGAGCGGGGGGGTCTGCAAAAAACCCAGTCACATGGCCACACCCATCTAGCCACTCTCACCTAGCCATGCCCACAGAACCAGTAGTAAAAATATTTGCATCCCACCCCTGCTTGGGTTTAATTTAAGCTAAATTCTGTGCACCACTGAATCTAAGACTAATTCTTGTCTTGAAGTACTCTCTACTAAATCATTCATTCTGAGTTGTGTTACATTCACAGACATTGAACCATATTGGAGCAAATTGTGGAACAGTGATTTCCCTCTCAATCCAGATTTACATCTGCCACAAGAAAATAAATATATAGGTTAGTACTACAACCACATGGCCTTGTTCAATTTAATAGCATTCTTATTATGGCACTGGGTTAAACCATTAACCCACCACTTGTACACATTGGTTGCTCTAATATCTTTTGGGGATCAAGGACTATAAATATAATAAATAAAATAACAAATAATAGACTTGGATACATCAGCCAAGATTTTCTTTTTTTTCCCCTAGTACTTCCCACTCTACGTTTATGGGGCTCAGATTTTTTTCAAAAAAGTTTTTCTTCAACTAATCTAAACCTCAGGTTTTAATGTTTTTGCCTGAAAATGGTAGGAAATTATGAGTGAATTTTGGCAATTATAGTCAGAACTTTAGGAGGTAATTATAGAAGTTTGCATGTCCAAAGATTCATGCAAAGGTTATGAAGATTATATGCAGCAATCTAGCAGGCAACTAAATCCACGAATAAATATTATCTTCAGTATTATAATTTTCCACTTTTATCCCCTATTTTAGCCACAGATTTCTCTGTGAAAGAAACAAGTATTCATGCTCCAGAATATCCTACCAAAATAATAAACACACGTGAAGGGTGTCTATGGTACAAGGAAGACAATAAATTTGGTGTCCCCAAAGGTAAATTGTATAACTATAAATGATTACATCTATGGAAAAGATATAGTAAGATATCTCATCAAGGTATTAATGTTCTTTAATTAATTGCTCAAAGCAATCAGCACTTTGGAAAGCTCTTTGTCATGGAAAATCTCCTCACTGCATCCTTTGGGGAAACATGTGAAAAAAACTTAGGATAAATATTTAACAAGAAGGTGATTTAAGGTAAATCTACCCAAAGAATTGACATATTTAAAGTGCATTTGTTTCATATACATTGTTGAAACAACCATTTTGTTCAAATGAAATTAAAAGCTGTGGTTAACAATCAGTTCCACCCATTTATTAGTATTTATTGGGGGGTGATGCTGGGCTTAGGGAAGTTTGTTTATGTGTGTCTGTCTGTCTGTCTTCTCTTTTCTGTCTTTTTCCCTCCCCCTTATCCGTCTCTCTGTCTCTGTCTCTATGTCTCTGTGTCTCTGTGTCTATCTCTGTGTCTGTCTCTCTCTCTGTGTTTCTCTGTCTTTGTCTCTCTCTCTGTCTCTCTCTGTCTCTCTCTCTCTCTCTCTTACACACACACACACACACAAAAGACACAGACAGACAGAGAGACAGACACAAACACATTAAGATGATCAAGGGAATGAAGATCTTCAAGTCTGGTCACCACTAAAAATGATGGTTTCAGAAAGCACAAATTTGTGATGTTTAATCTAACTAAACAATCCACAATTGGTGTAGAAGAAATTTCAGTGACACTTTAAAAATATAGATGTATGTACATAGTCATCACAATTTTTATATTCTTATTGCTTTTCCAACTGATTCATTTTTTTTTCTCCAGGATTTATCTGTTTCTACCTGGTATCACCAATAATATTACAGTCTGCATTGAAGTAAGCATTTTTATAATTGACTGGTTGTATTAGTTTTTTAAAAATGATAAAAGATTTCACTGTACTGTTAGGTTTCAATAACACATATACACCCTTGTATGAAGTAATTTAGATTTGCCTTGATTGAACAAAGATCTTGAAGCAGAATACTGGATTCAGGATTGGTGCAATGTTCACCAAAGCCTTGAGATCTGAAGATCTTTCAGTACATGGAAAGGGGGCTTCAGGTTGCATGGCTTTGAGATTGTCCTCAGCATTTTCCAGAGCTATGTACTCTGGAAGGACCTTTACCAAGCAATCAGGAAAAGGCTCCATATTTGCTAGCTTCAGTGCACACTGTGTGATTCATTGAAGTTGCTGATCTGGAAGAACCTCAACAAGTATTAAGATTACTACTTCAGGCACAGAGAGCCAGTAATCCTATGCCATTTGTTAAAGTCAACCAGCCTGGAAGCCCTTTGACCAATGTTGCAAAAGAAGGTTGAGAGATGCTTTGTTCTGCAGAATTTACCAAAGACACCTCTCAGTTTTTATTTTATAGTCTTTTTTTTCTAGAGTGATTGAAAGATCACTTGAATCTTTATTGAAGCGAAGCCATCGCTCCAAAGTTTTGCACTAGAATGCATAAAAGCAATCAAAATTGTTTCTATACCTTAAATTCACTCAGTATATCTTGAAGAGAGAAAAAGCTCATAAATGTAAAAATGTCTGTAATTTTGGAAAATGACTGGATTATCTATTTTTCCCATTGCAGTTTCATTCTTCCAAACAGATTATGTCGAAGGGAAATTTTCTATTTCTCCCGTAAAACATGAAGACATGACAACTCTGCCATTTCAACTTATGTTAATTCACTTTATTTTCCCCTTAACCAGCATGGTGCTATTTGATACTTTTGTCAGCATCCTCAGCCATAACCTTGCCGAACCAGCATATGAAGCTGATGTTGCTCAGTTGGAATATAAAGTGATGGCTAAAGAGCATGGCTTGACCATTAGAGTGAAAGGCTTTAACCACAAACTACCTGTGAGTGATCCTTACTTCTTCATAATCTACTTCCATTACAGTGACTGTATATATTTTTAAAAAATGATGATCACCAGAACAACTTATCTGAAATGAAAGCGTATAAGACATGGAAGTTCAGGTAGTCCTCAACTTATGACCATTTGTTTTATGACTGTTCGGAGTTACAGTGGCCTAGGACAGGCATTTTATGGCCATGAAGTGCTTCCAGCTATTGTAAAATATTCCTTCTCCTTTAATCCTTTGGCTAGGTTTTGGGTGCTTGGCAATCCTATTCTTCTCTTCAAGGGGCAGATTCAGGTTTTGGAAAGTTTGTGAGGCCTATTAGAAGCTGGTTTAATTTTACAGAATATAGCCTTTCTAATATTGGACTACATTTAATTTTCTTTGTTCCACCTCCTTTAACTGAACATCAAAGATGCTAGATTTTAGATCCTTCACTATCTAGTATATAGACTGATATGCTTGTGCTTTGGACCAAGAGTTGTGAAATGTTTAATGTGGTATCTTTAGTCTTTTATTTCATAAAATGTTTTTCTACTTGAATTTTACTTTTCTTTCTAGTTGCTGTTTCAGTTGATAATCAATAATTTATCTGAATTGAAGATCACACCTTCAAACTTTCAGATAATAACAGAACAGCTGAAAAGGTCATATTTTAATTATCTCATCAAAACAGATACACTGGCCAAGTGAGTGTTTTTAAGTTTTAACTTCATGGGGAAAAATGACCATGTTGGGGTTTAATTGTATAAATTCACTACAACAAAAACAAAATAAATAACAAAACTAGTTTCAAGCCTATGAGTTTTAAAGTTGTGTGCTAGTGGCTAAATTCATAGATGATATGGGCAATCAATAACTTTCCCCAGGCTAGAAGAAACATTTGGCCTTGAATTAACAAACCAGAAGATGCACTTCAAACATTAGAACCAAGGTCATAAATGTGAACAATAACTGAACAAAAACTAGATTTGATTTTCTTTAATTAAAAGTATATTCAGGCAATTAGTTTCCATTAATGTATGACCTGTCATATGCCTAATTGTTTGTCACATCAAGGCTGTCACAAATTGGAAAATTTTAGAAAGGTTTTGAACAATGTTATCCAATGTTTTAGAGTAGAGAAATGTGAGTGCACATTATGCAGCTTCTGCTATGGAGGTGCACTTTCTCTAGCATTGGAACCCAATATTCTGCTTGGCCTTCATATGAGTAAGTCACTGTTCACATACAGAAGTTCCATGTGTTTGGTGGTGGGACACTGGGAGAGGAGTGGAAGCAATCTTGCCTCAATACCTAATTGAACAATATGTGAATGGAGTTTGATTATTACGGCGCTTTCAGCATTTAAAAAAAACTAAGAATCCAGAATTAATACACATTTACTGATACATCTTCATTTTGGAATTTTCAGAGACATACGACTATCAATATTGGAGCATGGCAGATGGTCATTAATAGAGAAATACCAAACTTTAATTAATGGTATTTCTATAGAATCCCTGACAAAATTTGTGGGTGCTTTCAAATCAAACCTGTGGATAGAAGGACTCGTCCAAGGAAATTTTACGCAAAATGTGAGTAGAAAATCCATTTAGATATGGGATGGTGAAGGTCATCAGCTGGTACCAAGAATTAGGATTCCCTAACTTTTATAGCCTTTTAGAACCTATTGTTCTACTAGATATTTATTAAGTGATAAATCTTTTATAATAATAAATCCCATCTTTATTTATAACTTGTATTTTATTATTTTATTTGATTTTATTATTGATCCTGAGAGGCTCAGGGCTGACTCAGCCTTCCATCCTTCCAAAGTCAGTATAAAATGAGGACCCAGATTGTTGGGCGGCAATATGCTGACTTCGCAAACAAATTTAATAAATAAATAAAAATAATGAAGTCAATATTATAGAATACATTTTCTCATATAGCTTTATTAATCTAGCCTATAGTCTTGGAGTTTCTTGATAATCCTTGATACAAAAACTGTTTAATATTAAGACAAAATCACTTTGCCTATGTTTTTTTTTCAAATTTATTACCTTCCACAATTTGTCTCTTAGGAGTCAAAGGAGTTTATGAATTATGTCTCTGGGTAAGTATTGCAATTGGATTCTCCCTAGTGAATAAAAGACATCGCTTTTTTCCATAACTACATGGTAGTTAGCATTATTTTCACAACACTAAACCATAATTTGCATTGGAAACTTAAGTCTTTATAGTTACCAACCTTTTTAGTATACGTTTAGTACAGTTGTGTTGTATTATTTATTTATTAGGGTTGTATGCCGGCCATCTTGGAGGCATTCGTTTAAGAACACCTGCATTATTATAGTGTTTGTTTAAATCTCTATATTTAAAATCTCTATTTTTAAAATTATTTTCTACCAATTATCTTAATTAGCAAAACAAGTTTTGAAATTCCAGATTTTTTTTTTCTTACTATAAAAATTATGTATTATTTAATGTCAACTTGCATTAAATTAGACCAACTTGGCCAATTTAAAATTCCAGCATAATTTTCATACTAAAGCCATCTACTGTTTCCATGAGCTTTTGCTATATGTCAGCAAAGTAGATTCCACATCACCATAGCAGGGAGGTTTGCTGAATCAAATCCTGCATTGCATTTATTATTCAGCAAAGATGGTTCAGACATCCCATTCTAATATTTGGAAGCAAAGAGACCTCATTGTGGTCTACAACTACAAAGGGCATTGTGGAAGGTATAAACACACCTTTGATTATGACCTTTGTCAGACGACATAGCAATGCAACTGTAGGGCTAGGTCTTTTGAAGACTGATATGGGCTAAGAGACAGGACCCAACAGAGCAAATTGAGGAAAACTGATCTATTCTGCCAATGTAGCTGAAACTCAGGTTGCATACAGGAAACCCCCAAAGCACCTTCTCAGTCCTTAAGAGTGACAGCAGGTCAAAAGCCAGACTACTGAAAGATGCAGAATATTGAGATTGCAGGAAAATGCAGTCTTTCTTCCTTGGGAATAGAAACTTAGGAGGTTTTTTAGAACTGCTGTTGAACAAACCAGATTTCTGAAATTCTAAACAACAATGGCAGACTGAGTGCTATAGCTTGCCGTTAGAAAATGACCCACTGCTAAAATATGAATATTTTGTGTTATCCTCTGTTAGAACTTTTCCCTGTATCTGCAACTACTTGGAATCAAATTGGTTTGTATTTTTCTGCTGGTTTGACTTGAATTTTGGACCTACAATGCATCTTACTTCTGCCTCATTCCTTGGTTGCATTTTCAAAGCAAGTTTTGTTTACCTACCGATGTACCGATTCTTTGGCAGGAAAAAGATGCTTTCTAAGTCCTACAAACTCCTATACTGGTAAAGGAAAATATTCGTAGATGAAGGTTGAAATGAGGGGTCCTTTGTGCTTTCTGAGCTTGGTTGTTTTCTTGCAGATGTTTCATTACCCAAACTAGGTAACCAGTGCATTGATGACTTATCTAGTTTGGGTAATGAAACATCTGCAAAAAACCAACCAAGCTCAGAGAGCATGAAGGTCCCCTTGTTCTTTGAGGATGCTGTGATTATTCACCTGTCAGTGAAAAAAATGAGATATCAAAAAGCATAATCAGGGAGTTGGACTGCTTTTTTTAGGGAGATTTTAGTATGGAGAATAATTTTTCCATATAAGCTGCTTTGTTTGTTTGTTTGTTTTGTCTCCTTCCTTCTCCAGAAAATTGCAGTTCCGTCCTCTAATACACCCGTGTCCCATTCAGTTCCGAGTGATGGAGTTGCCTAATAGTCACATCCTATGTAAAGTTAAATCTCTTCACGTTGGGGATGCAAACACTGATGTCACAGTCTATTATCAGGTGAATTTTATCTCAGGATTTGCAATGGATGATAAGCTGTATAATTATTTATATCATGTTATTGTGCTTCTTAGGCTGTTTTATCATGTGGTAATTTTTTAAAGTGATACTTGTACCATTTTATTTTTGTCTTTTAGTCATAAATAAAAAGTATAGCATTGAATGAAAATAATACATTCATATAATAGTTTATCCTATAGTTATATTCTATTTTTGAGTTTTTAAGGAGAATATTATTAACATCACAATAGTTACCTTCTTACTGATTCCATATACCTATCCCACATTTCTTAGTCTGTTACTGAAATAATTTATAACTGGAAACTCCTTATAGTTTTACATGAGGCAAAAAATGCACTTACTGTATAATTTGTGGGTATGGTGATTTAAAAAAAATGGATAGCAAAAAAAAAAGAGTTTATTTGCAACCAAAAGTAAGAGATAATTTTGTAATTGTATTTATATTTGCTGCAAAGGAAAGTGAAAGCTTCTTTTTTCTATTTCTTTTGAAGCATAAAATGACATTATTAAGGAAAGGGTAGAAAATAAGGTTTTTGAATGAGTGATTGTCAAATAGAGCAAGGAGAGGGTGTCAGAAAAAAAAGAACCCCCAAAACCATGATGGTGATAGAAACCAGTAGTAATAGATTAGATAGATTACCAGGAGTAATCAAGACTTTGTATCTTTTTTTTACATGTGTTAACTGCAAAAAAGGGGGTCTTTAGTCAAACATTTATAGCCATCAATGTGACGTTTTCAACTTGCCCCATGGATATCTTTTGACATCACTGTTGTCAAACACTGCCAGTCTTTTTCTCCCAATCCCTTCCTTCAAATGGAAAATGTGAGCATTGCAAACAAAAAATAAAATAGTTTAACCAAGATGATTGGCGGCTTTGGTGATCCCGTGATCTGAGTTCTTTAGCAAAACTAAGGGCAAGAATATATTAAAAGCATTCTTATAGTATCTTTTCATTACATTTTGAAATAAATACCATATACCTAGGCAAATCATTAACCTACTATTATCTAAATTTTTAGACTGGAGCTAAGAAATTAAAAGACTATACACTCACAGAACTGCTTGTGGTAAGCTCTAAGTGCCTATAACTTTAAAAACTAATGCCTGAGTTTGTTCCTTCGGCTTCCTCTTTCTTATCCGTCCTGGTGTGCATAAATTTTAATTTATAAGATGAAGGAAAGACTATTGTATTTTTTCAACTGCTTTGTAAGCTCTTTCACCAGTTCTTAGTTGTAATTTAAAAGTGTACTTCTTATCATCCTCACCTTTATATCTCTCATTCTAAACATTATAGAAGCAATTTTGTCAATCTATGGTGAAATAAAATCAGGAGTTTGATAGCACTTTTTCCAGCTAGCAAATTTTATTAAAATGAACAACATACCTTGAGCTGAAGTTCACTTTATCCAATGCAACAAAAGCTTATCCCTTTTAATAAAAAATTGTTACTTAGCAAAAGTGCTATCAGCTTCTTCATGTAATTCTAGATACGTTTCAAAAGAAAGACACAATTGTACAGTTTTCAGCCTCAGTGGTGCAGAGTGCTGTACTGCAGGCTACTTCTGCTGACTATCAGCTGCCTGCAATTGGGCAGTTCAAATCCCACCAGGCTCAAGGCTTACTCAGCCTTCCATCCTTCTGAGGTGGTAAAATGAGGACCCAGATTGTTGGGGGCAACATGCTCTGTAAAACTGCTTAGAGAGGGATGTAAAGCACTACATAAGTCTAATTACTATTGCTTTTTTAATATCTTCTCCCCTTTATAAGGAAAAAAAAACAGAATTATGCAGTGGCATGTATAATTTTATAAATATATGAGTTAAGCAGACTACAGTATTTCACTTCTAACTCTGTGAAATTTCAGATGCACATGGAGGAACCATGCTTTGATTTCCTGAGGACCAAGAATACACTGGGGTGAGTTTTCCACTTCTAGTCTTGTGGAAGTATCTGATCATAGACAGTAGTTTTTATATCTATAGCGTTGGTTCCTCTTTCTTCCTCCCTGTACCTTTCTATCTAAATATAAACATACAGAACAGCCTTTTATATTAAACATGATGTATTTCTGCATTTTTGCAAGATTTTTCACTCTCCAAATAATACCTTTGGAGGCAAAATAATTATCAAGATAATTAGCATAGCATATAATTGACAGAAATTAAGAAAAATGTTTTAAGACATAGATGGACACACCTTTATCCAATTGAGTCATTTCAAAAGCTACTTGCAACCAATGTACATCTGTCTCTGGTATACTTTCTGGGAGGGAAGGAAGGAAGGAAGGAAGGAAGGAAGGAAGGAAGGAAGGAAGGAAGGAAGGAAGGAAGGAAGGAAGGAAGGAAGGAAGGAAGGAAGGAAGGAAGACTTTTTTATGTAAGATTAGTGGGAAAACCCCAAAATAACAGTTATTAATTAGGAAACAATGTGAAAACCTAATTATTCCCTTCCTAAACTGTAATCTATCCATGTTTAACTTAAAAGTAAGTTCATCTGAAATGACTGCTTTTAAACAACAAGTCTATAAGATCATTGTTTCTTCAATCCTGTCTTGCTGGCTGGGGAATTCTGGAAGCTGAAGTCCTCCTCACATCTTAAAGCTGCCAAGATTGAAAAATACTGCTATAAAGTATTTCCCTACTCCCACTTTTGAAGGGCAGATTTAAAAAATGCCATAACTCTGGTTTTAGGCTTCCCACCATCCCATCTGTGAATTAGGTCCTTCCTTAATGAATAAATTTGCCATCCTGGATATTAGCCGAGAATAAGCAATACCTAACAAAATGTCTTCTAGCCTGGTACCTTTTAGAAGTTTGACATTGCAACCTCAATGGGGATGATCTAACATTGGAGAAAGAATCCAGGGACAGCTAGACTTAATCCCACTGATCGAGTGGGCCATCACTGTCTCTCCCTTGAAGTCTAAGAAATAGATAGGCTTTGGTGAAATCACTACTTCAAGGCTATAACTCTAGTAAATCACTGAATGTTGGCTTCCATGAAGTTTCAATAAGCATATGGAAGAATGGGTTTAATAGGAAAATGAATGTATATTAATACATCCTAATTAATAGTCTGCATAAAATGACTTCTGATTCTGGATATTGTTCTGTTCATTTGCTTTAGTTACCATGTCTACCCTGCTACAAGAAATACTTCTGGGATCCTGGGTTTTTCTGTTACCGTAACAACACAGGCAACCAAATATAAGTAAGTCTCTCTTTTTTCATAGCAAGTAAATGTTGTATTATTGTTTCCATCTTACAACTCTATGAGTTCTGGAACTCTTAATAGCTAATCATCCTTGAAAAACTCTGACATGTTTAAAACTGCTAATTCTCCATTACAAATGTTTCTGCTGCTTTCTTTTAAAGCTGAGAGGTTTAATGTATTTGCTGCGATATATTTCCAAAACAAGCCTACCTACTTAAATTGTCTGACCTATAAAGAGACAGGAATGCCTGTCTAATTTATGGCCAAGATCCAGATACATTAAAACGAAAGTTACTGGTTCATAGCAGTTACTAAATTAAACTCCACAGCATACCTTCACTGAATTTTAGCTGGATTAGGATTTTTCTAAAAATGAAATTTGACTTTAGCTTGACATAACAAAAACTGACATTATCTTATACTGCCCTAAAGTTCATAAATTACTTTCAAATATACATGTCAGCCTTAATTTTTTTGCATCATCAATTTAGAAGATCTGGGGGTAGCGTATTTCCATGTTATCTAGACAACAACCAAGCATATTGCAGGGAACTTTAATTTGAACTAGGGAGACGGCAAATCTTTCTGAGAAAATTCACTACTATTATCACTCTCTTTTTTAAATAAAGAAGGATCTTTATATGTGCATAAATATTTATGCATGCACACACAAACACAGAGAGAGGTGTCCTTTTAAGGACAACCCAGGGTTTTTAAAAATAAATGCTTCATGAAAGAGAGTTGAACATTCACCAGAAAAAGAAATGATTATTGTTTAGAAATACTAAAGTGCAGCCTTAGACACGCAGCTTTTCAATATGCAAATTGGGTTCTATTGAGAACGTAAGAGTTGCCAAGGACTTGCTTAAAACTTGCCAAGAAGAGACAAGCAAATAATTATTGGTCTCTCAGCTGGATATTATTTTCTAAAAGTAAACTATTTTTTTTCCCCTATTTTTAGTCTTGATACAGAATGTATTAAGATTTATAGCAACACAAAAGGGAAAACAAGAATACAGTTAGTCTCAATTACAATAATCCATTGGGTTCAAAGTTAAAATGCTTGCTGACAAAAGTGATTTATGACAATTTTTCACATTTGTGACAGTTACAACCTTCGCATGGTCACCTGATCAAAATTCAGGCATTTGGCAACAGATTCATATTTATGACAGTTGCAGTGTCCGGGAATCATGTGACTTTCTGACAAGCAAAGTCAATGGAGAGTCCAAAGTTACTTAACAACTGGGCTACTAACTGAACAACTGCAGCCATTGCAAGGAAGGTTGAAAGAAAGGGGAAACTTCACTTAATAAATGTCTCACTTTGCAACATAAATTTTGGGCTCAGTTGTGGTCGTAAGTCAAGGACTACCTGTGTTTTGATGGAAAATAAAAGGTGGGTAACCAGTTTAGTAGAGATGGTCATCTTCCTTGCCCTTTCAACAGATGGAAGGAATAATTTCACTGGGGAAAATGGCTGAAACCTAATTTTCATTCAACTCTGATGAGTGTCTGATGCCCATCATGGCTTATCTCCCTTAATACAATTGGGATTACCTAAATTCAAATCAATCTATTTGTGAAAAAAATCAGCCATTCGGGTATTCGGACAACAGGAGACACATGAACAATAAATAGGAACTTTATTATGGAGCTTTTGCAAAAGGGAATTCTGCACTTATGGCCACAGAAGACATGTTTCCTAGGAGGGCTGGGGTGTATATAGTTTCAAATATACAGTCTCTGCCCCTTTCCGGGTTCACAATGTATCTCCCTGCACAACATCCCTATTATTGTAGCATACTATCCGTTTCCTCATCCCGTTTACCCATTTCCAGTAATCTCCATCATCAACATGACACTGGACAGGATGACTTGCCAAATATACAACCTTTATACAAATCAGTAGAGAATTCTTACATAATATTCCAGTAAATTATCTTAGATTAACACAGAGGTTAAAAATGGCATTACCATTGCTTTATATTTTTACAGGTATAATTTTACATATCACATTATTGCTTGGTTCCAATTTCTTCCAGATTCTCTACTGTGTAAATTTATTGGTTATGGGTGAGCATCTCATGATTAATCAAATACTTGCTGGCATTAAACACAACTTTGATCAGCTCTGAGTTACAGGAAAGGAGCCTCCACTAAAATCTAGAACTGGAACCTAGACAAGATTAACACTGCACAGGTGGCATTAAAAACATAGATCGCATTATCTCTTTTAAATTTTTTTTTTTAGCTCTGAATATGTTGACAAAAAAATAGAAGAATTCTTTGCACACTTTGAGGAAAAACTCCGGAATTTATCTGAAGAAGAATTTCTTGCTCAGGTATAGATTATATAAATGTATGATTTAGTTTATAGAAAGGTAACCTTATGCTCACCAGATATTTGTAGTTCAAACCTCATTAATTTTAGTTTACTTAATGGCAAGGGATGGTAGAAACTCTAATCTAAAATATCTAGACTAGAGGATGTCAAGTTACTTGCTCCTAGTTTAAATAGTACATTATTTTCAAGAAATTTGTAGCAGTCACCCTGGGTTGTCATAAGAACTCTCTAATTGCACAAATTAATGAATTAAATTTAATTCCAAGCAGATCATGTTCGTAGTATTGGTTGAGTTTATTATTCTGATATTGACACAATGTCCTAGAGAGGATTCATGACAATGGGGCCACTCTAGGAATATCCATTCCTGTCTGCTTAGTTGTCCTTACCCCTGTCCTGAGTGGCAATTGAGAGAAAAGAATATACATATTTTATTTTTAACTTCACTAGATTTCCTAGAGTCATTTTTGAAGCTGGGTAGTCTGGCAATTGACTAAATAAATATTTGCTTTTGCAAACCATAAGGAATACTATGTTTCACAGGTCTCTGCTTTAATCAAGCTTAAGCGCACAGATGACTCCCATCTTGGAGAAGAAGTAGACAGAAACTGGAATGAAGTGATTACTCAACAATATGTCTTTGATAGACTTGCCCGAGAGGTAATAAATGGAATGGATTCTTTCAAAATTTGTAAAGCTTTATGTAGGCAAATATGCATACATAGGCACACATGCTTTCACATACACTTTTTATAATTAAACCATAAAGGCAATCTGGTTTATAAATGAGCAAAAATGGAAAATTGAGACATTTTGTTTTGCTGGCCTAAAGGGACAGAATTGGAGTTTAAGTAGTTCCTGACAAATGGTGAAAAAATGGTTAAAATGGAAAGATAGGAGATCTAGACTTCTTAAAATCATGTTCTGGGAGAAAAATAAATACACAACTCATCACAAGTGTCAACGAACAGCTTGTTTTCCACATGAATATTATCTCATTGTAGGTCATGTGTGAGACAGCAGCAACTGAAGCCTTCAAAATCTCAAAAAGTGTTTAATGGGAAAAAGTCTTAAATGCAGCCTTCACTGCTGTATCTTTCTTTTTTAGCCAGGATTAGTGAAAATAAACATCAAGTCTGCCTTTCTACTCTTAACCCAGAAGGGTCTCTTCTGATCTATTATGCCTCTAATCCTCACATGTTTCTTTATTCCTCTTTTTGTTATATGTCAAAACTATGCATTTATGAGAGCCAATTCTTGGTCCCCAGGGTATTGCAAACATATAATTGTTGCAGAACAGGGATTTCAAAAGACAATTCCTGTACCAGGAATTTGTGCCTGTAGTATATTTTGATTATTCAAATTATAGGTTTTCATTTGGAAGTGTCCCTTAATGGACATGCTTAGGACTTCAACTCCAAGGTGATGCATAATATACAATAAAGATTTATTATAGTATTCAAAATGTGACAAAATAGAATAATAGCAGATTTTGGTTTTGATAAAAAGTTATTAAGTAACTTGAGAATCCATCCTTCTTCTACTATGAAATTACAAATAAAAAACATGACATTCTTAGGCATTTGCCACTTGGGAATTGACTGGCCCAAACTTTTAAACTTCACTAGATATACATAATACTGTTTTGGACATTTTTCCTCCTTAACAGCAGGCAAGTTTGATGAGCCTTGAACCATTTTTCAGTCCAAAGGAGAACGTGAGCTCCTTTTTCAGGAAGGAAGGAAGGAAGGAAGGAAGGAAGGAAGGAAGGAAGGAAGGAAGGAAGGAAGGAAGGAAGGAAGGAAGGAAGGAAGGAAGGAAGGAAGAGAAAGAAAGGGAGTACCTGAGGAAAAGACAGATGGAAAATTATCAAAAAGAGGGCCAACTTAGAATTAAGGAGAAATTTCCTGACAGTAAGAACAATTAATCAATGGAGCAGCTTGCCAAGTTGTGGGTGTTCAACATGGGAGGTTTTTAAGAAGAGATTGGGCAGCCATTTAGAGTGGTGTGGTGGCCTAGAGATGGAGCTCTCACTTCACAATCAGGAGGCTGTGAGTTTGATCTTAGGTAGAGGCAAACATTTATCTCTCTGGGCACAATGAGAATATATCTGATGAACAAACCTCTGCATTGGTGATAGGAAAGGCATCTGGCCATTAAACACTCTACTTGTTCCATCCAGTTGCCCAGACTCCACCCCGCAAGGGATTATGGGGTCATTAAAAGAAGATGATGATTGGGCAGCCATTTGTCCAGAATGGTTCAGGGAGAGAGGAGGAGGAGAAGCAGAAGGGGTAGGAAGAAACAACTTGCTTGGAAACCTATGCTAAAGAAAGTCTTGTAATGTTCCCATCTCAAATTTAGTACAGAATATATATGCATGGCTGATTGTTCTAGTTAAGACAAACTGATGGGATTGAAGTGGGCAGAGTGTTTCTTTTTTCAAATACTACTTCATGCTGTGTGAAAATCTCACTGCTGCGGGCTTCCTGCTTTCCTTTTCCCTATAAAATAAACAGTGCAAAATTACCATCTTCTGGACTTTTGTTTGAAGCATGCCTTCTGTTCTTATAAGGTAAACAACAAAATTGAGCCAAAGTGGTGATACGGTAAAATTTGCATATATTTGCTTGTTGATTCTACGGAATTCTGTTCTCTGTGGCTTATAGATTGTAGCACTGAAAAGTCTTAGTAGAGCCCAGCTGATTGACTGGTTCCTACATTGCAGGAGAAAACACAGGAGAGTGTTGAGCATCCATGTAAGTATTTCCAAAATCACTTACACACACTTAAGGAGAAGCAGAAAGAGAAATGAAAAAGCAAAAAAAATGATAGAAAGAAAATAGATTAAATTAACAATTCTGGTCTTCCGCATTTTAGGATTCAACACCAGCTCCCACCTCCCTGTTAAGCAATCGATAAAAAAAATTTCCAACAAGGTTCTGACTAACCTTCAAATAGAAAAAAGATTCTCCATCTCTGTTTTTTTAAAAATAAATATTTTTGCCACCAGCAGAATGGAAATCATACACTACAAAGCTGCTTGCCACTTTTGCTTCTGTTTGCTTTGAAGTAAGCTGATTTGAGAGGGTGATTTGTCCTGTGTTTTCAGAATCTATATAACATGAAATCAATTTTTATTCACCTAAATTTAATGGTCCAGTTTGTAGTGTGTCTTTTGATTGTTCTCCAAAAACAAAAAAAATAAGAAAGCCAAGATTAAAATTTAAAAATATATGATTGTGGTTGCTGGACAACAGATTTTGATTACATTTTTTCATTCCAGATATTTGCTGATCTTAAACAACCATTTGATTTTTTTAATTTTCAGGTGACAGGCTATGGTAAACAAGAAGGAGATTTGAATGTTAGACCTATTTCCATTGTCCAAGAATCTACATTTAGCAGAGAACCTCAACTGACCTTTTTGCCTTCTTCTCCTCTGTTGAATATCCCCTATATAATGGACATTAGATCTTTCATCTCAACTCTTAACATTCTTCCTTATCACAAGATATTAAAGTAATCCACAAGATACTAAAATAAACTTTCATCAACTCATTCTCAAGCTTGCTGATGTTATGTTTTCACAGTCTGGTACCCACAAGTAATTTTGCAGACTATCCTGTTTGAGGAACTGAGGAAAACACAGGACAGAGAAATTCCATGTAATTTTTTTCACCATATCCTCAGTCTCTGTTTTCTTTTCATTTTTTTTCTCTGGGTTTCTTTTTCTGCTTCTTTTATGTTTGCATTCAGATTTCTTTTATTTTATTTTTTTCTTCAGGCTAAGTAGTTAGATTGTGCAAGTTATTGTTGCTGATGTTCTTAAAAACTTTAGTGAAATAAGGAGTCCTTGGTGATCTCTGAGCTTGGTTGCACTAGTTATCCAGTTTGGGTAATGAAACATCTGCAAGAATACAACCAGGGACCTCTCATGATGAAGCCATGAAGAAAAGGGGCTCGATCTCTTGCATTTGATAGCTAGATGAATGTCCCTGACAAATTTTGGAGAAGGAGCCCACAAGTTGATTTGAAAAGATGGGCAAGCTCAACATCTTCTATCTCTTAAAGATCAACCTGTTGGATTTATTTGTGATTGCAGTTCTATAATAAAGACGATCAGATCCGTGATGCATTTGTGAAGAAAAGAAATAATGGGTATTGAGAAAAGCACAGACCTAGTGAGGCTTATGCTATAGAGGGTTTCTGCCAACAAGATCATACAATGATCTGCGCTCTTCAGAGTTTGCTCTTCTATCTGCTAAGGTAGAATGGCAAGGAATAGAACTATCTCCTAGCAAAGCAAACTGCCAATAATCATATCTGTGATGAAGACAGTGATCTATTAGCTTTATTGTCTAAGAAAACTTTAACTACTTTCTATCCAAAGATCCAAGACTGTTTAGGAACCAGTGGATATATTGAAACTCTAACTCTGGTTGATAACTCTAGAAGGTGAAGTGCTAGCATATTTAAGCAACTCAGATTCAGAAAAGTTTATTTAGTATTATATCCATGTTTACCAAACCTGTGGGACAGATTGGATGGATTAGCTATACAATCCTGGCAAAAATGCCTGCTGGCCCTGTCCAAGTTATTATGATGTGAAAAGCAGTGTTTAAAAAGTGGCATAATTGTTTTTACCAAACTACAAAAGCAGTTTTGTTGAGACTTAAGGTGATATAACAGATAGCATATTAGGTTCAAATTCCTCTTCTGCTATGAAGCAGACTGGGTGGCCTTAAATCAATCATAGTTCTTACCCTAATTTACTTGATAGGGTTGTTGTAAAGATAACCTTACATACAGAACTTTGAAATCCTCAGACAAAGAACACGAATGGAATGTGATAAATACAGAATAAATTAATTTGCTAAATCACATAGTTCGGCTGAGTTTGCTAGTCATTGTCCTTATGGAAAGTTTATTTAATATGTTGTCTTTAGAAAAAGAAGCCAGTTAAAAAAAACAGACCTTGACTAGAGTTTTTAAAATTTTTGGACCTAACACCTATTTTGATATAAAGCTATTCACCATCCCCATCACCTCCAAGCCACCTAAATTTAAAGCCACTTAGCTCTTTTACATTCAAACATTTATCTTTCATTTGTTACCCATTGAGATCAGTTGAGCCTATGAGGTACTGCTATATTTTAACATCTGGGTTTGATTGTGTGCATTCTTTTAACCACAGTCACTTTGATCCATTCCAGATGTATGATACCTAAAATTATATTTGCATGGTTAATAGTTTTGGGGAAAGTCCAGGTTTATATCCCCATACCTTAAAAGAAGAAAGAAATAACTTGGAATATATTTCATTAAGCTGTCAAATCTCAAGTTGAAACAGCTTTAACATGCCAAATTAACTTGTGTACCTTAGGCATATATGGAAATATATGTTTAGTGCCATAAAAATACTTATTTGGAACATATTGCAACAAGTGGATTTTAACAAACAAGGAAGCTGGTGGAAGATTAGACTTCACAATAACTGAACATCCAACTTTCATATTTAGAAAAAGATGATGGAAGAAAGAGACAAGATGATGAGTACCATGTTCACTTCTTGTTGACTTCCCAAGACCATCTGAACCTTTTGGAGACTTAATGAAGAGAATTTTTGATTCTAACTCATATAAAAAAGACTACTCCCTGTGTATTTTACTCAGCTAATCTGTTGTGACCTGTCAGCCACAGGTTCCTCCAACAGCCAGATCAGAGGAGGAGGAGGAGGTGTGGGAATCAGGGTCAACATCAGGGCAACCTGGGAGCTCCGAGGGGGAAGATGGAATGGAGCAGGCAGAGGGGGGCGCAGAGCCTGGGCCATCCATCAGCCCTCAAATGGAGCATCAGCAACCACCAAGTCTGGAGATGGTTGATGAAGAACAAGAGGAACAGCTGGATCCAGTGCCTGACACACAGCTGTGCAGAACACAGGGAATGGGAGAGCAGTGGAAAGCCATGGGCCGAGCCTGAGGAAGGAAGAGACACTGCTGCTAACGAGGCACCACCCTAGTTCTGGGGATAAAAGGCAGTGGGAGGAGATGAATAGGTGTGGCAGACAAGTATTCATCTTCTGGACAGATGGACTTGTTAGCCTGCAAGATAAACTTTTTGCTGGGGGGGCTGCTGGCATTCCTAACAAAGGAATGTTTTGAGTTCACATCAGAGGGTTTGTTGTGTTTGGGGAGCTGGATCAGAACATAATCATTGTTGGCTGTAGGGGGTAGTGCTCATATCAATTTCAAGGCCATTGAGCCAGCGCTGTCTAAAGACATTTCCACATCATGTGGCTGATGTTGTGGAGCACTGTTACCTTCCCACCAAAATGGTATTTATTTATCTACTCACATTTACATGCTTTCAAATTTCATGCTAGTTTGGCAGGAGCTGAGGTGAGGACAGGAGCTCACTCTCATTACGTGGTGCTCAAGCCTCAATCCTGGGCTGCCAGCTTACTAGCTGACAAGCCCAGTATTTTAACTGCTAAGCCATCGTGCCACCTCAACTCAATACATAGCAATATATAAATATCTTCTTTAAATATTCAGTAGGTCAACATGATTTATACACTTTATTTGAGAATGCAATCCATTTGATATAGTTAGAGCACATATGCAGTTCTTTACCCAGCAAGAGCTATGCTAAGACTGGGACAAAAAAATAATTAAAAAAATTAAAGCAGGTATTTTTAACAGGGTGTATGGATATTGGGGACAAAAGTCTCCTCTTCTACATTTTGAGCTAGGTTTCATGATTTGAAGGGGGACATACTTTTGCTTTCAAGGTACACTTGACAACCAATTTCCTTACCTTTTTATTCCAAAATACCTTGTTCCAAAGGTTGTACATTGGGAAAAGTAATATTTAATGAAGATTCATTGCTTCCCTCTCCTGTATAATTCCTAAGCTATCTTTGTATAGAGGAAGATGATGACTAGGGCTCTGATAAAATCTCTCTCAGCCCCCATCACACATTGTAGAGATGAATTTACATTTGCCTCTCACATCCTGTCATCTATATAATACTTCCAAACTGAATGAATATCACTAGGGGACTCTTAATTAATAACTAGTGACTGAAGTGGAATAACAAAAAGACACACATCCTAAAGAGAATTATGATACAATGGGAAGAACAAATTTGTGTGGTATTTTAAACCAAAAAAGAGTGACAGTAAGTGACGAATGCATTTAATAAAGCAGAAACAAGCTTGATTTACTTCCACAGAGCAAGTTTATCAGATCAATTAAGACACAGCAGTACAGTCAATTTGTGAGCTATTTATCAACGGGGTGACAGTCATTCAAGAACAAGTATCTAGCTGAAGTTTTCTCTTTCCCACACTTATTCATTCCCAGACAAAGAAAAAGATTGAAGGGGTGATTTGATTCAAAAGTGGATCAATCAAATCACTCCTTTGAACAAATATTTGACTTGAATTTTTGAAATGATTCACGGAGTCAGTTCAGTTCAGGTGTCATACAAATGTTTCTGAGAAATCAAAGGAAATTTGAAGATTAATGGACTTTCTGGTTCAGATCTGAACTCATAGATCTCAAACTGTTGCAATTGCCTTCCATATTTAGACATACTGAGAAGCAGTTGAATTATGCAATGGAGACTATAATAATGACATAAGTAAGTGGCCAATGTTTCATGCCAAGAAGCCAGCCTGACAGAAAAGTAAAGGGTCTGGGGGTAATGGAATCTTTAGTTTTCAATGATAGTTTACTTTTTAAACTGTGAAAGCTTTTAGTCTTAGCTGGAGTAATACACTTCTTGATTCAAATGCAATTTATTGCGAAACATATTAAGATAAAATTTATATAATTCTACTGTAGCTGAAAATTTGCAAGTAACAGTAGGCAAGTAACATTTTGCATAGAGAAGACCATTTGTTTGAAAGACAGGTAAAAGAATCCATCTATGTTAGAATTGAACACCCCTCCCTCAACAGAGGGGGAGGAATAAGACAACACCTATCTCCAGTCAACAACACAGTAGTTCGAAGAAGATTCCACAACAATTGCGTCCTGATTTAGATGACCCTGAGGGCACAGATAAACCCCCAAATGCCCTCAACAGCTCTCAGAGAATGCTAACGACCAGATGACTGCAAAGAAATAGAATCCTTCCATCGCCCCCACCGCCATCCATTCAGAACCTATCCTTTCAGCCCCCCACCCTCCAGTCTCAACTGTCAGTACCTACCTATCCTTCCATCCACCACCCCCTGTCATCAGAACTGATGAAGCTTCTTGGGTGAGAAGCGAAACATTTTCTTCTTTTTCAAGGAAAAAAACAATACAATTGCCTTTTGAAGAAAAAAGCATCTTTGAGACAACTATAAGTTGGATGACGAATCTCCACAGACAATTAACAGTAGGCACGTGATGCCTCCTCCATTACAACTTATCATTGTGTCTTGTATTGATCCAAATCATGAATTGGTTTGAATTGGAACACATTACATTCATGTTCTGAAATTGATTTCAATCTTGGGCAATTTAACAAATACGCAAACACATGGACACTTACACAGGGGGTCATATGATAAGTTGGAATTTGTTTGTTGCATTCAACAGTGAACATGTACATCCAAGTATGTTTTATCCCTGTGTGGTTTTCAAACACACGACTGTTATTGGGAGTTTCTGAGAATTCATCACGGACAAACTACTAACACATTAAAAATAATATTTTAGTTTAAACATTATGCAGCCATTGTTGCTGCTGCTGCTATAGCTATTGGTATTTGTGAATTCTGTATAAAGCAGAAGTGTTCCAATTAAAGCAATATGGAGTGCTGTCAAGTACTTTGGCCTACATTTATTGAATGTACATGCTTATTGCATGTAGTGGGAGATGTACATTTATTCTAAGACAGAATAAATTTTAAAAGTCCTTTAAGCTGTGCTTCCTTCCAAGTGATTTCATGAAAGATCTATGTTTCTTACTAATAACATAGAAAGGTTTGGTTTCTATTTCTCGTTCCCAGTCTTGCCATGAGCTCTTTGATTTCATGTTCTTCTCTTACCACATTCTATTCTTATTTTTGGGGACAGCCAAAACTGATCAGTAATAAATGTGCATGCATACATTGGAAAGTCAATCAAGGAAGCTTCAAAGAAACAGAAGACCCAACTGTCTGCTTAATATTTGTGGGACAGGACTATGACCAAATTCATTCTATTCAATCAGGTATACTCATTGGTTAACTTTGTGCTAGTTCCTATTTTTCATTCCAATAGCCTAATTACAGGGATGGAATCCAACTGGTATAACTACCGGTTCTGTCTATTAGCATCGCACACGCATGCGTGAGTTGTACGAGTGCAATTTACAACCTGCTGAGCTGCCCGGACAGCTGAGCAGCGCTGTGTGCAAGTGCGCAGCAGTTGGAAAAGCCCTTTTTTCCTGCTTTTTCAACTGCAGCTGTGCCGCACAAAGTCTCTGCAAGGCTTCGATCCGTGCTCGCCGCTGGAGCACCACGAGCCAGCTGTTTTCCAGGCTAAGCCACCCCATAGAGGTGGTGAAGAGGGGGGAGACTGCCTGCAGGGTTGAGGAGAGCCGCATCTCTCCTCCCCAGCTGGCCATTACTCCCTTTCCCGAAGGCAGTTGCAGCGGTGGTCAGAAATGGCCACCACAAAGAAGAACTCGACTGGAAAAGAATGTGCAGGAGAAAGATAAGAAGAGAAAAATTTGGTTGACCAGGTCAAACAACAAAAGCAACAAATAAGGTACCCTGGAATTGAAACTGTTAAAAAACAATAACATTGTTCCCTAAGAAGATTTTTAAGCTGTGAAGGAGAGAGAAAAGGGAAAAGATTAGATTTTTTATTCTCTTTTTCCTATACTGACAGCTAAGAGACTTAAGCAAGAAATTGGAAAAAAAATCCACTTTGACATCAGTAGGCATTTAATGCTGAAAATAAAAAGTCAAAGGGATAACAAAGATTTCTGGATAATTAAAAGCTTTTGAAAACAGGAAAGGAGAGAAAAAGAATAAAAGGGTAGGATCTGGAAGGGAGAAGACTACCTGGAATTAAAAAAGAACTTACAGCAAAATCTCAACAAGTCTTCCAAAAGATACATTCTAACTGAAATACCTCAACAAAAACCCCAGGAAGAGAAAGTCGGAAAAGAAATAAGAAGATATAACTCGGGACTACCTGGATTACTTGATGATTTCTGAGTTGTTGGTTATTGTTTTGAATGACTAAAATCAATCGGGTGGTTGTTTAAAACTGTTTAAAATGGCTCCACTTTTAGAAGAACTGAAAATGGAACTTAAAAAGTACAAAGAAGATGCACAAGAAGGGAGAGGTTCTTTGGGCTTCATATTTCAGTTTTTAGAAATGGAGATTTGGAATTCTGAGAAACAACAAGAAATGCCTGCAGAAAAAGAAGATTGCGACAAAGAAGAAGCCATCTTTAATGAACAAATAATCTTAGATGGGGGGAAAAAAGGAAAGGGAGGAAAGAGAATGGAAAGTTTAAGATTGGGAAAAACAACTCCAAAAAAAATAGAGTAAAAAATAAGTATAAAATCAGAAAGTAACAGAAGAGGGAATTGCAGAAGAGAGAATTAGAAGTAGAGAGACAAGGAGGTAAAAAGGGGAGGGAGAAGATGAGAGGGAAGAAAGAAAGGAAAATAAGTTATAAAGGACAGAAGCAAAATATAGAGAAACAGGGCCTATTTAGAGATAATGGGTGAAAACTTAATGGAAAAAGGGATTCTGCAAAGGTACATAAGATAGTATGGTTATATTAGAAGCAGAAATAATTTTAGAAAATATGAAACAATGTATGATTAAAATGCCTGATAAAATAGCTATCGTAATTCAGTGGAATGCTTGTCAATAAATAAATGTAACAAAAGGTATATAATGATTTATAAAACATATGTGAAGAGAAATAAGGGAAAAATTAATTATGGAGATCATATGTGTTTTTAAGGAAGTATGATATTTAATTGAAAAGAAGTGTTAAAGATGTTAAGATTTTAATGATTATTAATGATAGAACTGAACTGGAATGGAATGAGGGTTTATAATTATATATATTTACAATCTTTCTTTCTTTTTTAAAGAATATAGTGTGTATTATAAGAATGTACCAAGCAGAATTTGATTGGAAGTTACGTATCATGTATTATATTGAAGGTCATAAACTTAAGGTATATATTGAAGTTTAAATAAGAGTTGAATGGATGTAATTAAAAGATATAAAGGTGTCATACTCCAATTAGTAACTACAGGAGAAAATTTGTTTAATGAGAAAAGATAATATGAAATTGAAACAGAACAGACAAAAGTATAAATATCATGATTTGAATTGAGATGAGATAATCAAAATAAAATTGAGAAAATTAAAAGAGGGGAAAAATTATATGGAAAATGTAAAATAGTATAAGATATGGAATAGAATACAAAAAGGAGCATAAAATTGAGTTTTGTGTCTGCATAAAGAAGTTCAACCTGGGACCATGCTATTTTCAAAAAAGATGTTTTACTTTTATTTTGTATGTGTGAAAACCCAAATAAAACTTTATTAAAAAAAAAAAGCAGCTGCAGTTGAAAAAGCAGGAAATAAAGACCAGGTAAGAGCCCAGGCAGGCGGGTGGGCCACAACAGCAACAGACATAGAACCAGTTCTATGTCCACTGCTCTTCAGAGCAACCGGTTCTACAGAGGTGGACAGAACTGGTAGAATCCCACCCCTGCCTAATTACATGTAAGATTAAGATATGTCACATAATTGTTACTGGAACAAAATTGGAGAAAGAAATACTACAAATGATGCCTTGAACTCCTAGAGGAAAAGCAGGGTAGGAATCCAAGAAATAAATGAAAGGTGTAAGTAAGATAATTCTACTCTTAGTCTCATTCTCTGTGTAGTAAATACTTTTACACTGTCTGCTTATTATACTCCAAATAATTAGTTCCTTATATTTTGAATTTCATAATAAAGATATTTCCGAATCTAAGAAAGAAAGTAAATAATTTAATGAGATGATCTTTAAACTGGTAAATTGAGTTGGTTCTAAGGAAATCATAGCTGGCCTATAAATCCCCAGATAACCTTTAGAATGACAGCAAAGAGACAAGAATCCAATGACCATCAGGATGTTTGCAGGCTCATAAATAACTAATAATTATATATGTTGATGCATGTAGAAGACTTTAATTTAAATTTAATCAAGAGATGATTAAAGGCATGGAGACTAAAACTTTTGAAGAATGGTTTCAGGAACTGGGTATGACTAGTCTAGAGAAAAGAAGGACTAGGGCTGACATGATAGCAGTATTCCAATATTTGAGGGACTGCCCAAAGATGATGGGGTCAACTTATTTTCCAAAGCACCAGAAGACCAGAAACAATGGATGGAACATAATCAAGGAGAAAAGCAATCTAAAATTGAGAAGGCACTTCCTAACTGTGAGAACAATTAACCATTGCATTGCTTGCATTCAGAAGTTATGGGTGCACCATCACAGGAGGTTTTAAGAAAAGATTGGACAGCTACTTGTCTTAAATTGAATAGAGTCTCCTGCTTGAACAGGGTATTGGACCTCCAAGGGCCCTTCCAGCTTTGTTCTGATTGATTGAGACATTGAAAAGAAGAAACAGACACCATTTTAAGCTTCTACAGCTCTTCAATGCAAGCACAGAGTGCTAAAGAAAACAAGGCTTTGGTTTTTAGCCAGCTTAGCACCACTTTCAAAACATAGCTAAGCCATGACAAAAAACAGGGGACTAGTCAAACCAATGAGTGCTAAATCTGCAGAGGAATGCTTCATAAAATTGAAGGAATGTGGTGCTAATGTGATAGCTTATGTTACAAGCAAAGCAATAGCTCTTCTTACTTCTCAGTGTGCTACAGTCTGGTGCTAATAGTGCCTAAGACAAAGATGAGAATCTTTTATTAGTAAAGTTGCTTAAAAATGAAATGTTACTCTTTTCAGGATTATATCTTACTGAGCTGGAGGATCAGCTTAACAAATATACTTAACAAAATGTTTGCTTTTCTTCATTATTTAGTCAAGTTGACTTGAAATTAAGGTTAAAAAAAGAAGATATCTGAATGAAAGCCTAACCCTAACCATTCCTGAAAGAGAGGAAATACATGTTCTGACATAAAGAGTTGCTGTTTTAAACAATTCCATTTAAGCAGATTAAAAAAGAATGAGCAATGGATAAGAAGCTGTTTCATGGCCTAGGACCTACACTTTTCCTTTTTCAAACAAAAATGAAAAAAATCTTCTAAGATCACCGGACCAGAGATAGTTATACAGTGACAATATATTGTGGGGTAGGAAAGTGGCCTAATAGCAAAAATGTTCAATGACCATTTATTTCATAAGACTTTTTCAGGTTTTTTTAAATGGGGAAATACTTTCATCAGTTAAAACACATTTAACATCTGTCCCTAAGCATACCCCAAAGTCATTCTACTGACAGTTGGTGCTTCGCTACTGAAAATAGGACTAAGAATGATACACAACTTACTAACTAACCAGCCATTTTTAGAATAGCATTCCACAATTTAGTCATCTTCATCTGGATTTTTTGTTTGATTTTTGTGGCATTTGTTGCTAATGTTTGCTTCGGTGCTGCAAATATTAATCCTTCTGTTTCCTTCTTGAGGAATGCAATCTGAAGCTGTTGCTGTGTTTTATTACTATTCATTCTGCTTTTTTATTATTTTTAGGTAATGACTATGCTGATGTTTATAGTACTTCCAGTACTTTTCAATACTATTGTAACTTAACAGCTTTGTGTGCCACCCTTGAAAATGCTTTCTCTGTAAATATTTCTTAACATTCACCATTCACCACTTTATGTAATTATATGGATCTTTGATTTCATCCTCTACTGTCTGCTTCAGTTGCAACAAACCACAACCGTCAATTTTCTTTGGGAAAGACAATCTGTGTTCCTTTTGGAGTATGATGCATCATGTTTTGCTATGCATTTTGGTATCTGGCAGTCTAAAACTTCTAATTCAGCTGGTGCCCAATCCACAATACATCCTGTGTAGCAGGTTTTAGAGACCACTAAAGAATTAGTGTCTTTGAATGAATTACCGCTGTTCAGCTTCAATGTTTAGAACATGTTTTATATATATTTAGAACTAGTTCTCTTTTTCACTCAGACACACAGAATATTGTTTGCTTGTAACATACCCCATTGCTTATTAAGGCTTTGCCATTTCAAAAATAAGTTTTATACAATTACTACCATTGGTTGCACGGTCAACCAGATGTTTAGAGTATATTTTGCAAAGATGAAGAAATGTTATTTGATGGTGCTTGTTATTCTGAATTAATCTACTGTAGGTGGGAGTCCTTTCACTGACATTCATGGATTTGTAATCTATCACTCCAGTGATCCAGCTGGATTGATACATAGATGTATTCTGGGTAATTGGGTATGTCTAGTCTAGTAAAAAGAAGGACTAGGGGTGATATGATAGCAGTGTTCCAGGGGTGATAAGATAACAGCGTTCTTTGTGGGGCTGTCACAAAGTTGAAGGGGGCAAACTATTTACCAAAGCATCAGAAGGCAAGACAAAAACCAATTGATTGAAACTAATCAAGGAGAGAAGCAAACTAGTACTAGGGATAAATTTCCTAATGGTGAGAACAATCAACTAGTGGAATGCCTTGCCTTCAGAAGTTGTGGGTGCCCTATCACTGGAGGTTTTCAAAAAGAGACTGTACAGTCATTTGTCTGAAATGGTACAGGATCTCCTGCTTGTGCAGGGAATTGGACTAGATGACCTCCAAAGTTCCTTCCAACTCTGTTATTCTATGTTTTTCAATTTCCCAATCTGAAACTGAAAAGTGGCTTCTATGTCTAAGGAAGGACCAGATAATTATTCTTTCCTTTATAAAATCATATCATAATGTTGCTGAAGGAAACACAAAGCTCATCTTTTTCAACTTACTTCAATGTGCAGGAAATCCAATCAAACCATCCATGAGTAGTATTTGTCCTTAAAACTTCAAGAAATGGAGAACCCGCAGCCTTGATGGTAAACTGTTCACTGTTGTACAGATCTTACCTTCAGGCTAAATTAAGGAACCTGCAACTTATATCTATTAGTTAGTTTCAATGGCAATAAAAGTAGTTCCTGACATGTTCCTTAGAAAATTCTTAGTCTTCTTTTCTTCAGGCTGAACAGACCAAGTTTCTTCAATCAATCCTTGTAAACCTTGTCCTCAAGAGGTCTTGCTACATGTCTTCAAATAAAGACCAAAGAGCATGAAGTAATTCTTACTATAATCAGACAGTTGAACATTCTGTAACTGATTCACTGAGCATGGAATTATATTATACAAACGCCATAATTCAATGGTTTGCAGCAACCAGGAAATGAAAAGTTCAACTAGAGACAGACAGGTTACAAAAAGGTATTTTGTACTAAGAAGATATAATTTCTGCAATAAGATAGCAATAACATCAACTATCCCAGGTCTGAATTGCAAGATTATGATGCTGAGAATCCAAGACTTTCATTTGTTTTTCTGACATCAGGAATCCAAAATATAATATGCAAATATAGCAAAAAAATAAGTGACAGTGGAGAAATATGACAAGTTGGGTTTTCCTATTCAGGCATTCGCATGGAATTGATGGTCCCAAGAGTCCCATTATATTTATTTAAAAATAACTTGTAAAACTTAAAAAGTAAGTTAGGTTTTTTTTTTAAGTCTTTCATATCATTATGACACATGTAAAATCAAATGTTATCTTCTATCTGATTTGGACCAAAATACATAATGGATACATTTCAAATTAGATTATAAACTTGATCCATATTCCAGGAAATTTAAAACCATCGTATTATAAAGCAAGCAAATCAGTCATAGCAATACAAATAAAAGAGAAATACCATGAACAAAGTCAAAAATACGTGTGTGTCTACACATACATATACAGAAACAGAGACAGGCATACACATGTTTTAAGTAAAAATTAAGATAATGGAGAGCTATGGAATTTTTTTTTTTCATTTTGTTTCTTTCCATTTTTAATTGTTTTATTTTTTAACTGCATAGGAATTCATTCCAAGTTTAAGTTTGGAATGGCAAATGATTTTATGTGACTAATGATGAGATACTTAAGGCATGCCAGATCTATGTAGGATAGAAATCAGAACTGGGGGTTAGAATTTCTTTTTTGGATATAAGATTACATTTTCTAATCCAAAGACTCATATCCAAAAAATGCAAGATAGAAAATTGGAATTTCTTCACATTTTATAACTTTGCATCCTGTGATGCAACCATCAAAATTAAAAACTAACATTCTTAAATATGTCTACTTTAATGGGAAGCTGATTAAACTGTATTCTAGGAAACTGATTAAAAAATCCAATTGAGCAGTTCATCTGTTCCAGAAATGGATTAAAAAAAACACCTGAAATTGTGAAGTCATTTCATGTAGTGGGAAGAATTATGAAGAGCTTGTTATGGAGTTTTGTTTACTTTTTACCCCACATAGATGGATCTATGCATCTTTTGAATGCCATTTATTCTCACTTACAACACAGCAGCTGGAATTCATTGGTTTCTCATTTTAATGGAAATTAATTAACTTAATATTGCACTTTTAGACCAATAAATGCAGTCAAACTCAGTTATCCTTTGGAAAAAAAAATTCCTGAATAATATCGCACCAAATGATATATAACAATGTGTTGAGAAAAGGGCACATTAAAGTATTTATCAAGTAAAATTACTTGATAATTTTATTTGAAGGGAACTTGCTTACACAAAACAATATGTGGTCAGAATTTTAGGAGTAAAATTGTTTTTGGTAAAAGCAAATAACCCATATGTTTGGAGTGGGGGGTTTCTTAACATTGGAAATGAAATTATTTACATCTGTTACCTGAAAAAGTTGCAACAATTTTACATTATAATTATTATAATTAGATTAGTGATGCATTTATACAAGAATCACCATTCACATTAATTAACTCCAGTAATTAAACTCACTGAACAAGATTGAGTCACTCATTATCTCATCCAAATTCACTTTAGAAGGACATTGCGAGGATAAAATAATAGCAGACCATGAGCTCTTTGAAAGAAGCTTGGGATCTCCATAACATCAACTTGCAATATGTTTAGATTCCATTTAAGTGTTTATTTTGCATACTTTTTCTGACATTGATAAATTCAGACTGCTGTTTATCTTTTAGTCTGTTAGGATTTCAACTTGGTTTGTGATTTAATATTATAGGGAAAAATGGCATAAGTCTCTTTCCAATTAGGAAACATATATATGGAAGAAAATCTGAACCCCAAGCACACTTCCTGAGTAATTGTTCTGTTTGTTGATTCTAAAATTAATCTACAACCATTGGGAAATATTTATCTTTTTCAAAGAAAGAATAACATTAACAGACTTGTTGCAGTTTGTTGGCAGCTTTTGGTTTAAATCACAAGGGGGGAAATATCCACCTTTATGATTGTTAATGTCCAGAGAACTATGAAAAGAGCATTTAGAAGCAGATATGAACTACCTTTTTAAACTGAGGTTAGATATCCACCAGGTTATGAAATCTTATTGCAAAATGAAAAACTGGGGGGGGGGTATTCATTTCCATCTTGCTCTATCAGCCAAACATGCCCTCCAAATCTGAATTCACTTGTTAAAGTTTGTCTCTGGGGATGAGGAACTCAGTGTATGCTTCCTCCAAATCTCTCTACAGGTAATCCACACAGCATAAATGAATAAAAACAGTACCTTGGAGAGCTCTGAAGTTTCTCCTATTAAAATAAGAGCAAACCTGCCTCGCTAGCATTCCAAAGACAGTCTCACACAGACAGTCAGGATCTAAACTGTGAGGTCCACCATCTCCATAGGACCTGACTGAAGTGTTAAAGAGCTCCAGCTGATTTTTGAAGTCTCAGACATCTGTAAGGCTGAAGCTGTAGACATTCTGCCATGAATTCATCTTGCAAATCTGAGGATAATGACAAAGCCATGTGCTCTGACCAGAAGAACCATGAATATATATTCTTCCCTGCATAGTTTTTGTTACTGTATGATTCCTTATATGCTGTAAAAGGGGTGAAAGCCAGGTCATTGACGGAAGGGGAATTGGGGAATTGTGCAGCAGGTAGACAAATAAAGTCATAGATGCTGACACAAACTTGTAATTTTATATAAATAAATATATTTAATATCTATATGTACAACAAAGTAGACAGTCAGGCAACAGGATCATCATCAGGTAAATCACACACAAGGAACACAAAAGAAAAGGGCAGAAAAAGGGGAAATTCCCCTCCACACCCATAGCTACCAATCACAGCACAGATTGCCTCACACAGGAGCCAATACTTTGGTACCAATCAGTCACAACTGTTATGTTCTGGCTCACCATACAACCCCACTGCTCCAGCTACAAAATTGAAATATCTTAGCCAGGATGTTGTGGTTGTTAGATTCTGTATAGCTAACCAGCATTTTTTAAGTCTTATTATTCATAAAAAATATATACCAATCCAGAAAAGACCTATTTGTAATGGCTTGTTTCTCTGCTTGAAGCAAGTGAAAATACGTTTCTCTGTACTGATATTAATTCTACTGAATCAGTCCCCACTGAAAATCTAGGTGTATAGTGGATGAAGAAGATGTTAGGCATCTCTGGGGAAGGCTATTAAGTAGTACTTCAAGTGTCTGGATGTTCTTGCACATAAGTAGAACTGGGTAGGAGGCAATGTCTTTTAAGTGAAACAAACAGTAGATCTGAGAGAAGTCAAAAGTAAGAAAGATTTACCAATGTGGAGGGAAAGAGTAAGTGCATAAGTATGTGTTTTGGTGTTGTGAAGCTGACACACCAATGTAGCTCCCAGTTCAAAGCATATGGAAAAACTAAATCAATTTTAGCACTTGAGAAGAGCTCCTTACCAAACCAAAGCACATAAATAAGCAATCTACCCCATGGAATCTGCACTGAGTCAGTGACCTTTGCTTGTTATTACAAAACATGGTACACATGTGAGGAGGCTAACACACATATACATGCTTTAGAAAGGAATAAATTCAAACATCTGTTGAAAAAGCAGCTGAAGCTTTCAAAGACAGCATGTTAAAACAGCACCCTCACTCCCAGACCTCCCACCCATATAAAAATGTTTTATTTCAAATGCCCCCAATTTCCCTTTTCTTTAAAAAAAATGCAATAAATTTTGTCTTCATGAAGATAAAGCCTTGCTTCAAACTCTAATGGTCCATGGGTAAAATTTAGTCAAAATACAGCTGGAGACATACCCAGTTCCTCATGGGAAACTTTGTTAACCTATGGCTTAAGGTAAATACATCTAATATTTCCTAAGACAAAACACAAAAGAAAAAGGGGAGGGGAATAAGGAGAGCCATAATAGCTAAGAAATTACCCCACAGGGCATAAAAATTAGAAGACTGCAACCACTATTGCTTTCTTATGAAAGCCTAGCTATAACAGAATGTATTTTCCCTTTTCTGTTAGAGACTTGATAGGTTTATCCATGAAGTTATCTTAAAACATCAACTTTGGTTCACATCTAGGTTTGTTTATCTATTAAAGGATGAATTAAAAGTTCACACTGGTAGAAGCATAGTGTCTGAGTTACATTGAACCAAACCTGCATCAGCTTCAGTGGTTTTGTTTCAGCCAGTTCTAGTTATTAATACCATTAATATTTAAATATAAATTAGTTGGGGCCATGGTAACCGTAAAAATCCAGCCATGCTTTGAAATGTAGCAGTCTGTATGGTTTTGTGCAGACCTAGGCATGCACAGCTGTCATCTCTCTTGCAGGATCTGTACTGGCTGCTGATCTGCTTCAAGATACAGTTCAAGCTGCTGGTCATCACCTTCAAAACCCTATCAGGCTTGGGACCAGGTTATCTGAAGAACCATGTTTTCCTGGTTACATCTACCCAACCCACCAAAGCAAGGAGGCAGGGAATGTACCTAAGGAGGTACATCTGGGAGGACCCAGAAGAAGGGCTTTCTCTGTGGTGGCTCCCTCCTTTTGGAACATCATCCCTATGGAGATTAGATTGGCCCTCACATTGAAACAGAGAAGGCCCCTTTTCTGGTCCCACCAGATGTCCTTAGGACATTCCCTGGCTCCCTGCTCTAGTGGGTTGGGTGGATGTAATCAGGAAACAATGATCTTTCAGATAACCCATATCCCAAGCCATATAAGCTTTTGTTGTCAAAGGAGGATTGCTGTTTTTTTACTGTTTATATATTGGGCTTTTATGCTTCTAAGCTGCCCAGAGAATGAAAGTGACTGGGCAGACAGACAAATTTTAAATAAATAAATAAAATCAATTACAGAAGCTCTGCTCTGCTCAAGTAAATACTAGTAGATGGTTAATATGATGTGCATGAAATGTTGTTGGCTTCATAATTTGGAAACTCCTTGCCAACTTCAATAAGCTCTTTCCTTTTCTCTTCCTCTTTCTCCTCTTTTTCTTTTTAGTAGTAGAATAGATCAACATTTTTCTTATCATGCATTGTTTTCTGAGGTTTTAAGGTTGCCCTTTGGAACTTCTGTTCAGATAGGTAACTTGAAATGGTATGAGCGTACAGCTCTTCCATTTAAATAAGAAAAATATTTTTAAAAATATTTTCATTTAGTATGCTTATTTAAGACTTATGCTATTATTTTGAAGGTGTCTTAAAGAAACAAATAGATGAAATATCTAGATCTATCGATCTAGAAATAGATTGAAGCTATTTCTGTGTAGACCTTGGTCAGGGGGAATTTTCCATCAGTTGTACCCATGCATGGACTGGGAAGACTTCATAATAGTAATATATAACCTTATTACTATGTGTCTTTATTATTACAATGCACACTAAATGGTATTTTATTTTATAAACTACTTGGAAGATCATAGTTCAGACTATTCATTAGCTGACATTACCCAATCCCAGGTTTTCACTAGCTCCCAAGCACAATTCAACATACTGATATTGATCGGTCTAGCTTCTCAGAGCTTGGCACTGAGGAGAAGAATTGCTTTCTCCAATCAGAACTGACTCATCGTTCATGAGAAAGCCTGCTGATGACCTCCCATTTCTGCCTACTTTGAACAATAGCTGCTACTCTTTTGGGGGCCAGGGTCTACACTCTCCTTAGAAATCTGTCTGCTCTCTAGTTTTAGCACTCCAAAAACTTTGGAAAATTGAATTTTTTGAGGTCCCATCATGACTGACAAGACAGCCGGGATCGTTGGGTTTTATATTATAGCTATATGTGTTTAATTTTGCTCCTGCTATAGATGTTTTTAATAGTGATGGCCTTTGTTATTGCTCTTAATTACTGTAGACCATTGAAAATCTGCATTGTTGCAACAGGTCAAATAAACAAACTTAATGTGATCGTGTTTAGCTTTAGCCAGCCTACTTGCAGCCACTCAGAATGGATTTTTCTTCAAGTTAGTTCATTGGATATATCCTTCATTGCCAGGATGTGTTTGTGTATACTTTAAAAGCAAACACATATGTATCAGATTAATGCTACTGAAGCATCTAAGCATTAATTCATGTAAGCAAGAGAGCCTGCCAATATTAGGCTAGGCTCAAAGTGAGAACATAAGGCTTAGATTAGTTTAATCATATTTGTTACAAATATATATATATATATATATATATATATATATATATATATGTGTGTGTGTGTGTGTGTGTGTGTGTGTGTGTGTGTGTGTGTAAGATATATGAGGTTAGGTTAGACATTGTACGTTCTTAATCATAAGCCTTTGAATTATGGCATGTCTACTTAAGAACTAAGGACCACCCATGTCCTTCTTGTAACCTGAAGGAAGATTTTGATCAACAGAGGTGGAAGAAATAATAGTTTTCCACACTTAAAACCATCTTCTATCTTCTATTTTACCAAAGAGCTAATTTCATAGTCAGAAATTGGAAAGTCAGATGTTAGGATATATGTTTATATACCAGAGCCAACGTTTACATTTGGCTGAAATTCCATGCTTTAAGATCACACACCTCAAAATTTGAAATTAGTTAATTTAATTTTGCAAACAAAGGACTTTGGCATAACACCAAATGTAGCACATTGAGGTTCTTCAATCTTTTGTCCAAAGGTGAATTTTGCAAACACACTAATGGAAGTCACATTTCAGGTTCATAAACTTATTACAGGCTCAGACACCTTCATATCAGGATTCCTTATTGTTACAACAATACATGAAGAAAGACCAGTTTCCTCATACTACAAAATCTTTCAGCCTACCTCAGTAGGCAAATGATCATTTTCTTCTCAGAAAGAAACATGAAATCATGACCCATAAAGTCATCTCAGACATGCATGTTCATTCATTGCAGTGACTAGGAATACTCTAAGGCAGTGGTGGGATTCAGAGTTTTTTACTACCGGTTCTGTAGGCGTGGCTTGGTAGGCGTCGCTTAGTGGGCATGGCAGGGAAAGGATAGTAGAAAATCTCAATTCCCACCCCACTCCTGGGGCAAAGTTACTGTAAAATCTCTATTCCCTCCCCAATCTGCTTTCCAGCTCTGTTCTCCTGTGCAGGGCAACAAAAGAAACCCGGCTGATCAGCTGGGACTCAGGAGGCAGAGAATAGATGAGGGCGGGGCCAGTCAGAGGTGGTATTTGCCAGTTCTCTGAACTACTCAAAATTCCCTACTGGTTCTCCAGAATCTGCTGAATACCCCCTCTGCCCTAAGGACTGGAATTAGTAGGAATAAAGAATGAGCAGGGGGAACCAATGTCCAGATCTTTTATATCTAGTAATAAGGTGAGAGTCTTTTTTTTTTGTCTGATATGGATGTGGAATCAAGGAAACGAAGTTCAGAAGGTGGTAGAAAGCTGAGTTTTTTTTTAAAAAGACATTCTATAGTACCTAAAACACATTATTCAGAATCTTTTAAACAGACACAGAAATTCCTGAATATGGCTTGAAAACCCACAGGCTATTTTAACCAATTTATAGCATCTGTATTTTTAACAGAAATGACTAGTCTTGTCTACAATTTAAGTAAATTTTGGCTATGCTTCAATAACTTTTTTTCATGCCCTCTCTTACAAATTGAGCTTTCTTTGGTTCTGAGATCAAACACAGTATATTTGATTTATATCTCAGCTATTTTTATCTATTAGATGCTAAAACTAGATTAGATCATGACTAAAAAGCAGGGCAAAACGGCATGGCCACAGTAAATAACTAAATATTTGAAGTTAGCTTGCTCCATACTTTTTAAATTCAGTTTGAAAAGCTAACCATTTGAGGGGCAAACAGATCAGCTATTTCAACTGGAAGTTGTTAGGGTTGTGTGTGGGAGAGATACTTAAACGTTCAGAAGGAGGAATCCTCCCTAGCATCTTCTAAAACTATGGGACATTTTTTTAGAAGGAAGATTGTAAAACTAAATTGAAAGCAGGACATTTTTTAGTATATTTTTTGTTTTAAAAACTATTTTCAGTTCAAGTGCCTGTACTGCATTATCCATTTTTTGACCCCACTGTAACACTTTGTTGATAAAGATCTTCACAAAATTAGACAGCTAAAAGAGCAATAAAATATTTGTCATACCAAGTGAGATGAAAGCCCAGAAGCTGTAATTGCATTAGATTCTATTTGCAGATTTTGAGGCTTCAAATAACAAACAAGTGTTGTGCAATTTTAAAAAGTGAATGCTTTATTTAATCATATAACAATCAACAAACTTTGGAAATCATTTTAAACTGCACAAGAAAAATAAAACAATAGAAATATCAAATATAAATGAATCAAAAGCAAATCAAAACAATTTCTTGTCCTGTTTGGGAATATCTAAAAATACAGGAACTGTAAAAAAAAGTCAATAATGTATTTAATTTTTCTAACCATAAAAACATCTGAATATATTAACATAATCTGTGAAGAATTATCTTGCTGATATAATTAAAACTAAAAAATGCATGTGAGTAAAATAATCTATTATTTTAAAACAATTCAAGAGTTTTTCCTATTAGGTTTTAGCTAATTTAGCACACTTTTAAACCACCAACTGCTCAAAAAAAGATGTACTCTGAATTTCCAGTATTTACTACAGTAAACATGGCAACTTACAAAAATGATTCATTTGTTATGGTCCTATTTTATATCTACTGGAAAAAATGAAGATTTTACCTCTGTAAGAATTAAGTAATTGTTAATTTGTAGTTTTCACAATTTTCCAAATGATGTCCAAAAGTATACATACTTGTTGTCCTATCCTATCCTATCCTTTCACTAATAGGAAACCCTACATACAGCCTATCGAATTTGCCAAGAAATTAAAACACCCAAACAGATAGCTGCAAAGATTCCATCATATCACCATCTCAATGGATTCAAGAACAAAATATCTAGCAACTGAAAAGAACCACACTGCTGTTCTCTTCATTTCAATTGAGCCAAACTAAACAACTGCAATGCTACTACACAACATAATCAACCTAACTGAATCAACCTAACATTGAAATACCAGAACCTTGAGGTCTTCTATTCCAGCCCCCTACTCAAGCGGGAAACATAACATTTCAGACAAATGGTTGTCCAATCTCTTCTTAAAAACCTCCATGGTTGAAGCACCCACAATTTTTGGAGGCAAGTCATTCCATCAATTAATTGTTCAGGAAATTTATCCTTAGTTTTAGGTTGCTTCTCTAATTTCTCCTCTAGTTCTAGGTTCCTTGATTAGTTTCCATCCATCGCTTCTTGTTCTGCTTTCAGATGCTTTGGAGAATAAGTTGACCCCATCTTCTTTGGGGCAGCCCCTAAAATATTGGAATACTACTATCATATCACCTCAGTCCTTCTTTTCATTAAAGTAGACATATCCAATTCCAGAAACTTTTCTTCATATGTTTTAGCCTCCAGTCCCCTAATCACTTTTGTCGATCTTCTCTGCACTTTTTCTTTTTTATACTTTTTTATATTGTGGTGACCAAAATTGAATATGTGATCTTATCAAGCGGTACTAACAATTCACGTGATCTTAATCCTGTATATAGGGCTTACTTTTTTCACCACTGAATTTCATTTTGTTAGATAAGGCCCAGTGTTGCAGTCTGTCAAGATCTTTCTATAACTTGAGCCTATCTTTGGGAAACAGGGAAATCACTATCAATCAGACAAATAAATAATCTACCAACTATTAGGCATCAATCTTTTGCAAACAATATCTACCCACAGAACCATCCCAATCTTGCAAACAAGAAGCAGGCAAGATATAGCAATATATCATCCTTGCCAATCAGCAAATTTCATTTCTCCAAACCACCTCTTTTGATTATGACTACCTGGTAGAGCAATGCAATATCTGCAACTCAAGTACCATGCTCAGAGAATTCCATCCACTCAGTATGATCACTTTCCTTTCAAGGCAATATGGGAAGACTTTGATTAATGCTGCTCAATTTCATGTACTTTTAAGGGAGCATAGTAACATCTATGAAATATTTTTATAGTTAATTCTTGATGACATGCCAAAATAGATGTAAAGGCAATTCTACACCATGAGTTTTAAGCTGACTCATCAAGTTCATATCCAAAATCTTTTTCCCATACTTTTACAAACTTTCAAGAGATAGAGCCGTTTTTTAAAGAAAAGAAAGCAAAAACATTGAAGTCCCTTTGGTTTTAAAGCTGTAACATTTGCAGGTGAAGAAATGGATGTAATAGAGGAAGCATAACAAAGAGGGGGATAGAAAATTATATTGACTGAATAATAGGTGGATCCCATGACTCATAGACATGTTTCAAGAAACATGCCAAATATAATCACTGAATGAAGATCAGTTCTTTAACAGCACTCTAGTTATTCCATGATGTCATTTTATAACTTCACACTTCTGCTATACATCATTGGTTACTGTTGGCAGTGTCAAGGGTGTGGGGGGAAATGAAGTACCATGACACATGATGTAAGCTTCCTACTTTGGATGACTGAGTTTCAGGACAATTATTTACACAATGAAAAAGTGTGTCTTGCAACTTGATTTTAATTAGGCAAATGATAAGTTTGGTACTTAAAATATTCATTAATTAATCATTGCAGTTCAAAACAATTGACTCATAAATGCAATTGAAACAGACCTTCTTGAATCACCTTCTGGTAGCCATTGGTTAGTCTCATGGAAGATGTTAGCCAGAGTTGACAGCAGGACATCAGGAAATCCATCTGGTAGACTAGAAGCTCAACAGTGTCGTCCACCCAAGAGTTTTATGATTCTCTTTACTGTTCTGCAGTGGTCATCTAGACTTTTTGCAAGATAAAATGGCTGTAGCTATGTAAATGCTATCACTGAGGGACTTGGGATAAGATAAAAAATTTAAAAGGTAGAATTTCAAAATGATCTCCATAAAAATTGGGCAAAGAAACTGTGAGTTCTTTAATGATAAAATGTGATGAAATGTTTGAAAACTGCATTGCAGTTTCATCAACAACTTTTAACAGGAACGAAGTGACATTTTTTTTTTTAAATGTGCCTTTGAACATAATCCTCATTCTGACCTGCAAATTTTAGCATTTACAAATATGGTTCAACTCATGCAAGCTAGTATCTCAACATGATCTCCTCTTTTTTAGTAATAAAGATTGTCCTGTATGAGAAATTCAGGTAAATGATAAAAAAAATCAGTCTCAGACTCTGATTCCAGAATGGCAAAGAAAATATAACTTGGCCATACCTAATTAAAGTTCAAAATAATAAGTCAATCATATATGTTTACAAAATGACATAATAAATGACATAGTCTATGTTGTGGAAATAGCTATTTATATAATTAAAAAATCAATCTGCTGAAAAATGTATGGGTAGATAATTCCAGAGCCATTGACAGATTAGCAGAGAATAATTTAAAAGTTTTAAGTTTAGTTTTCTACAGACACTAGCAAATGAGAATTCAAATAAAAGGTATTGATAAAGATTGATATTGTTGAATTAAATAAAAATTTGAGGACAGGTTTCCTAATAGCGTCTTTCTTTCTCACTGTTGACTTGTCACAAAACATATCCTGCCTTTTTATTGATTAAAACATTATTTGCACAGTGAAAATATTATTACATGATCTAATGAAAATATTCCCTAGCTTGTATTGGCTCATGAAACTTTTAAAGCAATCAGACCAGTACTTTAGGATTACTGAAATAGAATTATACAATGAAATAAAATTGGATTTCTTTTTTCAAGATTGTGTTATTAAATAGGATATATTTTAACAGCTGAACTAATTTGAACAGAAAAAAGAATGGTTTTAATTCCATTTCTGTCTTCATTTGTTGAGAGGGAATTGAATGAATTGAGACAAATAATAAATTAGTACCTCATACAAGTGGTTCTCAGCTGACAAATGGGCCATAAGAAATGAATATTTTTATAGGAGTAACCATTGTAGTCTGCTGATACGCGAGCAAAATTCTGCATGGTTCCCACTTCATTTAAATGCACAACTGCTATGTTTGCCCTGGCATATTGTTAGCTACTTTTGCAATATCAAAAATAGTTTTTAATTGTTATAATTGTGCTGGATTTATGAAGGGAATCCTGTAAACTATCAAATATTTCTGACCCTCAGTTCTGGGAACTTCAATCAGCATGGCGAAGAGCAAGGAAGGGTTGCTGGGAGTAGTACACTACAGTGTCCTTAGTAGTACACTCTATTTCCTTATTCTTGTGAAAGAATAAAGTGGAACAACTGATGCCCTCCTTTTACCGGTCCACAATAGAAAGCGTCCTCACATATTGCATTACGGTGTGGTATGCTGGCTTGACAGCCGCAGATAGAAAGACATTACAGAGGGTTGTGAGCACAGCACAAAACATTGTGGGCTGTTCCCTGATACCACTAGATGACATCGCTGAGGCTCACTGCCTTAAAAGAGTGAGGAAAATTCTCAGGGACAACTCACATCCCGTTCAGCACTTCTTCACTCTCCTACCATCGGGTAGAAGATATAGAAGCATAGCCAGCTGCACCAACAAGCTGAAGAACAATTTCTGCCTGTGAGCCGTCAGACTTCTGAACAGAATATAACTTCATGTCAACATAGTATGATAGACTTGCAGGGCCGGCGTGTTGTGCAACAAGGTCACATGGTGTAATAAGATTGGGACTGGGTTAGGGACTTCTGTCCTCACTGTGAGTTGTGTTGGGGGGAGTGCACGAAGGGAGGCTCAGCCAATCTCATTGTACACATGTTGTACTCTGACAGTAAAGATAATAATAATGTCATACCAGGTTCCATGAAAACTTATTGTGCTTTTGTAACTTATTGTGACTCACTGTAAGCTGAGGGCACATACTGGTCCAGTACCTGATTTTTTGTAATATAAACAATGTTGCGCTTCAGTGTTTGAAGACCTAGACATTAGTATTTGAACATAGATCTTTTTAACATTTATATTCTATTTTGTTTTACTAGTCTAGATGAAATGTTAATATATATTGCTAGTCCATGTATGATACGCCAAATCAACCTTCCAGTCCAATCCCCTTTAAAGGCCCATTTCCATTAAAGGAGACTTCAAAGCCACGAAAGCAGAGGTGGGGAACTATGGCCACTTTATGACTTGTGGACTTCAACTCCCAAAATTCCAGAGCCAGACAATATTTACTGAGCATGGCTGCCTCAGGAATTCTGGGAATTGAAGTCCACGAGTCATAAAAGGGCCATAGTTCCCTACCCCTGCACAAAAGGAATGATTGTCAACCTTGGTAACTTTTAGATGTACAGACTTCAATTCCCCGAATTCCCTAGGCAGCAAGCTGATGGAGCATGCTGGCTGAGGAATTCTGGGAGTTGGAGCCCACATTTCTTAAAGTTGCCAAGGCTGAGGAAAAACTGGATTAAACACATGATTATGCATGGAATCGCAGTAACATACACCAGTTCTTTGGTAATTAGCTAATAACAAAATGAAATAAATTTCATTGAAATCCTGTTCTTTGAATACAAATGCAACTGATTTTTCAATCCTTTATGGCTCCTTTTCCTGTCTCATATATATTTTTGCTCTCTAGTCATCCCTTTGGCACTCCAGTGGCCATGAGCCAGGCACCTTGTCTCCCATCTGTGCTCCAGGTTTTTTAATCGGAAAATTGCAAGATCTCATTAGAATTTGTTCCTGCCTTAGCTTCCTTGCCAGTCATGCAGAAACTGGCCAGTGCCCCTAATAATTTTCCTAAACCAAGACATCTAGCATTCTAGCAGCCTGTGATACTTGTCTAAACCTGCCAGTCTTAATCCTCGTTATTATCTATCAAGACTGCCAAAAGGAAAAAAATATGTGTTTTAAGAGTTTCCCCACTCCTTTCTCTTAGACTGAGATAGGTAAACTTCAGCCAGAAAAAGCACTGTGGATCCATTCTATTTATATGCCCCATTAACTGTTTCCCATTCACAGAATGAAATATCCGATTGCTTTTTAATCCCTTATCCCTTAATGGTGTCTTTCAAATGCTTTTCTTTCAACATTACTATCTTGTCCCATCAGAAGGCTAGACATTTGTAGTTTAATCCTCAGCTTTTGCTACACTGCAACACTTAATCACAGGGCAAAACAAGTTAACATCAGTTTAGCCAGGATATTGTGGTGTTCTGATCTCTAATCCTAAGAGAGAGAAAAAATGAGATCATTTTTAATTTTATTGCAAGCAATGGTTGGATTAAAAGCAAGCTGTAGAAAGCAGAAGCAGAGGCAACTGGAGACTTTTTAAAAAAAAGTTCAAGAAGAAACGCAGTATCTTGATTTTACTTATTATCTGAGCCGGATGTTCATTTGGTTAAGAAGTAGAAAGTGAGTTGAACCTGAAAAAAAATGTAGGACTGAAACAAATATTCAACCTTGCTTTATAGAAACTCAGAACCAGGGTTGTACAAGAATGTCACCATGGATCCAGCTGAAAGGAAGTTTGGGTTTCCTTCCATTCCACCCCCCCTTCCCGGGTTTGTGGAGATAAACAAACTAGCTACAAAGTGTGGTCAGCCCTTCTTTTACCAATGAAAGCAAAATATCTAATTCCTCTTTGAAAATTCTGGGAGTGGAAGCCCACAAGTCTTCAAGTTGCCAAGATTGGGCACTCCTACCTTAAGTAGAGTCCAGTAATAGTGCCCCTTATCCCTTCCAAGGTTTAACTAATGAGACATTAAGACTCAGACTTTTAAGCTTCAATCATGTACTATTCCAAAGAAAACACTGTTTTTAACAATGCAGATTGATGCTGAACATGGTAAAAAAAGGATGATAGCAAAAAGTCTGATAGAAGTCGAGAGCAGCAATGAAAGTGTTAAGTGTGTGATATCTAGAGGAAAAAAGTCTGAGATGCATCCCTTCCCTTGATGCCCTGGGTATGTGCCTCTTTTGCTTAGTGGTCAATCCAGGATTGGCAGAAATAGGAATAATAGAGAATCTCAAATCAATTGACCAATTTGAATCTCTAGTACCATAGTCTGAACTGGCAGACAATACCGTAACCATCAACTTCTGTAGTCAACTTTACTGATAACGCTTATTTTGCCTCACTCTGTCCCCAACATCAAAAATGCTAAGGGACAATTTGGAAAGATCATCGAAGTGCAATTGAATTTTTTTGCTTAAGAACCTTACAAATTGATAAGTTTGGATCAGACCAGCGTAATGCCTATCTTAACAGAGAGAAAAATTCTTGCTTTTCTTTAAAGCAAAGAGTTTGACAAACTCCTCACTTCTAGTCCACAAAGACTAATTGCTGGCTGAAGATACAAAAAGATTGCCTATTTTTTGTCTCCCAAGTAGCTTAGTGCCATGTTCTAATGAAAATATGAAGACGAATTATGTGCGCAGATGCATTCCTTACTTCATGTGTGTGTGTATGTGTATATTTGGGTGTCTGTGTCTGTGTATGTCTCTGTATGAATATATCACATTACAATTATAAAGGTATATTGTGTTCATTAGATTTGTTTCAAACCCTAGTCTTTAAAAAATAATCTAGCAAATTATTGTATTGTATGATTTATTGTATGCATGCCAATGGATCTTTCATAGATAAAGAAAAATATTTTAGATGGTAATATAAAATAATATAAGGCAAATATAATTTGGGGAAAGAAAGCCAGAAAGACAATGGTCTAAGTTTTATAACAAGGGGTTATTTTTAATTTTATTTTGATAAAATAGAAATATGACTCTTAACAAATGAAAATTGACAGGCTGGCCTGAAGATGCTAGGTAAGGGTGATGTGAAGGGTGGATGGAGGGATGGAACAAGGGGGGAAGAGAGGTATTTTAAAACCCCAAAGTTTTGATTGTGTTTTTTTTAAAATAAAGTTTTATTTGGGTTTTCACACATACAAAATACAAGTAAAACATCTTTTTTGAAAATAGTATGGTCCCGAGTTGAATTTCTTTATACAGACACAAAACTCAATTTCATGCTCCTTTTTGTATTCTATTCCATATCTTCTACTATTTTACATTTTCTATATAGTTTTTCCCCTCTTTTAATTTTCTCAATTTTATTTGATTATCTCATCTCAATTCAAATCATGATATTTATACTTTTGTCTGTTCTGTTTCAATTTCATATTATCTTTTCTCATTAAACAAATTTTCTCCTGTAGTTACTAATTGGAGTATGACACCTTTATATCTTTTAATTACACCCATTCAACTCTTATTTAAACTTCAATATATACCTTAAGGTTATGACCTTCAATATGATACATAATACATAACTTCCAATCGAATTCTGCTTGGTACATTCTTATAATACATACTATATTCTTAAAAAAAAAAAGATTGTAAATATATGTCATTATAAACCCTCATTCCATTCGAGTTCAGTTCTATCATTAAAAATCATTAAAATCTTAACATCTTTAACACTTCTTTTCAATTAAATATCATACTTCCTTAAAAACACATATGATCTCCATAATTAATTTTTCCCTTATTTCTCTTCACATATGTTTTATAAATCATTAAATATACCTTTTGTTACATTTATTTATTGACAAGCATTCCACTGAATTACGATAGCTATTTTATCAGACATTTTAATCATACATTGTGTCATATTTTCTAAAATTAGTTCTGTTTCTAATATAACCATACTATCTTATGTACCTTTGCAGAATCCCTTTTTCCATTAAATTTTCACCCATTATGTCTAAACAGGCCCTGTTTCTCTATATTTTGCTTCTGTCCTTTATAACTTCTTTTCCTTTCTTTCTTCCCTTTCATCTTCTCCCTCCCCTTTTTACCCCCTTGTCTCTCTACTTCTAATTCTCTCTTCTGCATTTCCCTCTTCTGTTGCTTTCTGATTTTATACTTCCTTTTCACTCTATTTTTTTTTTTGGAGTTGTTTTTCCCAATCTTAAACTTTCCATTCTCTTTCCCCACTTTCCTTTTTTTCCCCCATCTAAGATTACTGGTTCATTAAAGATGACTTCTTTTTTGTCGCAATCTTCTTGTTCTGCAGGCATTTCTTGTTGTTTCTCAGAATTCCAAATCTCCATTTCTAAAAACTGAAATATGAAGCCCAAAGAACCTCTCCCTTCTTGTGCATCTTCTTTGTACTTTTTAAGTTCCATTTTCAGTTCTTCTAAAAGTGGAGCCATTTTAAACAGTTTTAAACAACCACCCAATTGATTTTAGTCATTCAAAACAATAACCAAGAATCCAGAAATCATCAAGTAATCCAGATAGTCCCGAGTTATATCTTCTTATTTCTTTTTCGACTTTCTCTTCCTGGGGTTTTTGTTGCAATATTTCAGTTAGAATGTATCTTTTGGAAGTCTTGTTGAGATTTTGCTGTAAGTTCTTTTTTAATTCCAGGCAGTCTCCTCCCTTCCAGATCCTACCCTTTTATTCTTTTTCTCTCCAGAAATCTTTATTATCCCTTTGACTTTTTATTTTCAACATTAAATGCCTATCGATGTCAAAATGGATTTTTCCCCAATTTCTTGCTTAAGTCTCTTAGCTGTCAGTATAGCAAAAGGAGAAAACCAAATCTTTCCCCTTTTCTCTCTCCTTCTCAGCTTAAAAATCTTCTTAGGGAACAATGTTATTGTTTTTTAACAGTTTCAATTCCAGGGTACCTTATTTGTTGCTTTTGCTGTTTGACCCTGTCAACCAAAACTTTCTCTTCTTATCTTCCTCCTGCACATTCTTTTCTGGTCAAGTTCTTCTTTGTGGTGGCCATTTCTGACCACCAGTGCAACCGCCTTCGGGAAAGGGAGTAATGGCCAGCTGGGGAGGAGAGATGCGGCTCTCCTCAACCTGCAGGCAGTCTCCCCCCTCTTCACCACCTCTACGGGGTGGCTTAGCCCCCAAACCAGCTGGCTCAGGGTGCTCCAGTGGGCGAGCACGGATTGAAGCCTCTCAGAGATGAGGTTTTGGTCTGTCCCTGAAGAAGCTCAAACGAGAAGTCCTCAAAGTTTTAATTTTGTTTTATATAAAGTTGTGATAACCTCAAAAATCAGCAGTTGATGCAGCCAAGCAAAATACAACATAATCCAGTTTCTCCAGTTCTGCCTTTGAAAAGAGATTTTTTATTTTTAGAACTGAATTTCAGTTCATGCTCTTTTAAATTGCTTTCCCCATCTAATCATTGTCCTGGAAACTCTGGGTTTTGAGTTCTCAATATCAATTTTTAACTGAGTTCTTTTGCTGTCATGATTGGACTGGAATTTCCAAGTTTTAACATATATTTCATTTTCAATTTGATAGCCAGCCAGTATGTGAACTATACAGGTAGTCCTTAACTTACAACTGTAATGGAACCTGTCAATCATGGTCATTAGTCATGACAGTCATAAATGCAATTCAGTTGCTGAGTGCCTGATGTTTTGGAACATGACTGTAGGGAAATGACCATCAGAAATTTGATGAAATGGTGTTTAAGTGACCAGTTCTAAGTTGAGAACTACCTGGTTGAATAGATCCTCCATACTAGAAATTATAATTTCAGTTTAAAAATCTGATAATTAAGTCAAGTCTCCTTGTTGGCTTGAAATGCTTGTTTCCTATAGGCAGAGGTATGGTTTCTTTTCAAATGAAGAAGTTATAACAAATATGCAGAAGTTGTTAACTGGTTGAGAAGAACACTTGAAGCACTCGAATGGTAATACCAGCAAGTTTTAAAATAGCTCTGCTAATATTTATGATATTCTGGCCAATATTTCAGAATGAATGGGTCTACAGAAGCTTAACCCAAGAATTTACACAGGAGTGGAAAAGCACAGCAGAATATGATTCTTATGGCTATAGACAAGAAAGAAATATATTATTTAATTATTTATTATTATTTAATGACCATAAAGCTTAATCTCCATCCAGATGCTAATTTCTAAAAGTTGTGATCTTTGGAGGATGATATTGTCCAAATCTCAATGTACTTGGAGAGGCTTTTGACCCTTTTTGAAACTTTGAGTTTTGTCTTGATCGAGCAAAAATAATCAGGTTAGGGAAAAGCACTGTAGTGCATTGGATGGTGATTTATATTCAGCATGTGTAAAAATACACTTGAAGTTTGAGGATTGTTTGCTTTAAAACATTCCTCATCTCAAAGAGAAACCCTCAACCTGAAATGGTGACAATATTCAGAACATGCTGCAGTACTTTCACAAAATGGTGGGTGAAGTGATGGTACTGCAGGTTACTTCTGCTGATTGCTGGCTGCCAGGAGTTCGGCAGTTCGAATCTCACTGGCTCAAGGTTGACGCAGCCTTCCATCCTTCCAAGATCAGTAAAATGAGGACCCATTTTGTTGGGGGCTATATGCTGGCACTGTAAACCGCTTAGAGGGGGCTATAAAGCACTGTGAAGTGGTATATAAGTCTAAGTACTATTGCTATGTCCATTATTATTTTCTTAAAGGGAAAACTCTTTAAGTATGGAGGTCCACATTGTTTTGTCCCATTCAATCTGTGTTCCTGCATATTCACATGCACTAAATATAATATACTTTGATAGCAGTGGGTTTTATAATATGTCAAGAAGTATACATAGGTACAGAGTGGTGTTTTTCAAACTTGGCAATTTTAAAATATGTGGACTTCAACTCCCAGAGTTCTCTTGCCAGCATGCTGGTTGGGGAATTCTGGGAATTAAATTTCATGCATATTAATGTTGCCAAGCTTGAAAGCTGCTGGTTCAGAGGGTTCTCCATTACAGTCATTTGGTTTTGCTATATGGAAAGTATCAAATAAAATACCAATGGGATTAAAGGTGTGGCAACATCATCCCACTGTATATTTTACCAATTCATGTGAATAACCATTGAATTGTCTACTAATGGGATACATATTGTAGGGGTGTAAATAACTGCAACCATGTCAGTACACTATTTTGATTATTCTAATTCAAAATGCCGTTGGGAAAAACATTTCAGAATTTAGCAAGGCTATCAATGAAAGCCTAAAACCTTTCCAATTAAATCTAAGCAACTACAGTTGCCAAAAAATACAAAGCAAGGATCTAGAAAGATTCTATGTTGTAAGACATTCCACATTCACAGAGACACGCATGCATAGCATAAGGAAATCAATTAAGTTCTTACAATTACTTGTATGGTCTATTTCTACCCTTCATTATACAAGGTACATGGACTAAAAGCCCTTTTAAAAATATTTGATTACTGTCAAGTGATTTGGATGGCATAAATAATAATATGTTTAATTAAATGGTCTTCCTATCTAATATGACTTATTCAATCTTCTTCTGAGACAGGTGACTCTAATCTGGGTGGAATTACAAAAAGACCAGGTTTGCCAGACTGTTTGCTTGATTAAACTAGAGGTATTTAAATTGTCTGGGTACTATTTAGACAAAATGCTATTTGTCATCTGATGCTGCAATGGCAACTAACTGTGAAGACACCTGGTGCCAATCAAAATTATGCACAAAACAGTAGAGTTTATTGCAAACTTATTATAGTATTTTTCTTTTCTTCTTTTGCAATTTTGTGAAACATATGTCTTGCTTTTACAACAGAGTTTATTTACTTTGCTTTTGACAATGGCACAGTGATAAGACTTAATTTTTAGATTTAGAAACACATTCTACATAACAAATCAATTCAGGAGAGGTTCTGTATGGTTTCCTTGTTGGTCATTCGCAATGGTGTGCCAAATTACAATAGAGATAAATAAATATCATGACATGAAGATCCTGATCTGATCTGACATTTAGAATACATCAGAGAAGAGATGTAGAAATGATGTTTGAAAATTGTTGTCCTTGGATACATATTTTCTTGATGCTACAAAAAAAATCTGGTTCCCAGCATGAATAAATTGAATTTTGAATTGTGTTTAAAACTGTAGTTTCTGTAACACTAGATTAATGAAAAACAAACTCATAGTGATATGATAAATAATTCCCATGTCTAATCTGTCTTTTTGTTTGATGAACAAGACTTCTACTTATTGTAAACTTTGAAGTAAAAAAACAGGTGAGGAACAATCCATGGTCTTCATGCCAGACACAGTAGTTATGTCAACATAAATCAGATCTTCTCCTCTGATCAAGAGACCAGATAAAAATCTATTGACTCACAATAGGAAGGAAAAGGCTTCGGATTTTAAACCCATAACTTCTGTGATTCTGCAGTAGACATATCTTCTCAGTATATATAGCTTCATTCTTCCCTGCAATAGTGAACACCATCTTGTCATGTGGATTTTTTTTTCCATGTTAATAAAGGGGAAAGTGCCTACAAATCTGAGTTTAAAAATATGTCCTCTGAGAAACTGTATAAACCTTCTCCTAGTTCAACCCATGATATACAAATTCAGTTCCTTTTTTTTTTTCAGCAGTAACTGACCAAATGTTTTGGTGGTTTAGCCAGGTGATGCTGATAAGTTAGGCTAATTTTGACTATGCTGATTGGGAATTCTGGAACTTACAATTAGAATATACTTGGGGCAGTGGTGGGATTGTTTCCTACCGGTTCTATGAGAGCGTGCTTCGCTCTGCCACACGAATCAGCTGAGCTAAAAAACAAGGGAATATAGGACAGGAAATGGCAGGGTTCACCAAACTACTCAAAATTTCTGCTACCAGTATGCCAGAATAGGTGCGAACCGGCTGAATACCACCTCTGACCTGTGGCAGTAACTTAGCTATTATATTATTAAAAGAAAGAGCAACATATTTCTATGTATCTACTACTGAAACCATACTTCCATATTCAACCTTGTGCATATTTACATAAGTTCCCACTGAAGCCAGAAATGTATGAGTCTTTCACAGAGCAGTGCTCCACCAACCAATGTTTGTCAACCTTGGCAACTTTAAGAAGTCTGGACTTCAGCTCCCAGAATTCCCCAGCCAGCAAGTCTACATCTCTTAAAGATGACAAACACAGCCATAAACAGTAGGTCATGGACTGAATGGCAATGAAATAGCTATTTAGTCACTGACAAACATAGCTAGAAACTAACACAACTTTGTTTACCAGAACAATTTCTAAAAAAGAAGATTTAATCAGTATAGTATTAGACCAATAGATTGTTGACATTCTCAGTGTAACAGACAATGGAGGTGGAGAATTAGGTTGCTAAATCAGTAGTAGAGTGCAGTCTAGGGAAATAGCAAATAAAAGCTTGGGAAAATAAGTACAATGGAGATTTAATATCCCCCAATGAACCACACCAAGGACAGAAAGGGTAGAATGATTTTAGGGGTGGTAGAATAAATTAAATCTGAGCAGAACATTTGTGATGTTTCTTAGTAAAGAAGTGTAAGGACCTTGATTCCAAAAATCTATTTTAAGTATAAATAACCACTGGTGTAGATGCATTTAATTGTAACTTTTAGGCACTTTGGTGTTACTGAACACATTGTCCACAAATATATCCCAAAAAGATTTTGGAATAGGCAAGGGCCAAAAATTTTTTAAAAAAACTCACCACCATAATTAATCTAAAGTGATATTCTCACGATTAAAAAAAGCTGATTTCAGTAGTTGTACCAAATTTCAAACAAAAAGGGCCAATATAAGAACAAAGTATTTGCTTTATTTTGAGTAAGACTACTGGACTATATTCTCAACATTGACTCCAAAAACCAACAGGTTTATCTGTGTCATCAGGGTCACCTGAGTGGTACAAATGGGTGTGGATCCTTCTTGAAACTGTTGAAAGGATTGTATTGTAGACTGGAGATAGATGATGCCATACTCCTTCCCCTCTGTTTAAATAGGGCTGTTCAATTTTGACATAGATGGCCTCTTTGACCCCTCTTTCAAACCAGTCCTCTCTGTCCAAAATGTGGACTTTGCTATCTTTAAAAGAGTGGCCTTTGTCTTTTAAATGCAGATGGATTGCTGAATCTAGTCCTGATGGGTTTGTTCTCCTATGTTTTCCTACCAAGTCCAGTTGCCTGTTGAAAAGGCACTTTTGGGGACAACCATGTCCTGGATGCCTGAGAAACTCCATAGACATAACCAGCAGAACATGTACTTTTTAATAAAAAAAAAAAAAACAGAATTTGAACCCTTGTGCTGAAAGTCAAAACTCCATTTGATCATAGCGAGCATTTCCTGAATATAAAGTAACTGTTTCTGGGTAACAAAAGCCTAAGCCCTGAATACATTACTTAGAAGTCAGAAGTATATGGAAGAAAGAAAAATCAGTGCTAAATAGAAATATTTCAGTAGAAAAGCAAACAATTATATCATTCTTGGATTCAGAGCAAAGTAACATTCCCACTTTAGCAGTCTCCATGTTTACTTGGAATGCTTCACTGCTGGGATTTGTATGATTTACTCCCAAGAAAGTACATTGACTTACAGTCTTAGCTCTTAATATCTAGTGTAGAATGACCTCTGAGATGTCTGTCAACCCTGAAGCTGGCTTGAGATCATAGATAATAGAATTCTTTATTGGCCAAGCATTTCGGATACGCGAGGAATTTGTCTTGGTGCATATGCTCTCAGTGTACATAAAAGAAAAGATACATTCATCAAGAGTCAAGAATCATAAGGTACAACACTTAATAATAGTCATAGGATACAATAAGCAATCGAATCATACTAGGAAACAGTCAATATAAATCGTAAGGATACAAGCGACAAAGTTACAGTCATACAGTCACAAGTTGGAGGGGATCGGTGATAGGGAGTGATGAGAAGATTAATAGTAATTGTGATGACCCAGGGTGGGATACAAAACAAACACAGTCACAGAAAACAGGTGAAGCCCCTTTTATTCCTTCACTTTGCTTCCAAGCTCCAGATATTCTTGATCTCAGCTGTTCAGCTGAAGTCCAGAAAGAAAGGAAAACAAAGCTCCATGGCAAGTAAAAAAGTCTTTATTTGTCCATATATTGTTCTAGGTTTGAGTAACAACAAGCATCAAAAATGATAGTAAAGTCAGCTCTGGCGCACCTTGCAGCCAGAGCTGTATTTATATGTCAGATAATAACGTAATGAGTTTATGCACCATTCGGTGAACGCTACCACTTAATTTCCGGTCACTATGTAACCCTCGATACCATACATTCTTCTGTTAATTATCCACCCTCCTTTTCCATACCCCCGCCACAGCACACTTTCCATATCCCACCAATTCCCCTGTGCCCTCCCAGTGTATATTCACCCCCTGAGGTCATTATTTTAATGGTCAGCATGTTCATTGCTCTGCCGATAACCGCAGCAACTTGTGATAGTTCAGCGTCTGATGTCATTGGGGCTCGTCGTTCATCGCCATTGGCAATTCTGACCTGTGTCGGTCAGCTTGCAGGTGCTTCCTACCGTGGTAGAATACTCAGATGCAGTGGAATGCTCAGTGTCACGGCTCCAGCATGCCATGGGGACACAACACTTGACAGAAGACAAAAAACTCCCACACAAACAGTTACAAGAAGAAGGAAAAAGGCAACACAAATCAGGCAAGATAAGGGCTGGAGGACGTCCACAGATAACACACACTGGGAAGGACACCAAAGTCAGAGAGGAACCATCAACTAGAGATATCTCCACTCTTTGTTTACAGCGTTCACCCTTACGCAGGTCCGTACTTTTATTCAGTTGTCACAACTACAGCCCATGAAGAGGATCAAGGCCCTCTCCTCCCGAGTAGATTGTGTTTCTTCCTTATCCTGTCTTCCCTGTGTGCCCAAGAATGGATAGGGGATGGGTCCTCCTCTGACTGCTCAGCCAGCCTCTGCCCTTCCCCAGCCTCCTCCATAACCTCCGGAGCCACACTTCCACTCCTGTTGGCTGTTCCTCCTCTCCCTCAGAGTCAGTCTCCACCAGGGACATGACAGTAATAATAATGCAGACTTTGTAAATAGTTGAACAGTGTTGAAGGAATTATTTGTTTAGCAGAGTGATGGCATTGGGGAAAAAACTGTCCTTCTGTCTAGTTGTTCTGGTGTGCAGTGCTCTATAGTGTCGTTTTGAGGGTAGGAGATGAAACAGTTTGTGTCCGAGTTGTAAGGGATCTGTAAATATTTTCACAACTCTATTTTTTTTTTTTTTTTTGAGTTAAGCCTTGGAGCTTCAGTGTTGCCACACTGGAGCTGAGGGATAGAGGGGGGATTAGATAGTTTTGTAGCCAAAATAAAATACTTGGGAACCAAGGACATTTTCACTTTTGAAAATGTGAGAAAGGGGGAGTGGTGTCACCAGGCAACCAGGCATCACCTTGATTGGACCATGTGATTGATTGTTTGGGGAGGAAAAAGCTTTTTACTTTTAATTAAATGAAAACTACAGGAACTTTCAGGGTCGGTTTTCACCAGCCTGTGCCAATATGACATATCAAATAAAACCATTCTCTGAGGAATCTACCTGCTTCAGAGTATTTTTTGCTGCAGGTATGTGATTTGGAACCCTGACAATGACATAAAATCCAGATGGAATCATGGCAACGTCCATTGACAGGAATGGGGATGCTCTTGCAAACCTGCCTTTGAACTTGTTGCTCATTGGGGACAATATGTAGTGTATATGTAACATCACTTTGATAGGCATCCTCCAAAAAGACAGAGATGGAAATTGATCAGCCCCCCCCAAAAAAAAAGATGATAGTTCACTTTCTGATCTAAAATGACAAATCCGACAATCTTGTTATATTAAAACAAAGAGCAAGAGAGAGTACGTAATGGGGGACCTCATATGCTCATATTTTGGAAAACAATTTATTGTTCCAGAAACAAAAGAAATCAACACCACTCCCCAATGTAGCTTTTGAGTTGTATTTGAGAAAAAAGGAATAATTACTAACTGTGGAAATAAACTGTAATTGCAGATAGAGCACAAAATGTCTGCACAAACTAATGAAAAAGTGTAATCCAAAGACACTGAATATGACCTTTTAAAAAAGAATATTATGAAATATGTATAAAACAGGTCAGATAAAGATAACAACTCACAAGCATGGTAAGCTAAAATTATCTATCAGTCCATGGTTATTAATAAGTGGAATAACTAACATCAGAATAAGTACAAAGCTGGTCATACAGAATTGTGGACACATTTTTAAAAAACTAATACAGCCTTATTTGAACCAGGTTTGTAGCAAGATAGAAGATGTCAGAAAACAGCACAAATCTTAAAATCTTGATTAATGGGTATTTTTAATAGTACAATACTACAAAAATTGGTCTCTTCCTTTCTTTTTGGTATCCCTGGAACGTGTTTAATCAAACAGAAGTATGATAGGTAAGAGAATACTTATTATGATTCTATTCCATAGGCCAAATTACATTTTAAAAACAATGGACTTTGAATTAATCATAACAATTCATCTGAAATTATCTTCAATACAGGTGAAGAGAAAAATGGATGTGCTTTGTTTAAGAAATCGATGCCAAAGGTGAAACTTTGGATTTGTCACCATTCTATTCATTTTCTACCAATTGGAGAACTGAAATATTTGGTCTTTAATTTATCCAATACATAAGAATGAAAGTTATCAATGTTTATTCATTTATTTGATTTTTATCCTGCCTTTATTACTTTATAAGTAATTTGAGATTGCAAACATACTTAATACTCCTTCTTCCTCCTATGTTCCCCACAACAATAAGCATGTGAGGTGAGTTGGGCTGAGGCAAAATTAGTGATCCAAGTCACTCATTTGAACTTTATGCCTAAAGCAGAACTAGAAATCACACTCCTGATTTTTAGACTATCACTTTAACCACTTCACCAAACTGTGAAAAAAATGTCCATCAAGGATAGTAGAAATAAACCACATGTAAAATATTTTTAAAAGTCCATTAATTTCTATCTGTTAATATCTTGAAATATAATGAAATGCACATTTATGTCTCGATGTTTTGACCAATAAAGAATTTACCTGTAGCCAAAAATATGTCTGAATGCTATGTGTTGACACTAGTAAAGAAAGCAAATTAATCATGAGAAAACACAAACCAGCTATGCTTCAGGTAAGTTACAGTTAACTAAATGTTTAGTTATCCTTTTCTTCCCATAGTCAAGGTCACTAAATTTTATTTACATAGTTTGCAAAAGAAAGTATAACAAAATAAAGGAAGGAAAAGCAATTGAGTCAAGCAGGGTAGAAGAAATGTAAGAACAGCTAATGTCAAAAGCCATATGCTATATAGAACTGCAATATGTTATATTCATATGAATTAGATGCTTGATACTACACTGAATATTTTAGGTTTTTTTTTAAAAAAACTATGCAATCACACTGATGCATTGCTTTCATAAAAGAAAAAACCTAACACTGAAATATTAGTAAATGCATCATGAACTTTTTCAGAATCCATGCAAAAGTAAAAGCAACAAATGAAATTAACCTTCATTTCATTTGCATTTTTAACTAGACAACCTGTACCCCATTGGGTCATGATTTCAGAGGTATTTCCTTAGCTAAACAGAAAAACCAAGTGGGCAAAAAAGGCAGTAGGAATGGGAGCAACTTTCTTCTAGCCTCCCCATTGAGATTCCTTGTAGGAAGCTGGCAGGGAGTATCAGAAATCTTCCTTCCCTTCCTTCCTTCCTTCTTTCTTTCTTCACTGATCTATATATGTAGAACTGGTGCCAAAACTGGCCTGCAGGTCAGAAAAGACACACAAGGGCAGCACAAATTAGGGGAGTGGGTGGGTTGGAACAATTAGATAAAATAAGGTGATGAAAGGAGGAGGAGGAGGAGAATTAAGACATAAGCAAGCCAGAAACCACATGAGGCTTTTACATAAATGTCTTGCCTCATAAAATAGTATTATGCAGAAAAAGTCCAAATTAATTCCCCCTCCCTTCATTTAATTTGAGAAATTGATTTTGGGGTGCAGTTGTTTGAATTTAATAAGAGATGAATTCTTTAGGAGAAAAGACACAGTATTCTTTCACTTTTTATATTACAAGGTGGTCAAGAGCTATAAGAGAATGTATTCTCTTTCATGTTTCAGTCCTCTCTCCAATGTTCTACAGTCTTACTGGCTTCTCACTCATCCAGTCTCTAGGAAAGGCATAACGAGGTCAATAACCCTTCCTATAGGACTTTTTCCAGTTGGGAAATCTTGGTTGCCATCTTTTGGAAGGATTGAAAGATGATTGACAGAAAACAGAACTCTGGAAGTAGCTGTCTTTCATCTCCAATCATAAAATAAGCTCAAAATATTCCCCAAGAGAAACTGCTAAGAAAGTCTCAAGTTCTTTAAAAATGTAGAAATAAGTCCTTTTTTGCAGGGGAAGAGAACTGTGAGAACTGGATGAGGTAGAAAACCATATTTATGATTGTCAGAATTGGCTATTAAATAAGCATTCACTGATCGGGAAGCATTCAGAGTTCCAGATTTTTTTCTTTAATATGGCAGAAGGTTGGAATATCAACACATTAGGAGACTGTCAGGCTCAGAATGACCATATTTTGTATCATAGATTACAGGCATGTCAGCTTCTATATGCTTCATATTTCCAGAGATTTATTTAAGTAACAAGGCCATGAAGTCAATATTGGAACTGTAGGTGGTTTCATGAAAATGTCCATGTTATGGCCAAAAGAAGAAATAAAAATGAGTGAATTGCAAAGAATATTATTATTTTTCCTATTCTTGACATAAAACTGTCAGTGCTATCATTAAAAAATGATAAATTCCAACTTTAATAGCATCCAGTCGCTCCTAAATAGAGTTGGCACTAAAATTGTTTTGTTTGGGAAGCTGGATGACCCCACAGATTCAGCTCTGGAAAAAAAATGGGTACAAGGGGATTTCTATATCAACCAAAAGAGTTTAGAACTGGTATTTGAAACCAGTTATGGCTCAAGTAACTTCAAGTCTTTCAAGAATCCCATTTTCACCAAAGGATATCAGAGAAGAGTTAGAAATGGACTTAAACTATATTATGACTTCAATGTATATATGTTTTCATGTTTGTTCAATAGGGTTGTGCCAAGGCTTGAGTAAAACATCTCCTCATGGACGGTTCATGAAGCAACACTTTCCTTCTAAGGGACAAGAGAAAATGCCCATATAAAGTGTCCATGTTCACCTGTTCCAATTACTTCCTCTATTTCCTGAAACTGGCAGTGAAAGATTCAGGAAGATTGCCTCTTCGCCTCAATGAGAAGCAATGTATCACTGTAAGAATGAAGTAAATCATGAAATGAAGTCATGTCTCCTTACATAAATCTTGTGTTTAGCTGAAATCCCTCTATAATGTGAAAAAATTGAGTCAGTTCCTCAAAAAAAAAAAAAAAATGGAGGGGTTAAACATTTAGCCACTTTGAGTTTTTTTAAAAAAAATATAAGAATGACAGGGTATAAACTAATGGTGTCTTGAGATTAAGATTCCCTCAAATTTTAGGAGAATATTAATCATGGTATTTTCATACTACAAATCTACCTTGTTTATTAAGTACTGATCAGGTGTGTTTGAAGGGCATTGGATTTACTGTCTTGACATGACTGCACTCCTCAAATATCTGACGGGTATCATATATGAGAACATCAAGACTTATTTGCTTTTTCTCTCAGACAGAAGCCTGTTGTTTGTTCTCTGAAAATGCAGGATGTGGGCTAATTGTCTTGGGTTATGGGAAGGCAGTTGCTAGGTAAATGTTAAAAATCTTTCTAGTGGGCCAAGAATGACAGGAACCAATGACATAAAAAGCTGGGAGAGCTCTTTTTTACTGGATGTGTTCAAATAGAAAATAGACAGCCATCGATCAGGGATGTTTTAATTTGGATTTCTACACTGAACAGGGAGCTGAATTTAATGGTTTAAAAACTCACTTCCAATGCTATGTTTCTATCAGAGGTGGCATTCAGCAGGTTCTGACCAGTTCTGGAGAACTGGTAGCAGAAATTTTGAGTAGTTCGGAGAACCAACGGTAACCTCCCAGGAGTGGGGAGGGAATGGAGATTTTACAGTATCCTTCCCCTGCTATGCCCACCAAGCCATGCCACATCCACCAAGCCATGCCCACAGAACCGGTAGTAAAATTTTTTGAATCCCACCACTGGTTTCTATGAACGTGATGTTCCTTAGATTGCAAACTTGGCATCTACTTCATAAAGGTCTCCATGTCCTCAGGTGTTCAAATGATCTGAACAGTAAGAATCAGTGTTCTTTCTCTCTTCAAGACAAATAAGGCCTACACAGAAAGGAAAGTATGCTAATTACCCTATGATTATGCTGATTAAGATAAGTGTATGATTATTGGACTTGCCTATACCACAGAGACATGTACAAGATAATGATGATACAGATCAGCAAACAATCAATTTTCAGGCTCCTTCTCTGACCACAAAGAAGTTAAAGAAATGAGGGGTTTTGCATTTAAACAGATTGTGGTTCAAGATCCAATTATGTTACCAATTATATTCTGTTACAACAAACACCCAAGAAGGGACTGTGGGTTCTAATTTTATTCTTTAGGCGCCTCAAGGTTAATTTGTCAAAAGTCAAGAGAGAATAATATCAAACCTGTGTAGCTGGGTTCCAATCTAGAAACAGTGGCCCACATTCTTTTTTTTTTTTTTTACAATACATGCCTTCTCTAAGTCATTGTTACATTTGCTTTTGTACCATGAACATTTTCATGGATTGATCTCCCATAATTACTAGTCAATTATGTTCTACTGTTAAATTTAAGCCATTTTGGAGTCCTAGCTTTTCAACCCATCTTCCCCCACATTTTTTAGCCTCAGAAAATTTCTCAGCAGCACAATTACTGACTATATGTGGTGCAAGGGTTTTTATTTTTCATTTAGAAACAGGAAATACATGAAAATTGTAAAGTCTAAAATAAGCTTAACACAGTTTAACAAACAAAAACTCTAATTTACGCACACACACCAAAGCAGAAGAAAAATAGAATTTCTGCCCTTTCTCACATACAGGTGAAACTTGAAAAATTAGAATACCATGCAAAAGTTCATTTAGTTCAGTAATGCAACTTAAAAGGTGAACCTAATATATGAGATAGACTCATTACATGCAAAGCAAGATATTCAAGCCGTGATTTGTCATAATTGAGATGATTATGGCTTACAGCTCATGAAAACCCCAAATCCACAATCTCAGAAATTTAGAATATTACATGCAATCAATAAATCAAGGATTGTACATAGAACAATATCGGACCTCTGAAAAGTATAAGCATGCATATGTACTCAGTACTTGGTTTGGGCCCCTTTTGCAGCAATTACTGCCTCAATGAGGCGTGGCATGGAAGCTATCAGCCTGTGACACTGCTGAGGTGTTATGGAAGACCAGGATGCTTCAGTAGCGGCCTTCAGCTCTTCTGCATTGTTCGGTCTCATGTCTCTCATCCTTCTCTTGGCAATGCTCCATAGATTCTCTATGGGGTTCAGGTCAGGCGAGTTTGCTGGCCAATCAAGCACAGTAATCCCACGGTCATTGAACCAGGTTTTGGTGCTTTTGGCAGTGTGGGCAGGTGCCAAGTCCTGCTGGAAAATGAAGTCAGCATCCCCATAAAGCTCGTCTGTAGAAGGAAGCATGAAGTGCTCCAAAATCTCCTGGTAAATGGCTGCATTGACTCTGGACTTAATGAAGCACAGTGGACCAACACCAGCAGATGACATGGCTTTCCAAATCAACACAGACTATGGAAACTTCACACTGGACATCAAGCACCTTGCAGTGTGTGCTTCTCCATTCTTCTCCAGACTATCGGTCCTTGGTTTCCAAATGAGATGCAAAAGTTGCTCTCATCAGAAAAGAGGACTTTGGACCACTGAGCAACAGACCAGCTCTGTTTTTCTTTAGCCCAGGTAAGATGCTTCTGATGTTGTTTATTGTTCAGGAGCGGCTTGACAAGAGGAATACAACATTTGAAGCCCATGTCCAGGATCCATCTGTGTGCGGTGGCTCTTAATGCACTGACTCCAGCCTCAGTCCACTCCATGTGAAAGTCCCCAACACTTTTGAATGGCCTTTTCCTGACAATCCTCTCCAGGCAGCGGTCATCCCTGCTGCTTGTGCACCTTTTTCTTCCACACTTTTCCCTTCCACATAACTTTCTATTAATATGCTTTGATACAGCACTTTGGGAACATCCAACTTCTTTTGCAATTACCTTTTGAGGTTTTCCCTCCTTATGGAGTGTGTCAATGATGGTTTTCTGCACAACTGTCAGGTCAGCAGTCTTTCCCATGATTGTGATTCCTACTGAACCAGACTGAGAGACCATTTAAAGGCTCAGGAACCCTTTGCAGATGTTATGGCTTAATTAGCTGATTAGAGTGGGACACTTTGAGCCTAGAATAGTAAGCCTTTTCGCAATATTCTAATTTTCTGAGATTGTGGATTTGGGGTTTTCATGAGCTGTATACCATAATCATCACAATTGTGACAAATCATGGCTTGAACTATCTTGCTTTGCATGTAATGAGTCTATCTCATATATTAATTTCACCTTTTAAGTTGCATTACTGAAATAATGAACTTTTGCATGATATTCTAATTTTTCAAGTTTCACCTGTAGAAATTAGAGGAGACCTAATTTAGGCAACAGTACACAGCTCAAGGATACACAGGAAAGGACAATTAGATAGCAATGTTCTAATTGTAGAAAAAATGGATCTAGGGATTATGGTTATTTAAATCTGACATGCCTGATTTAAAAAGAAGGAAATTATAGAATATTGATTATACCATCAATCTATTGTATTGGGACTATTCCATCCTATATTGAAGAAAATATAATAAGAAAAAATATAATAAAAATATAACATTTAATAAATAAGAGGAGATTGGCTAGAAATCTAAAGGTTCTGACTAACATCAGATAAATGAGAAAAAAATCAAAATACTTGAGTTATCTCAAGAGAAGAGATGTGATGGAAAGAGTTGAAGAAAGAATGAATTAAAAGAAACAAGCAGTAAAGAAGTCAGAGGTTATGTTTTTCAGTGTTAAAATTGTAGAGTGAGGTAGAGTTTCAAGCAGTGTATGAAGACAAAAAATCTGGCTGGATAAGTCTTAGGTAGCATCAATATATGTATAGACCACAGTGTAGGTTGCTAATCCAGGAAAAATAAATAGTGAGAGACTCAAAAAGGATGAAAGAGACTATTTCACATAGCACAGAATTAACTTTCAAAAATCTATCATCAAGAGTGGTGATCTACCATATGCTTACACAGATAATAGAGCTTAGTAATAAATCTGTCTGTGGCCAGCTGGGCCATGAAAAATGACCCTCCTTTGCCTAAAAATACTGGCTCAATCCAAGGCATTGAGGCAATGCCTCAATTTAGGGGAAAAAATCAAATCATTTTGTCTCAACGTGTCAAATCAAAGCTTTCAAGTTACCTGATTGTTTTATTCTTTGAGCTTGTGAAGCATCTCCAGAGGTTTCTTTTCTTCTTCTGATTAAAAGATCATGGCTGCTCTCGTTCAATCTTCAGTTCCCAGACATATTTTGATTCATTTCAAGGTATTGCTTTGATTAAAATTAAATGTCCCTTTGAATCTTCAAGTAGTCTTCGTGGCTATTAGTCATGATCACTCACTACGGTTTCCAGGATCAGATGTGGAATAGCTTTCAGCAGAAGTTGCTGTGAGTTTGCTGATTGCTTACTATTGGTTTAAACAGCAGACTTGCTTAATAAAACAAGGCACAATTACGTATGCCACAAGAGTATTGTAACAGAATGACAGAGTTGGAAGGGACCTTAGAGGTCTTCTAGTGACTTTAGTCCAACTTCCTGTTCAAGCAGAAGGCCCTATACCAAGAGATTGGTTGTTCAATCTCTTCTTAAAACCTCCAGTGTTGGAACACCCACAACTTCTGAAGGCAAGCTTTTACACTGATTAATTGTTCCCACTGGAAATTTGTCTTAATTTGAAGTTGCTTCTCTCCTTAATTAGTTTCCATTCATTGCTTCTTGCCATGCTTTCAGGTGCTTTGGAAAACCATTTGACTCTTCTCTGTGGCAGCCCCCTAAATATTGGAATACTGCTATCGTGTAACCTTTAGTCCTTCTTTTCATTCAAGAATGTTTCAAGTTGTCCCTCAATTTTCATTTTTTTTTTTTAAAAAAAATACTTTTGTCTTTATAGTTTAGGCACCAACTCAAGGACTGGATTGCTTCAGGTTATCAGAGTTGGCTGCAGAAAATGCCGCGGATGAGACAGAAAACAAGAAACCTTATACCAGCTAGTCTCTGCCCAGGATTTTGCAGCCGGAGTTTTCTCTAATGGTTCTAATGTGCACAACAGGCTTTATCAAATCTGTTAAAAAAGCAGCTGCATCCTTATTGCTTACTATTCTATGGTTAGCCACCATGGAAAACAGAATCCTGGACTAAAAAGGTTTCTGTTTTCTTTAAAGTTCCCTAATGTTATTCTGTGTGAATGAGGAAGGCAGCATAGCTTTCTAAGGTTTGATGGATGTCAGACAAATAGGAGGATAGGAGCTATGAAGACATCAGATTCCTTCAGTTGCACAACCAAGGCATACCTAGGGTGAATAGTTCATTTGCAGCTGACATGTGAAAAGTTGAGAGCAGGGGTGAAGACAAGATAGAAATAGCAAGGCTCTGAAGGAGCAAGCTGAGGTCAGAACATGCAATACTTTAGAAAAAAGCAGACTGATGGACTGAAAGACTTAGAAGAAGCAGGACTTTAAAAAATAGTAAAAGCTACGTGCTAAGTAGCTTGTGGGCCAACAAAACAGCTGGCTATGGGATAAACAAAGCTGTTCTTGCGTAAGATAAAAGAACGAAACCCATTCTAAGTCAGAGAAATATAGAAATAACTGGGAGTGAAGATGGGAGACAGCTGAGTCAAGAAGGAAGCATCATCAGTGTGAATATCAAGATCACTCATTAAAAATATTGAGATAGATCCAGTGGGGCCTTGTCTGTTAAGTACAGTGTCTTCTTAGATATATTACTTTACTGTGTGTGGGTGGGGTATCTAATGTAAGGTATCTGCCCTGAAAGAAAACGACACTTTCATGCAACAACCTGACATGTTTGCATTACATTTATAGAAGTCGTTCTCAATTTATGAACACAATTGGAACTGGATTTCTGGTCATAAACCTATGACAATATTAAGTTTAGGTGCACAATGACTGGACCTGATTTTGTGTGTGTGTTTGGTGGTCATTAAGCAAATTTAGTCATTAAGCAAATACAGAGATGGTACGTACAAACTCTTTCAATTGGGAGTTGTTTGCTGGAAACTGTCAAAAATATTGCAAATCACAGCAACATGATTATGTGATGCTGCAACGGATTGTAGAAATGAGCCCATTGCCATGCAACCAAAAACAGGCATGGAGCCATAGGCATGTGGCACATTTTATAACAACCAGAAATACTTTATGAGCAATAAATTTAAGTGACTAGCTGTAAGTTGAGCACTACTTGTATCTCCAAATCTTTCCATGATTCACATGTGTCTAACAAATTTCACTCCCAAAGAAAAAAGGTATGAAAAATAAAATTTGAGACTCTTCTTTGTCCTCTGCCATGTCTTTTTCAGTGAAGTTCTCATTAATACCTAACTATTCTGTCCTGAACTTCAGTGAACCTGAGTGAAGAGGTATCTCTGGACCTAGAATGTGTGAATGCTTGCCTTTGCAATAGCAATTCCACTTCGACTTATATACCACTTCATAGTGTTTTACAGTCCTTTCTAAGTAGTTTACAGAATCAGCATATTTCCCCCAACAATTTGGGTCCTTATTTTACCCACCTCGAAAGATGGAAGGCTGAGTCAACCTTGAGACTGGTGAAATTTGATCTGCCAAATTGTAGGCAGCCAGCAATCAGCAGAAGTAGCCTGCAATACTGTACTCTAACCACTGCACCACCACAGCTTTCCAAGATGGTGACTTCTAAGTACAGAAGCCTAAGGATTCCCTAATATCAGAGCAAATGATTGTGCTGACTGAACTTCACCAAATAGGGTTGGTATGCATAGTATGAAAGAGAAGCAATTTTGCGCAATAGAGTCAAAGTCTAGATATGATTGCCATTTAATTTTCAGGCAAAAAAGTAAAGTGGATTTTGTCTTTCATGGAGCTTTCAGTAGGACTATAAATTTGACAGTGCCCAATCTTGTATAGTATTTTTACCAATATTAGTGGCGTTGGGCCATCAATCATGTTCTACTCTAGTATAACTTCCTTCTGAACATGTCTGTTGGGTAAAGGCTGGGAGCAGGGAGAAAACGTAACTATTATGTGAAACTTCTTTTCTCAAATAAAAGTGATACTTCATCATTCTGAAGAATAATTAAATGTTATGTTCTTGCAGTAAAAACAATGCAACAGCTGATGCAATTTTCAGTATTGCTGTTCTTATAAATTATACAATTTTCTAATTGTTGATCAAAATAAAATGTTTGTCACCCTTCTGTCACAATTTCTAATTTCTAATTTTTTTTTATTTTAATATTACTGCATTTTAAAAGTCACAGTTATAAAAATAAAATTGTAAATTCCTGGTTTTGTGAATCAGGACAACAGTTTTGATATTTCTGTGCTCTTCCATTGTTAATTGACTTCATACTATAGGACATATGGGCTGGAATCTTTGTGGGTTATTTCTGGTGTTGATATTGTGTGCTGAGAGACAAACTTCTTAGAACTTTTAACTTCCCCCATTCCTGGAATAATTATTCTGCTTATCACACAAAAGAAGGGCTTGGAGATCTGCCCCTACAAACTTATTGCTCTTGAATTTTGACAGGTGAGAAATGCAAACACGGTTAGCTCATGTGGTAATTAAGGACATATGTGATTATTTAACAAATAATCATAACAAATAATTGTCACTTCCTGGTTTGAAAAGCACTAATTTCAAGCATGTGCCTGCCAATTTTACCTCCACAAGGCTGTTTTCTTAGGTAGGGCACACATTCCAAATTGTTAACCTCTCAGCAACAACTAACACTTCATTCACACCTTATAACTTTCTATTTCAAACATTTACTCTTCTCAGAAGTCTCTTCCAAACCAGCTTCTGGTGGGTTTTTTTTTTAAACACACATGAGGAACTACTATGGAGGTGGGGACAGCTCTTGGCTGACAATTAGATGAACAAACGTCCACACGTTGGCATATCCTTTTTATCCTTTTTGTTTTATTTTGGTGTTTGCTGCTATAAGTACAGTATATACAGTATATTCTGTCACTGACAGTTGTGGTTGATTTTTTATTTTTCCATGCAGTATCTACATAGCTACAGTATCAGTGTATTTCTGACTCTTTCAAACTTGCATTTTTATTCCCCCAGGACAATTATTATTGAAATACATACTTTGCAAGAAACTGTCAGCAGTTCGAAAGAGTTTCAGTGTTCCCAAAATATATATTTCACTCTTGTAGTAGAGTTATAAAATGTCTTGTATATTTGGGAGGAAATGTAAAAGTCTCATCACCAGAAGAAACTTGCGGTCAGATTTGCCTATGATCATAACAGGTAGATAAAGCTTAATGAGGCAGTCCTCATTTAGTGACCACAACTGGTACCAATAACTATTGCTAAGGACTTCAATCACTAAGTGGAAAAATCACATGGCTGAAAAAAGCTTACAATCTCACTTCCCATTCAGTCCTTAAGCAAATCATCACATGACTATGACTTACAATTCTACTTCTTCTGCCTGCTCTATTAACTCCGCTTGTCACACATACAAATGATGATCACATAACCGTGGGATGCTGAAATTGTCATAAATGTGAAGACTGGTTGGAAAGCTTTTTTTTTTACATTGTCATAACTTTGAATGTTTCTAAATGATGTAGTTAGTAAGTAAGAACTACCTGTAAGGAAAATATGCTAACACGAGCCCTTATGTGCAATTTAGCCTTTACGTCTTGATAATGTTCTCTACCATCCCAATGAACAAGAGTAGAAATGATCAACTGCCTATCATTTTTTCCTCCCAAATAATTGATTTTCTACTGCAATTCCAGAACGGTTCTAAATTTTTCTCTGGGTAAGGAACGTGATCAGGAATGTGTTCAATTCCTTTGATTCCCTACTTGTATATCCCTTGTTCCCAAACATTCTCCTAGTTCCAGAGCTCTGATCACAGGAAGGAAGGGCTATACGTTTTTCCATGGCACCTGGGAAAGGAAATAATTCTTGATCTTGAAGGAGAAACTCTAATATGTTGTATTCCCTCAGGGTTCCTATCCCAAGGATTGCAACCTAAAACATAAAATGTATAATGCATATTTGAGGCCATACTGCACTGCAAAATCAGCACATGTGCAAAATCCAAAGGAAATTTGTATTCCAATGTGTAGGAAGTTGCACAGAATAACAGATTGGAAGGAAACTTCCTTCTAATCCAAACTCCTGCTCAAACAGGAAACCGTACACCATTTCAGACAAGTGGTTATCCAATCTCTTTTTAAAATCTCCATTGTTGGAGCACCCATAACTTCATTGCAACAAATATAGACACCTCATTGGGAGAACTACATATGATTTCAATGTTCGGCATGTGTAATTGCATAATGATATGTAAACAAAATAAAAAATAAACATATATATTCAAAAATGCTTGTAATGAATGTCAAATAAATAATCTGAATTTGTGTTTGGAAATTATGGAAACCACTGGTGGCAAATTGAGTATATAAAAACATTGAACTCAGTCATCCATGATTTTTAATCTATCATACTGAATGTTATTAGGCTAAAGAGATTCTATGTTAGTTTAATCACTCTGATTTCTTTTGATCTTAATAGTATTTTTCAACAATTTTCAAATCATGTTCATCTAACAATAAACTTCTATAATAAGTTTTCCTAAAATGACAAGGCCAAATGTATTGGAAATGCAGGACCCAAATCCCTGGCCAATATGGCTAAAGGCCAACAAAACTTGGAAATTTCCATACAATTTGTTTAAATACAACCCATTTGATGAAGGTATACAATTTATACAAATAATTTTGTTTCTATCTGTCTGTCTATTTTGAAATTTATTTTATTTCCAGTTGAAAAAGTTCGTCATTAGTTATTTGGATTTTTCCCATTTAACAATAATAGTTTAAATCTGGGGGTTATTTTTTTTTTCAAAATCAGATACCACTGCTATTTTTCTACAAAAATCCTTCAATGAAAACAACGCAAAATATGTCAAAGTTTATTTTATATTATTGTGCTGTTGTAAACCCTGAAACTGTTTAAATGGTGAGCTAGACATTTCTTCCTGGATTAATTAGAAGCAATGATATAAATATTCCATGAATTCAGCATTTTGTAAATGTTACTCTTAACAACCATGACATTTTCTGTATTAAGCTTATTTTATGGAACCCTCATGCTTTTTCCCAGGGTCCGTTTCTTCTTGCTTTTTAGGAACCAGAAATGTCTCCTGGACAGACCATGTTTTGTCCTAAAATTTAACTTTAGGGCAGGGATGAACTTCTGGTCCTTCTCCAGTTGCTGGCCTTCAGTTTCCTTCAGCTCCAGGAAACACAGACAGCAGGAAGAAGTGATTGGCATTGTAACTGAACAACACATATCTGCATTTCTGAAGATAGATGGGAAGCCTCCCGGAAAGATTTAGTGACATAATTGTTATGGGGACACCAGAAGCTTGCTCTAGGAGGCTAACTCTGTCCTCTGGAGATGATTTGGGCAGAGTTTTTGGAGGGTTAAGAATGTGGAATGTGTTATTATTGGTTTCCATGTTGTATAATTTTTGGAAGTGAATCCTGGGATGATGGATCCATTATTCACATTTTAGTTGATTCTGCATTGGGGACATAGGAGTTGATCCCTATTAGTTTGTCTGCTTTGTTAGATTTAAGGGGCCCCGTATCATTGTCTTGCTCTTAGGTAGCATTTTGGAGGCATCTGGCTAAGCTTGAAATGTTAAGGCCTGAAACAGGCACTTATTTCAAAAGCTGTTAGTGTGTTTCCATCTTGCTCTTCCACCAGTTGAACAACCTGCTCTCGCATCTCCAAGAAGGTGTATTGGTCTGAGTTGTTTGAACTAATCTTTAGGATTCAGAATGCTTCTATGATTTTTAAATGTTGCATATGTGCCCCTCATAACAATTATATCACTAAATGTTTCCAGGAGGCCTTGCCATCTGTCTGAAGAAATGATGATCTTTATATTGCAACGTTTAAATGTTCTTCAGTTACATCACTCCTTCCTGCCACCTGTGTTTTCTGGAGCTAAAGGGTCCAGCCACTGCAGAAAGAGCAGAAATTCATACCTATCCTAAAGTTAAATTTTATAGAGATACCTATGTGTGGAGAGGACTATCCCAGTCCAGATATATAGTAATTGGATATCCACATTCCTCGGAACTGATGATGTTACCTAATCAGATAATAAGCAAATAACCAAGCTCAGACAGCACCTAGAACTCCATACATGATATATTCAGTGTTTTAGAGCAATTACTGTATCAATTAATTTAAAGGTAATGAAAGAAATATGAATTACTCCTCTCTCTTCTTTCCATGTTCACACAAAAAAGTTTTTTTCATTTTCTCTCTTTCTCTGCCTCCCTCCCTCCATCTCTCTTTCTCTCTCTCTCTCTCTTTCTCTCTCTCTCTCACACACACACACACTTTCCAATACATGAGAGGATTTATTACAAATGTGACACAGAAATGGCTTCTTTATTAACCACATTCCTGAGGAGGCAGCTTTTATTTGCCTAAATTTAACATCCACCTAGCCAACCCATCATCACGAAGGTCATGCATTCCTATTAGACTGCATTATTATTATGCCCTAACCTTCTGCTTTCTGTCCATTGAGCCCTTCCTTGATGTTTCATCTACTTCATCACTGTTCACATTTCTTTGGTGATTGTGACAGTTGCTAAACATAACTTTTAATGAAAGGCCAAGATCAAGAGGACCAGCTGAAGTGTGACTTAAAAGTAGAAGCATGTAGTCCGTCCCTGATCTTCTGCCCTGTTGAAGACCAAGTTTGTTTGTTTAAACTTGACAAGGATCCATCCAGCATGTTCATATCTTGGAAATCATCACATGAGAAAAGAGGGTGTTTTAGCCCTAATAACTATGGACTGAATTCCATTAACACTGTTATTCATAGTATTTATAATCTCATGTACGGTTAATGAAAGAAACCCAAAGGAAGGATGCAGAAAATTTATAGAGAAAACATTATGATACAATTTTATGTTTTTTGTTACATAAATCCATCTAAAAGTCTTCAACTCTTTAGAATCTTAAATAGCTTTAAGATTAGGTGAACAACCCTAATGGTAAAAGGATTAACAGGATTACCAGAACATTAATAGTTAACAAAAAGAAAACATCACAGCACAAATATAACTGAATAAATGTGTATTATAACCTCCTGTTAAACATTTATAAGATTCAGCACCAACTGAGGGAGGATTCTATCCTTGAGAGCAAAATACAATACAGCTACATTGGTTCAATGTTTCTTGTCATGTCTTTAAAATAGGAGTAGCCTCATCATTTGTAACTGGGACTGAAGAACAATATGAGGCTATGAGAGATTAGCTTCAAACAACCAAAGAACCACCAGTGTGCTCCTTCCTATAAGAGTGAAGCCGTGACTGAGAACAATTGACAGGGAAATCCTGGTTCTGACATTATTCCAGAGACAAAATCCCTGATGATTATGCTCCACATAACTAGGAAATTTTCTTCATTGAAATCTTTCCCAACAGGAGATAAGTTATACAGCCTGTCCACATTCTCTAGTGATGCAACTCAGCCAAACTTCTCCAACTTCAATGGAACCTCAACAATTTACAGCAGCTTGGACATTGGCCCAAGCAAACCAGCCGAAAAAGGGGGTTACTATATATTGTCCAAAAAGTGGTGCCTAATCACTATCAAGACATTGCCGTTGGCCTCCCCACGCAACTTTGTTTCCAATAGAAGGCTTACATTTCCATAACAATTTTATGTGTTTCCAAAATGTGTCATTTAAATATGTCCATAGGGAACTAGACTTCCATCCCATTATTTCTACGGAGACTATTCTAATCTCTGAATAAAGAGTATGATATTTCATATTAATCAGATGTTATGTTCCATAAGAAATTAAGTGCATACCTAAGAGCAATGCAATGACATGATGAATGCATCACTGCAAGAAGCAAATGGTAGAGGGAGCTTAAATGTTATTGTTCAATCTTGGCTTGAAGAGAATAACATTGGTGCCTTGCAAAGGCTGGCCCCAGCTTCCCCCCAAAATGATTTGAAAATAGCATTGAACCAGCTTGAAAATAATGTGATAGAAGCCTTTGGTAGACCCTATATTGGTTCAATTGTTGCACTGATGTAGATATATAATGGGCTGTAAGAATCACCTTAAAGAACAGGAGGAAGAGTTGTAACTAAGACATTGGTCAGAAAAGAGAAATCTGTGGCCAAAGCAGGATCTTCTATCTGACTAGAAAGAGAGTAAAATATTTTCATGGCTTGGTATCCAGTCTCTGAGATAAACCAGACTTGGAAATCAAAGTTATGAAAAGTAAACTACTTTTATTATAAAGTAACAAAATCTTGCAAGTTTGAAAGTGCCTTAATTCTAAAGAGAACTAGGGAGGGTCAAATGTGAGGTGCTTCTTCAAACTACACGCCCGATTTGAACTGTTATTCTCACAATCAATTACAACGTATATTTGCAGATTATTTAGAGATACATAGTCATGTTGGGCAAAGCCAAATGATATAAGTGGAATTCTTTTCTCAGCATTAATTACATGTGTGGGTGTATGTGTGTTATACCCAAATCATCCAATCTGTTCCTTTAGGCTATGCAAAGTTTGGATTCAAACTCCAAAAAGTGCTTCTGAAGATGCAGAAGAATGGATATAGTTGGTATCTGCATCACCTTAGCTTTTTTTTTTCCTTGATGGTACCTCCTGGATTGCATGCTTGTATTACCAGGCAGGTCCATAAGCTATTATCTTTGGATTCAAGACTGTATTTATAAGTGAACTTTGCAAACTTGAGTAATTTAGTCACCAAAGGCAAAGATGTCTTCCAATGGTAGAGAGATATAGTAGCCAAGGTGCTGATGAAGCTGGATGCTGGATGCATCAAGAGAAAAAAAAATGCCAAAGAAGTTAGCTTTTATTATATTATGAAGTTCCTAATATAAAGCTGCTGGTCAGGTCTTCCAAAAGACCTCACACTTCTTCATGGAGCGAAGCACTGATTATGATCATCTTCCAAAACTTTATTCAAGATTCTGCCAGAAAGGAAGACATGGTTGGTGGTAAACAGATTGTTCTCAAAGGTAGCTCATCAGCTGTGCTACCCTTTTCTGAGAAAAGTTAGTTTCTCCCTACTTTTTGAATGGTTCACTCAATTTTAATTTCACCAGGATTTTGAGCTCTTTTAAATTATATAATTCCTCTATTCATTGCGGCATTTTTGTGATTGCTTTTAGTTGTTAGTGTAAGGTGCATCTCTAATCAACTGGCAGGGTACAGGAATTTTAACAGAAGCAGGTAAGAATCACAAGTCAGCACAATTTCCTACCTGATGAATACTACCTGTCCTCTCCCCAAAAAAACCCTTTTCATCCACATTTCCACCTATGTCTCAGGCACACTCACAAGTGCTTAGCCTGCCTTTATTCAAACATCTCCCCAGTATTGTTTTTTCAGTTGCCTCCAGGAACTGTTTTAATGCAGACAAATAACAACTGGTATATGAAAAAATATAGCAAATAGTCATCAAAGGAAACCTTAAATACACTCTTTCACACATTGGTGGGTAGGCTTGTCTACATATGAATGTGAACCAAATATGGCTGTTCATTTGACATTCCTGCAAACAAGGAGGGGGAAATTGACTTAATGTGATGAACCAATGAAACTTTTCTGAACACACAGTTACTTCCCCACCCCCCAACCTTCTTTAACAAATAAGAAATAAATCCACAGTGATACATGGAAAGGAAGCTCCTATAGCTCATCAGTTCCTGGTATCACTGTAGTAAATTAATCCTTAATTCAGTGTAGGCTTTTCTTTGTATTTAGTATCTGTATTACATTGTTTGCTGCTTCATAATGGTTTTGTCTTGTAGTAATATTTTTCGGAATTCCAAAAATATTACTACAAGACAAAACCATTATGAATATAAATTGTGTTTTCATATTCCATAAGTATTTTTTTTTAGAATTTTAAGGAGCTTTGTAAATGAACTGCAGTAGTTATATATCTTTGGAACAAAAGGAAAATAATATCTGAGACTGACAATACCACTAAAGTGTTTTTTTTTTCTCCTTCCCTTTCAATTCTAAATGCATTGGGTTGATTAAGTGACTGGGTGATTGACTGATTGACTGATTAATTTTTGATATGGCAAACAGCCCAGCAGCCTTCATCCCCTGACCATTGCGATATAGCATCATGATGAAATATTATTCTAAGCAATTTGAACAAACACCATGGTTGCAGCAAAATAAGAAAACAGGAAGAGTTGAAAAACTGGAAATAAGGAAGAGAAGCTTGTTGCTTATCTTTTTATTAAAGACCTCCTTTCCTTTCTGCAAATGCCATAGTGTTGAAAATTGCAAATAATAATAATAATAATAATAATAATAATAATAATAATAATAATAATGATGATGATGATGATGGACCATATTTTTATGGGATGAAAATATGAAAGAGAGAATTGTTTATTCACTGAGTAGCAATCTACACTGGATTTTTTTCAGGGTGACATGGAAAGCCATCCTCAAGCTGCTTTTGAGATTCAACTCTGTTGTGCTGACTACTCAGAAATGCCATTCAACACACTAGCCAAACTCTAAATATAAAGTGATCGTGTCCATCCTGACTTGATCTCTAGCTATGATGGATTCAATTTTTGTAATTCCCTGTCACCTGGTATGGTTGACTGGTAACTGGGTATTAACTTTCTAGAAGACACTAGGGTATATTTGTAGAGAATGCTGAGAGCTGGTGTATGAGGAATCAATCAGATTACAATTATAAAAGTCTTGAACATTAGCTCTCTATATGAAAAATACAAAATCCTGCATGTATGAAAAAGACCTATGATAATATGCGTGACCTATGATAATATTTGCTGAATGAGTTATTTTTTAGTTGCTATTTTGAATTGCATAGTTTCAAGAATGCAATTTTGGAACCGACTAATCTTAAATAGAGCAAAACATCACTAATTAACTGTTCAGTTTTACCCAAGGATGTTTTTTCAGGAGTCAACTGGACTTTCTTGTTGTTGTTTTCTTTGAAGACATTTTGCTTCTCATCCAAGAAGCTTCTTCAGTTCAGAGCTGAAAATGCTTCTTGAATTAAAAGGGAAACATCTTCAAAGAAAAACCAAGAAAGTCCAGTTGATTCCTGGAAAAGCACTTTTGGGACATGACCTGGGTGACTGAGAATTTCTACATACCTTTAACTATGCAATTTGGGGTGAACACCCTTCAAATGGTGTGGAGTATGAACAGATTTCCAGGAAAAAAAATGCAGATTACAGGAATGGTTAGCACTATTCAGGTGACCCTGAGAATATAGATAAATCTCCAAGTGCTTCAACAACTCTCTAAAAGGATGCAAATGACCAGCTATCTGCCAGGAATATAAATCCTTCCATTCCCCACCATCCAGTCAGAACTGAAGAAGCTTCTTGGATGAGAAGGGAAATGTCTTCAAAGAAAAAACAAGAAAGTCCTTTTTCCTCCTTTGGGACAAACATGACCTGGATGACTGAGAATCTCTACAGACATTCAGTTTACTTACTCTCAAGGACAATTCTAGTAAAAGTGTTAAATCGTTCACTATTTGACTCTTTTGTTACACAGATTATCACAAACACTCTGAGTGGAGTTCCCCTATATCCCCTAACCACCTCCATTCTCTAGTATTCAATTTCAAGTATATATTATTGAAGTCTAAATTATATATTAAATTGTACATTACAAATGCCAGAACTCTTTTTATTTTAGTGTTAATTTTTAAAACCAGGAATGGTCCTTAGATCACTTTCTGCCAATATGTCGCTATTTCTAAAGGTAAGTTGACATGAGCCTGCGATGAATGGTCTAGAAGATCCTAAAACACAGGTGTTAAACTTGCAGCATCAGGTTGCCATCACGTGATGTTTCACAATGTTTTCTCTTTGCGGACTGGGGTGGGCATGACCTGCTTGTGATGCATCCAGCCCGTGGGCCCCCAGTTTGACACCCCTGTCCTAAAAAATTTCAGGCAGAAGACTTTAGAAAAGAATAAGTCACCATGAGTAAAACAGAGATCAATCCAGTGGTGAGACTACCGGTTCTATGGGCATGGCTTGGTGGGCGTGGCAGGGAAAGAATACTATAAAATCTCCAGTCGGAGGTGGTATTTGCTGGTTCTCTAAACTACTCAAAATTTCTGCTACCAGTTCTCCAGAACTAGTCAAAACCTGCTGAATACCACCTCTGGATCAATCTATAACAAAGTGTCACATCAGTAGTCTTGCCCGGGCATACAAACAGATATTAGATGGATATAAAATTTTAATAGTGTTATTCTATTTAATAAAGACCATCCAATTGTCTGCATTTAAATTAAACCCTAGAGATTGCAACATGAGATTTCACTGCAGGATATTATTGTGTAAGCTGATTCCTTAAAGTTTTATAGGAAATGGCATTGCCCCAATATAATATGGCTGAGATTTGAGGATGTGAAATATTGTGCTCTTTTGGAGACACTCCAGAATATAGTATTAAAACATTTATTTTTCTTTTTAACTGGAACCATGGCTAGGCTTTTCAGAGCAGATATCATGGAATTATCAAGATCCATAATCCATGTTTTTCTTTTGTGGGACTAGGGTTATATGTTTTTGAAAGCATTTGACATATTTTTTTTTATTTATTACAGTTTAATTCAGCGTTATTTCTTATTTTAAGTTTAACCTTCCTCAAGAATGCTCAGGGCTGGTACATATTGTTCTGTTCCACTTCAGTAATATCCTTATTCAATAAGGTTTATACTGAAAGTTGCACTAAGGGAAAATGATTTGACACATCAGCCAATGAATCCTGGAAGGATTGAACTCTTTAGTGATTGATTGATTGATGTTCAAGTGAATATATTTGTATCCTCTGTGTCACCCAAGATATTGAGAAGAAATAGAGAGGATGAGTATAGTCTTAACATCCCCCAAACTTTGTAACATTAAGATGTCCAAGAATACCGCAAAATTTATTGACTAGATTATTTACTCATCCACATAAGGGTCTGAGATGTTCAGCTAATTATACTTCTAAAGTTCTTCAAATTTTTAGTGTTATCAGATGATGAAAGATGTTCCTCACCGTGAGGTTGCCTCCACTGTTTTCCCACAGAAAATTCCTAGATGATTTTTAATCTCTCCATGTATTCCCCATGTGCTGACAGAGAGCCATTTTCAACAGGATTAAATTAGTGAACAGGATGCAGCCCAATAGAAAATGATGGATTCCTATAACCCAAGTGCTTCTGGAGGAATTAGTTGCGATGGATTTTTTACTAATCCCTACATTCTCATAGCCATCATTATTAATAATAAAAATGATAAAAATATCTGTCTCCTGCTCAAAATTAAAATTGGAAATAAAATATAGCACCTTTACAGTGCTATTGTTCACTAGCTTCATGTTATCACTTATAGCTATACCATTAGAATAATTATTTTCAGTCTTAAACCCAAGAAGATAATACTAGAATTCCAAAAAATAATTTTTTTAATTAAAAAATAATAAAAGTAATGGATAATGGATTGCAGATTTTCCTAGTCGAAGCTCCTGCTAACAGAACATTTTTAATCACATCATAAAATTGCACACCAACCAAAGCAACTTTCTTTTAGTCTATTCTTGGATGGAAAAATGATGGACCAAAAAGTAGGATTATATTAAGACTATAAATTTCAACAGTCCCAGCAATTTTGAGAGATATAGACCAATACATGGGGGGGGGAGGGGGGGGCGTGATTTAAGGAAAGCTGCAATAAACATAAACATTGTATAAAGTCAGAAAATCTTTATAAGATTTTTGAGTTTTGTTTCAAATAGAATGGAATGCTATTTTCTAGAATGGTCACCCAAATAAAGAGATTTGTTAATGTTTGACATTCTGAAACTGATCCAAAGGGGGTCAGGGAGAGGGAGAGGAAGAGCGGGAGGGGGAGGGAGGGAGGGAGGGAGGGGAAGAGAGGGAGGGGAAGAGAGGGAGGGGGAGGGGGAGAGGGAGAGAATATTTATAATAGACTAAATAATTTGATTGTTCAACTGAATGTTTTATTGCTTTTCTGATGAAAAAGGAAGATGTGAAAAACAGCACAAGTCCTCAGCAGCTCCACTGACGGCCCAAAATCCAAAATTAATGATTGGTAAAAAGAAATAAAACAAAATGAAGGTTATTCATCAATGAGCTAAAAATAGGCATGAATACTTAAATTATAATTGATACTATATATCTAAAGATAGTAACATTTGAAAGAAGCTGGCAGCTGAATAATCAAATGATAGATTATTTTTTCCTCATAAGTTTATTTCATTCATAACTACATATTATCCTAAATTCACATTCTGGTTCAGTTTAAATGGGGGGGGAAATGGCATCCTGCTGTATACACAACAGAAACTTCCAACTTGTACTGGATCATGAGAAGAGCAAATTTATGGCCTGGAATTTTATGAAAGCTGACCGGGAGTCATCATCCCTATCTTCCTTTCTTATGTATGTCTGTGGGCATAAGACTGGTTGTCCCATTTGAATAAAAAGCTGGAGAAGGTTTAAAGGTTATTTGTGCCATCCAGATTGAAGATACTGTACAAAGTGTATTTGCTTTGTCACTAAGTATTTAGAGTGATCAGATGCATCCTGAATAATATTGCTTAAAGCTTCCAAAGAATTGGAATACAATGCTTCCTGAGAGGAAAATTTGTATAAAGGATGTAGGAAAGGAAGAAAGTCATACCTAAAGGATAAAAACTCATCAATCTTTTACCTTTCTTCCCACAAGTTGTTTGCATTACATGATACAGTACATACATTTTCTCATCCTTGATAGCTGTCCAGAGGTGGTATTCAAAATGTTCTGATCAGTTCTGGAGAACCAGTAGAAGTAGTGGAGTGGGAATGAAGATTTTACAGTATCTTTCCCCTGCCACGCTCACCAAGCCTTGCCCACCAAGCCACGCCACGCCCAGAGAACCAGTAGTAAAAAAATTTGAATCCTACCACTGTAGCAGTCTTATATGACCATACCAGACCCCATCAAAATGTTGTACTTTCCTTATCTATTTCCTCCAAAGGAGCTACAGCTCATAATCCACATGGGCATAAATGATATGTGCACGAGATATTCTGCTTCAAATATGGGATTTTACATCTGTTGCCTTGGTGGTACTCAAGGCAAGACAAGAATCCGTAATCTGTCCATTCATCAAGTTGGAAAAGATAATTGAATTATTCTGAAGCTCCTTAGAATGCCTGGAAACTGGAATATCTGAGTCTATTATCAACTGCTAGTCAAATGCAAGGAATTCCTGTTCTGTCTTATTATTTGGCATACTGCCACACAGTGACAGACATGCAACACTGCAACCTGACTGAAAAAAGTTACATAGCTGTTTGCTTAAGAACAAAATTTAACTAAGTTTTTATCTGGTAAGGAACAAAATATTGTCAACCATCTACAACAACAAAAAGCATTCAGTTAAACAGACTGGAGAAGGAAATACAAGTAAATCCAAATTACTTTTCTTCATTATATAGCATTAGAATGAAGTTGCATGTTCCTGTTTACTTGTACACAAAGCAAACAAACAGGAACCACAAGGGGTTTATGGAGAGTGCACGGGAAACTAAAATTAACATTTAACTTTGGCTGTTCTGCATTTTACATTTGATCTATAAATGACTTCTAGTAAGCTTACAAAACGTTTTGAGTTACCTTGAAGCAAGGTTTCCTAAATACTCTATCCTCAAATCTATGTATCACAGGTTTACACTATTTGGGAGCATGCTTTACCTAAGGATAGTGAAAAATACTGCCTTCAGTATTATACAAACCAGCCCTGGAATACAATCTAATGAACTCACTGAGACTTACTTCTAAGCAAATATCCACAAGATGAAATGACAAGTTCCAGAATCAGAAAAAGAGGAAGAGAGAGAAAAATGAAACCTCTGCCTGAATTTTGATTGATTGCTTGATTGATTCATCCATCCATCCATTCATTCATTTTAACTTTCAAGTGAGGGTTAACTCATGGTAACTACCAGAACATATCCCTGCAGTTTTCTTAGCAAGGTTTTTGCTATAGGAGAATAACAACCATTCTTCTCAGAAACAATCATCACAAGTGGACAGTTTAGAGTTTACAGTTTGAGGTGCTTTTTAATGTCATCTTCTTGAGATTTATTTATTTCGCTTTAGTACACCCACTCGTGTATCATACACAGCAGCATATCATAGTGCTGAATGTTAATTAAGCTGCTTCTACTTAGCTCTTTTTGAACCAAACGTAGCTGTGTGGGTAATGGGTGGCATTTCATTTCATGGATAATATCCAGCAGAAACTTCACCCATTAGTCATTCATTACAAGATAATTAAAGGTGCCAGATAGGTTCCCCCACAAAAGAGCCTGTTTGATATAGTGATTTAAGAAATCAGGAGACCATGACCTCAAACATGCAATCAGCTGGGTATCCTTTGGCCAATTAGTCTCTCACACCCCTAGGAATCAGGAATTAGAAAAACAACAAAATGGAAATGTAAAACTAACAAAATGAAATTCAATGTAGAGAAAAGTAAAGTCTTACACTTAGGCAATAAACACCAAAAGTACACATATAGACTGGGTGAAACCAGGCTTAATAGCAGTAATTGTGAGGTGGATCTTGGTGTCTTAGTGAACAAGCAGTTAAAGATGAGCCAACAGTGTGCAGCGGCAGCCAAAAAAGCCAATGCAATCCTAAATTGCATTAACAGAGGGATACAATCAAGGTCAAGTGAGGTACTAATGCCACTCCATAAAGCCTTAGTAAGACCACACCTAGAGTACAGCATCCAGTTTTGGTCACCACACTATAAAAAAGATGTTGAGACTCTGAAAAGAGTGCAGAGAAGAGCAACCAGGATGATTAGGGGACTAGAGGCTAAAACATATAAGGAACTGGGCATGGCTAGTCTAGTGTAGAGAAGGACCAGGGGAGTCATGATAGCAGTGTTCCAATATTTGAGGGGCTTCCACAGAGAGGAAGGGGTCAAGCTATTTTCCAAAGCAGCTGAAGGCCAAACAAGGAATAATGGATGAAAACTGAACAAGGAGAGATTCAACCTGGAAATAAGGAAAATTTTCTGACAGTGAGAACAATCAACCAATGGAACAGAAGTTGCCTTCAGAAGTTGTGGGAGCTTCATCACTGGAAGCTTTCAAGAAGAGACTGGACTGCCACCTGTCAAAAATGGTGTAGGGTCTGTTTGGGCCGGTGGTTGGACTAAGTGACCTACATGGTCCCTTCCAACTCTGTTAATCTGTATCTGCCAAATACCTTGCCATCTTCCAAAACACCTTGCCAATAAAACTGCAGACTAGTTCAGGCAGTCACCAGAAGTCAAAAAGTGACTTGACACATGCAGTAGGTTTCAAATATGCTAAATAGGACCAGCATATATAATAAAATACCATCTTGATGGTGTACAAGTATTTATTTTATTTAGTTTAGTTTGTCAAGCATATATGAGAAAACAAGTATAAGTATGAATATAACACATAAACATATAAGTATAATCAGGTATAAGTATATACATAATAAATGAGTATGAATAAATGGGAACAGTAGGACAGGGATGGTAGGCACACTGGTGCACTACCAGTCCTTGTAGAATAACAGTACTCTACAAGTAGAACAGCCGAAAGAAAAGCAAGGAGATATCCAAAAGAGATTGAAAAAGCATCCAAACTTACACAATTCTTTTTATAGCCTGTTTCACACTCATGAGAAAAAACTCTGAGTTCTACCAGGATCATCCTCTAAAATCAGATATGTATCTCTGGACCACAATTTACAAAATCTGGATATCTTTTCCCTACTAGTCTGCTTCATGGGGACAAAGATTTCTCGAAGTGGTCTTCAGAAATTGCAGAATGCGAAATGTATGCACCAGCAGAGGATCTGAATACTTAGAACAGTAATGGAAAATTTAAAGCTTCAGTACAAACCAATCCAAAGTCAATGCGTTGTTTGGCATCCTCTGCATTTATGTAAATATTAGAAAATGGAAAGCTGCATAATTGAAAGTAGCTGTTACATTCTTTATCATTAAGAAATGTCAATGTTGGAATGAGTCTGTGATGCAGGTCTTGGATTGGATTGTGCCTATGTGGACTTTCGGCGATTGTGAATCTAACAGGGTGCCCCATTTTGCAGGGGAACTCCAGGAGATCAAATTAGACAACTGAGACTGAAAGTCTCACTGAAAAAAAAAAAAAGCTTAAAGATAAAACTGACTGAGCTCAGCTTCATCCTTAGGACTTATCAGCACTGTATTAGACCCAGAGGTGGTATTCAGCAGGTGCTGAACAGTTCTGGAGAACCGGTAGTTGAAATTTTGAGTAGTTCAGAGAAACGGCAAATACCACTTCTGGCTGGCCCCGCCCTCATCTATTCTCTGCCTCCTGAGTCCCAGCTGATTGGCTGGGTCTTCTTTTGTTGCCCTGCATAGGAGAATGGAGCTGGAAAGCAGGTTAGTGGGGTGGGGAGGGAATGGGGATTTTGCAATGACCTTCCCCCAGGAGTGGGGTGGGAATGGAGATTTTACAGTATCCTTCCCCTGCCATGCCCACCAAGCCAAACCATGCCCACCAAGCCATGCCCACAGAACCGGTAGTAAAAAAAATTTAATCCCACCACTGATTAGAAATTAACTTTCAGATATAAAGAATGGTAAACAATGTTTACTTTTCCACTCTTGTTTAGTCTACAAATAGCCAGTGAGCAGCTCTGGTTCAAAGGATTAGGTCCCTTTAATGTAAAGAGAGGTTGTGTGACCCCCTGACGACTATTCTAGACCACTGCAGACAAAATCAGTTCACTTTGCTCAGATCCTATAGAAGTAAGAAATACACATCTACTCACTTTGTGATGGATTATTGCAATGTGCTGTACATGAAATTGCCCCTGAGGATCACATGGAAGGTCCAACTGGTCCAACATGCAGTAACATGTGCAATTCTGGGTGCCCCTTGGTTTGTTAATGTTACATCACTTTTGCTCAAAGTACACTGGCTCCTAATTTCTTTCCAGGTAAATTCAAGGTACCAGTTATCATTTTTAAAGCCCTCAATGGCATGGGTTCTGATTATTGGTAGAGTCACCTTCAACTGAAGTTATCTGCCCATCCCACCAGGTTGGACAGGATGGGCCTACTCTATATCTACAGACAACAGATAATCAGAGTTGGAAGGGATCTTATAGGTCATCTAATCCAACCCCCCCCCCACCCGCCCAAGCAGGAGAACCTACACAATTTCTGACAAATGGCAGTCCAATCTCTTCTTGAAAGTCTCAAGTGATGATGCTCCCACAACTTCTAAGGACAAGCTGTTCCATTGGTTGATTGTTCTCACTGACAGAAAGTTTCTCCTTATTTCCAGGTTAAATCTCTCCTTGTTCAGTTTCCGTCCATTATTCCTTGTCTGGTGCTTTAGAAAATAGCTTGACCCCCTCATCTCTGTGGCAGCCCCTCAAATATTGGAACACTGCTATCATGTCTCCCCTGGTCCTTCTCTTCCCTAGATTAGCCATGCCCAGTTCCTGTAACCGTTCTTCATATGTTTTAGCCTCCAGTCCCCTAATTGTCCTGGTTGCTCTCCTCTGTACTTTTTCTAGAGTCTCAACATCTTTTTTATAGTGTGGTGACCAAAACTGGATGCAGTACTCTAGGTGTGGTCTTACTAAGGCTTTATAGAGTGGTATTAGTATGTCACTTGATCTAGATCTCCTCCCTTAAATGCTGTCATCTATTGGGACCCTAGAGATATGCCTATGTTCAGTGGTGGGATTCAAATTTTTTTACTACTGGTTCTGTGACCGTGGCTTGGTGGGTGTGGCAGGGGAAGGATACTGTAAAATCTCCAGTCAGAAGGAGTATTTGCTGGTTCTCCAAACTACTCAAAATTTCCGCTACTGGTTCTCCAGAACTGGTCAGAACCTCCTGAATACCACCTCTGCCTATGTTGTAGTTTCTCTGACCCTTTGGACAGCTTACTAGAGGAAGTATGGGAGTCCCCTTCCCTTTGAGTCTTTCAGAAGGCCATGAAGAACTGGCTTTTCTCCCAAAGATTGGGCTAGGATGGGGAGCAGCCAGCAATGTGGAAGCTATGTTACCACAGTGAGGAGTATACTGATTTGTGCATGGGTGACATTGTTGTTTTATTGCTGTTTTATTGGTTTTGTTGTTTGTTGTTGTGAGCATCTAGAATTATAAGTCGTCATGTAACTTTGATAAATAAATAAAACCATAAGATTCACTAGAAGCATGGGAAGTACATCAATTTAGAGATAAACGAGGAAAACAATGTTTTCACACATACTGTTGGGCCACTGTGCCAGTAAGTATAAGAACAATAGACTTCACCCATGAGAGTTTCACCCAGTGGTGGGATTCAATTTTTTTTACTACCGGTTCTATGGGCGTGGCTTGGTGGGCATGACATAGCTTGGTGGGCGTGGCAAAGGGAGGATACTGAAAAATCTCCATTTCCTCCCCACCCCACTAACCTACTTTCCAGCTCCATTCTCCTGTGCAGGGAAACAAAAGAAGACCCAGCCGATCAGCTGGGACTAGGGAGGCAGAGAATAGATGGGGGCAGAGCCAGTCAGAGGTGGTTCTCCAAACTACTCAAAATTTCCCACTACCGGTTCTCCAGAACTGGTCAGAACCTGCTGAATACCATCTCTAGTTTCACCCAATTCTCTTATTATTTAAGAAATTTTCCTGACAACCTAGGTATAGGTGAGATTTGTCTGGCCAATATCCCAAAGAAAATCAAGTTAAATAAGGATTAAACCACCATCCAAAACTACCAGTGAGACCATCACTGCCTTAGGTAGGCTGCATTGTTCAATAAACCTTTCTTCAGAAACTTTTGAGTATAAGAAGCAGAAAGAGCAAACTTCTTACTTCTTACTCTTTCAGATAAAATGGAAGCCTCTAGGTGTCAGTATAAGACTGAAAATAAAGAGAAATTTGCAGGGTTTTATTCCCCCTTCTAAACATCTACAAATGGGAATAATAAACATCATAATTGTGGGATTAAAGCTATAAATTGAGCTTCTGGACAGATGTGTTGGGGACAAGCGATAAAGAGCATGGATTTAAAGATACATTTTTAAAACAATAGCTTTTCAGTCAACAGCTGTCATTCTGGAACCCTAGAGGATCTTCTTCACTGAAATAGTAACCTAAGATCATATTTTAATTTTGAAGAATTTCACTCTGTCAAAAACCAAAACCTGCTCTGCAGTGTCAGGTTGTTTTATAATGGAAGGAAATAAGCAATTTGGTCTTTTTGAGATTGGCCTACTGTTATGTGACAATTTTTTATATACTGAATTTATATTGCCACCTATTTGCCCATGGCAACTCAGGGAAGCTTACAGGATGTAAAACTATATTTAAAATAAAAAATAAAAAACCAATAAAAACTAACAAAAAGAATCAAATAAATTAATAAAGTACAATAGAACAAAATCAGGAAAAAATAAATAAATGAAAAATCACTTCAACTCCCACCCCTCCCCTGACAACAGCAGATCACACAAGCCATCCCACTCTGGGTTCCCCAGGCCCACTGGCAGAACCAGGTCTTCAGCGCCTTCCAGAAGAGTGCTAGAGTGGGGGCCATTCTAATCTCTGGGGGAATGATGTTCCAGAGAAAGGGAGCCACCATGGAGAAGGCCCTTCTTCTGGGTCCCACCAGTGTATCTCCCTCAGGGATGGGACCCACAACATTCCCTGCCTCCCTGCTCTAATGGGTCGGGTAGATGTCACCAGCAAGAGAATGCTGTTAAGTTTCTACATTGCTCTAAAATCCTGAAGATGTTTTGGTTATCCGTCCTTCCTCACCTGAAACAATCTTATAGGTGAAGTCCCTTCAAAAATTATCCTCTTAGGTTTTATCTAAAGTATGGAAAGCTGATGGTGGGCACAGTAATGAAATACAAGACGTACCTTCAGCCACTTTGTAACTAAGATAAGTGCAATAACACTAAAAAGCCATGAGCCTTTCTTGGAGTTTCCTTCTCTCCTCCACCTTCCAAAAAAGAGGGGGAACTGCCATTCATTTGAAGCAAAAGGTTAAAAATGCAAGGAAATGATTGGACAGGTTGAATATGAACTACAACCAATTGGTGGCAATGTGAACACAACAAATGGCACTATCAGCCGACTTCAGTACAAATGCATCATTCATATATTCAATCATTGTTTTTCTCCAGGAGCTCTGAACACACTACCTGGTAGTAACCCAGCCAACTGCACATGTACAGCAATTTCTTCTGGATAATATAAGTTTTAGAAGAGACAGGATGGGGAGCCAATGAAAACAATTGTGGAGTTGGGTTCTAGAAAGGAGGCAGCTGTCCTGTTTGCCAAAGCAATTTCAAGAAAATGCTTTGCTTCAACTCTTCAACTTGAATTTTCTTGAAGCAAAGTTCCTACTTAAAAATCCACATCGCTTTGTATTGGTATACTAAATGTGTATGAAAATAAGTGCATATCAGTTATTCCCAGTGAGGAATGTGATATCTTATATTATCTATTTATTTATTTTAGTTAGTCCTTTTGGGGGGGTGCTGCCCTCTAGTCAATCTGTATTCCTACTGACTGCCTGAAAAATTCCCTGCAGTTTTTTGGGCAAGGTTTTTTTTTAAGTGGTTATACCATTACCTCCTTCCTAGAGCTGAGACAGAGTGTCTAGCTAAAGTCATCCAGTTGGCTTGGTGCCTAAAGCAGGACCAGAACTCACTGTTTCTTGGTTTCCAGACCAGTGGTGGCTAACCTTTTTGGACTCCTGTGCCAAAAATTGTGTGTGCGCTTGCACTCGTGTGCCAGCACTCAGAAGGCAATCACGCGCCCCCATCCCCTGTGCATGCACTCACAATCTCCCATATACCGCCCCCTTACCTGCACTGTGCCTCACAGCTGATTTTTTGGCTGGTTTGAGGCCTTTTTCAGCCTTCCTTTGCAGGCCAAATAGTAGGCCTGTTTCATCACTCCTGGTATTACAGGAAGTGATGAAATGGGCCTATTATTCGTCCTGCAAAGCCTGCAGAGGGTTTTTTCAAGCCTCTGGGAGGCCGAAAAAGGCCTCAAACCAGCTGAAAAATCAGTTGTGAGGTGCGTGCATGCACAGTGAGGTAAGTTTTCCTGCGGCTTGCATGCCGGCACAAATGGCTCTGTATGCCAGCTGTGATACGCGTGCCATAGGTTCGCCATCATGGTTCTAGACTAATGACTTTAACCATTACACCAAAATGTCTTTGTTTCCCAAAGGAGTGTTATGAAACAATCTTCTGATTTGATGTTGATTTTACTATGTGTAGTTAGCCATCTGAGAGAAGGACATACGGTTCTGGTGCTAGATACAACACAAATAGAGTAGCAAGAAACTGTACCAATCTATTTAATGAGTAGCATCAAGTCACTGAGCAATAGCCCCACTTCATATAACCTGTTAATAATGTCAAACAATCGACACCCAATTTAGGTAATAATAATATCACAGAAGCAAAAATAAGGTCTCTGAACCAATAAATCTCAAGCTGTCAATGTAGGAATTAGCACCTTCAACTCTTAGACCAGGGATGTCCAACCTTGATAACTTTAAGATTTGTGGACTTTGACTTCCAGAATCCCCCAGCCAGCGGTGACTGGGGTGGTGACTGGGGAATCCTGGGAGTTGAAATCCACAAGTCTAAAAGTTGCCAAGGTTGGATATCCCATCGCAGACAACCTTCTTCCATGCAATGGCTTCTAAGTCTTCACACGCACTGAGAAGTTCCCAATTAAAAAGATATTTCAAGCAGAGCTATCAAAAAATTGTGACTGATTTAAATGCCATTCATTTCCAAGGCTTGATTGAAGCCTGTGTCTCTCGAACTTGTTAAAGGGGCACTGGAATCCTAAAGGTTAACATAAAGTGCAAATATCTAACAAGCTATTTGCTTTCAATTAAGTTCTAAAAGGTCAGAGTAATAGAACATGCTGTCAGACTAGCACCTGAGGTAGAGTTAATACAAAAGGTCCACTGTGAGCTAAATAAAAAAAGCTCCTCGGTGGCACTGAAGCACTTCCATTCAGCTAGCTATTTTACTGCAAAATACATATAAATTAAGATTCCAATCGCATGTCCAGGTGGTTTTATTTCCGCTCAGCTCATTGAGACATTCTCTAATTAACAAGTAAATGAAATTCCACTTTACAACTCCTATCCAATTTACCAGTAGCTCTAAAAGTCTTTTCAGATGGAAAAAGCAAACCGGCCAAGTGAAAATATAATGCATCAGATAAATACCCTCAAAAGGTCTACATTTATGAAAAATCTACAGGATTATGTGTCTTTCCATCTACACAGTTCCTTTTTCAAGAGAAATCATAAACTTAAATTTAACATAAAGTTAAAATAGGTAAATAGGGTCGCCAAGGTGAAATGAAGGCAATGTTGAAGACATATTGGCTCAATTCATTACATTGCGTATTGTTTTGGAAAAATGTGTCATTGGCTTTGGCAACCTATTTATAATAGCTCTAAACTCTTAACCAACAAGACAGGGAAAAAATGCAAAACAGTTTTCTTTACATAAAATTCTTTTACATTGTTTTAGCTTTTTATTGTGCACTTTCATCCAATTGTAATTTTTCAACAAATCTTAACTAAGCAACTCAAAGCTTAGCAAAATGTGTGAATCAGGCAATATGTTGTTCACTTGTTTTTTCCTGATAGAAGATGTTGTGGCTAGCAAAATCATTTATACAAACAGCCTTATTTACACAAATAATGACCCTCGCTTTGGCAATATATCATCTGAATTTGTGAGTCATGAGTTATTTGATTCCAAGTCTAAATATGTTAAAAAAAATGTCCTTGAAAGAAGAGAAATAAACTTGAATACAGTAAATTCAGCTGATAAATATTTTGTTTATTGGCCAGTCAAAGCTGAACCAACTGTGCACAGCAAAATGTGTATATATAAACATAATACATTCATATAATACAGCATTTTGTACTTGCGCGGGTCAATAAAGGTGTAGAGTTCTGTTTAATATTGTAACTCTAATAGAACTAAAATATCTAGGCTGGAAACATTGAGACTGAATAAGATCAAAGAAATGCAAAAACTAATCTTCTGTGCTTTCTCCATATTTTTGAAACACATATGCTGTAAACTTAAGCCCTAAACCAGTGGTTCTTAAACAATTTGACCCCATTACTTATTTTTTCAAATAATGTGATTTTTTTTACTTCACTACTCATGCCTCCTCATCTCCATTTCAAGGCCGTGGAGCCAGTGCCATCCAAAAACATTTCTGTGGTTATGTGACCAGCATGATATCATGGAGTGTTGTTATGCTGTTACCTTCCCACTGAAGTGATACCTATTAATCTACTGGCATTTGCATGTTTTCAAACTGCTTGGTTGGCAGGAACTGGGCCAAGGACGGGGAACTCACCCTGTCACATGGTGCTCAGATCTTAATTTGGCTGCTGGCTTTCCAACTGACAAATCCAGTGTCTTAACTGCTGAACCACTGCACTACCCAAAATAAATAAATAATGCCATTATCTCCACAAAAAAGCAGACTGTTGTTTTGTCTAATATTCAATATTACATTCTCCCGGAGTTGTGGGTGCTCCATCACTGGAGGTTTTTCAAAAATAGACTGGACAACCATTTGATCAGGATAGTATAAGGACTCCTGCCTTGAGCAGGGAGTTGGACTAGAATAGGGGTCTGCAACCTTAAACACCCAAAGAGCCATTTGGACCCATTTCCTACAGAAAAGAAAACACTGGGAGCCAATAATTTAACAAGTGGTGTGACTGGGTGGGCGTGGCCAACTCAAGGCCACTCACTCCCACCCAGTCACCTCCTGCTCTGGAATATGGAGTGAGTCTCCATCACCTGCCATCACCCTTACCTTCTCAGGCCAGGCAAGGAGTGACGCGGAGGGGAGGGGCCAGCCAGTGGTGGGACCAACCAACAGGGAGCCACAGCAGAGGGCCAAAAGAGCCACATGTGGCTCCAGAGCTGCAGGTTGCAGATCCCTGGACTAGACAATCCCCAAAGTCCCTTCCAGCCTTATAATTCTATGTTCTACCTATATAAAAATTCAAAACAAGTCTGCTTGATACAAACCATCATCAAATCATTTAATAAATGCTGACTAGCTACAGAAAGGAAAGGAAGTTATTCAGAAATAACCTATAAAAGTTCCAGAAGGTGAACCTGCCATATTAAAATCTATAAGGAAATACATCCATAGAAGGATACATAGGAGGCATACATTAAATATCAATGGATTCAATTCTAAGATTTCTCTGACTTGCATTCTGTTCAGTGCTGTTCTTTTGCTATTTTTTTTTGCTTGGTTGAGTTTGTTGTTGTTCTCCTTTTTATTATGATGATGATGAACTGCACTGCAAGATTAAATAGCAAGGTTTTTTTAAAAAAATGTTCTAAACCAAAGCAAGTCAAAAACGAAAAAAGAGAACATCAAATAAAAATCTTACTCATAGTAGTATAAATCTAAGCTATACTCTTGTTTATGTATTGATTAATCAATCACTGTTTTTAAGCAAACATGACACACCCTTCCAATATGGTTACATAAGATCAATGAATATGCAACAGTCATTTAAACCAGAAGTCTCCAACCTTGGCCAGTTTAAGATTTGTGGCCTTCAACTCCCAGAATTCCTCAGCCAGTCTTAAAGTGGCCAAGGTTGGAGACCTCTGATTTAAACGTTCAAGAACTGCTTTCCAAAGCAACAAAATGACCTGGACTTACATAAAATTAGCATTGGTTGTATTGCAATGACCAAAATACAAGAACAGATGCCAATGGGAAGAGAATAGCCAAGAGTGGAACTCTTGCTCCAACGTTTTCTTTGTTAATCTGTTGCAAACAATATTAAAATTTGAAAGCATTATCACTTTATTTCAGGACTTCTGTTGTCCTGATGCTATAGGAGGCCACTTCTGGCGGGGGAGGCAGGGGGAATCTCAGTGCTTTCTTATACTCCACTGCCACATACACACGGGCCTTTGGGCCCTACAATGGATTTACAGCAAGTTGCAGTTTTGCATGTCTGAGAAACTTACATCTTTGGCTTATTTGGACACTTATATATTTCATTCAATTCAGTCTTTAGTACCAATTTCTTTTTCTAGTGTTGCTGAGGGCATGAAATGATCTGAGTTTTTAAAAGATGCACACAATTTCCCCAAGATATAATTTTCACTCTTTTGTTTCGTCTTTTTAGGTTTTCATTATCCCATTTCTCCTTTCCTTGGTACATTCTGATATGAGTATCTTGACCTGTAAAAAAAAAAACCCTCCGTTAAAAAGCAAACAATATATTTCAGAAATATAGTCCTTCTTCCTTTTCAATTGCCTGAGTTGGAATTCTGTGTTGCCTTGGCAACTGCTGATGACATCAAACACGATGCAGTATGGACAGAATAGAGGAAATAATAAACAGGAGGTGGAAAATTACTAGCTAGAAAAGTCTTACAGAATTTTCTGAGGAACTGGAAGGGAACTGATAAATAAATTGCTAACCGAAAGATCTTAAAGGGATCAAAACCCATCTTTAAGAGACTTTTAATTCAAGCTCTGAAATCCAAGTTCTTTACCTGGGAAAGCACAAAGGGCCCCCTGCATGTCATTTTCACCCTCCATGGCCTCCTGCAGCACTCTGCTGGCTGAAAACCAGGACAAAACCGGGACAAAAATGGGCCAGAAAATGGCCCCAAAACTGGCCTATTTTTGGCCAGCAGTGTGCTACAGGAGGCCATGGAGGGCAAAAACGAGGTGCAGGGGGCCCATGCACACACGCCCCATGCCCTGTTTTGGCTGGCAGGGTACAGCAGGAGGCATCTGTCCTGCCCCCTCCAGCCCCCTCCTCCCCACACCACCACCGGCCCTCAGAGGAAAACTACAATGCTGATCCGGCCCCTCAAAGAAATCCAGTTTGACACCCCTGTTATATATAGCATCCATGTCATGATGCCACTGGACTGGTGCAAATTATTTTTTATCTTTGTATATGTCATGTCATGTATGACATCATTGAGCCTTCTCTGATGACTCTTGGTGGACTTCCCCAGGGGAAAAAGAGCAGCAACATTATTATTTTCAATGTATGTCAACTTCCTACCAGGGGGAAAAAAGCCAATAAGACGATCAGGAGGAGGAGGAGGAGGAGGAAGAGAACACGGCATTAAGAAATTTGAGGCATCAAGAAAAAGAAAACCAAGAGAGAATACATAAATAAGTCATCCTCAACTTACAACCACAATTGAATTTCTGCTGCTAAATGAAACAATTCTGAAGTGAGTGTTCCCCATTTTGTGAGCTTTCTTGTCACACTTGTTATGTGAATCACTGCGGTTACTGAGTTAGGAACATGATTGTTAAGTGAATCTGTTTTTCCCATTGACTTTGCTTGTCAGAAGCTTGCAGAAAGTGGTCATATGATCCCAGGACACTGAAACCATCATAAATATGAGTCAGCATCTGAATTCTGATCACGTGACTTTGGGGATGCTGCAACAGTCATAAGTGTGAAAATAGTCATTAAGTCATGTTTTTCAGTGCCATTGTAACTTTGCATGGTCTCTAAACTAACTGTTGTAAGTAGAGGATTACCTATAGTACTGATTTGCTCTTGCTCTAATTTGTCCACAAATTCTGATTTCTATAGTTGAAGAATATCTAATAGTGGTACATTAAGAGCCTGATTTGGGCAGATCTATGATGCCTACTGTTCAAACTATTTTTGAGAGATTTGAAGCATTTAGGCTTAAGATTGAATAAATATTAACCATTATATAATCTTGAAGGATAACAGCCTATGCATTTTTCTGGCCCTGCTGTTAGGATTTATTGGCTGCTCCAAGTGGAAGAAACAAGGGAAATGAGTATTAATATTCTGGCATCTTGTCCCCTCCTACTATGAGTTGGGGCAGGTAAGGTAAGGTAAAGGTAAAAGTTCCCCTCGTGCATATGTGCTAGTTGCTCTAGGGGGCAGTGCTCATCTCCGTTACAGAGCCGAAGAGCCAGCGCTATCCAAAGATGTCTCCGTGGTCATATGGCCACATGACTAAACGCCGAAGGCGCACGGAATGCTATTACCTTCCCACCAAAATGGTCCTTATTTTTCTACTTGCATTTTTTACATGCTTTCAAACTGCTAAGTTCGCAGAAGCTGGGACATGTTACGGGGGCTCACTTCTGTTACATGGTACTAGGGATTTGAACCACCAAACTGCCAACCTTTCTGATCGACAAGCTTAGTGTCTTAGCCACTGAGCCACCGTGTCCCTAGTTTGAAGGAGTAACAGTCAAAAAGCAGTAGTATTACCGGTAGTGGCAAGGAAGTTATGAAATGATCTGTCCAGTGAAGCCAGACATAGAATGAAGATGGCTGTACATATTTTGAAGGGGGAAAAAAAATCACAAGTTCTTAAGACCTTTTGCAAGAGAGATCAACACCTTTATTCACATCTCTTTATTTCTTTGTTTCTCTTTATTTCTTCAGGCTTTCACAGAAGCCTGAAGAAGAAACATTTTAAAAATAAACTTTTTAAAAATAAATAATTCATTATAGCCAACATGACTTGTAAAGCATAGAGATCTTTTTTCAGGCTCCTGCAGAGGTCTGAAAATTAGAAGATTCTGCTTAAACGATTAGCACAGAGGTGCCTTCACACAAGGTCTGAAGCACTTTATGTGAATTGTTTATTAGCAACCACAACTGTAGCAATTATCTACACCTTTATTACCATGATACATGCTGCCAGCCTTGAAAAGCTTAGTAGACATATCAATCAGGAACTTAGACATAATCTTTACTGTCTCTTTTAAACAGGAATACAAAAAAAAACCCTAATAGACTAGGCAGATACAACGAAGGGCAGAAGAGCACTGCCTCTAGACTAAAATGCATAAGTCAACTTTCTACCTATCTCCAGTCACAAGACATAGCAGAAAAAGAGCAATCTGTAAGAATGACAAGTGTTTGCTTGATGATGAAGATGGCAAGGTTTCTGGAGAAAAGTGGAAACAAATGGCTTGGAGCCTGCAGTGTGGTATTAGGACATAAAATCAGAAAGAAGATATGGTTCCGTCTTACAGCTTCTTGGTTTTCTGCACAGTGCCCATGGCTTGGAAGTCAGATTGCTGTTAACACTTCATGTGATTACACTGCTTGCTCCTGTATAGCTTAAATCACAGTTAGAATAAAGCCCCCAAAAGAGAAGAAGCAACTGAGTACATTTATCAGTTACTTTGGGAAAATACATTGCATAGAACTCAGATGGTCTGTAACTTGCAGTTTCGGTAGCGTGTTTTCCCAGGGACTGTTGTAGTTCGCCATCAGCCTGTGCAGACAGCAGCAGAATTGGACAGTGGGGAAGAACAGGGACCAGGCCGGGAGTCTGGGGAGGACTCTTAGGAGGGTCCTGCATCTGATACAGAGATGGGGCCAGGACCATCTGGGAGTTATGTGCTGATTCCAGGGCCTCCAGAATCTGGCAGCGGAGAGGCAGAGGAACAAGGAAAGCCTGTTCCCAGTGAGTGTGTGTGCAGAGCTGCCAGAGGCAAGACCAGCTAAGACAAAAGGGGTGACTCGGGAATAAGGCTTGGAGGTGATTGCCCCTCCTGTAAGGTATAAAGGAAATACAAAGGTAGGAAAACTTTTGCAGGAAGCAAAGTCGTTTGCTCTGATTGGTTTGGATTCTGAAAATTTCATGATGAATTAGTTCTCTGTTTGGTTTTGGAAAGACTAATGGGGACTTTAGTCATTGGCAGCACTTCAAGTAAGATAAGGTGCATTCTTATCAGACATCTTATGTAGAACTTTGGCAGACATCCCTGGGACTAATTATAACTGGTTAAGACTCATTCCAGGCTGTGAATGACGATAATTCATAGCCATTGAACCAAAATAGAAGAGTTTTGGATTTTATATGTGTTTGTTGGTGTCTCAGAGTGCCTTGGTCAGAACAGGGACGTGCAAAAAAAAAATTCAGTTGATGCAAAACTGATAAATGATCAGAAGTGATTTTTTTTAACAGTGGTAACTTCACATGCTCACCAACATTTGCACATGATAGGTACACATGCCACTTAATTCAAAATTATTTTGATTTTATCAGGTCTTCTTGTATCATTAGGTAACTTTGAACGAACAGTATGTCTCTTGATTTGGAAAGGAACAATTCCACTTTTAAATCTTGCTTCTTGACAGAAGGCGGTGGAAAGAATTTGAAGTCTTAAGTGGATGCATATGTAAGCACACCATATGTTTTCCAGGGCCAAGATAGCAATTGACTTTGAAAAAAAATTAGTTTCAGATTACAGATCAGATCAGTAGGTAACAGCCGTCCTGGTCCTGACTAATGCGTGTGTTTATACTGGCTGGACCTGCTTGTGCTATGCTGTAGCTACAGCAACCTCTGATTTGGTGTGCCCTTATTAACCCTAGGACTCCTGAACTCTCAGTTACAGCTAAGTCACTGAAGAATTTGGAATGAGCTTAACTTCATTCAGGCTACATGAGTTATGCATTTATTTAGCCAAGGAAGACAAAGCCATCTGTGCCTCCTTTAAATAAAGCCTTCTAAAGGATTATCACTCTTTTGTCAGAAGTAGATCATCTGTGGTCCTTCCATAAATTTTGATTTGAAATATACCTCATCTCTATAAGCCCCATGGTTCTTGCACACACCTGCTTCAAGGTGTACCTGTTGATGTATGCATTTCCATTTTGCAAAATGGAGTTTTAACCACAAGCATTTTTTTTCCAAAACACTGATCAAGTAGTATATAACCTACTTTGTGATGTCATTCTACAGTCCAATCCAATGTGCTGTTACTTAGAAGACCCCCTGTATTCAATGAGGTCAGTGTGTATAAGATAGGAGTCCTAACTGGCTAGGCTACCTCAGTGGCGTTCTGGAAAAAGACAGAAGCAGAATTTGCAATGATGCAATTCACTTGTATCTGCTGCTATGCCAGAAAACAGATTGACTCATTGATCAGCAGCCAATAAGTTAATAAATTTAGGCCTGCTCAAAATAAATGAGTGGAAGCCATCTTGGCTGGTATCCTAGTTGCCTGGCTGCATGGCAGCTGTCTTTTTTTAGAATAGTTTTTACAGAAAAAAGAAAACAAAACCCATAGTGCCTTAATTCTCCCTTCAGCATGCACACACACACACAGTGTAACCTTTCCCCCTCTTCTTTGACAAAGATAGGGTGTCTGAAATAGTTTTGTTTATACAGTATGAGGCCCTTTTATATTCCTTCTTGTAGCTTTCTTTTACAAAGGCAAAGATGTGTTCCAAATGTTCTGATGAATCATGGTTGATTGTCTGATTATAAGGCATCAAGCGGAAGTTGTTAACTTTTAGCAACCATGTAGACAGATAATTTTTTTCCAGGACAATCTGTCTCCAGCTTGGTCCTTCAGTTCTTTGAGTGTTGCACTCATTGCTGCTGTAATGAAGTCTATCCACCTTTCTCAGTTTTAGTTAAGTCCTCTTAAAATTGGTCTTGCACAAGGAAGAAACTTGCTTACTGGGTTTGAATAAGTTGCTTTTGAAATAATATGTCTTTTCCACAGGTCACAGCCCTTTAAAAAAATGATGGTGGATTTTAATAGACCTGTCAAGCACCAGTGGGTTGTAGGACTACCATGGCTGGGTTCCAAGAGCTGCTCCCTTGGTCACAAAAGCGTTCAGGGATGTTATTTTCTAGCTGACAAATTCTGTACCACAAGTGCTCTTCTGAAAGATTTTCCCACCTTGCTTTATTGAATCCTTTAAAATGGAATGTCATTAAAAGATACAGTGAAATCTTGCTATTTCAAAAGAAGAAATAAATAGGGCAGAAAAGGATCCCATAACTTAAGAGGGGAACAGTAGCAATAGCGCTTAGACTAATATACCACTTTATAGTGTTCTACAGCCCTCCCAAAGTGGTTTACAGAGTCAGCACATTGTCCCCAATAATCTGAGTTTTCATTTTATTGACTTCTGAAGGATGAGTCAACCTTGAGCCGGTCAGGATTGAACTTGTGGAGTGAGTAGTGAATTCTCCTGTAGTACTGCATCCTGACCACTGAGCCACCACAACTCTTAGAAAAGTAGCATTACAGATAAAATTTTAGTATTATTGAGAAGTACGTAATTCACAGACAACCAACTCTGTTCTAAGGAAATAAAATGGATGCTTTACAATAAAGAGAAGTTACAGTGTTTTTCATGACGTTTGCCAGAAATGATGGAAGTTACTTATTTAAATATCTTCCAAGTTCTGGAGCAAAGAATATCTTAGAAGATGTGTACAAGAGCAAGGAAACATCATAACAGGAACCAAAATATAATCACCAGTAAGAAATACTACTTTCTGAGAGGACTACAAGATTCTGCTTTGTTTCCATTGCATAAACTCGCATGATTCGTTTTTCTCACCATGTACATGTATACATCCGAACTAGACTGTGCTGTTCCTCTGTGTCATATATGCGAGTAGATGCATATGTATGTATGTATGTATGTATGTATGTATGTATGTATGTATATATGTATATATGTATGTATGTATGTATGTATGTATGTATTTATTTATTCTGTCATAGTTATTTAGTATACATTGGAGGCGGTGACCCTTTGAGAGCTGCACGCAATGAAATTTCATTTTAATATATTCTGATTAGTGTACATTCAAAGTGACTATAAAATTTATTCTCTTCTGTTCTCTTCTCTTCTACTCTACTCTACTTTACTCTATTCTATTCTATTCTACTCTACTATTCTCTACTCTATTCGATTCTATTCCCTTAGGTTTCCACTGGAAAAGTGGTTTTCCTTTAGTTAATGCAAGGCAATCATATTCAACAACAGATTGGGGTTAGGGTTTGGCTAACTGCTGTGTGCACATGTATTCCAAATGCAAGGTCTTTTCTGGAGGAATCTTGTGCAAAGATGGTAATTGTTCTAAGCCCCACATGGTACAGGATCCATCCAACCTAAAATTCATTGTTGGAAATGATTGAAGAATTGATGCATTTAACGCTAAAAATTGTATCTTGGCTCAAAGTCTGTATTTTGCTGATTGCATTTTTAAAGAAATGATATACCAGTGTTGAAAAGAAGTTATACTATATTGTTATTTGTCTTGCCAAATTATTATTTTGTGTTTTGTGTTTCATCACACCAAGCTCCTAGGTTGTCCTAACAGAAGTGACTTACCTGCTCAATAATTAAAAGTCATCAATGGATTTAAATGGACAGTCTTGTGACTTTAAAGGGAGAGGCTCTTGATGTGAAGCTCAAAGATGAGAGTAGAAGGTGAATGGTTTAAATGCTTCAATGTACATTTATATCCAGATTTATTGCTACCACACACTCTTCAGTTGTTCTTTAGCCAATTTATTCTTGCATGTCAAAAAGATTGATTTCTCGGTAAAGCTGTATTTAAAAAAATAATTCTGAATTCGTTGTCAGCGTTCAAGACTCTCTTCAATTAAGCTGCCTGACACAATTTTGTTAATTTAAGAAAGATGTGCTAAAGAAAACAATCCAAAATGTGCTCTTGGGTCCCTGTTCAGATATATTTCTTTTCTTCTAATATAAACAATGTGAAATAAATATTAAAAACCAAAGGAAGGTGAAAGGCTAAATCATCTGGCAAGACCATAAAACTGACCGGTTATAACATATTCCCAAGAGTTATGGGGGTTGCCCCACAGGCCATTCTCAACTGTGCAGATGGGTTCACACAACTTCCTTAATTAACCCATTTTATGAGTTTGCACTATAAGTTGAATCATAAACAAAGCAATTGTGCTGGATTTGCAGAAAATGCTGAAGCGAAAGAAAGCCCAAATGAAGGTTAGTGCAACCCAACTAGGTACATTTAGGGAACACAGACATCGATCTGCATGATTTATCCTTACTCTGGGAAAGGTTTCAAACTGTAATGTTTTTATTATCTAAGTCATACATAACTAAGGGGGAAGGAATTATAGAAGGAGGCAGAGAAAGAGGATCTTTACTTAATCCCCAAAGGTTCAGAACTCTGTTTACAAACACAAGGGGACTAAGCACTTATAGCAAATTCTGATTTACAAGGATGTCTTGATGGAAACTGGCTCTTGTTGAGAATGGAGAAGGAGTCCTATCTGTCTCTTTGTCATTTCAATGTTTGTTATTTCTGTCTCTCTGGTCATGTCTATCACCTCTATGGGTTGCCCCAGCAGAAAGAAAAGGACAGCATGCAAATGCAACTGTACCATTTCTGCACAGGTAATCTAAGATGTATGACCACAATTGAGCTCCAGCTTTCTGTTGCTCAATGAGACAGTGGTTAAGTGAGTTTTGCCTCACTCTGTGACCTTCCTTGCCACCACTGTTAAGTGAATGATTAGTAACATGGTTGTCAAGTGGCTTTGCTTGTCAGAGGGTCACAAAAAGTGATCATATGACCCTGGTGTTCTGACAAGGCTTCCTAAGACACCAACAAACGCACATAAAATCCAAAACCCTTTTATTTTAGTTCAATGGCTGTGAATTATTGTCATTTACAGCCTGGAATGAGTCTTAACTGGTTATAATTAGTCCCAGGGATGTTTGCCAAAGTTCTTTGGGAAATGTCTGATAAAAACGCACCTTTATCTGATTTGAAGTGCTGTCAACAACTAAAGTCCCAATTAGTCTCTCAAAACCAAACAGAGAACAAATTCACCATGGAGCTTTCAGATTCCAAACCAATCAGAATGAATGATGTTGCTTCCTGCAAAGGTTTTCTTACCTTTGCACTTCCTTTATACCTTATGGGAAGGACAATCACCTCCAAGCCTTACTTCCAAGTCACCCCTTTTGTCTTAGGTGCTCTTGCCTTCTGGCAGATCTGGGAACAGGCTCCCCTTGTTCCTCAATTTGCTGCTGCCATATTCTGGAGGCTCTGGAGTCAGCACATAACTCCCAAATGGAGCCTCATCTCTGTATCGGATGCAGGACCCTCATCTGTGTCCTCCACAGACTCCTGGACTGGTCCCCGTTTTTCCCCACTGTCTGATTCTGCTGCTGTCTGAACAGGCTGCCAGCGAACCACAACACTTGGGACACTGCAATTTGTCATAAATACATGCCAGTTGCTGAGCATCAATATTTTGGTCATATGACCATGGAGATGCTGCAACAATCATAAGCATGACATTTTTTCCTGTGCCTTTGTAACTTAGAATGGTCACTAAATGAATGGTTGTAAGACAAGGACTATCTGTATTTTGGAAAACAGTTTCTGTAATCATTGATTCTCCTAAGAGCCACAAATTCCAGTGAATTCTTCAAAAGCAGTTCCTATACACAGGCAGATGGAGCCAGCAAGGTATGGAGCAGAAAGAGGAAATACTTTCTGATGAATTTGATAAACCTCCCCATAACCAAAAGATATGTAAATAAACAAGTTACATTTGAAAAGATGTACCTTTGACAGAAGAGAATCCAAAGACAGTGGACAGTAACTAAAGAATTTTTTTTCACTTACCTTTATACAAGTGAGAGATTCTAACGAAGGCCAACAATATTAATAAAATAATTCTGTAGCCCACTCAACCCATCTTTTATTCAATTTTTCTTATTTGTAATTGTTTTTCTGATTCTCTTGCTCTTTACCATGTCTACCAGTTTTCATCTCATCCTCTTACTTCTATGCTCTATCAGTGGTCCAGTGACTTGCCTGCGTGTGGTAGAATGTAGTCTGGATTCCCATGAGGGAGGGGCTGCATTGCAGAGGGCAAAGAGGCAATGAAGCTTAGATAGTTTGATTGGGAGAACGAGAGTTAAGAAGGCTCTTTCCTTGCAATTCTCAGGGTATACCTATAATAGTTGTTTTAATTTGGCAAGATGTCAGTCTATATGTGAGAAACAAAAAAGGAAAGTGCTCAGAAGTATGAGTGGATCTCATATGGATCTTTCTTAGTTTTTGGGATGTGATATGGTCTTCTCCAATATATTCCATTTCTTTTTATATACAGAATAGAATAGAATAGAATAGAATAGAATAGAATAGAATAGAATAGAATAGAATAGAATAGAATAGAATAGAATAACAGAGTTGGTTAGGGCCTTGGAGGTCTTCTAGTCCAACCCCCTGCCTAGGCAGGAAACCCTACACTACTTCAGTCAAATGATTATCTATTTAAAAACTTCCAGTGTTGGAGCATTCACAACTCCTGGAGGCAAGTTATTCCACTGATTAATTCTTCTATCTGTCAGGAAATTTCTCCTTAGTTCTAAGTTGCTTCTCTCCTTGATTAGTTTCCACCCATTGCTTCTTGTCCTACCTCAGGTGCTTTGGAGAATAGCTTGACTCCCTCTTCATGGCAGCCCCTGAGATATTGGAACACTGCAATCATGTCTCCCCTAGTCCTTCTTTTCATTAGATTAGATATACCCAGTTCCTGCAACTGTTCCTCATATGTTCTAGCCTCCAGTCCCCTAATTATCTTTGTTGCTCTTCTCTCCACTTTCTAGAGTCTCAACATCTTTTTTACATCGTGGCAACCAAAACTGAATGCACATATCTTTACATTTCTACTTCCTTCTATCACTTTATTCTTTAGGCCTCCCAAGCAATCAGATATTCCATTTAACTTACTGGTCTCATTTTGGGCGAGAAAGATATTGGAGAGACAGCAATTGAGTTTGGTACTGAATAGAATTATATACTATATCTGCCCACTACAACAAAAATGGGAGCCACCACAAGTATAAGAAATGAAAAATGAAACCTTCAGAGAAGCTATGCAACATTTTCTGCATTGTTCCTTTCCATAACACAAATGAGACAAGTCATTTTATGTAGACACCAACAACTCTATAAATCAAACAAGTTCAGCAACTATCCTAATGCAGGCTGAGAAGCAGTGCCAGGTTTTGAATCATTGGCAGAACAACTGCTCTTTTTAAAAGAGGAAAAAGTAGATAGAAGGGCTATTGAATCATCACTTCTGTAAACCTCCAACTGAAGTACTTTTCCACCAGCTGAGTTTATTTCCATTTACAAGTTAGCAAAGTAAGTGGGTGGGGGGGGGGGGGGGGGAATTAATTGATTTTCTGAAATGAATAATGTTTGGTCATTTTTTAAAAGAACGCTTAAATTGTCCAGTACAGGAAAATCATCTTAGATTACTATGATATAGGAATTCACATATGATTTGAGGAGCATACTGAAGGAGAAGTCCTAACAGAGGCATACAATCAAGATCAAGTGTAGTCCTAATACCACTCTATAAAGCCTTAATAAGACCACACCTAGAGTACTGCATCCAGTTTTGTTCACCACATTATAAAAAAGATGTTGAGACTCTAGAAAAAGTACAGAGGAGAGCAACCAGGACAATTAGGGGACTGGAGGCTAAAACATACAATGAATAGTTGCAGGAACTGGCCATGACTAGTCTAGTGAAGAGAAGGACCAGGGGAGACATGATAGCAGTCTTCCAATATTTGAGGGGCTGCCACAGAGAGGAAGGGGTCAAGCTATTTTCTAAAGCTCCTGTAGGCCAGACAAGGAATAATGGATGAAAACTGAACAAGGAGAGATTTAACCTGGAAATAAGGAGAAACTTTCTGATAGTGAGAACAATCAACCAATGGAACAGCTTGCCCTCGGAAGTTGTGGGAGCGTCATCACTTGAGACTTTCAAGAAGAGATTGGACTGCCATTTGTCAGAAATGGTGTAGGGTCTCCCGCTTGGGCAGGGGGTTGGACTAGATGACCTACAAGGTCCTTTCCAACTCTGATTATCTATATTATCTGTATCTGTATAAGGCTTAAGGGATGAAATTTATATATCAGGAACTAAATATTTTTCCTTAAATAGGAAGGCTATAACTAAAAATGGAGAACTGATGTTTCCTTATGTTTTTTACTTATGCTGTTTGATCTTTGAGCTTCCTTCTACTGTAAGATGGACAACTACAAGTAGTCCTTGACTTCAGACCACAACTGAGCCCAACATTTCTGTTGCTGAGTGAGACAGTGGTTAAGTGAATTTTTGACCCATTTTATGATCTTTCTTGCCACAGTTGTTAGGTGAATCAATACATTTGTCAAGTTAGTAATACAGTTGTTAAGTGAATCTGGCTTCCCTATTGACTTTGCTTGCCAGAAGGTTGCAAAAAGGGATTGCATGACTCCAGGACAATGCAATGGTCATAAATATGAACCAATTGCCAAATGTCTTAATTTTGATCACATGACCATGGGGATGCTGTAAGTGTGAAAAACGGTCATAAGTCACTTTCTCCAGTGCCGTTGTGAGTTCAAACGGTCACTAAATGAACTGTTGTAAGTCGAGGACTATCTGTAATAATAGATTAACTATGTAGAAGATTAAAACGAGAGCCAGTTTGGAATAGAATAGAGTGGAGTGGAGTGGAATGGAGTGTAGTGGAGTAGAAATAGAGTAGAGTAGAGTAGAGTAGAGTAGAGTAGAGTAGAGTAGAGTAGAGTAGAGTAGAACAGAATAGAGTTGGAAGGGACCTTGGAGGTCTTCTAGTCCAACCCCCTGCTCAGGCAGGAAACCTTATACCATTTCAGACAAATGGTTATCCAATCTCTTCTTAAAAATTTCCAGTGTTGAAGAATTCATAACTTCTGGGGGCAAGTTGTTCCACTGATTAATCGTTCTGTCAGGAAATTTCTTCATAGTTCTAGGTTGCTTCTCTCGTTGATTAGTTTCCACTCATTGTTTCTTGTCCTGCCCTTAGGTGCTTTGGAGAATAGTTTGATTCCCTCTTTTCTGTGACAACCCTGCATGGTGGTTAAAGCATCAGATAAATACTGGGAGACCATAAGTTCTAGTCCCCCTTTAGTCCGTAGATCAGTTACTTACTCTAAACCCTCTCAACCTGAGAAAGAAAGTAATGGCAAACGGCTTCCCCAATCTTGCCAGAAAAACAGCAGGGCCTTGCCAGACAGTTGCCAGGAATCAACATTGATCTGAAGAAATCCTTTCCACCCTCACTCTGCAAGACTGTATAGTGGGTTGGTGCAATAATGTATAAGGTGCTTATGCATATGAACACAAGTACATCCATAATGCTGTCCCTATGTCAATGGCTACAGAAACACTGTGTAAATAACCAAACATGAACTTAAGGTTCATTTGGTTGTACAATAGACTAAAAACCATTGTTTGATAAGAGAGAAGAAATGGTTTGAAGACTGGTTGTACTGCATCCAGTGAATTAACTATATCACTCCCCTTAAAGGCATCTAGGCTTCTTACTTCCTCTGTCCCCATCATCTGACTTTCTAGCAGTCCTCGGGAATCACGATTCAACTAGGAGAAAAAGAGTGGTAAAATGTCTTCTAGTAAATCAGTGCAGTTTAACAATCCAAATATGATATCCTCGTTCATGTTAGGTGTTCATCTGGCATCATTCTGTGCATAGAAACAGAGCAGAGACAAAGAAATTGCTTGAGGGAGACCAGGATGATTAAATCGTTAGTGCTGGTCAAAGCCCTTGCTTAGAAAAGAAATCAATTGAAAGGTACTACGGAGAACATGATGAGAATTCAACTTCTGATTTATTATTGGATACATTGCATAAACTAGAAACAAGGATCTGTAATGTTTATCCACTACATTGCTGAATGCTGGGTCTATTCTACTCAGTGTTCAGACTGATTTCAGGAAAACAAAAGAGCAACATATTTTACATGTACTCTAAAACAAGATGTAATATTGGTGGCAGCTTTTAATAAGGATTCCAAAGCTGCTGTCAGTATTTAGATTCCAGATATTGAAATGGTTGACAGCCACTGGAAAATTAACCTATTCTACCTTCTTCTTCCAAAAAAATTCTTCCAATTTGCAGAATTCCCTGACTAGGGGATTCTGGGAGTTGATGTCCACAGGTCTTAAAGTTGCCAAGATGAGAAACATGGATGTAGGCAATTCCAGCATTGTCCCCTAAGAATCTGCCGGACAAAATATTGCCTTATGAAATGGTAATGGTTAAAGAACAGAAAACAAAGTAAAACGATAACTTTTGTAAGATGTATGAGGTGGTCAAGCTCAGATTCTACATTGGAACGGGTGGTTTCCATTTTTTTTGTTTTAACAGAATCACAGAGTTGGAAGGGACCTTGAAGGCCATTTAATCCAACAACCCTCCACCCCATTCAAGCAGGAAACCCTGTACTATTTCAGACAAAACCCTACACCAATCTTTCATAAAACAAAACTGGCTATTTTAAATTAACAGTGAGACATTCCAGATTATTAATGACTCCAAAATATTCAGAGTGGTTTCATTAAATAAAGAATGGGAAACTATTTACAAGGATATCCACGTGGAAAGCAAAACTTGTAGGAATAAAATAGATGGATTCACCCAAGGTGTCTCTGTGTGTGTCTGTATCCACGTGTCTGTGTTTAGTCCTAATTGACACCTTACCAACAAGACTTTGCTATATGTAATATATACCTATGAATATTGGCCCATTAACTGGCACACATACTGAAGAATATAAAAAGAGCTATTCTATCTGTCCTGAGTTTCTGTCTGCCTTGAATCTTGGCTTCATTGGCACAATCTCCAGTTCTAATTTTAGGACAATATGAGGAAAAACAACTAATCACAGTGACTTCTACTAAAAATAAATATTATTTCACATTGGAGAAACTATTCCTCTTAAAACTGGTTGCTGAAAAATGGGGAAATGGTGCAGCTTTGCAGCCTCCCACTGGCAGTGACATCTGGTTGGAAACTGTGCGTCAGATGCAGAGCCATTTTCACAACAGAAACTTCACACAATAACCTCTGTTCAAGTGAACTACATGTGGTCAATATTTCTTTCAAATAAAAAAAGACAACTGTTGCAAAGTCAGGATTTAGAACCTTACATAGTTTGTTTTCAATCCCCCCAACCTCCCCTATTAACAGAATAACAGAGTTGGAAAGGTTCTTGGTGTTTTCTATTCCAACCCCTCGCTTGGGCGAGGAGACCATTCCAGATAAGTGGTGGTCCCAAGTGGTGGGATTCAAATGGTTTTTTTTTTATTAATAATAATTTTTATTGAAAATTAGGTTTTAAAAACATTGAATGTGGTGATCTTTTTGCATTGTTATATGAGCAAAATGTCACCAAACTGTATTAACATTTAGATAGATAGATAGACAGATAGATAGATAGATAGATAGATAGATAGATAGATAGATAGATAGATAGATATAGATATAGATATAGATAGATATATAGATATATATATTTACATTGTAAATCTTTGTATCAATTTCTATCTTAGACATTATGTTGCAGTATAATCTCTTCTTAAATTCTATTTCACATTTTTTTACTTCCTTTCATATCTCTCCAATTAATTTTTTTTTCCATATTTCATAGAACTCTGTAGTGTCTCGCTGTCATGCCCTAGATGGAGACTGATTCTGAACAGTTAGGAGGACCCAGGCCCATCCCCTATCCATCCTAGGGCATGCAGGGAGGAGAGGATCAGGGAAGAAGGTGGTCAACTCGGGAGGAGAGGGCCATGATCCTCTGCATGGGTTGCAGGTGTGAGATTTGCATAAGAGTTTTGACCTGTGTGCTAACAGACGCTGGATACAAATTAGTGTTTTATTCCTAGATGAGGTTTATCTTGGTTGGAGTTCTTCCAATGGACTGTACCTAGTTATCTTCCTGAAGTTTGTAATTATTTATCCTGGTCTGTCGTGGAACTTTATTCAGTGTGGTTTATTTTTCGTTTTTGCTTCGTTATCTGTTCTTTGGATTTGAACTGTGTTTCTTTCATTTGGAATGTTATTTTGAAAATAGTTTAATCTTCAACTGTGAACAATTAAACAGTGAACCCAAGTTGAAGGCATTAAAGGACCTTTATTTACGTTTTGGTTTTTGTTATATTTTTGATACACTCTGGGTCATCACACTTGCTCCATCAGTTCTAACGTCAGACTATCTAACGGCGCACTGAAGAATTTTTTTCTATTATTACTTCTTTATTCGGTATTCCTTTTAACTTCCATGTTTGGGCAATTGATAATCTTGCAGCTGTGATAACATGAATAATTAGATATATATCTGCTTTTTTAAAAATTCTCATTGGTTATTCCCAATAAGAACGTTTCTGGTGTATAATTTATTTTTAGGTTGTGTGATGGAAAACTTAAGCAAAATATATACCTCTAGACCAATGGTGGGATTCACATTTTTTTAGTACCGGTTCTGTGGGTGTGGCTTGGTAGGAATGGCAGGGGAAGGATACTGCAAAATCTCCAGAGGAGGTGGCATTGGCTGAGTCTCCGAACTACTCAAAATTTCCGCTACTGGTTCTCCAGAACTGGTCAGAACCTGCTGAATACCACCTCTGGGCTGTCCAGTCTTTTCTTAAAAGCCTCCATGATGGAATACTCGTCCAGCTTCTGAAGACAAGCCATTCCACTGGTTGATTGTTCTCACTGTTAGGAAATTTCTACTTCGTCTAGGTCAGTGGTGGCAAAGCTTTTTCAGCTCCCTTGCTGATAATTGTGCTTGTGCTTGTGTGCCAGAAGGCAATGTGTGCAGTCTACGCTGTGCTTAGAGCATTGCTTTTCAAGAATAGGTTCTTCTTGTGATTCATACCTTTGCAAGATCAGGGATGTAATTCATATGGGGAGCCCACAAATTATCTACAAGTCCATTTCTTTAGAAGGTCAAATACAAAACAGGATTTGAGCAAGGCCATGGGATTTTTCCTTACATTGCCGTTCCTTGCAGCAGACTTTGAAACAACAATTTCCCATCATTTCCATGAAGTGGGAATGCTAAATCATTACTTTCACATGAGAAGCAGAGGTGGTATTCAGCGGGTTCTGACCAGTTCTGGAGAACCGGTAGAGGAAATTTTGAGTAGTTTGGAGAACCAGCAAATACCACCTCTGACTGGGCCCGCCCCCATCTATTCTCTGCCTCCCAAGTCCCAGCTGATCATCTGGGTCTTCTTTGGTTGCCCTGCACAGGAGACTGGAGCTGGAAAGCAGGTTAGTGGGGTGGGGAGAGAATGAGGATTTTGCAGTAACCTTCCACTGCCACGCCCACCAAACCATGTTATGCCACACTCACCAAGCCACACCCACAGAACCGATAGTAAAAAAAAATTGAAACCCACCACTGATGAGAAGACTGTGCAGCCATCTGGACTGGTTCCCCAAAAGTCTTTGGAAGCATATGGGAGAGCATGCATAACAATCATTTTAAAGAGATACCAAGAGCTCTGTAGCACCTGTTTTGGATGAAAATGAAAGTGCTGTATAGCTCTAATCAGTTTTAGCATCAATAAAACCAAGTTCCAAATAAAAGGAATCCTTGACTTATGACAATTGGTTTAATGACCGTTCAGTTATGACAGTGCTGAAAAAAATCAGCTTTAAGATTGGTCCTCCCTCTTTTGACTATTGCAGTGTCATGTGGTTAAAATTTGGGTGCTTGCAGCATCCTGGGATCATATGATCACCATTTATGACTTTCCCAGGGACTTCTGAATAAGCAAAGTCAATGGGAAAGCAGGATTCACTTAATGGCTGTGTGATTCACTTAACATCTGCGGCAAAAGTGTCACAGATCACTTAACAACTGTACTCCTTAGTCACATATGTTCTGGACCTAAACTGTAGTCATAAATTGAGGACTACCTGTAGACAGATAATATTGTGGATTATCTTCCTAATTAAGTGACAGAATAGAATAGAATAGAATAGAATAGAATAGAATAGAATAGAATAGAATAGAATAACAAGAGTTGGAGGGACCCTGGAGATCTTCTAGTCCAACTACCTGCTCAGGCAGGAAACCCTATCCCATTTCCGACAAATGTTTGTTTAATGGCTTCTTTAAAACTTCCAGCGTTGGAGCATTCACAACTTCTGGAGGCAAGTTGTCTCACAGCCAGTGATTCATATGATCCATTTTAGCACTCTGTTTGTATCACTTACCAATGATTACCTTTCTCTTACAAAATCTCAAGCATGTAGTATGGAAAAAGTGAGAGATGTTCTTTCCTCTCTTACCAGACAAATATTAATCACAGGCAAACAACTTTTTTATTGGCAATTACGACAAAATAGCAAATGACTTGAGAAAATTGAAATGTAGGAATGCTACTGCCATTTTGTAATCACAGATCCTCTGTTACTAATCTCAGTACTAGTTAATGCCTTATAGTTCTCTCAGTTGCTGCAGATGCCAAGTAGATGCCATACAATAAATAACTGGCTTACCATAGAATTAAATTGGTCTTTTGAATTCCTCATGAACGTTCACACAGCAACATGGAGTGGTTTCAAGGTTTCTCTATGGAAAAAAAATCTACCTAGCAACCAATAAATACAGGGGAATTTAGCAATGTAAGATTGTTTCAGGGTTTTTGAATGGAAAATCCCACCTTAGCTATCGATAAAGACAGAGGAAAAAGAATTGTTTCCCCCCCAAATTGTTACCAGATTCTTAGTTAATCCTCCATGTGGCTGCTACGTAAGAAAAGGGAAAAACAGAAATTAAGATTTCCTGCACTTGTAATATAACTTGAAATTAATGAAGGACCAAATTAGTTTTGATGAGTCATTATGGTTCCAGAATTTGTTCTTGCAAAAACCCCTTTTGATACTTTTACTGAGTTCCTAGAAGCCACGCCTGGACAGAATGGGACAATTCGCGGGGTCCAACTCACCATGACCATCTCGCTGTGCCCAACTCACTGTGGCCAACTTATTACAGGACAACTCTCGTGGATAATTCCACGTGGGAGAACGTACCACTGTTTCTTCAACATTATTTCCATTGACAAAAATAGAAATAATGTAGAAATAATGTTTATTGTATTGTTATCCTGCCTGGATTGTCCCATGGTATGTTATCTCATGGTGAGCTGGCCACGGCGAGTTGGCTGTGGCAAGACAGCCATGGTAAGATGGCTGCAGTGAGTTGTCCTTGATTTCTGAGTGGAATGGGGTCTCACAATTATAGGAAAAATAGTGAAAAAAACACTTTGTTAATGCACTAATATGGTTTCTTTCCTTTAACGAAGCACAGCCAATTGGAAGAGCTGCATCTGAGGGACCTTTTATGGTCTTAATAATCTGGCATTGTTACAAAGCCACAAAGTAGGTTAGTTAAAAATAAAAGCCTTGTGAATTGTAATTCCAAATGCTCTCATTTGCTTTTCTGGGAGTCAGCAAGGAGAAACTATCTAATTAGGCAAGGGCCATTTCTTTAGTAAGGCAAAGCATGAACATGTTCCACTGTCAAACTAAATGCAAAAGATGCCTCTGTTAATTTCCATCGCAGCTGCATCTGAGACATGAGAGAACTATATCACTCATATTTACCATATCAAGTGTACAACTGCTCTGGTGAAATACAAGCTGGGCCTTTAAAAAAAAGATCACTGGCAGAATAAGGTTACTCTTTCTATGTGAGAAATGTTTCACATACTTTCTAGCTTCATGCAGCCTAACCTCCTATCTATTTAAATCTCCACAATTTTCCCCTGCTTGTTATTTGCTACAAGACCATCCGAACTGGATTTTAACACAAGTAAACGTTGGGAAACCATAGACAAAGCCATGCCACCAGAAGAACACCAGTGTACCACACCTGCCAAGAGGGCCATCAAAAAAATCCGAATGACTAGCTTGGTTATCAGCTTGGCGAAAGGTTGGCAGCAGTGGGCAACTGAACACAACACCAAGCAAGCTCAGGAACCTAGTGGATGGGTACCCAATGAAGACAAATCACCAAATGACCCAAGAGAGTGGACACCTCCAAAACATTCGCCAACTTTCAAGACATATCAGTCAAAAACCGAGATACAGTTTCCCTCAGGACAGCAAGTGTCAAACAAAGATGGAGAACAAAGTCCAAGTGAATCAACAGAAGCTCTGGAGAAATGTAATATTAGAAGTAAAGAAGTTACCAAAAGTGTAATAAGGTCACTCTCTGAAAGAAGTAGTGACATTGGTCTTCTCAGCAACAAATATGAACAAGATGAATTTGCAGAGACAGGAAAGATCATCAATGACCCTACAAATATTGATCAAATCCTTAGTAATAAAATGTCTCCCACAAGAAGGAGAAAGTGCTCCAATCTGGTATCAGAGATGACAAAGGGATGGAAACGTTTGGAACAAGAAGAACTACAGGACTGTCGCAGCAACAGCTTGGATACAGAAGATAGTGGCTATGGTGAAGACACAGAGGATGGATTAGACAGGGATCATAATATCCAAGAAATACAGAGTGTTGTGAGGATAAAACATCCCATGGCCTCACAGTAAGTAATTACTGTATTCTCCAAAATTGTCTTGTTATAAGAAAATGCTTCTGTGTAGCACGTTAGTGCTTTCTGAAGTCAGTACAACCAGAGCAGTACTCCAATTTCCGTTGCTGAGACAGTTAAGTGAATTTTATTCCATTTTATGATGTCTCTTGTCACATTTGTTATGTGAATCACTGCAGCTGTTAGGTTGTAAACAGTTGTAAAGTGAACCTATCTTCCCCATTGACTTTGCTTGTCAGAAACTCGCAAAAAGAGATCACTTGAGTCCAGGTCACTCCAACCATTTTAAATAGGAGCCAGTTGCCAAACATCTGAATTTTGATCATGGGAGCATGGGGATATTGCAATGGTCGTAACTGTGAAAAACAATCATAAGTTACTTTTTTTCAGTGCCATTGTAACTTCTAACGGTCACTAAATGAATGGTTGTAAGTTGAGGATTTCCTGTATCAGTATGTGATCTTCAGATTCAGTGCCACCTCAGTCATATTTTGGAACACTAATGGAGGAAGTGATTGGAGGGGCTCTAAATGATGAGCCGACATGTATAAATAGGCCACGGAAGGGATGATGAGCTGTTTCTCCACAGCAGCAGCATTCAATTATCTCCAAGTAGCCATTTTCATCTGAAGTCGAACTGAAAACGTAGGAGCAGAAAGCGAAAATGGAAACATACAGGAAAACGTGGCAAACTTTAAATATGAAAAATGCCTTATATTTTTCAAAACATTCAACAATCTAAAAGTTGCTTGTATTAATATCTAATTAGATCTATTTTTTTTTAAAAAAGAAAAACTGAGGAAGTTATATTTGGAATAGGATAGTTTCTGCAAAGAGACCATTTCATCCTTGTTTTAGAATGATGGCAGAAGAAAATGTTAGGTCCTTAAGGTAACATTCATTTTAGAGTTTCCGGCTGTTTTTATTTGCTAGCCCAAGTTTCCCAATGTGTATTGGTTTTTGACATATCTGCAGGGCAGAAGGCTAAGGGCTGGGACAGCCATACGGAGTCAAGGAACATATGGGCCAAGCAATCCTTCAACTGTTTAGTCCAATCAACTGTTGTTCATGTACAGGCAGTCCTTGACTTATATCCATTTGTTGAGTGAACGTTTGCAGTTATAACGGAAAACTGAAAAAAGTGATGTACAACTGATTCTCACATTTATGACAGCTACAACATCCAGTCATGTGTCTAAAATTGGACCAGTTGGAAACCAACATGTGCGCAGCATGCCTGGGTCATGTGCTTGCAATTTCTGTGCTTCACAGTGAACTTCCGCCAAGCGAGAGTCAATGGAAGAAGTTCAATTTGCTTAATGACTGCATGATTCACTTAACAACTGCAGCGATTTTGGTGCAGCGGTCACCACACTATAAAAAAGATGTTGAAACTCTAGAAAAAGTGCAGAGAAGAGCAACCAGGACAATTAGGGGACTGGAGACTAAAACATATGAAGAACGGTTACAGGAACTGGGCTAGTCTAGTGAAGAGAAGGAGCAGGAGAGATATGATAGCAGTCTTCCAATATTTGAGGGGCTGTCACAGAGAGGAAGGAATCAAACTATTTTCTAAAGCACCTGTAGGTCAGACAAGGAATAATAGATGGAAACTGAACAAGGAGAGATTCAACCTGGAAATAAGGAGAAACTTTCTGACAGTGAGAACAATCAACCAATGGAACAGCTTGCCCTCAGAAGTTGTGGGAGCGTCATCACTTGAGACTTTCAAGAAGAGATTGGACTGCCATTTGTCGGAAATGGTGTAGGGTCTCCCGCTTGGGCAGGGGGTTGGACTAGATGACATACAAGGTCCCTTCCAACTCTGATTATCTGTTAAATCTGTTTATTTGCTTAAGTTTGGTTTAAAAAAAAGGTTGCAAAATCGGCCCCAACTCACTTAACTACTGCCCTACTTAGGAACAAAATTCTGGTTCCAATTGTGGACATAAGTTGAGGGGTGCCTTTATCAAAAAGAGAAATTCCATGTCATCAACTTATTCATGCCACAATATTCCTGACTTTTCGTGTTTGACTAAAAGAGTAACCCAATTTATTTTCTTGCACAGCTTACCAGCCTGGTGTACATGTGTATAATTGCATCCTATATGGTCATTCCTATGTGTTAAAAATGGTGCAGAACTATCAGAGCAATCAATGGTTTTCACACATCACTAGGGCATCATGTCAATAACCATGGCCAATCTGCTCACTCATTTAATCTAATCTAGCAAATCTAGAGAACTATCAGGTGATGGTCAATCAAAAAAGCTTGAGGAATGTGAGGGTCTTATATATGTTAACTGGTGTTATATATGTTAACTAGTAAATAAGGAGAAAAATTATACCAAGACAAAGGCAATATTCTCCTGAGTTTGAGAGCAGTTTCTTTGAGAGCCCTGCCAGTTGAAAGTTCCCCCAAAGTCCAATGGCTTCATTGACAGTTCACAAATATTTCTAAACAGATGAGCATATATCAGTGCTAGCAAAGGTTCATTCAAGGCAACATTAAACTGGTCCAGGTTAGCATGAGTTACTCACTAAAAATAAAATGCAACAGTTGCAATGATGTAAGTAATCATTAGTCAGATCATATAAACCTTTCTAACCTTTTAATGAGGTCAAACCTTACTGGGGCTCTCCAGAAAACAAGTACATACATACATGTATATTTTTATATATGTCGATATATATATATTGTTTGTCCACAGTTAATGAATTTATCTTATGCTATTTTTATGATGTATTTGTCATTTGTCTTTTCTTGAACATAGTTCTTGTAAACCCACCTTTGAAATATTTTCCTCTGGAGATCCAAGTAGAAAAAGGGTGTCACGTTGCCATCACATGATGTTTCATGGTTTTTTCCCTTCACAGAGCTGGGGTGGGCGTGGCCTGCATGTGACGCATCTGGCCTGCAGGCCGCCAGTTTGACACCCCTGAAATAGAAGTATGAGGGGGGAAAATAGCCTACACTCTGAACTTTAAGTGGCTGAGTTTGAAGACCTGTTTTGAGCCATTTTCTTACTGCTTTAAAACTGTTTTCTGCATAGACTTGTTTTGAAATAGTTGAATTCAAAAATAATATTTCAGTTATTAAACCTCCATAAAAGCTGTCTTTCATCTACCTATTCTCAGACTATCTATTGTAAGCATCTAGGAAGTAGTTCTGCAGAAAGCAGGTGAATTAGCATATGAACTGTAACTTAAGTTTGTTTATTGAGTACCACTAATTTTCTGACTCTCACTGGTCACCTTCTGTGGGTTGAACTATATTTAACCTGTAATTCTTGGAGTTACTTCCAAGTGGTTGGAAATGGCTTTGAGTTGCTTGGAAAGAAATTAGGGGTATTCATTTCTTCCTCCCCAGCTGTCTATGCCTGCTGGTCACTCCACTGCATTTGCTGCCCACCCAAAACAAACAGAAATATAATCTTTTCAGCTTTGAATGAAAGTGCTAATAACAAAGAACTTCTTTATTCTTGGATTGCTTGAGTATTGTTGTGGTTGTTTTTAATTTCTCTTGGTGTTTTTGAGCTTACTGTATAGTTGAAGGTGGTGGTGATGTCAGAGCTTGTGTGGTCTTCCAGTACACATTTCCATTGATCAAAAGTCCCCCCCACCCTTGCCCAGATAGAAAAAGACCATTGAAACTAGTATTTCTGTTGTTTGCCTGACATATTTAAAACATTTAAAATCACCCATGTCTGTAGGACCCATCTGCACCCACCCTGCCTCTTTTTTCCATGCAACCCCCATATGATACACATTTTTAAAAAGTGGGTGGGGGGAGGGAGGCTTCAGTCAACCAGATTTTGACATTTGTAATAGATTGCTTGTTTTAATTTAATCAAGATTTAATTGAAGCATAGGAGCCAGGAAATTCAGACATCAGGCAGAGAATCAGTCGCGAATGGTAGGGCATTCTAAATATCCACTCACTATCCCACAATTAAATATCAGAAATCTACATTCCTCCCAGGAAAATTTCACAGGAGTCATTTTCTCCATTTAAAAAAACCTCCAAAAGCATATTCTGGATGGAGAAAGTTACTATGCATACACACACACAACAAAACAAAAACACTAACTACATGCTATAGTATATCTGAATCTTTCTATTCAAATCAAATGGTTGTGGTTTCAGATAAGGCAAGAATTATAACAGTAAAGAATTGTTCTGGATAACAGAGTAGTGCTAATTTAGCCCACTATAAAGGCAACTAAAATGGAAAGCAGATGATAGTGTTTCGTTTGAATGGATTCAAGTACTAATTGAAATTTGTTTTCTTTCTTTCTTTCTTTCTTTCTTTCTTTCTTTCTTTCTTTCTTTCTTTCTTTCTTTCTTTCTTTCTTCTTTCTTTCTCTTTCTTTTCTTTCCCTTTCTTTCTCCTTCCTTCCTTTCCCTTTCTTTCTTCCCTTCTTTTTCTTTCTCCTTCCATCTTTTTTTTCTTCCTTCCTTCCTTTCCCTCCCTTTCTTTTTTTCTTCCTTCCTCTTCCTTTTTCCTTCCTTCCTTCCTTCCTTCCTTCCTTCCTTCCTTCCTTCCTTCCTTCCTTTCCTTCCTTTTCTTTCTCCTTCTTTTTTTCCCCTTCCTTCTTTCTCTCTCTCTTTCCTTTTCTACCTTTCTCACTGATACAATAACTAAGAGCATAAAGGGATAAAAGATATGTCAGGGAGACTCAGCTCTACCCCACCCAAACCTGTGCTCTTCATCTCCGACTATGCCATATTGATGGGGAAACAAACTTGGCTATGTTCAGAGAGATCAATATTTCTGTACCTGCACCAGGAGGCAAGAAGTAATTTCAATGCTTTGGAAGCAGATTTCTCAAAGTTTCCAGAACAAAAGACATTTGTTTGCATGCCAAACTATCTAAAAGGGCTGATAAATTCACTTGTGATTTTTAGTGAGTGGACAGCTGTCCTGGTTATTCATTCAATATATATTTAAAGTGTGTTGTTATTCTTGAAGATATAAGGAAGAAGTATAGGAACGACTAGTGTCCTGAACTGGGCTTATAAGTAAATTCCTGGTTAATTGTATTCTTTTGGAATTTGTTTGACAATTAGTTTCCAGGTAGGGTGGTGGGCACCAGCAAGATAAGGATATGGATCACTGTTTGCTTAAAGCTAATATTTTGTCCCCAATATTTGATCTGTCAACTCAAGAAGCATTCCTGACCTATCAAAACCCTGACATGATCCCACAAAACTTCATGGACAAATGGAAGACAAGAAGGTGCAACAGCAATACATTCCAGTTTGCTGTTAAGTTTGGGGATGCCAACAGACAAGAAACAGCTTAGGCAGAGAATTCTGGATAAGATCAAGTATAGAAGAACCCTAATTTAGTTAATCAGCTGAATAACTAAGCTACATGTGATTAGCCGCTTATACCGAAATATCATAGAACCTTCATACTACCCAACCATCCTAAGAAGTACATTCTGCAAAAGTAATAGATCGAGAATACGGTAGTATAAGTAGTCCATAAACACAACTACTGTTCACTTCTAATGAGAATCAGAGGATGGGAATCAAGAGAAGTAGGGGTTTCTTCTCTTGGCTAGAGGCTCTCTGAGAAGTAAGTTTCTTAAGACACAGACTGTGTTGAATAAGATCTAAGAATTCAAGTTTAATGCCCCTCCCCCAAAATCTAAGAGTAAACAACAACAAAAGTATTGGCAGACATATGCAAGACTTTTTTTTCAGTGCTGCTTTGCTTACGAGCAAAGATTCATTTTTAGCCCCATGTTTGTTCGGGTTTTGGTTTCTGCTCCTGTAGCAGTGAACTCATTAAAATTAATATAACTTTTAAAGCACACACATCTTTTTTTTAGGCACATGCTGAAGTCTAAAAAAAAACCCTAATAGTTTGCTTTCATAAATAGCAGTGTAAGCTCTAAGCCAATTTGTTTCCAATTATTTTAAGGAATTCATGATACTAATATCTCTTGTAGTTTGCCACCAGAAATTTTAGTTTGCCACCTTCTTTGAAGACTTCCAACAGGATAGTCAGAGAAGTGAAGGGACTCTATGCAAACCCAAGCATTTTTAGGGAAAGACTTTGAAGGAGCTGTGCTACGCTTTCCAAAAGAGGTGTTTTAATGCTTAAAAGAGCTCTTTCTCCTTCTAGATGCCATAGCTCAAAAAGAATATAGTGGAATTAGAGAAGATCTGGAGGAAGACAATTAAGATGATCAAAGTCTGGAACAGTTTCCATATGAGAAATATGACATTTGGGCCTTTTAAAAAAAAACCCGCACGATATAAAATTATGCATAGAGTGAATAAGGTGGACAAAAAGAAACTGAGGTCACCCAATGAAATTGAATCCTGGAAGAATCAGGAAAAATAAAAGGATTTTTATATAAAATTAAAAGGGGTAAATTAGAATTCACTACCATGAAATGTGGTGATGGCTACCAGCATGTCTTCAAAAAAGAATTGACCAGTTTATGGAGGTTATGGGAATCAATTCCTACCTAATGGCTGTGGAACTCCTTGTGAAGGCATCTGCTGCGAGACTAGTGGGCTTCCTTGTGCATTTGGTTGGCCACTGTGAGAACAGCCTGCTGGACTAGATTTCCTTCAGTTCTTTCAGCAAATCATGCCATGCAGATGTAATTAATGAGAGTGGTGTTATTTTTTCCCTTATATACATTAAAATTAATGGGTCTAATCCAAAATAGCAGCTTTTATTTTCAGGTAAGACGCAGCAAAGGAAAAAAAGTGATTTAGAATTAGTGATAACATGCCACCTAGTGGTTTGTGGTCTAAATCAGATTAATGAACTCCACCAAAACATTTCACGAAAGCCTCGTCTTATTCAGCAGCTATCTTTTTTCTTTTTCTGTAGCAAAAATAAAAATCTCAAGTTGCCGAAGAATTACAGTCCTGTCTACAATCTAAAGGGGCGATGGGAAGAATGGGCTGATGAACATGTGACTGTACAGAAACTCAACCCTTTCAGCGAGGAGTTTGACTATGAGCTCGCTATGGCCACCCGTCTGCGTAAAGGAGATGAGGGCTATGGCCATCCTAAAGAAGGCACAAAGACAGCAGAACGGGCCAAGAGAGCAGAGGGCCACATCCACCGGGAGATGAGAGACATGTGTTTCATCATCAGAACAATGGCTCAGTTACGACATGATGGCAAAATCCAAGTCACTTTTGGAGATCTCTTTGACAGATACGTTCACATTTCAGATAAAGTGGTTGGAATACTCTTGAGGGCCAGAAAACATGGAATGCTAGACTTTGAGGGAGAAATGTTGTGGCAAGGCCGGGATGATGCCGTTCTAATAACTTTGTTAGAATAAGGTCTTTTTTTCTTCATAGGATAAGCCAAAGGACATCCTTATACTTGGAATGTTTTATCAAAAGGTTTATCAGAAAGATCGATAGACGTCAAAGCTTTCATCAGTACTCAGAACTTATCTATTAATATTTAACAATAGCATCTCCATATTATTCCACCTCTATGTTACTGTTTATTAAATAGTTTGTTTTGCCAGTACCAGTAGTATCTGATTTAACTATGTTTGTTAAGATTTCTACAGTATATAAAGAATGAAAATGATATAGAAGATGGCCCACCTTATGGATCAGATGTTTATTAGACACTTGGGCATTTTTCAGAGATCTGGTTAGCACTGGGAGCATGAGGCAATCCAGACTGTTGATGTTGTTGCTCCCTCTTTTAAGTTAATCAATCCCAATTCACTTTTTGTTTATAGAGGACCTCCAGCAGATAAAATGACAGATAAAATGTTTAAAGGACCCATGGAGAAATATAAAAAGAATGAACGCAACCCAATCACCAATAGACAAGTCCAAGTTCAGCCCTACTTTGCCTCCCAGGAAAAATGAGGAAATTTTCATACTTTTCCTATTTTGCACTGATGGATTGTTAAGTCAGTGGCCTTGTTTAGGGTAGTGAATTCCTTTTGGGGAAATTTGTGAAATTAACAAACTCCACAGTTCTTGTGACCATTTTGGATAGCACCTTGCCAACTGTTGCTTAGATACTGCCAGCCTTACATTAAAGGCTACATTAAGTGATTTTATTTAATGTTAGACCCCCAACATTTCAGCAATTTATTTTGACAATATAAGCTCATTAATTCTGCTTTAAAATGCAGTGAGGTTCATGGACATGTAATGCTACAACAATACTTTATAATAAATCTGCCATTACTTAAAAGATGTGCAAAATAGCTTTCAGATAGGGAGATAGCAATCTTTTTGAGTTAGTGGGGACAATGGATGATTTCCAAACTTCATGTGGGTGTTCAGAGATTCTCAAAATGGCTGCCATGGGAATATACCTACATATAAATAATCAATTTACCACATTTCTTACCATCTTTAGCACCTGCTCAAACAGAATATATATTACCTCTTTAATGATCAGCACTTTTTTTCTGAACAAGATACTGAGTTACAATTGTTTGTCATTTTTATCTACTAAGATAGCTTAATTATCATGATGCTGGAAGATACCATTTTGCATTACAATATGCCTTCTCTTTTTAAAAAAATAATTGAAAAATGTAAAACGTTACTAGTTGAATGAAACAGAACCTGGCAGATATTAAACCGAGTATCCTTGGGAGCCAACTGGGCCCCCCAGTGTTAGATGAACCACATTGCTTTCTTAATGCTATCAGCTGTTGAAAAGAATTACATTTTGATATGGTATGTTGTCTTTCAAAGTGAAAGATCCTGCATCTTCTTACAGAAGAAAAATATATGATTTTGTGTCAAGATGATGGTAAATTTATTCTAAAAATTGATATGGAGATATCAGTATATGTGCATGCATGTATATATAGCTTTTGAATGTGTTTTCAGTCAAGTATCAAAAATATGATTCTTTCAAGAAATCATGTGCAAAAATCTTAAGTGCTGTGAAATATTAATAGCATTATAAAGGAAGTTTGTTATAAGCAAATAACATTTTACATTTAATCAATGAAGTTTCCTGCATCCATAGACTGAGAATAAAAGCTTGATTTACCTTACCAATTAGATAAAATAATTAAGTTTGAAAAAATGTAATTTAAAGAAATGTTGCTTTCCCAGGACAAGGATATTATTTTCAGGTTTTTATGTCTGCTAATTATTTTTCAAGATTATGAAAGTTTACTGAGCAGTTTATACCATTGATTAGTTTAAATTAAGCTGTAGATACTAAATGTTTCTGTCAAATATAGGAATGTGATTCATTTCAAAATCTTATTTATATTAACAAGAAGTGAAATGCACTGCAAATTCAGTTGATACAATGGGATGAATGAAAAAGAATTAAATAAATTTAATGACTTTTTTGAGATGGAAAAGATTGGGGTTTTTTTTAATGCCAGGGCAATAACCTATTATTTCTTCTGAATATTTCCTGAGGCTTAAGGATTGTAATTCTATTTTATAGCTTTGATTTTTCTTATTGGAAGGAAGGCGATATAGATAAAGTTGGGACAAAAATTACGGGCTGCCTTCCCTGACAAATGGCAGTCTGTATTGTATATTGAAATTTTTATATAGCTGTAATGAACATTTTAACAGCAACTCCCACACCATATGTCAAAGTGTATTACCAATTAATAAACAGTTCTGTAACAATATTTAAAAAACATCCAATTCCTTATCAGAAATTTTTAGCAGGATCATAGAATGGAATCTGCTTCAACACCACAAGTATTTTGGCTATGATTCAATACTTTCAACCTGAGTGTTAATTACAAAATGGCTGTGTGTCTAAATAAAGCCCAACTCAAGTTTAATTACATGAATTTATATTTATTTGCTTTATATCACTATTATCTTATAGTATTTTAAATCCATCACAGGATTGTTTAGTTAGTGAACCCACAAAGACAATAATACTGCCGTGGAAGACCAAAGGGGGGGAAAAGCTATTTTAATTTATTTACATTTCCTTTTGTCTGTAAACATTGAATCTACATATACTCTACTAATAGGAGGAAAGAGCTATACATTGAGACAGAAAACAATGCTGTGTATTTTTTTTTAGCAATATAAAGCATGAGCATATTATAAGATAAAATATTCTCTTTTCCATTACCACAGCATTAAGCATTCCCCAGATAATTCTGAAACAACTTATATTAGTAACATTCTATACAACTATAGCTAATTGTTTGAGCTAAGCCATTTGGCTTTTTATTCCATTGCTAGAATAATTTAAAGTGCTAGAAGCAACCCGTCAATCAATACTTTCCCTCCCTCTAAAATAACAAAAACTACTTTTAAACATTAATGTACAAGTTAATATATACAATATTCATTTGAAATAGCTGAGATTTCAGCACAAAGTCATTCACTGTCACAGTTAACAGCATTTTTAAATTATTTTTCTTTTGCATAAACATAGAATATAAGCTTTGAAACAACTGTTGTTATTGCCACAATGGCTTTTTAGTTTTTCTACAAAAGTGGACAAGAGCTACTGATTTACTATAATTTTTCTTTTTTTTCTTTTTTTTTTCTTTTTGCTTTGAGGTCACAGAACAGTAAATTTTGCATATTAACACATCTACTGAGTTATGATGTCTATCTAGAGTACGTTACCCCATTGCATCAGAGCTGGTGCAAACTGCAGTTTTACAACACAGATCCACTCAAAAGAAGAGAAAAACACCACACCTATTTTGTTTTCTGTTTTGAATAGGAGCAATTCTTGGAGATGATGTGCTACAAGGCTACAACAGAAGAACTATAAAACAGAGTGGTGTATTATGTATGTGTGTGCATATGTACATACACACACATACATACATTTGATGCATATTATATGCTGTTCGGAAAAAATGCGTCTGCTTCATAGCTTTAGCAATAAGAAGGTATTATATGTACTATGAATTACTCACTGCATTATGCTTACTTTTCCATTTCCTCATTGCTGTTTTTATATATCTTGATCATGTAGCTGAATCCTTGCCCAACATTTGTCCCAAGCCTGCAGATCCTTTAATGGCATGTGCAAAACGCTTCGGTACAATCAATAGGGCAGCTATGTTTCAACAGTAAATTACAACAGATACCAAGTCATGACATGACTAAAGATGTGGTGATATTTGAATGAAATAAACAGCCAAGACTGATCATTTTTGGTAAATTATAAACTTCTATCTCTTCACCATATTATTTAGACCAAGTACATATAGTATAACTCAATTAGATTTTATGTTGTTTGTTGTTTCGGTGAAATAGTTAAACAGAAGTAAAGAAAATTTCTGGATTGTGAGAATGACAACAAACAAATGGATATGTGAATGACATGATGATAAAAATCTGGCTCTCATAAAGAAATAATCAATTACAATTTGAAAGCTTTGTAACTTTCAAAAATGAAAATACAATCTGAACAGTCAGTTGCACTCCAATATGCTGATGTGAAAGACATGTTGATGGTCATGCAGAAAATGTAGAAAGGCATTGCAAAACAAGCTACATTATATTGCTTTAAGGGCTTTCTGAGCTGCATTGATCAGTATCAGGTTTGGGACAAACTTTTGTAGTATTTTACACTTTATACTTATTCAAAGCCCCAAATTTCAATATCTTGTATAATGAAGTCTTCTTTCTTAGAAAGTGTGCGATTCCCAAAGGTTTTACAAGAGTGACTTCTTCCATGATAGAGATCGCCATCAAGCCATAAAGCAAATTCACCCCTGCAGTGTGACGAGAATTGGTTTGCAAAATATTAAAAATAATTTTCTTCCCATTACTGTATTCAAATGTAGGTCAAATTTTAAATTAATAAAGTTCTCTTCAAAATTCTTTCCCTAATTTGAAAGCTTCAGACTGCATTTCAATTAATTGGTCAAGGTAGAAACAGTGATCACCTTTAAGAATTTTGTTAGAAGTTGAGATAAAATGGCAACGAGGGGATAAACAAAGCCCTAACTCTTTCTAGGCATCTAGGGTCATCTGGACTTGTTCAGCCTAGATCTAGCAGTCTCATATTAGCATAGCATCAGCATTGTACAAATGCAAACTGGGTCTGCCATGGAAATGTTACAATAAATGAATAAAATCAAGAATTTTATCTTCTTTGTGGTAACACATTTAAGCCATGAGCTTGCAGACTGAACAGAAATTGGGCCAAGAAAAGTATATTTCGGCTTTGCATTAAAAACTGGGTTCTAACCCATAAAAGAAATTTCTTCTACCTTTGCTAATGCCCACTGATAACAAAATAAGACAGACTAAACCGAATAAGAGGCAGTCTGTACTAATGGTGACAGTGATGACTTAGAAAGTAGGAGAAAATGAGTTCTAGTCCTCCCTTAGGCATGAAAGCGGGCTGGGTGACTTTGGGCCAATCCCCTCTCTCAGCTCAACTTACCTACAGGTTTTTCTTGGAATAAATAGGAGAGGGAAGGAATATTGGTATGTTCGCTGCCTTAAGTTATTTCTAAAAATAATAAAACTGGGATATAAATAAATATTTTTTTAAAAAAGAAAAATGGCCTTTCAGATTTGTTCAAGGAAAAAAAAATGCCAACATTGGCAGGAGGCTGCCATAAAGCAAACACTGACATGGAGATATTTGGAATCTATATATAAGGAAATCAAAGAGTATAACATCACACCAATGTTGCATCAGACCTTTATCAGACTGAACAAAATCGATAAAGAACTACTAACCCTCCACCACCAAAAGCCAAGGCATCCATATCTCCTTTAAGAAAAAACATATTGTCTCCAGTCCACTTGAAGACCTAAGAATTAGGAAAATAAATGAAGACACACAAACACAGATGAAAGGAAATTATTGCTAAAAGAACAACAACAAATATCATAAGACATCATTATCAATTTCTGCTTCAGAAAAATCCAGAAACTTTATTTGTTAAAACACTACAATAAAGAATAAAGAATGCCCTTATTCACTGTAATAGCCAACTATCACAGTGATTAACACATTATTTCAATATATTGAAATTCCACCTATCATCTGCATTTCTATTCCTTCCCCCATAAATTCAGTGAATCATGAAGTAATCCTAATTCCCCTTTAGTAATTTATAGAAACTCTGATGTTCTGATAAAAGCAGGATTTATTACCATTTACCACTAATTGTTTCGTAGTGTTCATCATCATTCTTTATTAGTTTCATGGCTGTGTATGGATGTGTGTGTTTGTTTGTAATAGCTTTATGACTGGAAAATTAACTCATGGGAAATGTAAGGTAACCCTTCATCACAACCTCAATCTAAATTCTAAACAACAGGCCTCACTATTCAAAATATAATTCTTTAATTGGAATTTAAATAATTTCATTGCAACATAAAATGGTTAGACTCATAAATAATGTAATCTTACATATATTATCTAAATAATTTAAGTATTTTTTTTTAAGTGCTTACCTCAAATTCTGGGCAGAATGTAAAAAGAAAGGTTTCTCCCGTGCCGTAAAACCCATCACTCACTTTAAAAGGTTCAGAAGCGAGAGCTCCAAAAATCTAAAGAAAAGAATAAAAATAGTCCAGAAAGCATGACATTTCCACTGCTTGTTTGCATAATACATAGGAAACCTATCCCATGAATGTGATTAATTGGAATTCTCAGGAATTAATTCTATTCATACCATGAAGTTCAAAGCACAAGCAACCATCAAGTTGAACTAAGCCATAACTTCAGTAAGGTATTTTATGGAATATTTTTGCAGATGAAAAAGATCTACTCAAATATGAAAAGGCTTCCAGATGGCAGTTAATTCAGCAAACATAAGAGCAGAACACTCCTTTAAGAAGAGGTAACTCTTAGCACAAACATTTGGCTGCCATCTCTAGTGTTTGCCCTGTTCTTGCCAAATCAGCTTTCCAATGTTCTTGGGGCGAATGTGTCAGGTAGGAAAGTCAGGCCTAGTGTATTTAGATAGAAATCAAAACAGGATTAGCGGTCTGATTACACTTGTTTTCTCAACAGGTTATCAGATAGAGATTAGTCCAGTTTGGCCGGCCCTAGCTGATTCAGTATGCCTTTCACTTATTTAAGGAAAAAGCTGGGGGGGAAAGGAATGTAGGAATATTGCCAGCTATTGTTTGTCTCATGTGAACACTGACTTTCCACCCCTCCCACTCTCCCTTTTCATTCAATGCAATGGAAACCATGCACTTCCTTTTTGCTTTTGAGTTTTAGGGTAAATGCTCAATTACTAAAGTAATAAAATGGTAATAAGGATGAAGAGTTTTAAAAAATGAATGAGGGGACTGTTCGTAAAAGATTTGTTCTAAAAGAGATTGAGTAATAGTGTGACTTGATTAGTGACGGTGAAGAGAATTTGACTAAGATATTTAGTGTCAAGTTCAACCTTCTGCTTACTGCATAATTCCAACTAGAAACACCAGGTGACTGAGCAGCATTTTGTGTAAATAGAGCAAACAGATGTGCGTTTGTGTGTGCACATGCACAAGCATATGAATACATAGCTTCAAATCGGTCTTGCCTTCTGGTCCCTGCCTTGCAGTTTTCTTGACAAGGATTCAGAAAAGGTTACCCACTATTTTCTTCCTGGGACTGAGAGGCTCAAAGTAATTCAGCTGGCTTGATGCCTAAGGCAGGACTAGCACTCACAGATTTCTGGTTTCTAGCCTGGCGACTTTAATCATTACATCATTATGGCTCTCACATCCAACAAACAGAAGCTGCATCACTGATTAACTGTTGCTAATTTCTAGCAGACAGCAACAATTCACTTTCCTGTAACTCCTGCTTTGCATTCTGGACTGACATGGAACTGATTTTGGCTTTCTCTATGAAGTTCCTTTCAGGTTTTGTATACATCCCTCTTTCCCAAAATCTTGCTAACCATCCCAAGATAGAAATGAGGATGGCTCTCCTTTGAGAAAAGATTGGAAATCTAATATTCTTCCATAAGCTTTCCTCTAAAATAAGTACCAATATTTGTCCCCTACCCTACTTTTTAGGCATTCATTGAGCTCCGAAACTGGAAGATTCTATGTGGATGATGGAAAACAAAAATGTTTCTATTTGCGTGAGTTAAATTATCTTAAACTGTCCCATTCTGCATTGGGTTCAGGCTTTCCAAACACATACACACACTTATGAAGTTAAGCTGTAGCAGCAAAACAGCTTAAATAATTCTCTAAATGACAAACAATACAGTTTGTCTAATTTGCCCTTCCTGAAAACTTGATTTATATCAACCCACTCTGTCTCTAATATTTAAATATTACTATGGAAGTGTAAAATATATCCAGGCCTTCAAAAATTATCTATATACTTATTGTAAAAGGAACAAATCCCTTGATACTTTTGAAGATTAACACATTTGTGGTGAAAGACTGATTTGATCCCTCCCCCACTTTAAAAATAGTAACACTTCCATATTTTTGCGATCAAGTATTCAGTTAAATCTACTGCACTGCAGTGAGGTTACTTTGTTTTCCAAGTACCAACAGGAAGGGCAGTAGAAAACCACTTTGGTATTATTGCCAGGAATGCTATATATGGCAACAGCTACAGAGTCACCAGGGCTTGAATTCAGCTTGAAGGAATGCTCATTTAAAATGCTATGGGTGTTTTGGAGTATGTTTATGATCAGCCTGTTTATACTAAGTTTTCCTTTTGGGAAAAATCAAAATAATATTGAGCTTTCCTGTATGTTAGAAAAGTTGTCTTAAAATTTAAGATTTGTTATGGGGAGCAAAGGTAAGAAAAAGTGATCATTGCAATTTCCGTACCTGTCCATCACTGTCTTTGATAACCAGCAGCACTGGTGTGTCTAATCCTGCCATAGTTCTGTACAAAGTCTTCAAGCTCATGCCATGCTTTGCAGTACTGTAGACAAGAGTCCATGGATAGCCAATAGTTCGAGGAGGGAGCTGTTTCGTCAACTAAAGAAACACAGGTGCAAGTGAGGCATGCGCACTGAACAAAGTGATTAACCTAGAAGGGTTTTAATTCACGGGTACAAAACATGTTGTGTTAAACATCAAAAAATCCAAAAGTTAATATTTATACTAAATCTTATAAATGCCTGATGATTTATAGAAACATTTTCAATCCTTACGCTACATAGAATTGTATAGAAATATGAAATATTTCTATATTAAGTAATTTAACTAGATTTAAGTTCTATTGAAATTATCTGGGTTTTATTTCCAAGTAAATGCTTTTAAGAGAAGAGTGTTAGGTCTTGTTTTTTGCCCTTTGTGGTTATTGAGGTTGAACCTAGCCTGTTCAAATTACACTGCTTCAGGAACTGAAACTGTATTGCTGAATATCTTACATATATTTTGATAAAACAAGGCAACAACTTGGATGAGAGGAAAATCAGAACTTTCTAACAGAATTTTATTTATCAAATTTATTTGCTGCCTATCTCACAGATAAGCCCCTATATATTTTTCCTGGAAACAAGGCAGCAGGCTAGGCGCTCAAAGTCTTGTGTTCTCTGTGGAAGGATCTCCCATGAACAAGCTGGATATCTCCAGTGCTATTAATGATTAAGAAAAGCACAAATACTTGGCTTTTCAAGGAATAATTGGAGATTGAGTAATACCAGGTACAAGGTCAGTTTTATCTCTGTTTAAATTATTATGCTTTTTATTGTATTATTTTAGGGCTCTTCATGTATATAAAATGCTTTAAGTTGTTTCAAGGTGGGCTTACAAACAAAAGCAGAAAATAAATTATTGAAATCCACAGGAATTATATTTTCCACCGTTGCTTCATATTTTCCAAGTCCTAGAAGCCTATTGGGTATAAGTTGTGACCATTGTTCAAAGAGGAATACATAAGGACTAATAAGCCTTATTCTTTTTTTTCCCTCATCAAGAAAACAGTTACTGAGAAAAAACCCTGAAGACAAATAAAAATGGATTATCCTAGGATTTGCAAATGACTCTAACAGACAATTAAAGTTGTAATTTAGATAATCTCCTCATGATTACAACTAACAGATCTAGCTTTATGAAATTGAATTCAGAACTGTTTCATTTAGAACCTTGTTTTCTTTATCCAAGCACATTTCTATTTATTCCAGACAGAAAGAAGTACATTTTAAACAGATCGATTCAGATTTTGGTGTTATGTTTTAACATAAAAGAAACAATTGTAACAGCCAAGTTAGGTTTCCTTCCTTACATATAATAATGATATACAGAAAGTTTTCAATCTGCAATGTTTTTGATTATAAATGTGATTTTGAGTGTGAAATGCTTTGTTTCAACTTTGAAACAGCTGTTTCATCCTTGCTAGAATATTACAACATTGTTTTGATGACTTTGGAAATGTTCAAGTTTTGAGTTCAAAACAGACTCTTTCAATCTTAAAACACCTGTTTTGAATTTGAAACAAGACTATTTTGAGTTCATAATGCTTCTGGAATGGTTGGATGGAATTAGGATACTTCTACTAAGGTTAGAACAATCTACTTTGAATTATTTGTTTTTGATTTGGCCTAAAATGTAATGATTCAAACTTGAAATGTTTAAGATTAAAACCTGTTTCAGATCTCTTAACTTAAAATAAGTATTGAACAGCCAAAGTGAAATGTTAGATCAAATAACTTTTTCCTAATTTTTAAGGTCATGCTTAAAAAATGATAGGGCAACATTTTTTATATTTCATGGCTTCATTTATTAATTGTGTTTCTAATATTAGACCAATACATGAATTCCTTTGGACAGTTATATATAAGAAATGGGATATGGGATGAAGAGGTAATTGTTAATAACCCTGAAGGAGGTGAAGAGACACTAAATTTATACTTGTGATTTATCCTTGTAAAGGTTGGAGGTCCTTTATACAATTCTTTGCTCTTTATTATATTCTTACTTTTTCTTTTTGTTGTTTGTACATTTTGCTCCTTATTTCTGTTGTATGTGTTTAATATATATTAGCTTTTATTATAATAAAAATTATATATATATATATATAAAAAAATAAAGTGATGTGGTTCTTCCCACTGCTGTTGGCCAAGAGTAAGTGAGAGGAGAAAGGGATAGCAATTTTTTAAAATAATTGTCTCATGTGGTTCAGAGACTGGTTCATTTATGGTCAGCAGCAATAATCCCAAATATAGCAACTATTTCTCTGTTTACTAAGTAACTTTCATTGCTTTTTATAAATGCTTTATAGATAGCAAAGCTTAGGGCTGTGTATGTTCTGGTGTGTTTTCATTTGTTAATAGAAATAACACATAGACATATCGCTTCATAGTGAATAAGTGATTTAGAGTCAGCATACTGCCCCCAACAATCTGGGTACTCATTTTCCTTCCATCGGAAGGATAGAAGGCTGAGTCAACCTTGAGCTGGTCAGGATCAAACTCCTGGCAGTGGCAAAATTAACTAGTAATACTGCATTTTAACTAATGCGCCACCATGGAGCAAAACCTCTTTGGTTTAGTTTTTTTCTGAACATTGCTAGCAGAATGCTATATGCAGTTCTGTACAGTATATTTCAGCAAAAAGAAACCTCAAGCCAATAGGTAGAAATGTTTGTATTTATTTAGCTAGTCTTGCTCACATGCTCCATTGAGATTAATAATGCTTTGTGTTTCCCTATGAATTTTTAAATGCCTTCTATTAAATTTCCAAAAAAACACAAAACAAAACAACAACAAAAAAAATTCCAAAGCTCTTGTCCAGATTTTCACTATGTAGGGTGTCAAACAGGAGTCAGAACAGATTACCAGAGATTATACACAAAACTCAGTGATTTTGGAAATGAAGGTTCCTTGCAGACCATGCCAAATCTTCTTCAGATCATGCCATTTGAGGAGCAATTGATAGCTTCTGGAACTATATCTACTGAACTGCAACTGATTCAAAGTGTCCTCAGTATGTGTCCTTACTCTAAATAAGTGTCCTTACTCTAAATAAGACGGACCAGTTTCAGAACTTGATTATCTGTGGCACATTCTGAACCACTTCCAATTTGGAGGAGTTTTCTCTTGCAATTGCTCAACTCTGTTGAGAATACAATGTTCTATAGTTTTCTGGAATATGATGAATCATGGAATGTTACACATTTCAAATTGACATAAAAAGAGAGCAGGATACTTTTTTTGAGTTCCTATTTTTCCAACTACTCTTTGAATTCCCATTGCTCTCTATGGCAGAATATGCAAAACATTTAGTTTCATTCATATGCTTTATGCTGGAAGTGTTCTAAGTTTTGTTATGTTAGAATTTAACCAATTCAAAATATTTCAAGCATTGTGTCTTATGTTTGAAACATTGTGTCTATGTTTGTTTCTTGCATATCCTTAGTAAACAACAATTACTGTCACAATTCAATTTTCTAAAACAATTTTTATTGCAATGTGAAAGCTGTGTCAATAAAAGGAATGCCATATTTTTTCTATATGATACCTTTTCAATTTGATCCAACTGTAACAGTTCACTGGGATCACTAAGATTTGGCCGAAATGCTTCAGGCTCCAGTTCGGTTTTGACAGTTGTTTCCTGCTTTGAATATGTATCTTCTCTTGTAGTAATCTGCATGGAGGGGAGAAAGTTGAATTAGCATTCAAAATGTTATTCAAAACAATTTTCCTTATCACAATCATCCTGTAAAAATGATTTTTTTTGCTTACCTGACAACTTGTGTAACGTTTTTAATATTAGAAGCAAAGCCAGATTCCTATGTTTATCACTGAAAGAATGTGAGACTGCAAGTTCTGAGCCATTTCTGTTATTTAAACTGCATTTTTTATCCTATAAAAATTTTTAAGGTAACATTTGATCCTGATTAAAACTGAATCTCAGAGGTAATCACAATAGGATCTCAAAAATATTATACTGCAGTAGTATAATACATTTGCATTCCGGTATACAGAAGATATTCAAATATGCCCATAAGTAAGAATCAGTTGACTATTCATACAAGCAGAACCAACGTCTCTTGAAAAGAAAACCTTGCATCAAAAGAAAAAGATTTGCAGCCCGTAGGTTAAATTATTTTAAATACAAGCTACTTTTAATATTGTACATGATTATAATCTTAATCTATGCAGTCTTGCTGCACGCATATACATTCACATGAAAATGCAATATAATTACCTGAGAATAAAGATGTGTGCCCCTGCAACAATGTGTAAGTAAAATCTTATACTGGGCAGGAATTCATGTTGATAAATGGTAGAAAAGATCGAGATTCTGAGTCAATCTTTCATTATCTATTCCCCACTGAAAATTATCACTTCTCTCCTGGCTTCACTCATTCCCAATGTCAAAACTAAGTATCAAATTGGAAACAGCTGGAGATTTGGGTGGAGAAGACCATGCATGGAAGGGCTGGGACATCTGGGATAAGGATGGATCTGGCTACCCCTCCACTCAATGTTTCTCCATTTAAAACTTATTTCATTTTATTGTTTGAAAATAAATGTATTCTACTTGATGCACCTATCCTAGAGGTACTGGAAGACCTCTTAAATGTTCAGTAATATTAAGAGAACCTAAATACATCAATTTTTCCCACAAAACACATCTCTTATATCCATCTTGTGTATCAACTGAGCAAATGATCAGCAAGAACTATGAGAGAAATCACATGGAAAAATCATACTATTGCAATAGGAATATTGCAACTTTTTAGACAGTGTCTCTCAAATTTATTTCTATCTGCTGTATCTTTATAGTCCATACTATAAATGATATATACACATATATGATTTTACAATAATCTATATGGTATTTCCAGTAAACATTTTTTATGTTTAGTATGCATTCTACTGAACTGTCTTGTATTGTAAAATAAGAAAACTCCATAGCTTTATTCCATTGAAAGCTAAATGGGTTAATTCAAATGATTTAGAATAATTGCAAGATTTATCCTGGAGAAAATCTGTCTGTATACTTATCAAGACATGATCTGTCTTGAACGCACACACACTTAACCAATAGTTGCAAGGTAAGGAACGTTTATTTCAACAATCTAAATCAAATATTAACGCTATGCTTCCATAATCAGCCAACACAAGTTTCCAATAACAAGTTAGAAATTTTGTCATGCTGCAAGAATGATTATTCTACTCCAACAGGTTCTATAATTCTCTGCCCCAACAATTATTCATTATCAGTAACATTAATCACAGCTAATACAAGCAAAGGGATTATTTTAAATTAGTTTTGCTAAAATGCTTCCAGGCAGTATTTAAAAGGTATCCTACTTACAAAATGATTCACCAATTAAAAGAAGGAAGACTATGTAGTCCACTGATAATATGACCCTTTAACTGTTTTTAAGAAATACCATTTGATCTGGCTGTTTGACAATTGCTGTCTTAAAAAAAGGAACTTAGCAAGTATTTATATAACTAACATTTACTGATAAAAACATATATTTTTGAGAAATTAAATAATAATGAAAAGTTTATCCAGTTACTAAATTACTTCTGAAATGCCAATGACAGATTTCTATAAGGGCAGATATTATTTCCTATAAGGAAATTTGAAAGCCGCATCAATAGCAAATAAGTCACATGCCATTTGATATTGACAGTTGTTCTCCCACCCACCCCCACCCCAATTTCTATTGACATAATACGTCAGCTTTTCTAGATGGAGTTTCATCACTTTTTAACTATATGCAGCTAAAATAAGCTTTTAAAACAGAAGACCTTGAATTCATTATCTCAAGGGTTTTTCTTTTAACCACTCATATGGTCTTAACTCATGATTTATAACAAAAACAAACATTTTGAAATATTAGCTGTTTAGCAGCAGAATGAGCAAAACTACAAAAGCATTTTCTTCCACAAATAATTAACTATAAATATTATTCAAAATGTGACAAAATATTTTAAAATGTTGATCCAATTCTGAGTTAAGAAAAACTGACAAAATAACAAATAAAAACAGAATATATACTTTTTAGTTAGGCTGAAATAAATAGCAATATCAATAGCACTTAGACTTATATACCGCTTCACTGTGCTTTACAGTCCTCTCTAAGTGGTTTATACAGTCAGCATATTGACTCCAACAATTTGGGTTTTCAGTTTACCAACCTCGGAAGGATGGAAGGCTGAGTCAACCTTGAGCCTGGTAAAAATCAAACTACTGGCAGCCATCACAAGTAGACTGCAGTACTGCATTCTAACCACTGCACCACCATGGCTTATAGTATTGTAGAGGCTTTAAATGCTTAGCTAAACTTTCTGTATTAGATAGTTTATTACTGTATTAATTCAGTAGCAGTTCTATTTCATACAGCTTTAGAAAATGCTTCTGAAATTTTAAAGATATAAGAGTAATAGAGAGAGGGGGGGGAGGGAGGGAGGGAGAGAGGGAGGGAGAGAGGGAGTGAGTGAGAGAGAGAGAGAGAGAGAATGCATTACATATTAATAGACTTATAAGGTCTCAGCTTAAAGGAGAGAAACAATATTGAAAATACACATCCAGTTTGACAAAACAAAAAGTATCTACTATTATTTAACTCATTTCAGCTGCTCTGCAGTTAAAGGGTGGGGGTTAAGGTGTTTTAACCATTGAGCCCCCAAGACATGCTCTTTTGCATTCTCTTTTGTACAAAGAACTCCCATCCTCAGATATGAAAAGTCCTTACCATTTTAAAAAAGAAATGTGAACAAAGTTTCAAAACAACATAAAATTGCTCAGAACAGAGCTCGTATGGTTTTTTTTAGTTCATTTTCATATATTTTTATACAGCATGTGCATTGATTCAATATTTTTATCTGGTTTTTCAAAACCACTTTTTCTTTTCTTCTTTTGTCTAAACCATGACAGCCAAAAACTAATAAAAGACAAAGAAAGGATGCAAATCCAAAGCCAGTTTTTAAGGTTTATGGAGTATGCAGCCCCTTAATTTGGTCCACAAGGTACAAATTACCTTAAGCTTAAGGCCTAGCTAACACTAATGGAAAATCTGTGGTAGCAAATATGTGATGTCATCATTATCATTTTTATTGTTATTGACAACTTGCAGCACTTTTTGAATACCACAAAATCTCTTCCTGGCCTGAAAAGTAGCAAGGAGGCAAAAAGGAATATGTAACCTCACTGGTCAGTAAAAGGACAAAAAGTATCTGCAGTGTCTGCCACGCATTGCAGGTACCCACAAGAACCATCAAGATGGGAACAATGCTGGAAAATGACCAGTGAGGTTACATACTTGCTAAGTCATGCTTTGGGGGGGTGGGGGGTGGAACTGATGCAGAGGACCATAAAAGGGGCGTTGGTACTTACCTGACACACCCTTTCTCTGTGAGCTGTGAAGAGCATCCATTGTTTGGGATGATGCTTCTGTCGCTTGTTTGATAGGCTGGGCTTTAATTGAGAGGACGCTCCTCCTCCTCCACAGGACTCCTCCTTCACCATTTCTAATACTTGGCCAGAATAGCATCCCACCAGACGAATAAGGGTAGGGATGGATGCTCTTCACAGCTCACAGAGAAAGAGCGTGTCAGGTAAGTACCAATGCCCCTTCTTCAGATAAGCTGTTCAGAGCATCCATTGTTTGGGACATACCAAATCTTGGTGTGTCCTACTGGAGGGCTTCCGTCTGGTTCAGATCCCCCTTTTCTTGGTCCCTATGGACCCTTTGTAACACTTTCCTGTCAAAGGCAGCCTCCGTAGATGCGAAGACATCATTCTAATAGTTTCTAAATAAAAGGGGATGGTGAGGCCCATGTTGTCGCCTTGTAAATTTTCCCTATTGGCGCTTTTGGCCCATGTTGTCAACATCGCAGCGCTCCAAGTTGAATGAGCAGTGATGCCCCTGGGTACAGGAAGAGATTGTGTCTCATAGGACTTGGGAATTGTGCTCTCAGCCACTTACTGGTCATTGAGGAAGGGGTCTTGCACCCAATGGTGGGTGGTTGAAAAGAAACGAAGAGAACCTTTGTTTCCTAACACACATCGTGCAGTTGAAATATATGCAGAAAGCTCGCCTTATATCTAGACTGTGGCATTGTCGTGCCAGATTTATGTTGGTTTCAGACAAATGTATGGGAGTATCAGTTCCTATAGTCTGCGGAAACCCAAAATTATCTATCTATGGGTGAAAGATGGATCTGGACTAAGGACCACTTTGTCTGTGTGAAAAATACAGAGCTCCTGTCTAACTGACAAGACTACTAGATCCAAGATGTAACTGGCCGATGTAATGGCAACCAAGAGAACCACCTTGTACGTTAGGAATGGAGACGCATGGTCTACATGGGCTCAAAGGGAGTTTTCTTGAGTGCGGTAAGGACCTTGCTGAGGTCCCATGTGTGATATCAATGCACTACAGGAGGCTGTAAGATTGTAGAAAATGGCATATGCGTGGGTGATGAGAGATGGACTGCAAGTCTCTCCTAGTGATGACCGATGCTAAGGCCTCCCCTTTGCCTATTTATATGAACAAGATAATAATGAAATGTCATATAAATAAAACTGCCATCTAACAGGTGTTCCCCTGAGATGAACAGCCAGAGCCATCAGAACCTTCGTAAGAACCTTGGGCAGATGACAACCCAAAGGACAGTGCAATGTATTCAAAACTTTGAGTATTATAACAAAAACTAAGAGTTTTGCTATGTGAGGATCTAATTGGAATGTGGGGATGGGCCTCCATTAAGTCAATGGAGGGTAGAAAATCGTCTCTTCTGAAGCTCAGAAGTATGGAGTTCAGTATACTCATCTTAAGCCTCCTATGAACTATGGATCAATTAAGTCATTTTAAAACTAAAATTGCCCCTGCTGATCTGGTGCCACAGGTTGGTTGCCTGGATCTCCAATAAATGAACAATAGTTGTCTCCATCATGCTCCCTTTAACAGGATCCCCAGAGAGAAGGTAAGTAATGCAAAAGTTCCAGGGAGAGGATGGAAATTCTATAGCCAGGCCGAATCTTCTGATACCTCTAACCCAGGAAATAGAGGTAGAGGCATCCCATCTGTCTGTGAAAGGCTTGAGCCTTCCACCAATAGGGGCACAGTCGTGAGGCCTATGTTGTACCTCGGAGACCTCTATTTCATGTTCCTCAAGAGATTCTTTTGCTCTGCCCTCCCCTTCAGTATCTATCTCCAGATCGAAACTATCTGACTGTTGGTGATTCATGTGTCCAGACAGTCCCTGGAGTCTGGAGAGAAAAAGTCCCTGGTAGAGGGAATGAAGGAACCCTCCAAAAAGCCAGGAAGGACTATTTTGGGGTCTATGAAAAGAGAGGAACTTATTTTCTGCTTCTAGTCTCTATCAGAGATAGGTTGGGGTACCACCAACCTAATTATCTCCCTATATTGGGAAGGAAGCAAGCTTCCATTAGATGTGTGATATCTGCTTGCCAATGTCTGAGCCATAGCATTAGGCGAGGAGTAACCTGAGATGCCCTGGCTTGAGCAGATAATTTAATAGAGTTTTGCGGCGTCCTTGTGTGCCCTGATATTGGAATTTGAGATAATCTCCCTCAGATGGCGGAGCAACCTGAGAGACGATCTAGTAAAAAAAAGGGGGATGAGGCCGACTCCACTCTTATGGCCCTCACATCAGATCGACATGCCCTACATGGGGACAACTCGACCCTGTATATCCTTTGACTTGAGAGCCTCTTCTGCTTCCGTTGGAATTGCAGAGGAGGAGGATAATTGCCATTATTGTTTTATCTACTATTGTGGTGATGAGAAATTTAGCAGAATGAGAAAACCAAATTAAAAAATTGCTATCATATCCTGTAAGAGGGGTATATGCCACTGAAGAGAGCCCTTGTTTCTGGACGAGGTCCAAGAACTTCTGTGGGACAGTTATGACTTCCTCTTACATTATTGGTTGGGAGAAGATTAAATCATCTGACCACCACCACCCCCCTTATAGTAACGATTGCTGGGCCGAGGGGAAATGGAATATCAAGGCAGGAAGTAGTTGTTGTTGTTTTTTTTTTTTTGAAACAACAGAGACTTGAAAAAAGTCTTTAGGGCGAAATAGACCTGAAGGTCGGTGGTCTGGCTTAATGCCTTCAATGTTTGACTTGCCCCCCTCCCCCCTTTAAGGGGATCCGCCTCTGACAGATTTTGGTCACTGTTGTGAGTAGACCCTTCCTCAACCTGTTCCATCTGGTCTCTAGTTCTCCCTCATCCTGTGCATCATGAATGTGTAACTGGATTATATAATACTCCCCTGAAGGAGGTACCTGCATAGTAACTAAATTGAGTGAGAATCAAGGTCAGATTGTGGAGGCTGCCTAGCTGCCTCAACTTCTACTGTGCCCCGGCTGCGATGCCTCTTCAAGTTGCCATGTCCCTCCAGGCCTTCAATTTGTCAGGGATATCCTCTGGGAAGAGGAATTCTAGTGTGGTCCCACAACTGTCTGTCAGGCAAGTAGCGCTGCTGAAGGCCTGGGTTGAACTGGTCTCTCTGAGGCTCTCCTGGATGGTGTTGAGAGATCCAGGGATGAAGGCAAGGTGAAATATGGAACACTTCACAAATTGCGTGTCATCCTTGCGCAGGGGCCATGCTAATCTTCTCTGTATCATTCCAATTTTAGTATATGGGCTGCTGAAGCGAGCACGCTGGAACTGGGACCAGCCTGGCTGGGGAAGAGGACTGAGACTTCTGTTCAACCTCCCTCATACATTTTTTTTTAAAAAAATTAAGATATGCTCATCTAACGCATTTTGGTGTCTCTTGGCATCCTTTGTTGCTTTAGAGGTCTCTCTCGGATGTTTTTACCTACTTTGAGTTGGTTTATTGTCCTCTGGGGGTATTTTTGGTTGCCCTTGAAGATTCTGACCTAAAGCCCACAAGGTAAGATATCTATGTATCTATATGTGTATGAGATATTAATGGACTGTTGACTGGTTCATAGGACTGATATAAACAGAGGCAGGGAATCCTCTTGATATTTGCTCTCCCCCCCATTTTTTTTAAATTCAATTTGTTATTATGTTATTATTCATAATAATATTGATATCATTAATATTGTTATTATTGATATTTTTGTTATATCTGTGCACAGCTACTAACATAAATTGTTGTGCTGTTACCAAACTCATAATTAGATGACTGAATATGGAATCAAATTGTGAGGCCAAATAGAGAACACCTTTCAGGACCTGTATTGCAATTGGGTGATCCTGGCGCTCAACAGCTTCCTGCCCAGACGGACACAGGCCTTGGTGCTCACTGTTACTGTGCTGCTAGAATTCTGTGAGGGTTGTCAACTGAAAAAGGAAGCCCAATAGTCAACCTCAGAAAGAGGTCCGTAATCGGCATAAATGTCCCCTGGACCCTCACAGAGATCCTTTTGAGGGGAAGTGGCTTCTCAACAGATAATGCCATGGAATTCTTATAAACAAAATGATGCCAGCGTTGTTTTAGTCGTCAAGATGTAGTATCGACCATCACCTGTTAATGTGAGCCAATGTGAATCTAACTAGAATTTGAGAATTTGAGCAGGAGAACTCAGAGTCCTCTGGCTCCACCGGATCAATAGCCCTTGCTTATTCTATATACCTTGCGGGAGTATATCTGAAACTACAGAATCTTCTGTGGAGAGATACCTGAGGGTAAGAATGCTCTGTCCTGCTTAGTGACCAGAGTTATAGGGAATTCCAGTCAGAAGGAGCACTCTGTTGTTCAGAGCAGTATGCATCATCCCAAACAATGGATGCTCTGAACAGCTCATCTGGACAATAGCTGAACTTGGAGAAGGGACTGTGAGGCTTAGATTAACAGTACGAGAAAGCTGTTACAACAGGAAAAAGCAATAAGAGGATTTGCAGAAATAATTGTAAACAAAACAGGAGATAAAGATTCAGCACAGGTAGAGGTATCAAAGGAAATGGGACTCCCAAAATGGGTTACCTGACAATACAGATCTCATTTAACAGAAAGCCAACACAGAAAGGACAATAGCACATTTACAAACTACCATGTAAAGCAAAATGCTTTTATTTGATCCACTTTTGGTTAGATCTGGCTTCTTGTATAAGAATAGGCAGGCCCCAGCAGAAATAGCTACCAATCTTGTAGCAAAGGCTTCCTATATCCATTTCACCAAGCTTTTACTTCACAGTTAAGCTCAGTCTGAGATTGGATATCTTTACAGAGCTCACAAGAAATCAATTTATAAGTAACCGATCACTGCCAGGACAAAACATTACAAGGAACAGCTCATACTATACCAGACGTATCTGATCTAGTTCATAGGCTAACTGGAGATGAAAGACTGAGCAAGCAGGTATATACAGGTGGTACAACTCATTGTAAAACACCAAGAATACAGAGAGCAGTCAGGCAATAGCAACAATACAATAGAATGGGAACTAGTATCACACATTAGATTTCAGAGGAATACAGATGGCATTACAGCACATAGTGACAATGGCCACCAAGCTAAAAGTGAAAGGAAATACCAACATCTCACTGTGAAGTTATAGCCTTGCAAATAACTTTTCCAAAGACATGGGAATTCATCAGATTGTGGATTCTATGATATGTAGCTTCAAGCCACCTAGAAGGCCCCTGATATGGATGGGCTGATTTAGACAAATGTCAATAATTCCAGTCTTTTCCCACATAATGCCTCTCCTGCTTCTGTAGAGCCACAAGACCAACATGCACAACAAACTGTTATATTCAAATATGAAACTAACAGGACAACTTTAGAAATGTTTGAAGCAGTTTTATTAATTCATCATAGCTGACATTAACAACAGTTAATATTGAACAATGCAACTGCTTTGTTCATAGTAGTAAAATAAACTGATAAACCAGCTGTGCAAAAATGGAAGAGTTTGAATGTTCAAATCTAAGTATCTTAAATTTCAGATGTTCCTGAGTCTCCTAGGTATTGGGAGGGTACTTTTACTCTTCTAAGAATATCTGTGTGAGAATCCAGGCAATCTTTAACTTAAGTTTGGACAGGAAGATTCAACAACCGGTTTCACAGTCTTCAGGAATTGCACTGATCTTTTCCTGAGTTACATCTTATGGGCTAACTTAAGGTCTGCATAGTCCTTGTAACAGAGTAGTATATAACTATTCAAAATTTTACCAAAAAAGTGAAGCACTTGCATCATTACTGGAAGTTTACTTTGAACTTGCAGAAGTTTGGTTCAGTCTAAAAACGACCCCATTGTCAAAAATGTCATCAGAACAACCCCATCTCTTCATAAACGGAAACACAACCATGAGGAAATTATTGTTGCCTTATTTCAGTACAGTAATGAAGATAAAATAATTGAATATCAGCTTTGTTCTGATCAGCACCACTACATTAAAAAAAATTCTAATCTCTAGTTGAGAAGAAAGCACCTTGAGACGTCTGCAGAGTGTACGTAGTTCTTCACTATTTAAAGCATCGATTCTGCGGTGATACTCAGCCACTGACACTACCTGAATATGGAGACAGGAAGACAATAATTCCACTCACAGTTTTAAAATGAAAAATAAAACAATATAAAAGAAACAACAGAGTGTGGCAAAGTAAAACAAGGGGTGGGGAGAAAGAAATTGACAATGAAACAAAAATAAAAGTAACATTCTAATGCTACAGTGCACATATATAAAACACATATAGACATACAACAGTCAGCATTTCCAATAAAATAATCAAATAAATGTGTACAACATAATAAAAACAATCTGCTAGGTAAACATATAAGCATGCACATCCATGAACTGTTTCCTTACATAAATACCACCTGCTGTTTTCACTTAGAGAAAAATGCTAATGGATGAAAAAGAAGCAGATATGAAAACAGGCCTTGTATAAAAGCAATTATTTTTTTAAAAGCACAGAAACTAAAATTATCAAATGACTGGAATAATTTTTATATGAGAAAACATTGCTATATTTGGGTTTCTTATTAAACGGCAAATAAGAGAGGACACAAAATTGTGTGAATTATAGATATGGTAGATAATTACTTCTCTTGCCATCAAGCTGGACAGTATGAAACATATCTCATTCAAATTGCAGATGAATTCCACTATGGATTAAAAGTATGGGTAGCATTTGACTAGAGAAATGGCATTTCAGACGTCAGACAGATATGTTAATATTGATGAAATATGGTACTAAACGTGAAAGATGTGGCATTTACATCCTGGGTTACAATGGCCACACTGTTCATTAACAATCCTGTAAGGTACTATCTTATTAATCATTGTTTATAAAAAAATCAAATGTCCTCTAGGGAAATTTATAGACACATGCAGTTTACAAACATATTTCAAGCTGCTAGAAAAATAAGGAGTATCTGTAAACAATAGATAGTAAACATTTAATATCTATCTTATTAAAATATATAAACTGTATTTTATTGTTGAAATCTGTATTATGTAAGTTGTAAAAAGAAATAAGGCAGAATGAATCCAATTGCATACATCAGCATGTAGCTGGCCAGACCTAGGCCTTAATGGATTCACATATGGTGAGATGCCTTTAATATGCATTTATAAATTCAAACCTGGCAAAACAGACAATGCATATCATTAGCATGCAAAATAATAATAAAACAAAGGTAGAAACGCCTGGTATTAAACTAGTTCCATATTCATTTGATACTGTCCAACTGTTTATCAAAACAAATGGTCTTTTCTGTTTATCAAAACAACGATTTCTGCAGTCAACAGGCCAGAAAAGAAGGCTGAAGATTTATAATTTAAGAACTTTCAGAAACTCAGACCACCGATGTATCTATATTTAAAGAGTCATAATTTTCTCACATCTCTAGAATAAAGTTGAAACATTATATTGAGTTTTCAAATTTTAGGAGGCTATGGAACCTTTTTAAAAAAAGATTCCCAAGAATCTCTTTTCAAAAACAATGATTTCTTTCTTTCTTTCTTTCTTTCTTTCTTTCTTTCTTTCTTTCTTTCTTTCTTTCTTTCTTTCTTTCTTTCTTTCTTTCTTTCTTTCTTCCTTCCTTCCTTCCTTCCTTCCTTCCTTCCTTCCTTCCTTTTTCTGTCTTTCTGTCTTTTTTCTCTCTCTTTCTTTTTCTTTCTTTTCCTTAGTCTCTCACGGAACATGCAGACCTAGGGTTCTGTAGAATGCAGACATTCTTTCTCTACATGACTTTTTTTAAAGTGCTCATTGTTCTTCAATTTCTTCAGGCCTAATATATAATATTTTACAATGGACAACTTTCACACTTACATAGTATAGTTACAGAAGTGTGCACTTTTATATGTAAAGCAATTTAATATTTTTACAATATATTCTTGCCTTCAGTTATTTTCTCTTTGCAGTAGAGAAAAAAGAATTTGGCTATTCACAATAGCTGTAATGAATATACATGAAAAAAAAGCCCAATCTCAACAATCCAAAGAAGTGACTTCTGCTCATAAGATTTATAGTATCAAAAAACCACCCTTTTTTGCAATTATAGATAGTCCTCAACTTATGAAAATTGAGCTCAAAATTTCCAATGCTGAACGAGGCAGTTCAGGGAATTGAGCCTCATTTTACAATTTTCGCCACAAAGGTGCTTTTTTTTAGAGGCAACTGGACTTTTTAGTTTTTCTTTGAAGACATTTCACTTCTCATCCAAGACATTTCTTCAACTCTTACTGGATGGTGGGGAATTTTGCCACAGTTAAGAGAATCATTGTGGTTGTTAAATGAATGCAGTCGTTAAGTGAATCTGTTTTTCCCCCCATTGACTTTGCTTGTTGGAAGCTGGCTGGGAAGGTAAAAATTGTGATCACATGGCCCTGGGACATTTAGCAATTGCCCAAATTTTGATCACATGACCATGGAGATATTACAATGGTCAGAAGTGTGAAAACTGGACATGTCATTTTTTAGTGGTATTTCAAATGATCACTAAATGAATAGTCAAGGACTACCTGCATATTTGATACCTTGCTGTCTATTGCATATTTATCTCTGTTGCATACATAGATGCAGTATTTAAATTGCCCATTAATAATGTCATCAAAAAAAAGAAAAAGTCTTCCATGACTTAAACTCAATGCCTATTAATTGCAAGAGTGCACCCATGGTTTTTTTTATTGGAACAAATAAAGTAGAATACCTTTATGTTGGATTTTTTTAAAAAAATGATGCAGTAGTTCAGCTTATATAGCTTTCAAATTATCACTTAGGGACCATTCCAAGTTGTGATAAAATACAGAAAAGCTATTTAATACCCAAAATGAACATTTTAATGGCCCCCTTGTAGTCACATGACCTCATTTTGGTCATTTGGCAACTGGCTCACAGCTTTTTGCAGCATCTCACTGTCACGTGACTGTAATTTTCTGTTTTTTTGCCAGAAAGCAGCATTTACTTTTGGTTTCCATCAAAAAATGCCACAGTAAACAATGGATTTGCTTAACAACTACTGCAAATCAGGTTGTAAAAATAGGTGTGCTCATATGGTGACCTGCTTAATGACCAATACGACTTATTACTTATGAAATATACCCAGAGGAGCAGAAAACAGATACAATATTCTGTTCTTCTTAATGAGGGCTTTATTTTGCAATTTTTAGAGTCATTAGTTCAGCGTGGATATTTAATGTTTCTCTTCAGGAGATACCACTTGAATGTGACTCCTCAGCTTGGAATCTGGCAGACTAACCCTACTCTTAGTTGGGAGATGGACTGCAACTATTCTGTCTAGAATAACAGAGTTGGAAGTGACCTTGGAGGTCTTCTAGTCCAACCCCCTGCTTAGGCAGGAAACCCTACATCATTTCAGACAAATGGTTGTCCAATCTCTTCTTAAAAACTTCCAGTGTTGGAGCATTCACAACTTCTGGAGGCAAATTATTCCACCGATTAATTGTTCTAACTGTCAGGAAATTTCTTCTTAGTCTTCTCAAGGTGTTTGATAGGGACACAGTAGATGTATTGCAAAAGGTATGTCTATATTCATCTGAACTCTGATTGAGTATTTCCTTGTAAGACAAATATCGCATATTGCTGCCAACCCTCTGTGATAACTCTTAGCAAAGTTGTGCACCAATGAGTCTGCAATTTCTTACTGTGCAAAGAAGTAGAGATTAGATACTATAAATATACCACAGTTCATAACAATAAATATTTAAGCCTTAGTATTAAATTTATATTCACACTCAGGCCCCTTTTATTATAATTTTATGGAAATTGGATTTCATTTGCAACAGTGTTTTCTCATCCTCCAGATAATGCCATAATAACAAATATAAACCACATATCTATAAGATATTTTACTTTCAATTGGGTAAAAACATTCAGAACAACTAAGGCATTGGCACATAAAGTATTCTAAATGGTAAAATCATATGGTATGGAAATAAAGTTTAATACCCTGGTAGCCTATAGAACTGCTGGTATTTTGAAGCAGTATGTTGCCAACTATAAGCTGCAAGAAGATTCAGGTCCAAGTTTGGTTCAGTTTGATTCCACACAACTGCAGTGGTGAGAAAATAACCTGACTCGAATAAATTAGCTAGTGCTGGCTGATTTCTTAAACCAATTATGGTATCCATACCATTTCTGAATGCTAAACCAGCCCTAGAATTTTCCAGCTGGCTCTACTTCCTGACACATGGAACAGTGAAATGGACATACTCCCTAGCATCACAAAACTGCAGATATTTTAAAAGCAGGAAGAACCACTGAACCAGCCTTCCATTTCCATTTTCCACCTAGCTCCTTTCCTTTGCACTATTCTGCAATTCTGCTAACTGCCCTTTCATTGATGTTTCTCTCTCTCTCTCTCTCTCCCTCCGTCCCTCTCTCTCTCCTGTATATATAAAATGGCAACTAAAGCTACTCTTGAAAAAGCAGTAATTCTCACCTATGCCAGATCAATAAAAATGTTACAGAGAAAGAAGCAGGTACAGCAGAAAGAGGTGTCAGTGCTTAATGTGGCAAAATGTGTGATATGGTGGCATCTTAGTTATTAGTTAGTTATTCTGCACTACTTGTGAGTGTACTAGGACACTCCAGAAGTTCTCTCAATAGCCTTCTTCTCTTTCATTGATTTAATGTTCTTTTCTCCCACTGTTTACATATCATTAAAAATAGCCATTATGTAATTTCTCTGGCAAACAAGAATGGGCAGAGATTCTTGTAACATTTTATCAAAATATAAGCTCATGCCTGCTCAGAAGTATATCTTACAAAATTTAGTGAGATACATGACCCTGAAAACAGAATCTTTAGTAGATTTCTATAATTATAACAACAGTAATATTTTTTTATGATTTAATATCTTTTTTATTTCAAATATATCCAAAATTTAATTCAAATGACTATCATGGCAGGTACATTCAACTGAATAAATTATTATAGTCCAACATATACAATTTTAGTTGCTCTTCACTGTGCTAAAAGATTCTATATTTTCTTCTATTGGAGACTTGATAATGCAATTTATAAAGTTAATTCAATTTAACTTTACACATTTACAATTTAAGAAGTTACCAGACTAATTGTATAAAACTGAGATGAGGTTGTTGATCTTAATCTGCTGTATGGAAAAATATGCACAATAGCGATTTAAAAAAACCAAAGGTTCATGTGTGTGATTATTGCATAAGCAATATATAATGCCAACAATCCTGTTAATCAGTGGTTATTCTAAACATGTTTTTAAAGCTGTTATTTCAAAACTGCATTGCACTGGTTTTGCTTTCTGCATTGGTTTAGTAAACCGTCCTACTTCTATAAGATCTTTTAGCAACTGTGCTAAAACAAATCTTTTGCATTTGGTGAATTAAATCATTATTTTATAATATAAGAAATTTCATAATTTTTGAACATTATTATAAAATATAAAATACATTACAAAATTTCTGATTTTATAAGATAACTAAAAGATAGTGGCATTTACATGCTATCAGTAAAGAAGAAAGATTTATTTGCAACGTACAGAATGGATCAGAAGTTCCTCAGGAACAATAGATAGCCATTTCTAGTTTTATTACCATATTTATCTAACTTTTAAAATGGTATCTTCTTACCTTATTTACAGTTCATACTATGCCTTAAAAAAAGAATAGAACATACATGGTAAGGCCTGAAAAAATACCCAGGAAACCTTCAGCTCATTGCTATTTCTTTTCTTATATAACCAAATGAGGGAAAAAACCAAACTTTTTAAAAGAATATTGAGAGACTGAGAAACATACATTTCTGGTTAACACAAAGAGATCTACATAGTTATTCACATAGTTGCAGAGACTATGTCTCATACAGGGATCTTGCAATACCAATGAAGAAATAAAGTACTGTACAATAAAGTATTGTTTCTAACTTCACTTCCATTCACCATCCGGTCTTCCTGGTGCTCTGCTCCCCCCAGCAGCCCCCAGATGCCTCAACCATATGCCAAAGAGTGTCCTTTCAGAGCTGCCCAAATACACAACAGAAATAAGTAACATTTTCTATGCTATTTGCCAGTGGAATTACACAAACATAATCAACACACTGAAGGAAAGTACAGTGCAAATGATAAATAGATCATTTAATTGTTGAAAATGAAGTTTCACAAAAATATTTACAAATGTGATGCCTCATTACAGAACTCCTCTCCAATATTCCAGATGAAGTTTTATTCTCCTTTCTGGCAGTCAGAAAACATGCAAGCCACAAAAGTAGACAGATAGACAATAACCTCAGACTGTATTATATTTCCATTTTAAAAAAAGACTCAAACATCCTGTGTATCAATACCAAAATATGATTGTATAAACTCACAGATGATCTACACCTCATATTAATACCTGGAAAGCATGTAAAATCACAAATTATCTTACATTAATACTGTGCCATGTCAGCAATATAAAAGAACGGGAAAGTTAATGTAAGAAACTTTCCAAAATATATCTGCCCATGAAATCTACCACAATTAAATTAAAATAGTAAAGTTTTAAATTCAGAGATTCTAAAATTCTGATCTATAATGAATAGTAAAAGAAAAAGCAGGGATCTTACTGATTACAATAGCACTATAACAACAATAAGAAATATTTCTCAAGGAATTACCAAAGTATATTTATTTCTCATTGAGTGATGCTTTCTTCCTTTCTTGCCATACAAAAAATTATTTCCTTTGACAAAAAATAATCACATTAATTTTAGCTTCACATGAGCATTTCTCCCCAGCATACTATCTGCTTTTAATTCCAGGCACAACGAAGCTCTCCTTACAGACAAAACACCGTGCTAGTTGCATTGAACTGATTGACAGGATAAACAACTAATGAGTGAGCAGAGTATTCATCCTGGGGTGTGTCATTACCACGAAAAGCACAAGAGATGTTTCTCTATTCAAGGGAGGTTGCAGTGCACTAAAGTGCTTTAGAGCAAAAAAGTTTAAAGAGACACACTACTCTTTTAGAATCCAATGAGAAATTTATCAAACCTAATCCTTTTTGTTTTTAAAAATAAAACTAAAACATAAAAATAAAACAGCTTTTGCTGAGATTAATTGCTATTAATGGACAACCCTTACAGTTCAGTTATTTTTTTCTGAATTACAAGTTCAAACAAATGTAATCCTCTACCTGGGAAAAAAAAAACCTCAGCTGAAGAGAACTATATGTATTACTACTGTTCTTGAAGCATAAAGTAATACTTCAAATATGCTTTTACCACCAATTTGACATAGGATTCAAAAATTAGAGAAGAACTGTATCAATACAAATCCTACTTGGTGCAAACTTTTTCTTCTGTTGAATTCACTTAATTTTCTTTAACCTGCAATTGTTGTAAACCACAACTCCCAACATATATTACCACTGGTCCTACTATCTGAAATTTTAGTTCAGAAACAGGTTTTCTGCTCCAGTTCTAGAATGATAAATAATGTTTAACTCTCCTTAAGCTTTTGTAAAAAGGTTTAATTAGAAGTCAAGACTTTTCCTTTTAATTTTGCATATAGAAAAAAAGTGCCATCTTCTCTCCCATACAAGCCTACGTTTTGCAATGTATTCTAGAAGCAGAAAGGAGGTCTTCTAGGGTGATAGTATATGGTATACTGGCTGTTCCCTTATACATTTGGCAGCTTCATGAGAATGGATTAGAAAAAAATCTGCTACTCTTGCTTGCTTGCGGTGTCAATCTCAAGGTCAGCAGGCTGGATCCAGCCCGTAATGTGGTCAGATCCAGCCCATGAGGCTGTCCTGATCTACCCAGTGCAAAGAAGAAAGATCAGGCCAGCAGGACTTCGGCCCAGTCTACCCATGTAAAGAGGAAACATGCCAGCAATTTGGGGAGTGGTGTCAAGCTGGTCTTGCCCACCCAGTCAGCCATGGCCGGCCCCCTGAGGTCAATCACAGCCCTGATGCGGCCCTCAATGAAATTGAGCTTGAGACCTCTGCTTTAGAATATTTCAAAGGGGAAAAGTTTCACAGCCACATGAATTACACAAGATGTAATAAAATAAATGTATGCATTATTAAACAGAGCTCCACAGGACATTAGTTTATATCAATGCATATACATTATAGCTTTCTAACAGCTACTAACAATTAAATTATGATATTCCACAAACCTTGTAATTCATTTGGCATTCATACAGGCCCCGGGCAATGTTTATAACTACTTTGAAGATACAAGTTCTATTAAGGGTTATCAGACATAACAACATGTGTTTTAACCTGAATCAAATAAGCCAACTATATAGTCTTCCCTTATACTTTTAACAATCTTGATCTTTAGTCCCTTCAAATGTCTTACACTCAATTTCATTTTTTTCTTTGTCTCTTCTTACACAAGGTTTTCAAAGCTTTAACAAATCTCTTTTGTAAATCAAATATAACAAAATTATCCAGGTCACTCTAACACCGGCCAATGTATCCAATGCTATTTTGCTCCATTCTGTATTAGTAAGGAAAATTTAAGTGATCTCCTTTAATTGTAATCTTTATTTCCTACTGGTTTCCTATCATGTCCCAACTTTAAAGTCTCATTCAATCATGTTTTTTTTCAAAAAATTCAAAACAAAAACAGTTTCCCGTGGAAAGAACTTTTATAATTAATTCTAAATTTCTTTCATTTCAAATTCATTTCAAACATCTAGTGTTTTGTAACATTCCAAAATCAAACTACTACATACCTTTTGCACTATTTATTCTGTTTTGTTTTGTTTTGTTTATAAATCCTTAAACTTGTATTTAAAGCTTCTTTCATTAAAGATTGAAGAAAATTCACCTGGAGGTTTCAGATTTGTTAATCCAAAGGTTCCTAATAGTTAAAAAGCAGTTAACAAGCAATTTTAGAAAAAGAACTATGCTACCCCATTCTGAAGGTGCCAACTGCACTTTTAACAAGATGGTTACTTCCTTGTCTTGCAGAACTTTCAACTTGCTAGAGATGGCCGTCTTGTGGCCTTGCGAGTAACAACTGTCTGAAGTGCTTGTGGTCAATCTTGAGTCTTCTTGTGCTGAGAAGATTATCAAAGAGCCTCTCCACTCACAAGCTCAACATTCTGCTGCAGTGCTTTTAATAGAACTGTCCTTAGTTCACCATTTCTTCCCACAAAGTCCACCCCAAACTCTTTTGGATACACAGTAATTTTTTCCCTTTTTGTTAAGCAAATGTCTAATTATATAGTTCTACCATAGTGGAACTGTAGAAAAAAAAGTGGTACAAGACAAAATAAGCCATAGACCTTTGAGATACTTTTTATGTGAACAGCTTGAGGGAAAAAACAAAAATGCTTAATGTTGGGTTACAGCTTTTTGTCCCAGTTATAATCTTGCCTTAAATATTATTAAGAATGATAAAGAAGAACTTTTTCTTCCCAGCCTATTACCAATCTTGTTCAATTTCCATAGCCCAGCATTGATAAAAAGTTTTTTCTGAAGTTTCTAAAAATATTGGGAAAGGTTAATAAGTGATGTTACCAAGGCTTAGAAGGAAAATTAAGCCTTACATTCACTGATCCTGACAACAACTTATACCTATTAATTAAGAACAAACAACAACCAATGCATCATACTGAGGCCACTAAGAATAGGACACTTGCAATTAATGGATCAGGACAGTGTTCCAGTCCAAATGTTAACCAGTATAAAAATGTATTAATCCAAAAGAATAAAAATTGAGATGAAGCTTCTAATTTAAAAATAGTTGGCCTACTGGTGTCAAGAATATCTTGTTCCAGCAAACAATTAATTATTAAGAATTGGCTTCTTAGAAGAAAAGGAAGAACACGAAGTAGCATTGTAACCCAAATTCAATAAAAGTAAAAGACCTATGAACACCTAAAGTTGAAATACAGAGGAAAATATCAGAGCATGGGTAAAAGAAACAAAGAGTTAACATAAAGAATGATCAATGTAATGTTGGTTTTGTTGATGTGCCGTGGTTAAGTTTACAAATGCACTCTATGCATTTTCTGCTTTTTTAAGCTTTAAGATGTCTTAAAATAAAACAGGTTCTACTTTCAAAAGGCATTCTAAAAATTCAGCATCCTGACAACTGAATAGTTGGTTTGTAGGACAATATACAGAATAGAAACAAATATCCAAGCAGTCTTCTAGATTGTTGTATAGTTATTTAATGGGAATATTGGGAGGAATACATTTGTGCAAGGTTTCAAAATTATGGCTGTGACTGACATAATCAAAATTCTGCCACTTGCCCATTGGTGTGTACAATACACATTAAAATGGGCAGGTCTTTGCCTGGTTGTTCCCATCATTTTGACACTGTTGACTCTCTTTCTACATACACCATTTTTTTGTTTAAACTTATTTCTAAGCTCCTATTGTTGTTATGAAATTATAACGAAGAAACCATGTGTGTATTTACAGACTATTTTGTATTCACTACATGCTTGTATACTCCTCTGCCTACCTGATTACAATATTTTGGAGTACCTTATCTATATGGCTTGAGATAGTGAACTTTGGTATGCATACATTCTGGGTATATTCCTGGGCCTTATGTAGTTTATGGTACTTTTACTGCAGTGACATGTTATTTTGGCATCTATTCAGTTCTGCTAGATGCAATTGAAATTTTTGTGACCTTTTGTTGATATCTTAAGAATATGAATCATAGGCCAAGGCATTCATCTGCACCCCCCTCCCAGTAACACTGTTCTAGTTCCTGAACTATCCAAGTAACAATTGAGGATTTCACAATTTCACGAAAATAATATAATACCAATCTTGTTTAGATATCATTAGCACCAAGCCTAATACCTTCAGATTTGATTCAAAATTATCTAGAATCTTCATTTTAATTTGTGATTTTTGTATTATGTCTGTTGAAGTGTTAAATGGATTGCTTATGTTTTAACACCTCATTATAAATTGTTTTTACTATTTTGAATATTGTGATTTTGTTTTGAAAAATGGCTTTGAAATAAAGATGAACAATAAACTAGTCACAATATTACACAATACATAAAAATGTACTGTTTAAAATATGAATGCAAATTAAGGAAGGCATGTTTTTGAATTATTATTGTGGAAAATAGAGACTTTCCCAGGTTTCTGATATTTAATACCCATTATATCCATATCTATTCTTATTTGCAATATTATTTGTACTATATTAATATATGTAGAAACCACCTTGAGTAATAATAAGCCAAAAATCCTCTATTTATAATGTATATTATGGTAGTACTGATTTTTCAAATTAATAACTGCATGTCTGAAAGTCTGAAATAATGTTTGTAAATTGGAGAAAAACATGGAGATATTTTACTGGAATTGAGTAAGAAAACAAGCGGTATTAACAACTGAGAAATGTCCAATTCTTTCCCAGTGATCAGTGAAAAAAAAGCTGCTAGGGAATTAAAGATTGGAAAGCAAAATGCTTACTGCTCTTGTTATTATTTCAAATCACCTCTAACCTTTTAGATTTTCATGTTTAAATAAACAAACTATTTGTTACATATGTATACATGTAACTGCTGCCTGACCTTTGCTACAGTCACAAAAAGCAAACAGAATTATACATTGAGATACTCAGACTAATGTACCACACTGAGAAAAATTGAACTATGCAGTCATTAGATAAACATGTATTTACAACTTTTTAATAATATTAGTTGATGAAACTCTTCCATGTAGAAATTAAACAATTTTAAACAAATGATGTGTTTTCTAAAGTTGATAACTAGCATTTACTTACCTCCCACTCCTTAACAGCTGTTTCATTAACTGAATCTTCCCCAGCCTGAGTTTCAATTTTTTTTACTACGATAAATCCTGGCTCTCTATTTGATTCTCCTGTATCTTCTGCATATATTTCTGGACTCCACTGAACAAAAAATGCATACAGATGTTCAGTCCTTTGAAAGGGAAAATGAAAAATAAATTGATACCCATTCAGACGTGCACAGACTTGGAAATATTGTTTTTTAAGTAGTAACTCACTTATCGTTTCACTGTCGGTTACTCATGTTTTCTTTGAAAATCAAGGGAAAGTATATATTCATATAAAGTAAGCTAAAACTATGGTGAACAATATTTTCAGTATCTCAGCACATAACTAGTACCGATTATGGCATCCTCAACAGATTATAAATCTGAAAAGGGTTTTCTTAGTTTCATTAGGAAAAACAAGAAGTGAATAGGACAACTCATCTAATTGGCAGGATTAGACAACTAGCTAAGTTGGGTAGGACTTGCTTAGTATTTAGGCAACATAGTCAAGCTTGATTCAAGGGATTTGTTTCTTTAGAAGAAAAGGACATGACAGGAAAGACACAACTATATGATACTAGAAATCAAAGTTTAAGAATTTATAAGCAGCCATGACAGATGTTTGCTCATCTAGTCTGGCACGTTCTTCCTAGAGTGTCCAAGCAGATGCTTATAAGAAACACATAACAAGAGAAAAAAATTAATAATCCTTCCTCTGGATATCACTGAGAAAGTGGTGATTCTAGACATTCTGTTTCAGAAGAGATTGAGACCTACAGAAATTCTGATTCTCTTATTATTCATCAAATTTCCATCACTTAACTAACTGTGGAAAAGAACCTTGGCAGCATCACTCTGTCAAGTCTGGTTAAAAGATATAAAAATAAGGTTACCAGGCCACAGCTTGACATGAGCAAAGGAAGTATGGGGGGATTTAACAGAGTGACTTGTGACCTTCTTTGCTGGCTTCTACTTGAGAGAAGCCATCAGAGAAGGTTCCAAAAAGTGAGCACCTGACCATAAGACACTTCAACCACCACAACTGCGAACCAGTTGTCATATGCCCAAATCACAATCATGTGACTGAGAGGACCCTGTAATGGCCAGAACTTAAGGATTAGTCGTAAATAGCATATGTGCAGTGCCAAATAGTGGCTGAATGATTGATTGATAAGAAAAGACTATCTTTAAAGAGGCAATTAACAAGAAAACAATACCTAAATTACTATTGTTGTGAGAACAGTACAAAAAATGTAGCCCGATATAATTTCATAATAAATGATCCATTGTTTGGATGATCATTTCAATAAGACAATGGTATCTCATATACAGTTAAGGAGTCAGGCCTGCTATAATCTCTATATCATTTACTTAAATTTACTACAATTTACTACAATTTAATCCACTAGAAAAAAATGGCGAATTTCAATAAACACAGAGTATACTAAGAAATATTCTGAAAATATTAAGAAACAAGCAACAATTCAGCAAAAACCCCACACACTGAATTAAGAACAATGACATGGTAAGAGACAATAAAATAATATTTTTTGTATAGTTGTAACCTTTAAATTCAGAAGGATGTGGAATTATCTTAATATGAAGATAGATTTAATATCAATTTAGAAATGGAAAGATAAAGTTTTCCTCTACAATAAACATACATAGAAAATATCCATCTTACCTTTCTGATGGCACAGCAAACCAATATTCATGCTTCTTATCTCTTTGTGCATATTGCTGCATCAATGCACTTGCCGGTGATACAAACGTTTTTCGCATTGGCTTGCCGACTTTGAGACACAAGAACTTGTATAATCGATGTCTTCTCTTCTCTTTTATTAGAGGACCTTTTATAAAGAGATAAAATGCCAGACTGTGGTTAGCAATTTTGCTTTGCTAATTATTAAATATTACATTAATTACTAGATAAATCTGGGTGTACCTTTAAAAGCTGATTAGATATTGTTACTCTGCTTAATATTAAGTTCAACTATTATAACATGGGTGAGCAATTTGCAGTTAAGAAGGTTACATATGAACATCTAACTCTCTGTTTACACCTCCTCTAATCTAATTTCAGATCTCAAATCTGTAAAATAAATAGTGAAATGGATTCATCAAACCACTGCAGAGACTTAAGACACCATGAAACTACAAATTCCTAAAATCAGGCCCATATTTCTTATTTTGGGAGAGCTGTAGCACAACAAGTATTTTGCATGTCTTAAAATATTGACTATATTTCTTAAGCCCCAACCTAGAGGGAAAAAGAAAAAGAAAATAGGTGGATGTAAACATTTAAACATAGGAAGTTTACATCACTTGTTTTCCTTTATTAAACACATTACCTTACATTTGCAGCTATGCTTCCTATATAGCCCAACCCTCAGTTGCCGGACTATGCATTCCAACATATGATGCAACAAATGAGTTCCTGCTCTCTAAACTACAATTAAATTAGCTACTGTGACTAAAGTTATCTCCACTAACTTTTATGATATATGAACATACAACAAATGTTGCATCATTCATTTACGACAATGTTATCAGCACAAAAGAATGTAACCCTGACATTGTCAAGGGGAGACTTTCACAAAAGGTAACCCAGACTCTGAGAAAGAAACAAAAGTTTGAGAAAGAACTAAAAGTAACACCACCCTGATTTTAAAACGGGACAGAGAGAAATTCGTCTGTTTTCAAGATTTGTTATTTCACCCCATAAATTAATAATGAAGAACATTCCTTCCTGTGCTTGTCTATTGACCCTTACCTATCTTGAGGGGCTAACAATTGGCCAGCAGAAGAAACATTTCTAAAGAATGATCCTCTCAAATATCAAAATCACCTGCATATTTTCAAACATGTGCTCTCACAAACTGCTCTATATGTTTGTGTGTTTTTGTTCTGGAAGAAATGAATTTCATGTGAAGGGGAGGGGCTAAGCCTCAATGCAAAAGCATGAAGCCAAGTCATCATGATGAATCTATTTAAATACAAAGTATAGATTTAAAAAGTCCTAATAACTAATACTATCCAGGAAACATATTACTATGTGTATCCTTGCTTGCTGCAACCATATTCTATCAACACTGACAGAAGTAACTTTTAGAAACAGAACACTTTTAGCACCATAGCGTTTCATAAGAAATTTATGGTTAAAAGTAGGACTAATTAAACATAAATGTGGAAACTATGCTAGTGAGATAAGATTTGCTTAAGGGGAGATGGAAAAACTATTAAAAATATTTAAAATTGATACTAAAAATAGAAACATTTGTAAAAACAATACTGTATGTTCAGAAACAGCCACGCTGCAAAGTAAGATATGGGAGGCAATAAACCAGCAGTCAAAAATACCAGGCCCAGATGAAACCTCCATTAAACTCTTTAATGGCATAAAAGGCAGTTAAAAGTGCTAACAGCTCTTTGTCAACAACACAAGTAAAAGTTATATGATCTAGAAATGTAACATGATCAATTGAGAGAACAAGTGAATTTAAAATATACCTTTGCTTTATTTATCCAGCATAATCTTTGTATAAATTATGTAAAATAGTATGTATATTAAGTTTGAATGGCATACCAATACACGTGATCATTCTTTTGAGGAACCTTTATCATAAACAACAAACCACTTTAAGAAATTAAGTTTGGGGGGGAAAGTGGTTCAAAATACAGAAGGCAATGAGCCTGGAATGAATATGATTCCCATCCTGTATTTATGTATAATTTACTCTAATGATTTAGATTCTTTTAATTCATTTTAATGTTTGTGCAAACTTACATAGCTTAAAAATAAAGATATTTCTGACAATAGATACCAAATAGTTAAAGCTATGATTTTGCCACTAATAATAAAGAAATAGTTTGAAAACTGTACATTGAAAATGACCAAGACGTAAAAGGGAAATGTTTTGAATTAGGGAAATAGAGACAGGTTACTAAGATTACCATGGACTGCAAGAATCCAATAAGTTCTAGAAAAATAAGAGGCAAGGATTAGCAAGTAGAAACTGATATATTTATAAATGAGATGCAAATGAAAGATGGAATGTCAGGTAAGGGATGTAGCAGGGAAGGTAACAAAAACAGAGAACAGATTGCCATCAAAAAGCATCCAGAACCAGAAAGAGAGCCATGTTACATGTCCCATCTACAAAAGAGTGTCATCTGGTGGATCCCAGGAAGAGACTCTTTGCTGCCATGGGGACTGCCCTGTGGAACATTATCCATCCCTGATCTTAGATTGGTCTCATTCCTCTGTTTTGATTAGCCGGCAGCAGGTGCTGATGGTGGAGGAGAGCGAGGAATCAGATGAGGGGCCAGGACCATTAGGGAGTGGACTGCTGCCTTCAGAGATTGTGGGGGCTGGCAGCAGTGATGAGGAGGTTCTCGAGGAGCCTGTGCCAAGTGCGTGTGTGTGCAGGATTGATTGTAGGAGAGAGCAGTTACAGCAGCACAGGCGACTCGGGCGTAAGGCTGCAAGGTAATGGCCACTCCTTCAAGAGGATAAAAGCCAGGTTTGAAGAAGTGTTCTTTGAAGAAGGCAAAGATGCTCTGAAGCTTCTTTGGACATCCTTGTGGACATCATAGTATTTGAAAAGTCTTGTAAACTAATTCTTATCTCAGGGTTTTTGGCAGCCTTGACAAACAACTTGGCAAGGCTCTTTCTTGTCGAAGCTAATTAGTTGGAAGCAGCCTTTTATCTGTGAAGAAGCAGAATTCATGGATTAAATCTAAAAAGGTGGGAGCTACTGCCTTTGTCTTGCGTTTGCTCTCTTGGAACCAGGTTGGGTCAAAATAGCCTCTAAGTCTCTAGGAAGGCCTTGAACACATGGCTTTGCCAACATGCGTGCACCAGCAACCATGGGGAGTTCTTCCAATAGTTGAACTGAGCTAACATAAATGAAGTTTGCAGCTGATTATGATTTTGTGTTTTTAAACAGATAATGGATAATTTTAATATTTTTTGAATAACCTGTTTTTATTGTTTATACTAGTTGTTAGCCAGTCAGATCACTGAGACCAACCCAGATTTGATTCTGAATTGATGATGATTATAATGATTACGGATTATCAAGAGTGACAAGACTCTTCACAATACAGAAATATGTTGCTAAAAGTAACACTAGGCTGTCTTTTGCTTTCTCTCACAGATATCAGATCCTTCAGAAATAGTACATTTCACATTACCCCCTAATGCATTTTGACTACAATAAAATTGGGAATATGACATTTTTTCCAACCAGTGTTTACTATATACACAAAGAGTAATTAAGGTTTATTGAGGTTTTTTTTTGTTATACTATATTAACTTTAAATTCTTACCTTCTATAGTTCCATCTACTGTTGTCATTTTGTGTTTCATTTCTTTATGCACTTCCTGGTGGATGGTATCCCGTTGCTGTTTGGTTTGTTGCATAGTATGGCTCTTCCAAAGCTTCCGCAGAATCTCTGTGTCTGTCTCAGAATCTTGAGTTGGCAGTTTCACAGTTTCCCTTTCATTTGTGGCCTCTTTTTGAGAATCAGTTTTTTCAGAATCCAAATGCTGCTCATCCTCTGGTACATTTCCTTCTACTGGTTCCTGACATGTTCCATGTTGTGCTTCAGCATCAGAAATAGATCCTTCTACAATATTCTGTACTTCTTCTATTGCTTTCTCCACTGCTTTTGAGTCCACAGTATCATTAACGGAAGTACTACCATCATTCAAAGGCTGTTTTCCATTGGAATTTACATTCCCAATATTATTAACAGAGTCTAAAATATCCTTTACATATTCTCTGCCAGTGTGGTTTACTGTCTGGACAGATTCAGACGAAGCTCCAGAAGATTTGTCTTGTCGAAGATCATCCAGAATCTCTTCCCGAATAGGAGACAGTTCTGACTCAGTGAAAACATCTTCTGACAGAGATTCTTCTGTACTCCTTGGAGCAGTACTGGCACTATCATTTCCTGTATCTCTCATTCTTAATTCCATTTCATCAGTATTACTTCTGGTAATTTTCTTGAAGTGGCAGAGATCTTTTACAGATAACTGACCTACATCACTAAAAAGTAAAGAAGACCTCTGTGTTATAACCTGAGAAAACAAAATGCACATAACTTTTTTTTAAAACTGGGATCATTTTAATAGAACCAGTTTGATAACTATTCATTAAACAGTTATGCAACATATCTCTGTAGAGAACATCCCCCACCTCCCACCCTATTAGCAGTGGACAAGATTTATTTATTGCAAAAGTTGTCTATAATACTCAATTCTATTAGCTTGAGTGGTATACAATAAAACAAAGAGGTATCCCAGTTGTTTAATAAATACATAAAACACAAGTACAAATAAACAGGATGGGACTTACAATAGCTAGGTATCATGAGCCTACTTAAAAAGGATGGTCTTTAAAAACTTGGATGTTAGAAAAGAGAGAGCCAGACACAGCTCTGTGGGCATTGTATTCCATGTGTGGCATACAATGGAGAAAGCCTAATTTGTAGCCCATCTGTAGCACAGGAAAGGATTCTTTATAGAATAATCTTATATCTTATATTCAAATGTAAGTAACTCACTGAGCTACCTTGTGAGGGACAGAATTCCTCATTCTTGTTGTAGTTGCTGTAGGTAATTTAACTTCTGCAAGTTGTTGAAAAAAACCAATTTTCCAATTTATATTTTTGTACTTACAGGCTTTAAAAAAAACCTTTATTTAGGGCAAATCCTATGGAAAAGAATTTGCATGGAGAATTCCATACTAATAAATGAAACAAAGTTCTACTTATATCACAAAATTGTGTCACAAAAAACAACCAATATTTTATTAAAAGTGATTAATAAATCTGGTCACAAAGCCATGTATATAATATGAGGATCTGGTTAACATGTCAAATCAGAAAACATGCCTCAAATAACTTTCTAAAAGCCATAAAATAATAATTTAGATTCAATGACTAGTAAGCTCCTCATAAACTTTGATTTTTAATGCTTCTGCATAGAAAGGAAATTGTGCTAATTTTAAAAGCTCTGGTGTAATTCTCAAAAACTTATTTAGTGAGTCCAAACTTCTTTGTTCCAAAAGTTCATAAAAACAGTGGTGGGGTTGTTGTTGTTTTTTGTCTCAGGAAAACAACATAGGGAGATTTGATGATTACTGTATACAGCTGCCATGCAAATGCAGTTTCTTTCATTTGACTCCCACACAGAGAGATAGAGATGTGTACACATACATACACTAATCTATCTTACATGGGTAACGAATCCTGTATTTTGCCATCAGCATCTTTATACATAGCAGCTGACATCACTTCTTCCATTGGACACATGATACCATACTCTTCACAGCCATTTTGTTGAACCAAGGGATCTGTTTTATGTGGATCAAACATTATATTGTTTGGTGTCACTAGGAGCACACCGGTGACAGTTCCCTATGATAAGGAGAAAAACAATAAAACTTCCTGCAATCAAAACCAAATCTTTTCAAATTATGTCTAGAAGTGACCTATTCACTTCATTACTTAATGAATTCTGAGCACTTCTATTAAAGTCTAACAAACACATTCAGCTTTCTTATAAACCATGAAAAATTGTAAATTCCTGGAAAATATAATATTTAAGGAAAAACAGTTTTGCCTAGTTAACATTAAACCATAATTCAGAGATATTGTAAGATGGTACTGTAAAATAATTTTGCATTTAAATTGTTTAATTGAATAAATGAACCTTAGTATAAACTTAACATTTCAGCAGTTATATTTCGATATAATATAAAACATTTTTTTAAAAGCAGTAATTTTATAAGTAATGCAACAAATGATATCAATGTTACATATGTTACATATTTCAAAGACTTTATGAAATTGTGGTTAATTTTAATGAAGCCTTTATCAATATATAAACACTGATTTTTTTCAAGATGCTATCCCTAAAAAGGAAATATTCCTCTGCATTTCTACAGATATGAATTGCTTGCATTTGAAAAGGTTATAGAGCTCTGAAGAAGCAGAAAGGTGTGCTATATATAGTAGAACCTCCAGTCACGACCATAATTTGTTCCATAACTTTGGTTGAAACCCAACCCGATTTGGTTGTGACCTGAACCTAATTTTGGAAATTTGGTACTTACAAAAAAAATGGTGCTAAAGGGGAAATCAGCCACCAAAAAAAAAATTGTGAATTTTTTGGTCAGAACTCTATTTGGTTGTGGTCAGAAGTGCTCATGACCAGAGGTTCTATTGTATACTGTTTAAGATGTATACAATGTATACAACAGTAAAGGGAGATTCAATAAATACACAATAAATAAGATTGGGAAAAGGTAAGAAAATCCACCCCTTCCCTCTCTCTCTCTCTCACACACACACGAAACTAAATAGACTGAAGTCTATGTAACAATCTAGAAAGAAATATTTCAAAAATATCATTCCTAAATATATAATGAAGTTAAGAATCAAGTAAATAAATAAAACAAATTCTCATTTGAAGTAAAGCTTTTACTTATAAGATCAATTTGGTTTTTCTCTTTTAGGCTTGCAGATATTCAGAAGTATTTATTTTGGACAGTTATGTTAAAATTCTTGACTTTTATTCAGTTCTCCATAGGAAACGTCAGAAGGAAAAAGAGGCACAAAGGCAGGATATGGATTGAGTTAGATCTAGTACAGATTGGAGAACTGATATGTTTTTACTTTATCCTTTTACTATCATAAGGAAAATCCACAGAGAAAAATATTTTGCGTGTTGTTGATTAGGTCAAAGAAAGGAAAGGATGAAAAAAGGAGGAAACAGAAGTTGATACAAGCAAGATGAAGCGAGGAAACTAGAGAGGGAAAGAAAAACTCATACATTTCAGCCAGTTAATCATTCCTGTTTTAAGCAGCAGCAGCTTTTCATATTGTGTAAGAAAAAGGTATTCTCAAGAATAGCAGCATTTCCACTACCTAGTTCTGTGATGATGAACCTATGGCACACGTGCCAGAGATGGCACGCAGAGCCCTCTCTGTAGGCATGTGCATCATCGCCAGCTGGTCTTCTGGTTTATGACATGCACATGAGCACCAGCCAACTGGTTTTCACAGGTGCTGGAGCACCAGAAATGGCCCCAAAAATGCCCCCAAACCAGGCCGTTTTTCAAGGCCATTTTCAAGGCCAAAAAATGACCTGAAAACGGTAAAAAAAAACAGCCTGAAAACAGCCCCAAAAAGGGCCTGAAAATGGTTCAGAAAATGGCCAAAAATGACCTGAAAAATGGCCCCCAAAATGGCCAAAAAACCAGGCATGCGTGCACTGGCCAGCTGGTCTTCGGGTTTCTGGTGTTCGGCACACACACATGCATGCGCATTCCGGTTTGGGCACTCGGTGCCGAAAAGGTTTGCCCTCATTGACCTAGTTTCTATCATGTTTCTTTTCTTTATTGCCTTTCCTTGCTGGAAGGAGGAAAGTGAATATGAATGCAATTTTGAGTAATTCGCTACAAGAGTTTTTCGTATGTGAGCAGCAATCTTGAATAAATGCAGATGGAAAATTAATTAATTAATTAATTGGGATATCTTTCTAAGAGGCAGTATTTAGTACTTTTTGCCCCTTATTCTAACAGTGCCTCTGCTCCATTTTTTTTTTGAGGAGAGTATGACTTCTGTAAGTTACACACACAGACACACAATAAAACCTATGCACACATTTTCTTAGGAAGACATTAGATTCTTCTGGAATTGCTAATAATAAATTGATAAAGAGGGAAAGTTAGACACTATAAGGATTTCCTGCTTGTGAAGGTTTTGTTTTCTTGTTTGTCTTCCTTTTGGGAAGATCATCTTAAATTCAGGGAACATCCTCTTCTTCAATAAACATGTAATTTTAAATGGAACTTGCTTGGTTTGGGCCGTGTCTATTAAATTTCAATGCCTGAAGTGAATTAATGTTTCTATAGTACAACTGGATAAGAATTCTCTAACATTTTTAAGATAACCCACGAGTATTCCTTCCTATTGTCTGAGAACAGAAAAGATAGTCTAAATATTAAGATTGTGGAAGCATATATACAAGATTCTTTACAAATATGCTATTTATAAAAGGATGACAAGACTCTATTATCTACATAGTCAATAAAAATCCATGTGTATCTTCTGTTGCATCTTTCAACTCAGCTGCTACGTTTTTTATTAGATATTGCCATCATTACTGTGACAAAGTGGATGAATTTAGTATGGTAATGTATAGCTTTGATATAGTTTTAAGGTTAACTTCTATTTATAGCTAATATCAATTAATTACCAAAATTATTCCATCCCAATAAAAGGAAAATTCTCAAATAATTTAGGTACATTAACACATTTTATGTAAGAAATGTATCATTATGTACCTTATTACTAGTAATGTATTTACAATTGATTTTGAGAAATTTTTCTGTGAAAGCTTCCTCTTCTTCTGACGTGGATGACACAACCCTTGTAGACCGAACACACGGATATGCTGGTATGGCTGTTGTTTCTTTCTTTTGTGCCCCATCTGAATCCTACAAAAACAAAAATTTCAGTGATGGAACCAAAAATGGGATGTGTTTTATAAATGTAGGCTTATCCTTGCCAAACCCATGTAGTATAAGAGAGAGGTTCAAAGCAAGTAAATGATAAAAATGAGTCATTTTAAAACGACTATTACCATATGTGTTGGGAATGAATTCTACAGAAGTATTAAATCACAGAAGTATTAAATCACAAGTTGGTATATGAAACGTATATAAAAGTATTTCACAAAGCAATATAGAAAAATGTGTATTATAGTTTTATTTAATATTAAAAGTACCAACATTCAAGACAGTGCTGTTAACATCCACATCAACATTCCAAACTATTCGAAAATGAAAATAGATTTTTTTATCAGTGTGTCTCAGTTCTGATCAGAACAATGAGGCCTGCATACTACAATTTGACTACTCTTCAGGAATACTTCCTTGGGGGAGAAATATTTACACACTTACAGCTGTCTTCTCAGCTTCAGCTTCTGAAGATGTAGGTGACAAAGGACTTTCAGGACTAAGTGAGGGGGAACTCTCCACACTGGAAAAATACTCTGGATCAGGAACATATAACACCTATAAAAACACATGTTGATTAAATCTGATTTAACTGATTTATATATTATTTAAAAAGTAAAACATTATTTGCACAAGGCTCAAAAAGACGTATCTGCATAAATGTCTTGCAGAGAACTGCAAACTTTTTAATATTGTGATCAAAAATTTGTTTTTGCATAAATCAGTAGGCATTTAGAACTGGTACAGAAGTTATTATATTGTCAGATATTTCATGAAATGCCTTGTGGATGATACATATTTTACTGTGTTTATCTTCAATTAGCTTTTAGAGTTTGCTTAGATTTCATATCCACATTTATATGTGATATAAATTTCATTCATGTTATGTTTACTCCAGCAGACTTTATTTCCCTTTTATAGAATCTGTACATAAATTATTTTTTAATAAAACTTTGAAAAATGTTAAATATATGCCCTCATTCTTGAATTACAGAATTGTCCTATTACATAGGATAACTTGTAACCATGATTATTTTCTATTTAAATTTTCAAAGCGGATCTGGAGTTTCAGCTTTAATCCAAACCTACTCCTGCCATATTCTGTACCCAAACAAATTTTAAGGTTTGATGCCAATTTATTTGTGGCAGGGGCTCCACTGTATTACTCTCCAATATTTTACAATTCTCCTCCATGTCACAAGATTAATTAGTTAGTTTTAACCATTCAGTCATGTCTGACTCTTGTTGACTTTATAAGCAAGAGTTCTCCATACTACCCTGTCAAGCATAACTTCTTTCAGTTGTTGGATGTTCATCTTCGTATCAGCTTTGATGGTAACAAGCCAGCGAGTTCTCTGCTTATCCCTTCTTCCTGATCCGCTAATGTTAAGATAATCATCGCCAAAGGAAGGAATAGATGTAATGTTCAATAAACTATTGATTACTCTTCATCTAGTTTTACTGTATTTATCTCATGTAGACAATACCTGTCCAGGAACAACTGCTCTGGAAAACAGCTTGTTTAACTGCACCAATTCATTAGGGGTAGTATCAAACTTCAAGGCCACAGTATTCAAAGAATCTCTTGACTCCACCTGTTTAGAGAACATAAATGCAATTAAATGATATGTAATCAAGTCTTCCCTACATTCTTGAAGGTCTAGCATATTATTATATTGTCTATTTTTAAAAGAAAATAGCAACCAAGAAAAATGTTCAGGCCTGCATCTTATTAGTAGGATTGAAATACAGTAAAACAATAGTCAGTTGCTCTGACTAAGCTGGAGTTGAATAAATTTGCGTTCTCTTCGCTGATGATGTAAAGCTATTCAAAATCACAGACAATATTGCTATCCTTCAAAAAGACCTTGACTATGTATCAGAATGGTCAAACAAATGACAACTTCAAATCTCAACAAATGCTCTGTCTTACATATTGAAAAAAAAATCAGAAAAAAATATAGGCTGAATAGTCAAGACCTTGTTGATGATCCAAACTCTGTCAAAGACCTTGGAGTACTCATCTCTAATGATCTAAGTGCTAGAGCCCACTGTAACTACATAGCCAAAAAGGCGTTAAGAGTTGTTAACCTAATCTTACGTAGCTTTTTCTCTGGTAATATTACACTAATATCTAGAGCATACAAAACATTTGCTAGACCAATACTTGAATACAGCTCATCAGTCTGAAACCCACATTACGTATCTGATATTAACACAGTTGAGAAAGTCCAGAAATATTTCACAAGAAGAGTTCTCTACTCCTCTACTCGTTGCAGAATACCTTATGCCACCAGACTTGAAATTCTAGACCTAGAAAACCTAGAACTACATCACCTTCGGTCCGATCTAAGTATAGTATATAAACTCATGCATTGCAATGTCCTGCCTGTCAATGAATACTTCAGCTTCAACCATAACAATACAAGAGCAAACAACAGATACAAAGTCAAAGTTAATCGCACCAAACTTGATTGCAGGAAATACGACTTCAACAACATAATGTCTGGAATACTCTACCTGACTCTGTGGTTTCTTCCCCAAACCCCAAAAACTTTAACCTTAGACTGTCTACTATTTACCTCACCCCTTTCCTAAGAGGTCTGTACGGGATGTGCATAAGTGCACCAACGTGCCTACCGTCCCTGTCCTATTGTTTCTTTTATTTCTTTTATTTTTCTTATATGTATCCATGTATTTATAACTATGTTTTTACTTATACCTATTATCTTGTAAGCAATTGACAAACCAAATAATTAATAAATAAATAAACAAAATAAATTTCAAACATAAAAAGACCAACTAACCAAATATTTAAGATACCTACAATTTTATTTGCAACAATTTAAAAGTGTTTGACTTACTTAAGTACCAATTCTAATAGAATTGTTTTAAAAAATAAGGCCTTCTAAAAATTAATAATCAGCATGCAGTTTTCTCAAATTTTAAATCTTTTCTTAGCTGCTGCACTGGGAATGAAAAGCTGTTTCCGATTTGACATACAAACTGCTTTTACCATAAAATGGGGATTACCTGGTATTCCAAAGAAAGAAAGAAGCAGGGAGTAGGACAAAACACTAATCATTATAAAATGTGATTAGTTTAGATTAAAATAAAACTTTACTCTCCAACAGCAATACCAGTTCATTAAAACAGAATTAATGAATAATTTATATGGTGGTTCCATGTCCCAAGCTCTGTCAACTATTTCTGATTCATTTCTAATAAAAAAATTCAAAAATGTTATTTTTTAATGTGCACCAAAGATTTTTAATTAGATTCAGTAAATACTAAGGAGAAGCTGAAAGACAATTACTTGTCAAATAGATATCAAAACTTTTGAAGCATTTGCTGCTGGATCATTGAGACATTTTGCTTATTATAAACCCCAAACAAACCCCTCTTTTAAAAATGAATTATGTGAACATTGGCCAACATGGTGCTTGCTGAAAACAAACATCAAGCAATAGAAATTATTGTTTCAGTTACAATGCTTGAGGAATTTTGGTCAATTGGCAAAGATCATTGGAATGGTACCCAGTTCTATTTCTCTTTGTCATTTGTGTCAAGTAAGGTTCAAGCAAAAAATCACTATCTAGACTTAATTTTGAGTAGAAAAAGATAATAAATTTAAACTGAATTTGAACAAAATGGAGGCTTATTAGATGGTTCTGGCTTTAAAAATTAATGCAACAGTTTGCTTCAAATAGGATTATATATCCATACATGGGTAATATTTAAATCTTCTGCAAAATAAATTACAGACCATTTTGCATATATGCACTCTGAAATCTGCAACATTGATACAAGGATACAAATTACTTAAATAGTTCATATCTGTATCAGATAAATATGATATTTACTGAAATGAGTCTGACCACTAGATAACATGGCTATATTTATGTACTATAAGAAATCAAAAGCTCACTGTATAATAATTCCACAAATGAAATGTCAAGATTACTCATTGAATGACTTTGTCAAGGGAGAATCAAGTATTGAATCATGCTCTCTATTCATTTCTAAGTTGAACTAAAGTTCTATCGCCTTATAATTCCCTAAGTAACAGAGTTGAATCTCTGAATATTGTATGAGTTGTACCATATTTTCAGATGGAACAGGGGAAGAGTAGACATTTATCTTCTTGTCACATCATTATGGGCAACATACAGAATGATAACACAAAATAAATATTTTATTTAATTATTGAATTATTTTTTTTAATTATTGAAACCTGGCCAAGATTCAGTTAATTACCAAGGCACAACTGCCAACATCTATTGTGGAGAATACGACTGGGTTTCATTATGTTTATTAAAATGTGTATTGTGGATTATTTTAATACTGATCATGAACTCCTAAATATATTTACTGAAAATATATGACTAGAAATAAAAAGTGCATTAATTTCGAACATTGTAAGCTTTCCACAGATAAAGCCATATTTAGGGTCCTTTGATTAGTTATATAACTGTAAGCTCTACAATATTTCTTTGTAAGAAACTTAAAATAAACTGACATTCAAACTCACATGTAAGTAGGACTGCAACATGTTTGAATTTTAGTATTCAGAACTTCTTTCTACAACAGATTGGAAAGTGTACTCTTTTTCTTAATCTCATGATTTCTTTTATTTCTTTATTAATAAATAGTGGATAAAATCCTATTATATTATACATTTTTCACAGACCCTCAACAGCAACAACAAAAAAGGACAGACTAAAAGTCTGATCATTGCTCAAGTTTTTAGGTACTAGAATATTGATGGGTCTTACTTTTTATAAACAATTATAATTGTGATAAGCAATTATTTAAAGCAGTTCTCAAAGTTAATTACAATGCTTATCATAGGAAATATATTCCATTTTTGGAGTGAACAAGCCAGAATTTTTCAGATAAGAGGAGTACATTATTATGAGAGTGTGTCATCTACAGCATTTTTTCCAAAAAGTTGTTTCCTCTTTCTGATATTTTCAAATAATTTTTTTCCAAAGGAAAATATTGTATATAATTTAATAGAAAAGTAAGATTTCCAAGTATTGCATGTATTTATCAGGGAGGATTTCTCAGAAGTTAATCTTACATGCTAACAGGATTTTCATGAGAAGGAATAAATACATAGAAGAAATTTGTATACATTGTTATATTTCCAAATTTATATTAATAATTTGAGAATTATTGGGAATTGGGAATAATATAAAATAGAAATACAAACAAGTCAGGTCAAAAATATGTAACAAACAATAAGCAAACTGAAGTCCTAATACACTATGTAATAATGACAAGTTATTAGTTATTTTGAGATAGAAATGGAAAAACTAAATGAAACATTTCCAGTCTCTTTAATACTCTGATACAAGCACTTTAAGGATAATGAAGTTGGCAATAGAAAGTCTTAACAACATTATTTTCAATTGCTTGGAAAAGTAATTAGAGACCATTTTGTAGTATGCCCTCTTAAAACTCTAAATTTTGTTACAATTGGTACAATGGTACAAATTACTTAAATATTTTATATTTGTTATCAACTGAACATTTCCAAATTCACTGAAAGGAGTTTGATTACTGGAAACCATGACTATATTTTCCTCTGCTGAAATAAATCAAAATCTAAGTGTATAATAACTTCATTAACAAGCTTATTATCTGATAACTTTACTAACACACACATTATATAGACTTACACTGTGAAATTGACACAAAAGCTCTGCTTGTGTAGTTTAATACAAGTCATTCAAAGCAGTTTTGTTAGAAATGCAGAACTGTGTGCTAGCTGATACCACTGTGTATCAGATTGTTTATACAAGTAATTCATTTAAAGTGAAGGAACCAATTCACTTCCTAATTACATTTTATGGTTATATACTCATCAGTATCTCTCAAATTCAGCAATGGAAAGCAAAAGAGCAATACAACTTTAGAGTAAGTCTAAAGTCTGTTTAAACTGTTACAAAAATACTCATAGTACATACATAGAAATAGAATCCCAATAGCCAGCTTTTTACTAAGTTTCATTTCAAACAAGTCCTTTCTACTTAAAAATGAAAACACTGAACTGATTTACAGTGGTACAATTTGAAAATTCTATCTAGAAACCATAAATATATAGGTATTATGTAATAAACTATTTCCTAATTCAGACTTCTAGTTTCCCTTAGTAACCAGAAATTTAACACTGACTATATTTCTGCTTAAGGGTCATTTGAAGAACACATAGACTCGGCATTCTGATGATTGAATGATTAAAAAACAAAACTGATCCCTGACATATTAATAAGTCAATGAAACTTATAAGAAAAGAAAAATATTTGTGTATCACACTGGTAAAATGGGACAACATTATATTAATCTATACTCAGTGGATTATTAGCAATATTAAAAGCATTAGAAGCAGTAAGGGTGATTTTTCTAAAAGTACAATAAGGCATATATTTTAAAACTAATGATCTACTATTAGCATATAATATCTACAGGAAGACTGGAAAGTTTAAGAGACTTACTCTACATTATGTTTGAAAAGATTCAGCATAGTGCTTCTCAATCCCATTAACAAATTTTCAGTGTATCTTGAAAATTATGTACCCGAGCAACAACTTACGATATATTCTATAGTCCCTTTTGGCTTTTGAAAAGACATGCGTCTCCCATCTTTCTTGTCTATAGTCTTCTTCTGGCCAGTATCTGAAAGAAATTGAGGCAAAGCATGCATTATTACATTCATCTTTCTCTCATCTCAGGATTGTCACACACTGCCGACTACAGCATCACTTGCAGACATGTAATTCACCAGTTACATAGCTTTCAGCCAGTGAGACTATGGCCAGCCTAAGACAACTACCTATCACAACAGACTTCATTCCTCTAAATTTATTACACTTTAGTGTTTAGAAATCCCTTAGCTTTATCAATAGCTGCAAGCCTTCTAAAGTATTACTAAATCACAAGAAACTAGATGAAAAGTTTTTTCAATATAGGGCAAGGTTATAACAGTTCTCTAACATATTTAATTAGATTGTCATTACGTATAGCTTGCCTGTTATTTGCAGTAAATTAAAATCAGCTTCAGAGATTAGTCCTTAACTTTAGCTAGTTTTTCAAACACAGCTGTATAGCACTTTAATGGCAAGTTATATACATCTGTGCTATTTTTTATTATTAAACATTTAAAAACATTTAACAAGTGGTAAATCAGTCAGAGTTGCTGGGAAGCATTCAGTATCACTTGTTCAGAAATCCACATTTTCTCACTGATCAAAAATTAAGCAAACTTTATCCGATTAAGTCCTTTTCTTCAGCTTGTAAGAAACTAAATTCTGTAATTCTGTAATAACTTCAAGACGTGCAAAAGAGTTTTATAAATGGTGCACAGAGACTAAAAAGAAAATAGGAAAAAAAGACCCTTTTTTTCTATTTGCTCATCTCAGAACATATTTAGTTGTAGATATAGATATGGCCATCCTTTAAAATTGGAGTGAATGAGTTGGAAAAGAGATATAGTCTCTAAGATGTCAATAGAGATTATCAGTCATCCAAGTCATAGTTGTCCCAAAGATGCTTTTTAAAGAAATAACTGGAGTTTTTTTTTTTCCTTTGAAGACATTTCACTTCTCATCCAAGAAGCATCTTCACCTCTATTCTTGTGGTTTATTATTTGTATGTCCACTTCAATTATTACTTCAGCTGGTTTCATTTGAAAATCCAATGTGCTCTCTTTTTCAATATCACTCTGCTAGCATTTACATTTTCATATCTTCAAGCATGGCCATAACTACATGTTTTCCCCAAATCCGCATGAAACACGCACGGGTCCTTTCTCATCGACAATGCTGCCAATTTGGAAATCCTCCTTGCTGATGTGATCACAATTAAGAAGACCACCTTATATGTCAGGAATTTGAGACTAGCGGTTCTTAAAGGCTCGAACAGGCCAATTGTAAGTGCGATTAACACCTTGTTGAGCTCCCAAGTGGGATAGCGGTGAATTACAGGAGGTCGTAAGTTTGCAGCACCCTTAAGAAAGCTGCGGACATGTGGATGGTACGCTATGGAATGAAGGTCACCCCAGGATATCACCGAGGCTAAGGCCGCCACCTGTCTGAGTGAAGTATTTGGAGATAGGCCCTTGGTCAACCCCTCCTGTAAAAAGTCCAACAATTGTCCTGTTGATGGGGCAGTTGGGTTGATCTTAGGCCCCCGGCACCAGAGACAGAAAGCGGACCATGTGGCCTCATATATACGATTTGTAGAGGACCGTCTGGATGCTTGTATGGTGGCAATGGCATCCTCTGAAATCTGTTGGGTCCTTAAACAGTTCTGCTCAACCTCCATATGGCTAGGCTGAGCCATTATGTGTCCGGGTGAAGTACTGGCCCTTGCGAGAGGGAAACCCTCAATAGTGGAATTTTCCAAGGTTGTTTTCTCGACAGGTCCTGTAAGTCCGCGAACCATGTTCACTTGGGCCAGTAAGGGGTGACCAATATCAATTCCGCTCGTTCCTCCAATAACTTCTGGATCAACCTGGGTATTACAGGGAGTGGAGGAAACACAAACAGAAGTCCGGGAGGCCACTGACATCGCAGAGCGTTGACAGTCTCCACCCCCTGAGTTGGGTACATTGAAATATACCAGGGCAATTGGGCGTTGAGGGGAGAGGCAAATAGATCGATCACCGGTTGCCCAAACTTCCGCAATGCTTCCTGGAAGAGAGACGGGTATAGGCGCCACTCTGCCTGATCTATCATGGCCCTGCTGAGCAAGTCCGCTTGTGTGTTTAAGGCCCCTGCTATGTGCTCTGCCTTGAGCGACAACAGATTGGCCTCGGCCCACTTGAACAACCTGGCTGTCTCCAGCATCATAAGTTTGAAATGGGTACCCCCGTCTGTTTATGTGGGCCTTGGTTGTTATATTGTCTGTCAAGACCAGAACGTGGTATGACTGGAAGAGGGGTAGAAAACTGCGTAACGCCAGATGAACTGCTTGCAACTCCAACAGGTTGATGTTTTGTGATTGTTCGTAAATAGTCCAAATTCCCTGAGCAGTGTGGGATTGGAAGTGAGTTCCCCTTCCCATCAGGCTGGCATCGGTCGTGATCGTTGCCCTGCATGGTTCCTTGAATTGACACTCCTTGTTTATCATGTTTCCCAACCACCAGCGGAGCGATTGGAGAACATTGTGCGGTACCTTTATCCAGATGTTGGAAGTGGCTCTTCCGGATCACTGGAACGGTAGCAGGAACCATTGTAGATCTCTAGAATAGAACTGAGCCCAAGGCACAGTGGAAATACAAAAAATCAGTTTCCCTAACAGTTGAGACAGAACTGCAAGGAAAACCCTCTTTAAGGCTCTGATCTCTCTGGCCAAAGACTGGATACTATTCAACCTGTCCTAAGAGAGAAAAACCTTGCCCTCCACGGTATCTATCACTGCCCCTAAATGAACTAACCTAGTTGAGGGGATCAAATGGCTTTTATCCCAATTTATGGAAAAACCGTGACCCTGAAGGGTCTCCAGGGTAATCTTGGTATCCAAATTTGATTGATGTCTGGAAGATGACAAAATTAAAATATCATCCAAATAGCATTGTAAACGAATAGATTTGATCCTCAGGGAGGCAGCCAAACCCGCTAGGACCTTGGTAAAAGTCCTAGGGGCCGAAGCCAGACCGAATAGTAGGGCGATATATTCGTAGTGCCGATCACAATAGCAAAATCTAAGATATTTGTAGTGAGCGGGTCTAATTGGTATATGTAGATAATCCTCTGTGAGATCTATAGAGGTCAGGACATCGTTCTCTCTGATGCTGAGCAGAATGGACTGGAGAGTAGTCATCTTGAATTTTCAATAAACCAATGATCTGTTCAGACATTTGAGGTCCAGAATTGCCCTCCAGCCCCCCAAACTCTTTGGGACCACAAACAATATAGAATAACAGCCTTGACCCCTTGTTCAGATGGGACCTCCCTAATGGCCCGAATATGCAGAAGATGATGATAACCTCCTGCATCAACGCTCTAAATGGGGTCCGTGGACCTAGCACTCCTAATGAAAAAGTTCGGGGGCGAGGATTGAAACTCTAGTGCCAAACCAAACCTAACAGTGTCCCTGACCCACGCATCAGAGGTGGAGCTGTCCCATTGATCAGCAAACAATTTTAGCCACCCTCCAATGGGACTCCTGTCAAGGACTCACTTGGGGCGATGAAAAAATCGGCCTCCGGTACCTCTGGGGTTTCTGTTTTGGCCTCCCCACTGACCTCTATCGGAAGATTCAGACCTCACCTGTCTAAAACTGGGCCTGTAGCCTGATGTTCTCTACGATCTGGGAATGTATGGACCTTGATAGTAGGGCCGAAAGGGACCCCTTCGAAACAACTGGGGCGTTCTGTTTTCAGACCTCTGAAAAAGAGGGAGAAGCACTTTTTTCTTGTTTCTATTCTCAATAAGCAGAGGCTCCAAGACACTGCCAAATAATTTATCCCCCGATATTGGGGCTGATGACAGCTTGCATTTATGCTTGGTATCCACCTGCCAATGTCTGAGCCATAGCAGTCTCTGAGCTGACATGTGAGATGCTATGGCTCTAGACGAGAATTTGACTGCATTAAATGTGGCGTCGGCAGAGAATTCTGCCGCTGCAATAATCTTAGCAATGTCCTGGTGGGCTCTAACATTTGACGCCAGCAATATATCCCTCAAGTGGAAGAGCCATCGTAGGGAGGTCCGTTTAAAAAAGGATGCAGCTGTAGCTGCCCTAATGGCCCAGGCGTCAGAAACGTGCGCCCTACGGAGTGCCAACTGTGCTCTCTTTTCCTCAGCTTCATTGGGAAAGGTTGAAGAAGAGGCCAGTCAAATTATAATATCGTTTATCGTACCCTGTTGGGGCTGGGTAGGATGCTGCTGATGCCCATTGATTTTGTACTAATTCAGCAAACATACAAGGGACAGGAATAGTTTCTGCCTCATTAGCCGGTTGTGAGATTAGGTCCCCGGATTCGTTCTGAGACCCTGTTGACAATGGATGAGGACTTGATGTGCCTAGTTTAGCGGTGTTCTTTGCCTTGAACAATAAAGATTTAAAGAGGTGCAGACGAAAAAGACCAGAAAAGGTAGGTTGGTCCGGAATGAGGCCTTTGTCATCTGACATTCCTTGTTCTAGTGGATCAGCCTCTGACAACCCCAAGTCCATCTGATGGATCGACCCCACCTCCATGGGAACATCCTGGTCATCTAATTCTACCTCCTCCCAAAGACCCTGGACTGGTATGTCAGGGAAATTGGGGAATACCTGAGTTTGATATTGTCCCATATACACAAAGGATCGAGCAGACAGGGATCCCGCTTCCGAAGTAGCCGAAAAGTGTCTGGTCCGGATGGATTGCTGAATTCCAACCACAATGCCCTTTTGAATTGCCATCTCCATCCATTGCCTCATTTAGATGGGAATAGTCTCAGGTAATCCCTCCTCCTGTCTTAAACCGGCGGCCATAGGGGTGAAGGTTGCCTCTGGGCTTCGCCAGGCAGTGCTCATTGGAGATATGGCTATGGGAGGCTGTCCAGAAAAAGCCTGTCTGGGCTAGGTAGATAAGTCCAAGGGCCCCAGCAATGGACTTGGGCCCTGATCCAATTGTTGTAGCCATCTTGTCCGCCTCCTTGGCCCGTTTCTGCAACTGCCTTTCCAAGGCTTGGTGCTGTCTATGGGCATCCTTATCCGCCGCCTTAGAGGCCTTTTGGGGGCCCACTGACTTATCTCGGGACTTATTTGTCTTGGAGTGGAAGACGTTGTCACCTTCCATTGTGGTGGACTGAATCTTGTGTGTCTAACTTTAATAATAATAATAATAATAATAATAATAATAATAATAATAATAATAATAATAATAATAATAATAATAATATTTGTACTTAGGGGTGATGCCTACCCGTGGTTGAAAGTAGAGCACTTCTCCAGGAGTGTAAGTCTCTCTCTCTCTCTCTCTCTCTCTCTCTCCCTCTCTCTCTCTCTCTATATATATACATGCATACATACATACAAACACACACACATATATATACATATGCCTATATCTATATGTAAGCCTGTATATATGGGAAACAGTATCTAAGGGTCCCCAGCAAGGGAACCCCCCCAAGCGCTCCAAGCAAGAAATATTCAGGATCCCTGGTCCCCAACAAGGGAAACCAGCTATACAGGTCCTGGGTGGATCTTTTCCTGTCAAAAACGTCCTGTTTGAAATGGTACTTAAGGCTTTGCTCCAATGTAACGATCCAAAAGCAATTGCGAGAGGGGGGGAAAATCCTGTTTAAGGACTAGCCTGCTTATCCAACGCCAGCAGGCTAAGAGAGAAATAATCTCAGGAAAGTGGAGTGGGAAAATACTTGCCCCGGTCCCCAAGAAGGGAAACCAGCGGGTGAACTATTTAGGTGTGAACTTGAAGCCACCCGTTTAAAATGGCAGGAAGGCAGAATCTCCGATGTTAAATGCCTGAGTAGTTTAACGAGCCGCTGCTGCTGACTCTCTAAAATGTCAGACAAATGATCCTGTAAGGAGAAGTGAGCCACGGCTGCGAGCGTTCCGGCAAGATTGCAAAGATAAGATGATCGCGGAATTAGATAGGCTAATTGCCTGAAGTGGCCATCTGAGGCTGCCTGCGAAGTGGCAGGCTCTGCCAGTCACAAAGAGCTGCTCTCAACTGATCGGGGGGATAACCTAATAGAGCAACAAGCCTTGAAATCGCCAGATTAATAGGGGAAAAAATTGCAAGCCGAATTAACCCAAGAGCAAACCTGAATCTTAGCTGAATCAGAAACCGTACCAGTCAGGGAGTGCACAACCTCTTACCACAAAGGCTGAGCTAAAACTGGGGGACGCTGGGGAGGTGTCCTGTGGAGGAGGAGGAACGTCCCGGCGTTTTAAGCCCAGCCTTTCCAGAAGAGACTGAAGCACCCCCCACTTCTGGATGCTCTGAACAGCTCATGGGAGAACTTATGAGTAGCCAATCCACACTTTTTTTTTTGCCATGGTTGTTTTGCTCCACAAAAGTTGAGCCTTCTTCATATGCCATCTATCTTTCCATATAAGACTCTATGATTTTAAATGCATTAGAATGTAACAACTTAACGTTGGTGGCATGTGAAATTAGTGTTGCATGATAGTATACATACAATGCTAAGTCTTTTTTTTTTTTTTTTAGTATTGGTACCTAGACAGACCCTTTCCAAAAAGGGCACTGTAACATTTTCCAGGCTTGATTTGGTTTGAATCTTTACTGATTTTTTTTTGCTGTTGCTTGCGTATTTCTGAAGATATTCTATCAATTCCTATTTCTGAAGATATTCCATCAATTTCTTCCTTCCAACTTGGTAATGACCATGTGTTGACCTAGCTATATTTTCTAATATTAAGAGGTTCATGCAAACAGGGAATACCTTCTAATATATCTGGGATATTAATATTCCTACCATATAGAATTTCAAAAACTCCTTCCATCTTTGATTTTCCAGAGGTTGATATTTACCACTCGAACTTTTAGAAAACATTTTATGCGTGTGTGTTCCCAATTATAGATGTTGTAATACAATAAAATATGAAATATTACCAACGTAACTCTAATCAGTTCCTCCAAAACTATTAACAGGCTGAGGTAAACTTATCAGAGACAATCATTTAAAATTTTCTATTTACGAGATCTATGAATTTAGAGAATTTGACTTCCTCCATTGTAAGTTATATTGCATGGAGACTCAATCTAAAAATTAAAATTTGAGTATACAGCATTCAGCATTAAGTTATATATTTTTTCTTGAATAAAGGATATTTTAAATATTATCTTTTTATGCATCTGAAATTAAACTCCATTATTTGGGCTTATGTTTCAAAAATTAATAGAATAATCTTATAATTCTGAAGTATTAAATTATATTTTTATAATGGAGTAGTTTTTGTCTAATTTTTTTTACATTTTTTTACAATTAATGGGAAAAATCTATGGGCAGGATCTAAATAACTTCTTAGGCTTATATAATGAACTTGTACCACACCACTGTTAAAAAATGATTTATTGCAGCAAGTGACTCACAACCAAACAAGCCTGTTTGACATATGATTTTAAAATGATTAGCAGATTAATGGAATGCAAGTTTTAGGTCCTCTTTAATCTACCAATGTGCTTTTTCATATATTTATTTGAAAAGTAAACCCATACTGTATGAGGAATTGCAATGTATGAAATAAATAAGCACAATTTGCTACACTTAACGTATTCTACAATACTGTACACGAATTCCCTATCTTGCATTTTATTTTCTACCATTAGTTGCTTAATAATAACTTCTTAGTGTAAATTTAGATTCAAAGCACATTATAAAACCAGAATTTTTATAATTCCTATAGTTTTTAACCAATGTAACAATATCATAGAAAATAAAACAATATAAAATTTAGAATACGAGCCATTAATGGCACAATGCCTGATTATCTGGTTTGTCCATCTTCAATAATTTCTTCCCACCTAGTACAGTCAAGCAGAATAGATACGTTCCAGGCCCCTCAATTATACATTACAGAATTATACAGAAACACAGTAACCTTTCCGCCAAAGTCATACCTATTTATCTACTCACATTTGCATGTTTTCAAACTGCTGTAACATCTGAACCTAGGTAAACTGCTATTTATTAAAACTATGAATAGAAAGAACCATACAGGATTTCAAACTACAATTTGATATTTTCCCAAACTACAAATTAAAAATAACAACAAAGCTTCTATGTTTGTTCATCACACAATATTGAAGTTAATTAAAAACTAAAGATTTTAAATAAATTAAAAGATTGTCTGCCTTGTTAAAAAAGAAATTAGTTGCCTGTAGTTAAATTCTATCCCAGGTCATTCTCAAATCAAGATATCTATACTGAACCATAATCTAAGCATAGATATTAATTTTGAAATAAAAAAAACCTCAGCTCTCATATATAAATTATCCTAATATATTTTTGAAAATAGATTTTAAAAGTAAATTAAAATTTAAATACAAAAGCATTAAATTTACTTTTGAATTGGATAATTGGATAGTTGGATAATTAAAGTATACAACTGAATTGCTATTGTAGATATATCAACTACTTTATGTTTATATCATTATTTAATCTTAAACATACAGTAAAAAGTAATCCTTGAGATTCTATCCTAATGTAACATTGGATTCAATAATACATGGACATTTTATATTGTGTAACTTTATTATCATTTACTTGGGACAAAATGTCTGTGTTAACTTTTAACATACTTACTAACACCTTTGTTTAAAAATAAATAATTTTCCCCAAAGCTACAAAACTATTAAAATCTTTATTAATACACTGCTTTGCACAAACATGACATTTTCTGTTCAGACATGGCCGTGGCTACACAGAATATTATGAGGCAAACACAGAAGCAGGCAATACATCACCTATAAGGAGAAAACGTGATTGTAGTTAATTTAATTCAAAACAAAATCACAAAAGGAGAAACTAAAGAAGTTCTGGATGTATTTTTTTTTTATTTTTTTTATTAAAACAAGGAGTTTTTTTAAAACAACATATTTTAATTTTTATAACTAGGCCGGGTTTAAGTTCTTATCTACCCTTATAATTTACATATTTATACCATTCTAATCTACATTCCACTGGTTAAAAGCTACAGTTATTAGTTATTATGCTTCCTCTGTCATGTGGCCAACCCTCTACAATAGCATTTCCTCAGTGATCCTGATATTTTTTCAGTCATTAAAAGCTTGGATATTTGCTCAGGCCTTTGATCAGGTTGACAGATAAATCCTTGTAAGATTATGGGAACATTCTATTTCTGTTTTATATGCATATACTGGGATGCATCATTTATCTTTATTATTTGGTGCTGATTCTATACAGTATCCAGAATCAAGCGGAATCAGTTTGTTTAAATCTATATACATAATAAATAAAACTTAATACATCATGGTAATGCAAAACAAACTAGATTACAGCATGTGTTTAAACTGCTTGTTAGCATTTGTTGTTTTTCTGGTGATTTTGTTTTGTGTTTCTACACCACCCATAGCCACATATATAAGGCTATGTAAATTTATCAAATAAATAAACCATATTTTGAGCTAATGTAATGTGTAATCTGCACTAATAGGGACAAGGCTACTATGGCTTGTTTAAATAAACTAAGATATGTGGATCCAGAAATTACTATTCAGTGAAATTCAAAAGAAAAGATACCAGACAGAAAGTACAGCTCCCACACTGATAATCTATCAGAGGCAGAAGATATAGTTCCTACACTGAGAATCTCTCAAGGACAGTGTTGATATTCATTTCCCCTGTACCAAAGAAAAAGAACTGAAAAAAGCTACCAAAGTTTTCTGGCAGGAATAGTCCAATAGACCAGCGTATTGGACCTTCTCAAGATGCCTCAAAATCAAAATTATCTGCCAGTCTACCTTGAAAAAAAATATTAAAATCCCACCAAACTATAGTGAGAACAGTAGAAAAATGTGTCCATATTAATTTTTAATCTGGCAAATACTGATAAATACAGACTATATAAACAAAAGCTTCCATAATTTTTGGAAAGAGAGAAAAAAGTTAAAGAAAAACTGCAATAGGCCGTTTTTTACTTAGCAAAAGTAAAATAAAATAAAGCAAAAATGGGTGTCAGCACCAGTGGTGACCAATTTGCACCCCAGTCTGGCTTGGGCCTTCTTCCCATGACTTCCATTCCTTAAAACAAGGAAAATCTTGGCACGACTGTGGAAGATGGGCCCCAGAGTAGCAGAGGAGGGAGGCAGGAAAGACAGAGCGCAGGACACTGAAAAACTCCTTTCCAGCTGCAAAAGGCCAAACGCAGCACCAGAAAAAAGAAGGCTTTTTTTCCTGAAGTTTTATCTCAAACTTCAATATGGACTCGCGCGTCTCCCTTGAGTTCAAATTCCAGGTCCCTCTGCCTTCCTCGCCGTTTATGTAAACAGCTCCCCCCCACCCACCCCCACCCCCAAAAATCCCATACATGCAAAGTCTTGAACAAAACCAGCCCAAGTACACTAAAGAGGCGTTTGATCAAAGCTGCGGCCAGGGGAGGGCGGTGGAAGTAGGCCCAAGAGTTTCAGCGCCTGCAACCCGCCTTCTCCAACCGAGTGCCCTCCAAAGGGTCGAAAAGCACAACTTTTTAGGGGTCGGGCATTCTGGGAAGTGTAGTTCCACATGAGGGAAGGAGGAGGGACGGACGTTTTCTTTCTCTCTGACTGACCAGGTACAAAGGAACAAGGGAAACCCCTGTCGTCCATCTCCCTCCCGAAACCCACCGGCCCAGCTGGGGCCAAGTATGTAAGCTGGAGGCCTTACCGGGCGGCGAGGGCGCCCCGTCGTGTTGGGAATCCTGGAAGTGGACTTGGCGGAGGCTCCCCGCGCCGGGGACGGCGCTCCACAGGCGGTTGGCGGTACCCCTCAGCAGGCGGCTACTCTTGCCCGTGAAGGTGGTGAGGTACTCCATGGGGGCTCGGGTGACCGTGCTCCTGAGTTAGGAAGCGGAACGAGTTCGGGAACTACCGCGCTACGCGGGCCGTACGAGGCACCCTCATCGCGGGCTAAGAAGCCGAGCTCGGAGCGGAAACGGAGAGCGGCGGGGCCGGGGGAGGGGAAAAAAAAACTTAGGCAAAAGTTGGGGCTGACGCCGCCTCAGGTCTCCGGCGCTGAACGGAACCGAGCGGCGCGGCTACGGTGGGTGTGGCTGGAAGGAGGCGCCGCGAGGCCTCTGCCCGCCTCCCTCGAATTTATGAGCGAAGATTCCCCGCAGGGTTGGACGCGCGCGTGGGTGAAGGTGAGGAGTCTTGCACGCGCCTCCCTCTCTCTCACGCACCCTTAGGAGGTGACTAGACACGTGCGTGGAGGAAGGTGAGGACTTGCACGCACCTCGTTCACTCTGTTTCTCTCTTCCTCTTTTTCTCTCTCTCACATACACACATAAACACCACACCAACGCACACGCACGCCCTCCCCTTAGGAGGCGACGCTCTTCTCTCCCGGCACTTATGGCTTGTGAATTTCCTACTGTGCCTGGAGTTGCGGGAATTAAGATATCTCAAAAAAGTAAATCCTGGAAGAAGGAAACCTTCTTTTGTGAAACTGGTAAGGAAACCTCTTCAGCCTCCAGGAGTTGGGAGAAAGCGTTTGACCTGAACAAAGACACTGCCCAAAGAAAGATGGCACTTTCTCCCCATCTCTCTCGCTGAAATAAAAGGCATGCCCAAAATGGTAAATTAGGTATTTTCATTAGGATGTATCAGGTCGATTTAGAAGCGTTTTTTAAAGTGATAGACATCCTATCTGATTTACCGAGTGTATGCCTCACTTCCACAAAATTCACTGTCTTGTCAACTAAAGCTTACATTGCAAGTAGATAACTGAAAGAAAATATGTTCAATTAACATTTTGGGGCACTTTTATTATGTTCAGCATGTTTATGTAACTGCACCTTCCTAAGAATGTGATTCTCTGTGTGCTTACTCAAAAGTAAAAGTGAATTTGGTCAACCTTTAAGTATTGTACACTGAAGCTCTGGGCTAGGGCTTAGAGGTATGCTGCTATATGCCAAAAGATTCATATAAATAGTTTAAAAGCTTAGCAGCCTTTAAGATAAATTTGAAGGGAGTTAAAGAAGTAAGAGAAGAAGCAAGTTATTTGTGTAATAGTTGAAAGAACCTACAGTTTTAAGAGATCGTCCAGAACTAGGTGCTAAAATCAAGGAGTTCATTGCTATCTTTTAGAGCCATCAGTAAATGTTAGGGGGAGATGTAATGGGTTGTTCCTTATGAAAAAAGAATGCAGGACTATACAGATTTTTTTTTAATATAGGTTATATTCCACCAACATAGAATAAAATGCCAGGCAAAACTGTATTAATGGGATACTACACTTCTTTGAACTACATGCAGAAAATAACAGTAATAATTGATTTTAGCATAACTGCTAAATTACATAAAAAACAATAATGAAGTATAAAATTTTAATGTGGATGGGAGAGTATTCTCCAATACAGTAAATCAATATAATCAGTACAGTAATTTAGGATTGAAGTAGGATTGTCCCCAAACTCATAAAGCTGTTTTGATTTAAATGAGAAGAAGCCCTGTATACATGCAAGACAACTATTTTAGAACTAAATATAGTCTTTCACACTTAACTCTCAACACCCTACTACAGTGCCTCAAGAAAATCAAACACATAAAAATAGAAGATGAAAATATGGTTGCATTTGGTATGGTGGCACTCTTTATATCCATAGATCCAAAACTAGTGAAAGAATCCATGGCATCAGTAGTACACAACGCACCCAATTTATCAAAAGGTGCCTGACCACTCAACCCACTAGCAGAACCAATGCAAACCATGAAAAGGAAAACTATATATCAAAACTTCCAACTGACTATCAATTACATGGCATCACCATAGAACACAAATCAATTAGAGCATCTTAAGCCAAAAAACCCAAGAATCGCTACAACATGCAATATGGGAACTGTAACAGCCATTACATAGGACAGGCAGGCAGAAGACTACCAGAGCACATCCATGAACACCAATGAGCAGACTCAAGACATGATGAGATTCAAGACATTAATCTCACATCACAAAAACAAACTCAGCCATAGTTTCAGCTGGGAATCCGAGCATCCTAGATCAAGCTAAATCCCAAAATGCCAGGGAATTCCTGGAAGTCTGGCAGTCAGACTAACACAATTGCTTTGGTTTTTCAACTCCACCATGCCAGCTCACATTTTATGTAAATTTATCACATAGCACAAGGCACATTCACAGCAGGTGGAGACCAAGGAATCAAGCTTTGTTGCTTTGTTCCTGTGTACAATGTCTATGCATTTACAAAGATTTGGGATTTGCTCTAGCTGCCATTTTGATTATGTGTCCCCCCCCCCATCCCACCAGTGATGGCTTTGGTTAGTCAATCTTTGGCTAATTTCAAGACATAAATGGGATGAAGAGAATTTCATGGTTATAGACTAGATTGGAAATACAAAGGAAAAACAATGACAAGCCACTTAATTAACAGTGAGGCTGTCTTAACAATTATTATTGTAATACAGAGATTTGCATCATCTTCCAAAACAAAAAAATGAAGAATGACAGAGCACAAAATAATGAATGGGGCTAAGAGAAAAACAAGGCCATTTAATTCAAATGTAATTCAAATTGCTACAGTACATATAATTTTAATTTAAAATTCAAATGAAATTTAAAAGCAGAATATGATTTCCCTCCATATATTTAATATTTTTCTTCTGTCATAATAGTGTTTATAATTAGGCAGATCATTTGAAGGCCTTGAGGCAATACATGTAGCCCTGGAGTTAAGGTTGTGCACTTCTTTAAAACTCCTTATAGAAGAAAAGGAAGATGGGTGTAAATACTAAAGAGGTGTACCAGCAAGGAGTTAGTATCTGGTCAGAAGGAAGTAAAGTTCAAAGCACAAAAGGAATTTATGCTCATAAAGGAAGTTAACAGCAACAAAAGAGGATAGGGTTTATTTATATCGGTATCAAAGGAAGAAGGCGACGGTTTCACTTCTTGGAAAAAATGATATGGTGATATTTCCTTTTCTGCAAAGGGGAACTGCGCTAAAATCGACCCAAGTACAACTGACACAATGAGAAAAGGCCAGCTCAAAATAAGTTAAGAGATGGTTACAGAGCTACTATAACAAAGTTTCAGTCTCAAGCCTATTTTCAGTCACATCTCAGAGTCTTGGAGGAACATAACGTATCATCTTGAAAGCTCCTTCTATGTTCTTTGAAAATTGTTAGAGAAGGAATGGCTTGGGACAAATCAGAATGGGCTCAGCCAAGCCAAACCAATATCCATTTTTAAGAGTGACTACACAATAGACATAATGCACTTTTATTTCTGCAAAGCATTTGTCATCTCCAAAGAGATTCTAGTAGAGAAGATGGCAAAATGTGAGGTAGACCATATTATTAGAAGGATTCAGAACTGGTTGCAGATGACATAAAAATAGGACAATAGCAAATAACTTAGGAGAAAGTAAGATTAGAAAGAACTTATTAACCTGGAACAGTGCAGTAAGTTGAATGTCAGACGCAGGGACAAATGCAAAACCCTTTATTTGGATAGAAAAATCATGAATATAGGATGGATTGGTGTGAAGAATATCTGGGTGGTTTAGTGATTACAAGTGTGATGCAGTAGAAAGGAAGGACAGAAGGGAATTAAGAAGATGCAGCATAGGCTGCCACTCAAAATTACAGCAGGTTTAAGAGAATTAATTGTATCTCTCTATTTTGCATTGGTCATATCATACCCAGGGTATTCTGTGCTGTTTTAAGCACTGTATTTAAGAATGATGCTGACAATTGGAACATTCAAAGGAGAACAACCAAAATGCTAAGAAGCCAGGTAGAAAAAAAAACTTATAAGGAATGATTGAAAATTTAGCTTAAAGAAGAGAGAACTGGAAATAAATGTGAGAGCTACCTTCAAGTATCTGAAGGACTGTCAAGACGGTGTTCAGTGTTAATCATAAGGTAAAATAAAAACAGTGAATAGAAATTCCAAGGATTATGAATGGGCATCAGGAAGAATTTTCTAACAGAAGGGCTGTTCAAAACAGTGGTGCAGTCTACTTAGCCAGAAGTGTTTAAACAGGTTGGATTGCTTATCCACTGGAAATACTGTACTAGCGGATGTTTTCACTGAACAGGGATTGGATTACAATCTTACAACCCATATTCTGTGATTGTATAATTTATATAATTAGGGGGATCAGACATACCCTGCCTAAATCTGGAGGATAATTAGATAGAAACAAAGAGTTTTGTATGTCTCTCCTGTCATTTCCTGGTAATTTTGTTGTTTAAAGCCAAGATCTGGTCACCTTTTTATTATACACAGAGCTTTAGTGTGGGATAATGAACTAATTTTGGCTTGTATGGCTCATGCATGCTGATAGGTGAAAAATCAGCTTTTCCTATACTGCTGTTGGTGGCTGAATAAGACTCACCCAAGCAAGAGTCCTCTGTGGCCAATGTAGCCTATTTTAAGGAAAAACTACAAGAAGGAATGCAAATGAGTCAAATTATTCTACAAGACTATTCATCATGACTTGGAAATGTTTATAATATAGTACTATTTGAATTATGGGTTCCTTGCAATGTATATTGATACATATATAGCTACCATCTCTGGGTTACAAAAAGCGTCAGCACAAGATACGATACATATAAAAAACTGCAAAATCTCCACAAAATCAAGTCACTGCGCCTAATGTGCCACCTGGTGTCAAAATGCCTGTCATTACAAGTCAAAATCAAATGAATGCAATTATTCAATCATTCACATCAAACCTTAATTCTGTACCAATCTTCGGCGGGCCGGATTAAAAAGTCCAACGGGCTGGATGTGGTCCGCAGGCCGTAGTTTGCTCACCCCTGTCCTAGAAGATAGGCTCAAGATCCAGATGGATCTTGACAGACTTGAACACTGGGTCCTATCTAACAAAATGAAATTCAATGTAGAGAAAAGTAAAATATTACACTTAGGCAAGAAAAACCAAAACTACACATATAGACTGGGTGAAAGCAGGCTTAATAGCAGTAACTGAGACAGATCTTGGAGCCTTAGCGGACAATCAGTTAAATATAAGCCAGCAGTGTGTGGCAGCAGCCAAAAAGGCTAATGCAATCCTAAATTACATTAACAGAGGGATACAATCAAGATCAAGTGAGGTACTAATGCCACTCCATAAAACCCTAGTGACACCACATTTTAGAGTACTGTATCCAATTTTGGTCACCACACCATAAAAAGATGATGGGACTCTAGAAAGAATGCAGAGAAGAGCAACCAGGATGATTAGGGGACTGGAGACTAAAACATGAATGGTTACAGGAACTGGGCATGGCTAATCCAGTGAAGAGAAGGACCAGGGTAGACATGATAGCAGCTTTCCAATATTTGTGGGGTTAAGATAGAGAGGAAGGGGTCAAGCTATTTTCCAAGGCATCTGAAGGCCAGACAAGGAATAATGGTTGGAAACTGATCAAGGAGAGATTCAACCTGGAAATAAGGAGAAATTTTCTGACAGAACAAATCAACCAATGGAACAGCTTGCCTTCAGAAGTTGTGGGAGCTTCATTGGAGGCTTTCAAGAAGAAACTGGACTGCCATCTGACAGAAATGGTATAGGGTCTCCTCTCCTGTTTGGGTGTGGGTGTTGGACTAGATGAATGATAGAACAAGGTCCCTTCCAATTCTGTTAATCTGTTAAATCAATCTCTATTAATATTAACATCTAGGGATGATAAATACTTTTGTACCTGGGATCAACTCATAATCAATTTAAATATTAATGTAGCCAGGGCTCCAGTTGCAGTTTTGATTTTTTGTAAAGCTGCTGTGAAAGGCAACTTATACCACCCACTCAAATACTTGATTAAACTGTTGGGCAATCCTTGAGTCATCATTTACTTTCAGATAAAATGGACAAAAAGTAACAAAATAAAATAATTGAGAAAGAGAAAAGAGTTGCTTTTAAAACAATAAAGATTTAGAAGAGAAAAAAGAAAAATCCCCAGAAAATATGTAATAATGACTGGTAATTACTTCATGGATAAATAAAGTGCCCATAAAAGTAAATTCCAATAGTAAATAGTTGGAATAATAGGGCAAAAAGCTTCAGTAGATGCAATTTGAGCTTTCTGAGAAATCTGTATGGACGTACTTCTGTTAAATAAGTTGTGATCCTTGTTTAGAGCACCCTTTCCAAATTACAGTGGCACTCTTGTGCCTAGGCAAACACGGCAAAGAAGACATATTAATTTGCTGCTGGTTAAATCTGAATTAGATCTTAAAATTGGAAAGTCATATATGACTGAAATTAGATCCATTTAGTCCTTTAACACCATGCACAGGTGGTACAAGGTGAAAAACCTACCCTTTTCTTGCAATGAATACATGTATCCGGAAAAACAGCAGCCCCAGGGTACCAGCATGCTGGCTAATGAGAAACTTTTAACGTTAAAAGCTACATAAAAAGTGGGGAGTTTTCCCCCTATGTGCAAGGCTTTTTACTAGAGAAAGTATTTTTATTATTTGTTTAAAAATACATATTTAATTGTGTAATATTGAGGTCTTTAACAAAAAATTTAGCATGATGAATGGATATCAAGTCTCCTGCCCAATCACAAGCTTATTTGTTTCTTAATTGTTTTCACAAAAAATATTCTCTTCACTCACATTAATTTCTTCTCAAATAAAAGAAAACTGGGCTGAGAGAAACATCCGCTCAGTTTGGTTCTGATATTTTAAACATCCTGGTTTAAAATCCCTTAATTCTAAATTGTCATTCTTTTGCACCTGACTACCACTGACTGCTTTTATTACTTCAGTAAAAAGAAAAAATAAATTCACAAGCCTATTTTTTGGTTTTTTTCCTTATAAAAGCTCAAATCGGTTGCCTCCCTGTGAATTAGACAATGATTGTATGTTTTTGATATATAACTCAAAATTCCATAGTATACACAGCACTCTCTTCCATACAAACACATGAATGACATTTAATAAATTTTTTAAGCTGTGCATGTCAAAATGTAATTTAACACAGATTTAAAGCGTCTTACAGAAAAAAACCCATCTTCTGGAATTCTTTCAACCTCTTAAAAAACCACTCTGTTCTGTGTCACATGACCAGAAAGTAAAAAGAAAAAAACTGAAAATTGAGATGGTGGCAGACTTCTGTGCTACTGTCCAATTCTTCCAAAGAAATGCAGTGGAGTTTATTCTGGAATATTTTTCTCTGCAACCTGCATCTTGAACTCAATCTTCCTTTCTGTCTTGCCAGTTTATTTACCCACATAAAATTTAGCCTCAGTTCTGTTTTCAAAGTGATCCTGCTGATAAAAAATTCTGATCTCTTTCACCAAATGCTTTCCAATATATTATACAGCTAATTTATAAAAAATAAAAATGAGGGACTCTCAATGAAAAAATCAGATAATTAGTTAATTCCACAAATCTTAGTTAAAAGAAATCCTATCTTAAACAGTGAATAAATGTAGCTATTGTAACATTTATAGTCTCCCATATCACATATATGACTCTAGGCAGCTCACAACAGTTAAAACAGTGCCAGCTTGGAGTTGTTTTGAAAAGAAAACTTGGTATGCTACTTTTGAGTTTTATGAAGAAAAGGCAGAATAAACGTATTATTAATAGTAATAGTTTCCATTTATGTCATATTGGCTCATTCTTTTAGATTACTCAGAAAACCAGAGTTCTAATTTATTTTATTTAAATAATTGATTTAGTTGCCTGTGCAATGCCCGGCATATAGTTGCTACTTAATGAGATGAAGACGTAGGGGAAGTCAAAATAATTATATTAGGAAAATATTATCTTGACTTCAGAGTTTTTTGTTTCCCAGGGTTCTACAGTAATATATAAAATACTGTACAGCTGTGCAGTATTACATTATGTAGATTGTTAGAAATCTGAAGATAAAAGACTGTGTCAACAATTGCCACATGCTCATTTTGCAAAATTGTATAATATGCCTTACTCTGAATATCTACAACATGAGTTGCAAACTATAAACAGTTAGTGTTGAACTTTTGAAAATGCCAATGTCAATAAACTACTGAAACAAATTACTTTTTGATAACTCTTTACCAATGCAAACTTCACTAAGATTTGGATCATTGCCTGGAACGCAAAACATCTCATATGTACATAAAAATACTTTTTTTATATTGGATGTGTCAGTAATAAGTCTTTTTTTTCCCCTTTTTGAAGGATATATGTGTGCCTTCAAGTCAGTCTTGACTCCGGATGACTACATGGACCTTCTTGGTAATACTTTGGGAACCCTTATCTGCTTCTATGTCTGAGAGAGACTGGACCAAAGTAAACATTATCAGCTTTGACAAAATCAACATCAGTCAATTGCAAAAGGAAGCGATTACATACTATGAGAACATCTTTAATATCATCAAATAACAACCATGAGTGGTTAGATGGATAAAAATGCCAAAACCAAACAATTGGCTGACCAAACCATAATAATAATAAATAATAATCATTATCTTCCAGTAGACTCACAGTTAAAGCCTGTTGGAAGAGGGATGAAAGAAAAGAGAGATCAAAGAAAGCCAAACCATATACAAAATTTTCAGACTACTTAATAAACATGTGTCTGAAATCTTTTGATTTTACCCAGAAGCAGGTAAAATCTTACTTCTCCTGGGCCTTAGAATGCCTTCTAACTAATCAGTAATAGTCAAGTTGGAAACTACTAGAGAATGGGAGGACTTGACAGGGAGAAGAATCAATTCATCTACCTCCAAGAAATCTAGAGATAGTTCAGGGTGCTTTTCAAATCCTGCAATTTATCAGAGGCTTGTGCATGATTTGGCAAATTTTTGCAAGTCTAGAAATATATAAGTAACACAATAATAATACTCCATCTCTGAGGGAGATGGGCAATTAAGAAGTTTGATATATAAACAAATAAAAGAAATGTTCCGAGGTACTAAGCCAACAGACCCAATCAAAATGGCTAAGGCTCCTCATAGCTTTAGAAATAATCTCGATAGGATTCCATGGCAGATATGGATGAATGTAAGTCTGCTGAAACTCTTTAAAAAATACAATAAAGCTTATGTAAAAATCTTAACCATCTAACAGTGACAAGATGGGTATCCTTGGGCAAACTTTAAAAACATATTTTGTTCCAGTTCTTATTTTCAGAGGAAAAATAATGTTGGAGGAAATATTGTACTCAAACAAATTCCTGAATAATGAACAGGAAGCTATACTCCAAAAAGCCTGTGGCTAAGATGAAAAAGTAAATGAGCCTTTGGTAAAGTGGATTAAAATAAAGAAATTGGGAAGGGGGATTGCTCTGAGATGCACATCCTTGGCTTTGAGGGAACAAATGTTCCCATAGGCCCCAAACCAAGCACCTCAGCTGTTTCTGGAATATGAGACAGTGTAATTGGTATTCATGTGGTAAAACCAATGGTGAGATTTTTTTTTAAAGATGTTAGGTGCAGGAGTATTAACACAAAATGTTACCCTGGATTGGCAGAAGACATGTTTTAGGGGCAGATCTTGTGTGGTTATTATCGCACTCTTTAAAAAGAAAAATCACAGCTGCTTTTATGAGCTAGTCATGGCAACAGCCATTTTTTTTTTTTGTATATCACTGCAGTAGCTGTACAACATTTTGTTTTCAGTGAACATTTGAAATGTATTCCCAAAGGCAAGATTTGCAGTGGCATCTGACATCTTGTCAAGTGGTGTTGGTGTACAGATAGTCATCGACTTATAACAGGTTTTTTTGTGGCTGTTCAGTTATAACGACTAAAAAAAAGTGACTTACAACTGTTTTTCACATTTATGACTGTTACACATTCCCATGGTGACATGATCAAAATTCAGGTGCTTGGCAACTGGCCTGTATTTATGACAGTTGCAGTTTCCTGGGATCACGTGATTACTTTTGGCAAACTTCTGGTTTAAGCAAAATCAGTGGGGAAACCAGATTCACTTAATGATATTAATTTAACTTCAGTGATGCACTTAACAACTGTGGCAAGAAAAGTCATTAAATGGATAAAAACTCATTTAATTGTCTTGCTTAGCAATAGAATTTGGGGCTCAACTGTAGTTATAAGTTGAGGGCTACCTATATTTAAATGATTAAAAAAAGTCCCGTGTACTATTTAGTAATCTATTAAGAATAAAGAGTTTGTCCCAAAATATTGAAAATACTTTCCCTCTCCCTTTGGAATGATTTCCTTGCTCATTTTCACCTACCAAATCAAATTGTAACATTGATTGTATACCCCAATTCTTACTAAGTTTCCTGGTGAGTAAATTCTGTAGCTTTCATTGGGATTCTCACTTAAGCAAATATACACAGACTTGCAAAATTAAAAGTTTGTTAAAACAGCGGCAGTATTTTTAGAAAAGCAGATCAAACATACCTTTCACTTGTGACCAGGACATTGCTGTTGATATCTTCAGAAAAACAAACAATAAATGCTGAATATATGAATGTTTAGCAGAAGTCGGTTCTACTTGGTAATTGTTTGGGCTCCAGGCTGCAAACAAAATGATTTTGCTGCTATCGTATATCTCCTGTTCACATGAAGTGCTTTAAAGTGTGGGGTGTCCGTTTCCTTTTTAGGAAACAGGCTTTCTGAACTTTAATGATTCAGTCACCCCACAGGACTAACTCCAACATTAGCCACAGGAAACACGTTGTGGTTACAGAACAAACTGAATTAGTTACAGTTAGTTCTATAATGCATTAGGGCATCAAACTCTGCTGAGATGCATTACTAATATGAACATCTATCTTGAAAAAGCAAAACAGTACCCTGCTTGTTTTAATAATTAAAGGACATGTCTCAGCATTAGTACTAATCTGAAATTCAGTCTCTGCAGTTTTCTGGATGCAGAACAGGACGAAAGCATTGGTATGCATTCATCTAACTTCATCCAATGAAAAGAGTAGCAAAATACTAAGTTGGGTATTTCCATTCAGAAACTGGTTTGGAGTTCATCACAAACAAAAATGAGCTAACTTTATTTTTGCTTCAGCAGGATGCTATTCCAAAGAATAACATCTGACATTCCAATAAATACATAAACAGCAGCCAAGGTAACTAAAACTGTCTGAAACATCAACAAAATCATCCCAGAGGTTCTGTCATATATTGCAGCCCTCATGCCCTGTGGCAGAACCGGGTTTTCAAAGCCATTCCAACGCATTCAATCATATCAGTAATAGATTGCATGCATTCAGAATGTCTCCCGATTCTTCCCCAAATCTGGTTCTTCCATTATGACCATTTAGAGTAGTAATAACATGTAAAAGTCACTAATGTATGAAATCCTGCATTCATATATACCCATAGCAGTATAGATGACACCAATGCATACTGTGTCTTCCCCTTCAGATCCCAATACAGTATCTACCTGTCAAATCTTCATTCAGATCTATTAAATTCTTCCATTTTAATTTCATACATTTTCTTTCATTTCATCTGTTAACTCATACTCATTACCATTTGCTTCTTTTTCACTCTAGATCACAGTTTTCCAAATGTTTGGCACATTTTAACCAGGATGCCAAGGAATCACTGCCCTGTTTTTCTCCCAGAATGCTCATTCTATTCTATGCAATCCTGGATGTCCAATTTAGAGATTGTGTTTCAAGCGAATGTATGGTTGTCCACACCAACTATGAGGAATGTGCAGTGCATTGTCACATGGTCAGAATAATTCAGTGCCACAGACTGCAAGATTTAGGGAAACAAAATTATTATTTTTTAAATACCACTCTCTATATCTCCAAGGGCAATGTATGCTAATTTCATGTTTACCAGTTCTTTCTAAGCTTTTAAAATTTTAAAAATTTATTGCGATAACAGCCCATTTATATTGAAAATGGGCTGTTATCGCAATAAATTTTTTTTGCTAATTGAATTTTGGCAGCATCTCCATGAACATTGATACTGCGTTATTTGAACAACTCCCCCTAAAATACCTTATTAGTCCATAGATATGCAGGGGGGGGGGGGCAAAGAGAAAGAAAGCAGTAAGAAAGAGACTTGAGTCTTGATTGGCAACAAAATGCTCCGATAATATCTCCTCATCTTGCAAGATTCAATCTGGGTCAGTCACCAAGACTAGAGGTTTAGACTTTCCAGTTCTTGGACTTGTGCTGGAGCCCTTCCTCAGGGAACTTCTCTCTACTGGAATCTGTGCTTTGGGGTATTCCATGCCTCATATTTATGTGGTGTCTTCCTATTGGTTTCCTTCCAAGTTCCTGGTTCCTAAGTACCTGATACGCTGGTGGTATATCAGCATTCCTGTTAACTGACAAGGGACCCATTTCCCAGATTTGAATCATTTCCCTTGCTACCTTTGTACCTGCATGGTCAACAATCTTAGTAGCTGCGAAATTTAATGCATCGTCTTCTTCATTGCAATGTGAGACGAGTTTGGGTGTCTTCGTCTGATCTCTCGCTTGTGTTCTTGCAGTCCGATGGTTAGCTTTCTCCCCATCCTACATAATCACAGGAGCAATTGGTACTTTATATAGCAAAATATTTTAGTTCCTCCTTCCCACTAAAAGTGTTTGGACTACTGGTCTCTCAAGACGAAAGATTTTAGGTAATATTTCAAAATACAAATGGGAGAGTTGAAAGAGATAAAAATATCAACTGGAAAGAAATAGGTCTGTTGGACTAAATGAGACTTGCAACACCATTGTTGCCTTCTCAACAGAAAGCCGTTCAAAACTGGTACTTTGATTGCTTTAAGTTACCAGAGCTGATGTGCTATGTTTGTGTTGCTGTCAAATTGGGAATTTGGACTAAAGGCAGCTCATGGAGACAGAAAGACTGCAGATCCCTTCCATGATCAATTGCCAGACACTTTATTATGGCAACTGCTAGCCAATGGATCCTTTCTGAATGGTTTTGAACTACGTCCAAGGTCCTGAAAAGACAGTTTGGATAATCTCTGCTTGAAGTCCTCTAGAGAAGGAGAGTCTCAGGAAATTGATCCCAATAACAACAATAAAGTTTTCAACAACAAAGTTTTCTTCTAATGTTAAGTCATCTTATATTTTTATTTATCAAATTTTGAAACCGTCCACCTCAGTCACAGAGGGACTTTCATAACTTCTAGTATAACATTCTGAACAGCATTAAGTGTATGAAAAAGATATTCTGACCTTTAAGGTAATTAAAACAAATCTTTTTTGTTCACTACGTATGTTGAACTGTGATTACTTATGTTTTTACTGTGTTGTATGAGCTTCAATCTATAATTGTGTCAATCAAGGTGGCTACCTTACTAAGATATAATGTATGTTGACTAAATTGTAATGCATGCCTCAAAATAAAAGTTACACTAAAGTTAAAAATTGTCAGATCCGTGTATCTGTCATTTCTTCAGTGGAAGAAGAAAAGGGGCGGGGGGGGGGAGGCTGATAAAGAAATCCTTTCTTGACATAACCTGAATATATTTAATCTTATATCGAATTTGTATAACCCACACATGATACAATGGAGGGAGAAAAGCCAGATGGCCAGAACTATCACCTCTGAGAGGCATAACCAGGAGATGAGAAGATCATAAAAATTCCACAGTGAGAGGTGTCTTGGGAATCTCTTGAATAGTTCGTTCTAAAAGGGGGGGGGAATTAGGTATGCCCTGGGAAACTGTGAAAAAGATCGTTCCTTACAAAAGGGGTGGGGAGGAATTAACATACTGGCTTTTGTTTCACTACATACACATCGAGATAAGGGGAGGGGTTCTAAACTCTCTTATGCCTGAGAGACCTCAGACGCTGCTTTGAACTCCTACAGGAATTGTCTCGTCTCAATAAAGGATTCCTTTTTGATACATTTTAATACGTTTTCAGAAGTTCATTCTAGTTGAATGAATGGGAAAAGTTCTGTAGCCTGACAACAATGTTAAACTTAACATAGTTTAAGAAACAAAAAATATTTATATTTTGCATTTGTGAACCATTTATTTCTCTCAGAGAAAATATCCAATTTTCTTTCCAAACCCCAGCAAAAAATAATAAATCTTAATTTTAAGTATAGAATAAGACGTGTTTATTTTGTATCAGTGTCCTGCTCTCTATAGCTAGTGTCCTCCTCCAAAATATCCATACCAATATCCAGCCATCAAAAAGTTCAAATCCATTTATTGCCCTTTATAATTTAAGGCTTAGCAGGTACAGCAATGCAAATCCAGCCAATTGTGGATTTGTGTGCTGGTGGGGATAATGTTCTATCAGTACACTTCTAAATTATTTGATGTGTTAAAAAATATCAGTTTCTAATGACTGTCTTCTGAAGGAAACTGTCTGAATTAAATCATGTTCTCAACACTTTTGAAGATGTAGTACATTTAATTGCACCCTGAGTTCAACTATATATATCTGAAAACAGTGACACTGGGAAAGCTAATTTGAAGTACGTTTAATAGAAATTGAATAGTAAAGTAAATTTCAAATAGCATCTACAATTTCAGAAATGCTTTTTATATTGGGTTTTTTTTTAATCATCCCTTGTAGTTCATATGCCCTCTTAAGTTAGATTCTGTTATAATTCTGGCAGGACAATTGTTAAAGCAGTTGGAAGAACTGTCACACAGAAACAAACAGGTAAATAAACCCTTCAGAAATTAATTGTAATCTGAAAACAGACCTGCTCAGTTTTAATTATATTTTGATTAATTTCTATACTATTGCTTTTACTTTTAAATATTGATAGATGCTAAATTGAAGGACAGAACATTGTGCATAAAATAACAATTTAAAAATAGAAGACATTTACAGTAATAAAAGGAAGGTAACATTTACATGAACACATAAACTCAATTCTGTTATCAGATATCTTGTTTGATTTCTTTTTAAAAAATCCCTTAGCACTGAGAAGTTAAAAAGAATTTTTTTTTCTTATTTTGCTTTGTTCCACGCAGTTAATGACTGCTGTGAATATGGAACAAAGTCAGAATTGTCTATAATAGTAGGCATACAGTAACATCTTTATAATAAATTACCCAGACTGAATAAGCTTACTGATCATACAAAAAACTTACATATCTGTATCATTTAAAATCAAGGTCAATTTTTATGTATTGTATTCCTTACCAATTGCACTAAACCACAGTTTGCTTTTGTATTGTCTCTTGGATAGACCCCACTTGGCTTCACCATTCACTACTCCAGTGGCCATGTTCATACAACACAATTAACCTATTAACAAAGATTTACTAATTATGATCTCAGAGTTCATGAAAAAGGCTAAACCAAAAGTTAACCATAGCTAAATGAATGGTGTGAATCAAAATATTTTCAAACATAAATAAAGATTATAATATGCCTTTTATTGAATATTCAATGGATGAATTAGTTGAACATTAGAGTGTTAATAATTTTAATAAGCATTGTACATGGTATCAAAATATTGCCATGTTCGATACAGGTTTTACAACAATATAATAAATCTTCAAATACCAGGTAAACTTATAATTTTAAAACTCAATTATTTTAAAGTTGATTTAATTATGGGCTCAACTTTCTGATGAATTAACCTTAATTAACTTGAAATGTTGAATTATAGCCACTGAAATGACTTCTAAATAGATAGATTTAGTTTTCATATTCTTAGGTTGCTACGTGTTATATCAGAACACACAAGTATTACTAGTAATGAGATAGTTACAAATCTGAGGGATTAACTGATTAATCACAAGCCTGAGAAAATGAGCTTCCGGCACTAAATACAAATAGGATTATTTTCCCACCTCTTTTTAAAAATAAATAGCAACAGTACATTTTGCTGCCCTCTTCCTATTCACTAAATAGAAAAATAAAAAGGGGCATAATCTTGTACACAGTGAAAATTAATTTCTATGACATCCAAAACTAAGTACTTAAGTTTAACACATAAATAATACATTAATAATAATAATTAATAATAATTTCACAGCCAGCCTTAACAGGAAGTATTTTAAATCAACATCTTTTATTTGGCTATAAGGTATAAAATGAAGCAAAACTAATGGCTAAACTAAAAGGAAAACAAGAATTTACAGGCTCCTATTTCTTATTCATGGCAGTTACACAATTTTGTGCTTGTGCCTAAAGCACATAACAACATTGCTGCTGATGAAACTCCACTGAAACAGAATTTCCCACACTTTCTAATCAGACAAAACCAGAGAAGAAACCCTCTTATCTCTCTTTCTCACACTCCCCTTTCTGATAAACCGATAAGTACATCAAAATTACAGAAATGTTATTTCTGTACATATTGTACACACATGCAGATATAGGTGATGCTTTCTGCTTCAGAACATGACCCCAGCTGAATTCTATGGCCCCCCATTTTCAACATTTTGTGAGCCAGAAAATACCAATGGGAATACAGTGGAACCTCAGGTCACGAACGTTCCTGTTTGTGAACAAATTGGGTAGCGAACAAGAAATCCACCTAATTTTTGAATCAGATCACAATTCAAAAATCAGATGGTGAACAAAATCAGCGTGGAAAGATTTCCTTTCCACACCAATTTCCCCTTTGCCACCATTTTTTTTGACTGCACACATGCGCAGTTGGTCGTGCTTCCGGACACAACCAAATCAGGTTGCAAGTTTCACTTGCGTGAAGCATCAGAATGCTCCCAATTAGTGAAAAAGTATATAATGCCGTAGTGAGTAGCCATGATAGTCTTATCTTTCACTGACTGATGTAATACTATTCCTTCAAGCACCATCCAATTTGATACTTCATCTTATGATACCAGATTGTACTTGCGATTGTAATTATTTCTGTCAAGACGTATTTCCATCCCAAATAGCTACTCAGCATCATTGTTTATTAGAAACACATGAAAAACAACAGAATAAATGCAGTTATCCCATTGTAGGCACCACACTTCAAAGAGAAGTGGAGGCTACAATCCTAACCATGCTGATTTTGGAATGAGTTCCATAAAAAAATGTGGGCCTGATTCCCAAATGAATAATTGAAAATCAAGTTATGTAGCTGTCATGTCTCCCCTAGAATAGTTCTCCTTGGAGAATCAACCTTGGGATTTAGCATCTTCCAGAAAGGAAATGTCTACAAAGCTCTACACATTAGTATGTGGGCTCTGAATCTTTTAAACAGCATTTGATTGTCATAAATTAATTCTTTCAAGCTAGTCTCATGGTTAACAGGAGATTTGAGTATGACTTTAAGAAATTGAGTATTATAAATTATTTGTACTTATAATCACCACTGAAATGATAAAAATTGTGTGCTAACTTACAGACTGTCACCCTCTACATCTGCTCCTTTGTTTCTTAGCTGTTGCTTCTGGAATTTGCATTTTATTCCAATTAAGCCTGATTAATTATCTTGTCAGGAAACCTGTCCTTGGTCTCTGGACTGATCTATAACTTTTATATGTCACGTTGTTACATTTCTCTGTAGTGTCTTAGTCTTACTTATATCTTGCTTTTATAAAATCAAGATCTAATTCTCTTGAATATTTTTACTTCCCGATAAGCATGAAAATATAATTTCCTAAGCATTTTTAACTGCAGGTGTTTTCATTGTGCCCAGTGGTGATTAGTTAAGTCTCATAGCAAGCACCTTTATAAAGGAAAGAAGGATGGTAGATAGATATGTTTCTGTGAATTTTAAGAGTAGAGTTCCATGAGTTTCAACTAAAATACAATTACATCTAATGACATTATTTTTTCTTACTTGTAAGGGAACAGAGATGGCACAGAACAGATGGCACATAGCAGATGCTTAATATCCAATCAATTTCCATATATCTGTATTCCATTCCTGTATCCATTTCATTTTACCAATAGATGCTTGTTTCCTTCTCCCTCCCCTCCCTCCTTTTTAAACTGTAGCTTTAAATCAGACAATTGTTTTAAAGAGTTTGCTCTAAACACTTCTATCACTTACTTTAGATTCATAACATATGCTACCTAACTATTCCACTTTGCTAACCATACTGTTAGCTAATAGATTGAATTCTTGTTTACTAGCTTTCCGCTGCAATGTCTTGACCTAACTATTGGAATTAATTTACAGAAGCAGTTAAGTATTGTGCCCAGCACGCTGAAATGAGAACCAGTTAAAAATTCTGCTCAGCTATGGAACTCAGAGTTCACATTTCACAAGTGTTCATCCCAGTGACGGGATTCAATTTTTTTTACTACTGGTTCTGTGGGAGTGGCTTGGTGGGCGTGGCAGGGGAAGAATACTGTAAAATCTTCAATTAGAGGTGGTATTTGCCATTTCTCCAAACTGCTCAAAATTTTCACTAACGGTTCTCCAGAACTGGTCAGAACCTGCTGAATACCACCTCTGGTTCATCCTAATTTGAGAGTTCTGAAAATGTGAGAGAAACCTGCCCACTTTGGAAAAAAGTATCTCATCAGCATGTGATAGCTAACTAATGCTGTAACTAATTGTTTTGTCTGTATGTTCTATGAGGCTTATCTTATTCAATTTTTCATGTACATTTAACCTATTAACCTATTCAGAGCTTTCAAAAGGCTGAAAAGGTTAACAAGGCAGCAGGAATATCCTAAAACCAACAGCTATCCCCAGGGCTACATCACACTTTTTGACCCCAATTAAAAAGAAAAAGAAAAGAAAGGGTAAGTGTTTCCCCTGTCCAATCTTGTTGGACTCTAGAGGGCAGTGCTCATCTCTGTTTCCTAGCCCAATATAGGGAGGGGCCCCTGGGGGAGTGAAAGCAGGTTGAGGGCTGGATCTGTTTGCTCGGACTTGGGAAGGTGTAGAACATGGAAATCAGCTGAGGCGATGATCAGTTGGAGAGGCAGCGCTGAAAGCAAGCATGATGGCATGGAGGCCAAAAAGCTGCGGCTGGAGTTTTTTGGCGTCCGGAAGCAGCTGGGGAAGGTTGGGGCCGGTGGGATGTTTAAAACCAGATGTATAGCGGCAGCAAGTAGCACTAACTTAAACCAAGTTTCACCTCGTGCCGAGTTTTCAAGCCTGAATTAAACGTAATATCATGCCACATACTAGATTGCTTGCGTTTTCTGTTTCTGGAAGCTCGGAACGTGACACCAGAATTGTTCAAAGACACTTCTGTGGTCCTGTGACCAGCATGACTGTATGCTGAGATGCACGGAATGCTGTTACCTTCCCACCAAGGTGGTACTTATTTATCTACTTACATCTGCATGCTTTCTAACTGATAGGTTGGCAGGAGCTGTAGCAAGAATGGGAGCTTACCCCATCACATGAAACTTGGGTCTCAAACTGCTGACCTTCTGGTTGACAGGCCTAGAATCTTAACTGCTAGACCAACATGCTAGTTGGTAAAGCCAGTTCTTAACACTCTTCCAGAAAACCAAAAGAGTGGCATAAGATGCTCCAGAGGGCAGGGCAGCAGCTGAAGAGCTGAGCACCTCCTAGTTCCCATCAATTGAAATTCCTTGATTAACGTGATATGCAGCATCCTTGGTGGGGATAGGCTGATACAATTGGGATGAAATAGTTCCTTGGGTATCCTGGTCCCATGCCACGAAGGGCTTTAAATATGTTTTAATGAGACAAGCTTAGAATGTCAAATATTGCCACATCCTATCCAGATGGGAGGCAAAATAAGTTCCAAATGAAAAAAAAATAGTAGAACTAAAAATACAAAAGCATAGCAAACTCAAAGAGAAAAACTATGGTTCTTGTTACTGTAGGCATAGAGAGAGAACTGGATGGAATTGTCTTCCAAAACAAAAATTTTAAGGACAGAGAAAGATGTACTAAGATTTTACTCCAACAAGGAATAGGGTTATATGACCTCAAAACCTAAAAAGGGACAGATTCACAATAGTAGGGATAGGCAACAACTATGACCGCTCTGCTAATGGAAATCACACACATAACTCTATCCTTTTTACATATAAAATTCAAGAACTTTAAAATGAGCATTTATATATATTTATGAAAAAAGAAAATTCAAAGGAACAAATGCAAGCTACCTTACAATATTTAGCAACTGCAACAAGCTACGACTAATTTCGAAATGTGAATATTTCTCAAACTCCAAAATGATAAAAAGGAACCGAAACAAGACATTTGTTAACTCTCCAAAAAGCTTTGATTTCCTGAAAACAACACAGATGCAAGTTCATAAAATAGAATATGAACCTCAAATCAAGAAAGACTCATACAAATTTGGGAAAGCTAAAATGAACAGCAACTATTAGTCATGATGGATATTATCTCTTTTGTCTGAGGCTAAATATCCCTTGCTGGAAAACACAACTGAGCTTTCATGTTCTGTTTGGGCTTTCTGTCTTGTCTTTGTGACAAGGTAAACCAGAGGTCTTCAAACTTGGCAACTTTAAGACTTGTGGATTTTAATTCCCAGAATTCTTCAGCCAGCTATGCTATGCTGGCTTAGGAATTCTGGGAGTTGAAGTCCACAAGTCTTAAAAGTTGCCAAGTTTGGGGACCCCTGAGGTAAACTTTTGATCAAATACAGGAGGACTTTTGATTAATTGATTGATTTACATTTTTGCCATCCATTTTGTTTATTTATTTATACCTTAATTTTTTATGTTACCTATCTTCCTTCCTGACTGTTTGGCTCAGGTGGACAATTTTAAGATTGTAGCTCCCTAAGCTTATGCTGTACTAAGAATGGCAGAACCTACAGAGCATAAACTTTCTTTCTGCAGGTTCCAGAAGAGAATCCTGTTACATTTGATGGTTCTTATTTCCAGATAAATATGTAAAGGATTGCAGTCAAGAGCATTTAGAATTTGAAACTCTGTAATTGTGAAAGGCAAATCATTTCTATAGCACCAACACAAGGTTTAAACAAGTCTGTGCTTTGATTACATAGAAGGACCTGGCTTAGTTAATTACCTGAATGGAAAGCTACAGGGGAAACCCTTTATCATCACCTGTAATTCTGGGAGGAAGCGTGGAATATAAACATAATTGTAGAAGAATAAATGGAGTCTATTTTCTTATACAAATGCAAGTGGATGTGATATGAAGTTATAATTATAGTATAAGTTATCCACACCCCTCTTCTCGCACATATAAAAAAGTAGCAAAACTGGCTCTGCTTCTTGCTGAATTCTAGGTGTTCTAAATATTAAAATGAAAAGGATTAGTAAAAACATGCGAAGACACAATGTAATCCTAATGAGAAGGTCTATAATAGGATATTACTTGGGTTGAAAGCTAGGTTTTTAGACATTATAATATTGGAATTATTAAATAAATTAAAATAATTTATTGTCTGGGAAGGTGTCTTCAGTGGTGGGATGTATATGTTAAACCTGCTACTAGGTTTGCAGCAAAAGTCCAAAATGAAATATGCTTCATGAACAAAATTGTATTTAAATTAGTGTTCTTTCTTGAAGAACGAGCCAGGTTATCAGATCATTGTCAATACCTGATTTTAACCACAAAGTTTCTCTTAATCTGTTGCAAAAACCCTGCTTTTTCCATTTAAATTTAACAATTCTTACTGAGCCAATCATCATATTCTGTGAAACTGATTGGAACCCCTTTTTTAAAAAAACAGGAAGTCACTATATTACAGATTATCTGAACTTGCTTTATGTATTACTTGACTGTATGAAGGGTGATTAATGGAAAAGTTTTCATTTAATGAATCTCAATTTAGAGGCACAAGGCAAAATCTGTCCATGCGTTAACATATGTGTGCATAAAATCCCATTCACATTTTAAGCATGTGTAAAAGTAGATAATGCATGACACATAGGTGAATTCTCTTCTGTCTTTCTATTGGTTCATTCAATTAATAATTCATTGTAAAAGAACACAGGGTGTGTGTGTATCTTTTATCTCTTTTCTAAAAATGGAAATAAATACGGGTTTCATAAATACGGGTTTCCAAGAAACTGAACTTCATCTTAAACAGATTTCTTGCATTCCTAGAAGCATGTGTATCTCAGATGTTTATCGTATCTTAAATATGTAGTTATAAAGGTCTAAGCCTAGGAATTTTACAGCTTTATGAGAGGGACAGCTGTGTAGCTTTTCTGTTCCTTTAATCATGAGTACCTTCATCTGATTAAAATATAAAAGGGACTCCAGGTTTGAATGGATTCATAAACCATTGGATGTTTGATAGATTGCCAGCTTGTTGATAAATCTTTAGATTCTTTGATTTATATCATGGGATCTTGAATTTTCCCATATTTTGTAGCCACTTTGACAATGGGAATATTCACACTCATAATTTTGAATAAAGTTGCTAAGGACAAAAGTCAATATTGAAAAATGCATGTACCTAGGTCTAATATTGACAGACTACCTTATTTATTTGTTTTTAATAATAATGCTTTTAAATTTAAAGGCCCATTTGGTTAGATTCAATGCTAGATTTGCATGCAGATGTTTTCTGAACAGTATGTTCAGCTGAACATTATGCTCAGTTTATGGAACATAATAATCCATGTCTCCTGAGGTGGTTTGCTTGAATTTGATACAAACTTTTTAACAGTAGAATAAGAAAACCTCAAGCATCGTACTTCAGCAAAGCTTCTACTAATACTGATGGTAAAAGTGAATTAATTCCAAATTAGTTTTGAAATTATGAAGCAGAGTTATGCTCATCACTAACATCAAAACAGAATATGATGTACATGTGTTTTAAAAATAGAAACAGCATCTGGTGGCTCTGTAAGTGAGATTATTACTGGGATTCAACACGTGCTGCACATATATTTTTTTCTCACCTTCTGAAGAAAATCCCTCTTGTGAAACTAGCTTTTGATAGCTATTTTCCAGTGGATGGGTATTTTGCACATTAAAAATAAAGCTACATTTATTGCAGTTGAAATTCAAGACTTTGCAAGCAGATATGAATCTTTAAAATGTCACAGATTTGCATATATCTGTTTAAGGCAGGGGTTTTCAAACTTGACAGCTTTAAGACTTGTGGACTTCAACTCCCAGAATTCCTCCTCCAGTCATATTAGCTCAGGAATTCTGGGAGTTGAAGTCAACAAGTCATAAAGCTGTCCATTTGGAGACCCTTGGTTTAAGGTACATAAATTGTTCTGATATTGAGATCCATTTGGCAAAATAATTATGTGTGAGAGAGAAAGAAAGACATGGAAGGCATCATGGTATTCTTTAGCTACCTGGATCTATAAAAATGTGGCCATTTTTTTCTAAAATATTAGGAAGACATCTGATTGTTTAGCCTGATGAAGAAACAGAAGAGATGAAGTTTTGAAGGTATGGTAGACCAGGTTTTTCTTTTATTGGTTTCCTGAAATGGAGTAGTTCTCACCTGGTTACAGGTGGTAGCGTATGCTATTATGCTAAGCCATGGCTAACTAGATCACAATTCACCAGATTAGCATAATTGCTTAGATCCTGATGTCACAGAAAAGAGACTCTATCAGACTGAATTTGGCTCCTATTAAGTCCATGGATGCATATTTTGGAAGCAGTAGGGAAATGGTTTGCTGTACCTTTTTTCAGACAGTTGAATTTATTTTTATTTTTTTTATTTTCCAGTCTACATTTAATGCTGGGACTCTGAAACATCAGTGAATTGCTCTGTTTCTGCAAAGCATAAAGAGCCATAGAATAGCATAGTATATTTAAGCTTATCATACTATGTGAACCCACACATATTATCTGATTTTCTTTCATGAGACAGCAGACTCAATTGTGTCTTAAATGAAGTTTCCACAAATAGCCTAAGCTTTAGAGATGCTTCCTTAAACCATTTTTGTGATTAATTATTTACATCAGCATAATAATTTCCCTCGGTGATTCATTTCCCTTTTAAAATCAAACGGTAATACAAATGCTGGATGATAAGCATTTTTGGAGAGGCGAGTCTTCTGAACTTTAGTTGAAAAGTCTGGAATTTTAAGTTGGGCCCTCCTATCAAGCACTATATTTAAACTGGATTCCCAAGGAAATATAGAATAGCATCCTTGGTTTCATGTATTATATTTTGTCACTGAGAGCAATAGTTCATTTTCCTGCCTCTGGCAATGAAGTGTCTTTAGACACCTTTGTTGAATTAAGATGAGCCTTGCAGTCACAGAATAACAGGATTGGAAAGAACCGTGAAGGTTTAGCACAATTTCCTCCCCATGCCATTCCAGACAAATGGCTGTACAACTGTTGCTTTAAAATGTCCAGTGATGAAGCACTCACACATTCCAAAGGAGGCTGTTCCCTGATTAACAACTCTCACATCAGGAAAGTCTTCCATATTTCAAACTTGAATCTCACACTATAAAGCTTCCATTTATTACTTCTTGTCTCATACTTATGTGCTGAGGAAAATATAGGTAGCCATTACTTAACAATACAAATGGGAACTGGAATCTCTGTCATTAAATGAGGTGGTCATAAATAAATAAACACATGACTGCATCACTTAGCAATGGCAGGTCCAGGATGCCTGATTGTCATTGTTAAGCAAGGACCTCATGTAACCATGATATCTTACTTCCTACCAGCTTCTCCACTGATTTCACTTATGGCAGGGAAGGTTGTGTGTTACAGCCCAAAGTTTGAGGTCCAGTTGTAACTACATGTTCAGTACCATACAGTGTGCCACCCACCACCTTGCCAATTCTTCAATATCCTTCTTGTACTGTAGCAACCAGAACTGGACACAATATTCCAGATGTGGTTTGACCTTTCTGCATAGAGTGGAACTATTTTTTCCTATGATCTTGATGCAATCCAAGAATGCTTTGTTTTTGTTTTTGGCAGCTGCAATATTCTTAGTTCATGTTTAAGTTTTTATCTGCCAGAATACCCAGATCTTTATCACAAGTACTAAATACCACCAATTTTGTGCTTCTGTGCCTGGCTTTCCCACCTAAGTGCAGAACCTTAAATTTGTTGCCATGTATTATTAGATCAGTCCCAAATGTTCAAATCTATCAAGATTCTTCGGAATTCTGGCCCTCCCTTTTCAAGTATTAAATATCCTCTCCAGCTTTGTGTCATTTGTAAAATTTATTGACAGCCCTTCTATTCCCTCATCTGTTATTTATGAAGAAGTTGAAGAGTACTGGATCCAGGATAGAGCAATGGGATACTGACCTACTGACTTCCTCACTTCATGTAGAAATAGATCCATTACGGACACTGTGGGATATGGTTGTTCAGTCATCTGTAAATTAATCTGATTGTTAAGCCATCCAGTCCATATTGCTTCATTTTAACAAGAAGGGCACTATGAAGAGACAATAAGATTTGACTATTTCTAGGGTTGCAAATCCATTCCTCAATCTCCTTTTCCCAGGTACTCATGTCAGCTTGGTTAGTCTATACTTTCCTGAGTTCAGGTTTGTTTGTTTGTTTTGTAGTTTGTTTTTTGTTTTGTTTTTGAGATTGGAACAATAATGGGGCTCAAATTCCTGGCACTTTTCCTGTTATGAAAAATAAAATAACAAGTTTCAGCATTGCTCCTTATGCTTGGAGCTGGCTTCATTTTTATGGCATTAATTACCTAATGTTGAACAGAATATTGAAAGAATGGCTGTTGCCTGCCCAACGCCCTACCACAAAGGTATTCAAATTTGGCAAGTTTAAGACTTGTGGACTTCAACTCCCAGAATTGCTGAGCTAACATGACTGGAGGAGGAATTCTGGGAGTTGAAGTCCACAAGTCTTAAAGCTGTCAAGTTTGAAGACCCCTGCCCTACCACATATGAGGTGTTGGGAACTGGATTTTGTACATTGGAAAGTGTTTTATTTTCTGTCCCAGTATTATTTCTCTTCCAATATTCTATAGTTGCTTTACAATTTGCAAAAGTGTGCTATGAAATCTAATTGTGATAATCTTCTTTCTCTGTGGAACTTCTTTTTCTGAAGAACAAATTACTACATAACTGTAGGGCCACAACAATTAATCATAACAATAAGTAACTTTCTCCCAACCCCTCATTTCATCTCTGCTTGATATTCTCTAAAAATAGCTTTAGGTCTCCTGGCCCTTCTCAAAACACGCATCTTATTTTCTAAGATCCAAGAGATTTGTGGAGATGGTATCTCAATTAAAAAGTGTGAAAATAATGTTTGATCTTCTAATATATATTGGAGATAATCTAATATTTGGAGTATTTATTATCACTCTTACATAGGAATTAAAAATGAGATACTTGTTTTATAGTTCACCATTTAAACATCTATTTCATTTGAATAAATTAACATCTGAAATATAATGACCTCAATAAACTTTATAGTTTTCTTGCAGTCCTTCCATAAATAACTACAACTCACAGTAGAATAGCTAAGACTTTATAGTTTTTCTTCTGCTGTTCCAAGCTTTGGACTCAGTTACCAATCATTATTCTACCAGCACCAATAAAAATCTAAAAAGTTACTTGGACAAATTCCAAAATAAGTGTTTCAATTGATTTAATTGCCCTTGAGTGGAAAAATCCAATCATTTAAAGAAATTGGTGTTCACTAAAGAACTAATTATTCACTAAAGATTCATTTTGACTGGCTGAGAGATACTTAGAATGTCAAAGTAATAGGAGAATAAATAGGCAAATAAATCAAATAAATAAATAAAAACAGAAGAAGCTGAAACTGTTGAGGCGCAGCTTACAAAACTTTGTGGAGTTTGTGAGTATTTATAATTCATTAGAATCACAAACTTTAATTAAGTGAATAATGATAACAGAGCATTTGTGAACTAGCTTATTAGTCCTGTAAGGCCATTTCTTTTTTATTTACAAATTGCTGGAAGAACAAAAAGTTTTGGCCTTACAGGACTATTAAGCTAATTCCTTAAGATCTTAAGAAAAAAAGGAGGATCCTTAATACAAAATGACAAAAATTGAAACACTCATACAGAATCATGCCCACCTACTAGGATATTAGACAGACAGAAAGACATTAAATATGACACAGAGAGAAAGCAAGTGAAAACCAGTTACAACAATGGGAGAAATTATGAGAAAAAAAATCAATTTATCCCATGGTATATATTAAGAGAAAATTATTACTAAATGTTTAACTAGGGTAGACAAATCTTATCAAGCATTCCAAAAATACCTAAACATACCATATAATGTAAAGTTCTTTTATGCAGAATGAACTTTTTTTTTCATACGTGGAAGTATTAGAAAAAATATACATTTTTTGATAGTTTGAATTGAAAATTCAGGTTTTTTTTAAAAAAATAGGAATTTTTACAGAATGAATAAAGAAAAAAATCAGAACCCATAAAGCTATATGTTAATGGTTGTGAAGACAAGTCTAGTTCAATATTGGAAAAGAGACAATTTACTATAATTTACTTGATTGTAATAATCAGCTGATGACAATATGGGGGATTTGAAATGAAGTAGTTTTCAGGCAGTTTTTTAAAATTCTTTTTTCTTACCATTTTTATTTGTTTTGATACGATTATGTGCATGTATCTTGAAAATAATGTTAAATAGCGGTCATACTAAATTTCTTGTTCATAGAATTTTAATGTTGTGGAAATTTCTGGTTATTTTTTGACAAAGGATACTGGAGGGATTGTCGGAAATTAAGTATTAGTGCTCACACAACCTTAAAAAGGCCATTTCTCATTTTCCAATTAGTCTCCAAACTTACCTTTGGGGGGAAGGTAGATCACCCACAGAGGTTTGCATATAAATGAGATTTTCTGGTATTCCTAAGGCTACTTTGCTCATTCTGGTGGATAATCTTCATACAATTTAAATGGAATCAGTGCATCACACCTAATCTGGAAAAATGGAGTTGTTTAGAAGCAAAACTATTTGACTTGTTCCTATCTCCCAAATTAGCTCTCAAAAGATGCAACCCTTCCAAAATAACAGGGTCATAACTTGGGTGATATTCTGAATTCACAGATTCTACTGAACTACAACACAGAGGCTGTGCAATTTTTAGCTGATGGGTTGAAACAGGAAGGCCTCCGAACAGTAACACACCGCAATTAGGCTGAACTGCCTTTGAAGACAATTCATAAGCTACAGTTGATCTATAGTGCAGCAAAACAAAAGATACAGCTGCTAACAAAAGCTGGCTATTTCAGCACGGGTGTGTGTTTTGGTTGTCCTGCTGGTTGTCAGTAGGTTTCAAGGTCCAATTCAAATCAAGGATCTATCGCAGCTAAATCTGGCCTATAATAAAGACAATTGGAATATTTCTGAAGTGCATTTCTTGGAACTATTGGGAATCAGGGTGGAAAGTCATTGGCTCACTGGTTTGAAACAACAAAAATAACATTTTATATCTGGAATTCATGCCAAAAATGGCCAGTTGTGTACTGATACTGACTATTAATTATTAGTGTTATGGTTTTTTTTGTACTTGGTTATTTAAAATGGAAACATCTGGTTACTGAACAATAAATGTTTAGTAATAAAATAGTGAAACAGAAAAGATCTCTCAGAAATATTTTTCTTAAAGCTGGTATGTACAGCTTTTGACATTACAAAGAAATGTCAAGAGAAAATACTGTTTAATCAGTCTGTGCTTCCTCCATTATTTTGCAGTAGGAAAGAACTAAGGATGCAAATGAAAGGCATTAATATGGACTTTAAACATGAACTGAAGCACCACCTTGGATGCTACAAAAATTCACCCATTTCAGTCTGGATTTGTAAAAGAAAATAGATAGACATCTGATAATACCCATGTAGCAACTGTTATTTTGGACGTTACAGCAGATAAAGTAGAATAATGTCCTTTAATCACGTTGAATGCTGAAATGATATGGTTCCGACTGAATTTAAGATCTACTTAATTTGAGAGTGAGATGGGTATATATAAATTGGACAAATAAAATAATTACAATTTGGTATTAATTATTTAGTACAAATAAATGATGGGACATCATCTTTTAGTATTGATGTAGAAAGAAATTTGACGGTTCTTTAATTGTTATGATTTGGTCTTATCCAATCATATCTTTGTTTGGATTTCAAATCATAGGATATGTTAATATAATTTTGGATGTAAATGTAGTAATGACATAAATATGATGTTAAACTATATTCCTAAAACAAGTATTTGTCACTTTATAAAGAGCTTCAATTATATTCAAAGCTTAGTAAAGGCAAACGCTCAGCAGAAGATAATCTTTAAAAATGGAAAGAAACTAATTCTCTTGATACCCATTGATATCATTCAGGATATGTATTGCCCTTTTATTTCTGAAAAGCATGAAGCAATATCTTCCCTTATGGTCCAGGTTTAATGATATTAAATTAATTATAGTTTTGAAAGACTGAATTGATATGACATAGACATAGTATATGGTCTTTTTTTAAAGTTCTCATCCCATTTATTTATTTTGACTAAATTTAGTTCATTCTAATTATCACTAACATGTAGATTCTTTTCTCATTATATAACCATTATACATATTTTTCATACTGATATTAGATCTGCTTTTGTTTCATCAGTAAAATAATAAAAATAAATAAATATTAATTAAATAACTGCATCATAAGTAAATAAACTAAAAACCTGTTAACCACCATTAACCCCTGCTGTTGCCTATCCAGACAAATTTCTTCTATAGTTAGAGAACTATTTGTATCACCACATATATAATCCATACAATCATGTAATTTGTGGATTAAATCTCAGATCTTTTGGAAACCAAATGTCTCCTGTAGACTAAGTTCCAAGATGTATGGTTTTTTCTCACGTTAGCAATCTATACAATTAAATTATTTGTTTGAACAGAAGCACTTATCAGTTTGTTCTTTCCTGCAATCCATGGATTTATAACCATAACTACTGAATAAAATTTCAGCTTCTTAGTTTGCCCTGATAACTTCTAAGGATCAATGAACCTCAAGTACCTATTCCATTCTTGATCCAGCTATATTTCTTAATCAAAGATAATACAACTGTTGATAGGCAATTTAAAATCAGTTTACAATTTCTAGGCATTATCATTGCGCTATATCTGATTTCACCTATGTGTCATATTACTTATAACTATGCATTCTATGTATAAACACTAATAGATATTGAAGTGACATAAATATAAAACAATTGTCTCAGCTTGGGAACGTTCCTATATAATTACTGACAAATGAAGAATCATTGGCATTAGCTGGATATAAAGTTGAGAATGGCCCACCATTAATTACACGGTGTGTATACTACAACAGATCTTGAAGTCAGCTGAATAGATTTTGACAATTCGTCAATGAATCATATAACACTAGCAAACAGCAGAGGGCAGCGTCATATTAAATGTGGCTGAGATTTGTACTTGCATAAGCAAGTGTGGTTATCACAGCACTTGGCAAGCTTTGATCTGTGAAGCTTAGCAGGATTTGATTAGGTTAATAATTGGATGGAAACCCCTCTCCCCCAGGGGATTCTAAGGCTGCAAGATAGTCTCATAAGTCAAAAGGGCAATGCCAAAACTTTATGTATCCAACAAAAATTACATGATGTCATCAGAACTCATGCTTAAGTTAAACAGAGACATGTTACCACTGGCAAAACTATAGCTCTGATTATATGCAAGAAACGAGGCCAGTTTCCAAACCAGACTTCAGCCACTGGTGCCATTTGGGAGAGCTCTATGTTTTATGTGAAATTATTTTCACAATCAGAGCCAGCTGCATTTTCACATTTTAAAAATTGCTACTACATTCATGGGGATCTTTCTAATAGAGGAACAAACTCTTCACAGAGGGTTGTTGTTGTTTTACATTTTAAATGAAAGCTACCCAATTATAGGCTCATGAGACAGAAATGTTATACGGAATACAAACTACAATGCTTACCATCTTAGAAAGTTACTTCTAGAAGAATGGCGCACTCTGACCCAAAAGGCAACTATGATTTAATATCCCTTAACTTAATCTCTCAATCAAGACACTCAAATGCTGTGATATGAAGATAGAATCGTGCCAGCCGCAGTATTTTCTGTGACATTCTATGGAAGTAAGTTAAGACTTTAAAGATGCAGGATAGAAAGAGTATTAATCCATCTAAACTTTAATTTTGGAAAAGAGAATACAATCAACAACCAAGATAATACAACCAAGAAAACAAAGCATTGAATAAATCAAATCACAGTTCTCATACAAGACACAAATGATCAGACTGAAATTATCTTACTTCAGATATATTATGGGAAGAATCATCTTTTTGGAAAAAAATTCTAATGTTGGAAAGGTAGAAGGAAAGATAAGAAGAAAATAATCAGCAGCAAGTTGGATGGACTCCATTACAGTGGAGATGAATGCACTGTTGGAGACTTGAAAAAACAGAGATAGATCATCACAGATAAAATCTGTCTGTGTGGTTGCTAGGAGTCAATCATGACTTGATGACATATAATCAGTCAACTCAATCTTAGCAGCATTATATAGCATAAGGAATGCAAAAGAATATACGAAGAACCCCTTCCAAGAACAGAATCATTCATTCCTTCAAGCAAAATCAAGGCTGCTGTTCACATCCCAATTCAATTTAAATAAATTTGTAGCATCTATCACAGAGTAGACAATTACCAGATTACCTCGTAATCTAATTAAAGCCAGTGGGTGTATTATTCACTTCAACTTCAGTAAATAATACCAAGAACTATACGGCAAAGTAGGAGAAATCTTTTTTTTTTTGTCCAAATATACTACCTAGAACTTTGCAGATACATTCATTTATTTTAAACTAAGGTACCAGTGAGCAACAAGCGCAAGAATTTTGAAAATGAAAAACTTAGAAGTGCTCCCCCAATTCTGCTGTTCAGTATGATCTTACTCCTTCTCCCCCTTCATCCCTATCTCTGCCTTTTTCCCCATCCCACTCCACCCCACTCCATGGCTGAACCAACCTGTGTGAGCTGAGACTTGCAGTTACAATCAATGTGTTCGAAGTGCCTTTTTTCTCCGAAAAGGATCAAGTTGCATACATATTGCTTGCTATATATTGATTTTAACCTCCTGGGGCATTCCATTACAAATCTAAGAGTAGCTGGTTTGGAACAAAGACATTTTACCAGTCGAATCTAGTGACACTTTGCTGAATATCAAATAGTTTCAAGCCATCTCAGAAAGCCTCAATAAGCATAATGGATTTTTAACAATGGTTAATTCATAAGGTATTTGTAACACTGGTCAAAAAAGATTTTTCTTCCTGAGTTCTTTGGGGTGTATCTTATAGTTTCTTGGCTGCTAATCACAAAAATAACCTGTAATTTAACCTATCAACATACTGTATTAATATTCTGTTTTTATACTATGGCAATGTACACCCTTCAGTACCTGTTGGCTATGATACACACATGAAAGAAACATACAAAAATGTAAAACTATTGTTGAAGCACATACAGTACATCAAATTCAATTGGAATATTTGTGGAGATCTAAAATTAGTGATTCTGCTGCTTGGAGTGTAGCTTGGGTGTACCAAATACTGTTGTTATATATGCAAATGGCATTAACATTCAACTAAGGGTCTTCAAACTTCACAGCTTTAAGGCTTGTGGACTTCAACTCCCAGAATTCCTGAACTAACATGACTAGAGGAGGAATTCTGGGAATTGAAGTCCACAAGTCTTAAAGTTGTCAAGTTTGAAGACTCCTGCATGATTAAACAGAAATGGCCACTCCAAAATAATTTGGTTCCACAACAGAAAAATATGGCACATGAATCACTTGTTGACTCAACAAGGATATTTTAGCCTCCACATAAAACTCAGACTGATCAAAAATTCTGATCTACTTCTATAACCAAAGCACTATTATCTGAGTTCAAATGCACAGTCTTCACTAACTGACTATATTCCCTTTCTTCCTACAATCCTACAGTTAGACAAGATGTTTGGACTTTATTCTCACTTAGCATATCCTGGATCAAGAATTTAAGCTCCACATAACAATATGGTGATTCTGATTGCCAGGATAAAATTCAAAACAGTTTCATACAGATAAGCATAACGTTACCCATCATACTATTCTCTTTTGGAATTAGCAACTTTGTGTAAAGTACAGAAAGGAGTAAGAAATAGTAAGCAAAAGAAATTAAAGACATGAAAGAAGAAGAAGAAATCTAGATAAATCTAGTTTAGTTCAGTATCCTTCACTATGTTTATCCATATTTTTCAATCCTTCTAAACAATCCTTCCACCACACATATAATTCTGTATGTTTTGCATTTCTATCTCTATCTTTATTTATCTATTTATCTAGCTAGCTATCATCGATCTATCATTCTATCTAAGCATTGGTGAAAAGTTAGTGCTTACATGTCATAATTTGATCTAATAATTAATTCATGGACAAAAACATTTCTTAAAGAATTTCAGTAGTGCATATTTTACCAAATATATTTCATTTTTTGTACTGACACAATTGTAAAACTTCTGTGAAACGTTTGTTTTCAGTTACTTGTTCTCTATTTCATTGCATGACTAATGACAAAATTGACTAAGGAGAAAAACCTCAGAAGACATATATCTGCATAAAGTTCATTGAAAGAATTCAACTTCCCTAAGAATTATACCCATTTGGCTTTAGCTACACTCAGGAAGTTTGTTAGATATGATTTCTTGATTAAAAGTCTTAGATATTGTGATTTAGAAAGAAACTAAATTATTCTGAGCCCGATGCTATTCATGAATGACAGGAATCATAATTTAACATTATTTAATCAGAGTTCAACCTTGGAGAGGCCAAGGCAAGGGATTCATTGCTCACTACCACCTCTTCCACAAAGAAAATAATTTTTGGAAATGATTTCTGTTGATCCTTTTAGAAAGACTATGACATTTTAATGCTAAACATAAGCAATAACTTTCAAATAGTGTCCTCATTTCTAGGAAATAAAACACATTGGAGTGGAGAAAAGAAAAGAGTGATTGATTTAAATATAGTGATCTGTCAATTGTCTAGTCCCAAATATGCTTTTTCAAAAGGCAACTGGACTTGTTTCTTCCTTGAAGACATTTTCATCCAAGAAGCTTCTTCAGTTCCGGAAATGAACTGAAGAAGCATTAGCAGAACTGAAGAAGTCTTTTGGATGACAAGCTAAATGTCTTCAAGGGGAAAACGAGTCCAGTTGCCTTTTGAAAAAGCATCTTTGGGACATCCATGACCTGTATGATTGAGAATCTTTATAGACATAAACTGTTTTGCCTTCACCTCAACCCATCCAGTAAACAGAATTCATCTGCTTCATGGATAATTGATTCTTCTACCAAACTGCTCTCATTGTTAGAAAAAGTTTCCTAGCATTCAATCTGAATCTGCATTTTTGAAAGTTAAATCTATTGTTTCATGTCCTTCATTCTGGAACAAGAAAGAATCGATCTTGTCATCCTTTCAGCTATTCGAACACTTCTCTCATATCTTTATTCATGCAACTTTTCTTAAGAAAACTCCTTATGTCTTTCTTTACAGATCTTAATTTCTATCTGAGATGATTCAGATTTGTTCATTTTATCTGAATGCCTCTTAAAATGTGCAGCAATTGCTTTCTGTGGTGTGGAAATTATATTTTTATCTTTTATATTTCAGGCAGAGCAAAATTGCACTTGGCTTCTTTGCGGCTTCATGATACTGCTGGCTGTTCCTCAATTTGTAATCACTTATTATTGCAAGATTTATTTTTGCTAGTACCATTATGAAGACAGCTATTCCCCACCTTTATCTTTGAATTTTATTTTTCTTTTGTTATTTAAAAACATTTGCACTTGTTTCTATTAATTCTAGCATTATTTTCAGCTAATTTTTCCACTTGTTGTTTCTATCTTTTACAATATTAGCTATCCTGTTCAATTTTGTATCATCTGTCAATTTAATATCATTTCCCTCTATTGTATATTTTCATTTAAATCATTAGGACAAGTATTGAACAGTGAGGATTTAGGATTGATCCCTGAAGTATCCTATTTGGTACCTCTTTATAATTTGTTACAAAACTATGAAACAGCATTATTTATACAGACAATTGCCATGCTATCCAGATCATATAGAAATAGAAATAAAATAACAGAGTTAGAAGAGACCTTGGAGGTCTTCTAGTCCAACCCCTGCTTAGGCAGGAAACCCTACACCACTTTGGACAAATGGTTATCCAACATATTTTTAAAAACTTCCAGTGTTGGAGCATTCACAACTTCTGGAGGCAAGTTGTTCCATTGATGAATTGTTCTAACTTAGGAAATTTCTCCTTAGTTCTAAATTGCTTCACTCCTTGATTAGTTTCCACCCATTGCTTCTTGTCCTGCCCTTGGGTGCTTTGGAGAATAGCTTGACTTCCTCTTCTTTGTGGCAGCCTCTGAGATATTGGAACATTGCTATCATATCTTCCCTAGTCCTTCTTTTCATTAAACTAGACATACCCAGTTCCTGCAACCATTCTTCATATATTTTAGCCTCCAGTCCCCTCATTATTTTTGTTGCTCTTCTCTGCACTCTTTCTAGAGTCTCAACATCTTTTTTACATCATGGCAATCAAAACTGAATACTGTATTCCAAGGCCTTACTAAGGCATTATAAATTGGTATTAATCTTGATTCTATTCCTCTGTTTATGCAGCCTAGAACTGTGTTGGCTTTTTTTAACTAGCTAGCTTGCTAATCATAGGATGCTTTGCCAAATATGATACCTCATAGGAAGTTTGCCAAATACATTAGTTGCTTGCTTGCTTGCTTGTTTTCTGTGTTTGTATACCATCAAATTCATCAAAAATGCCTTCTGATGTTTGCACTATAAAAACAGAGTAAAAATATAAAAACCTGTAAGGCACCAAAAGTATCCTATCTCTTCAGGAGCCCAATAAATATTCAGAGTTGTTCTATTATCTGTTAAGAAATTACTTAATTAAAAAAAAGACAAATCCATGCTAACTTTTGTTAATTGACAGAGTTTTCAAAAATTCACTTTAGAATCTTTCCATATTAATATCTGAAAAGATTGTAGAATGAATCTTTCAAAATCAGATTAAAGAGTTAGTGAGATGGATTAGTCATAATCAGGTAGATTTTTTTTGTACTCTGAAGTGAAATTAACCTAATCCCAGAGACTTAAATGTAACTGAAGTAAAGTGATATTCTTTCACAATGTAATAGAAACATTGTGAAGTTTCTATTTAGCATAGAGTTCTACATTTTCAGAATAAAAGGTTAAAGCATTAAAGAACCAATAGAGTTAAATGCTAACTTTGGAACCTTCCTTCCTTCCTTCCTTCCTTTTCCTGTAAGGTATTTCAATTTAATGATTCTGAAAAAAATGTATGCAATATTAGCAGACTGTTGCTCAAATATGTTAATTATCATTATCAAATTCATAGTTGTTTTGAAATCTGAATTATACTCTAGCCATAGGAAACCAGAAGGCAATGAAAATACACTGCTCAAAAAAATAAAGGGAAGACTTAAACAATGTAACTCCAAGTCAATCACACTTCTGTGAAATCAAACTGTCCACTTAGGTAGCAACACTGCTTGACAATCCATTTCACATGCTATTGTGCAAATGGAATAGACAACAGGTGGAAAGCATAGGCAGTTAGCAAGACATCCCCAATAAAGGAGTGGTTCTGCAGGTGGTGACCACAGACCACTTCTCAGTTCCTATGCTTTCTGGCTGATGGTTTGGTCACTTTTGAATACTGGTGGTGCTTTCACTCTAATGGTAGCATGAGACAGAGTCTACAACCCACACAAGTGGCTCAGGTAGTGCAGCTCATCCAGGATGGCATATCAATGCGAGCTGTGGCAAGAAGGTTTGCTATGTTGTCAGCGTAGTGTCCAGAGCATGGAGGCGCTACCAGGAGACAGGCCAGTACATCAGGAGATGTGGAGGAGTCCGTAGGAGGGCAACAACCCAGCATCAGGACTGCTACCTCCGCCTTTGTGCATGGAGGGACAGGAGGAGCACCGCCAGAGCCCTGCAAAATGACCTCCATCAGGCCACAAATGTGCATGCTCAAATGGTCAGAAACAGACTCCATGAGGGTGGTATGAGGGCCTGACGTTCATAGGTGGGGGTTGGGCTTACACCCCAACACCATGCAGGACGTTTTGCATTTGCCAGAAAACACCAAGATTGGCAAATTTGCCACTGGCGCCCTGTGCTCTTCACAGATGAAAGCAGGTTCACACTGAGCACATGTGACAGATGTGACAGGGTCTGGAGACGCCTTGGAGAACATTCTGCTGCCTGCAACATCCTCCAGCATGACCAGTTTGGCAGTGGGTCAGTAATGGTGTGGGGTAGCATTTCTTTAGGGGGCTGCACAGCCCTCCATGTGCTCTCCACAGGTAGCCTGACTGCCATTAGATACCGAGATGAGATCCTCAGACCCTTTATGAGACCATATGCTGGTGCCATTGGCCCTGGGTTCCTCCTAATGCAAGACAATGCTCGACCTCATGTGGCTGGAGTGTGTCAGCAGTTCCTGCAAGACGAAGGCATTGATGCTATGGACTGGCCCGCCCGTTCCCCAGACCTGAATCCAATTGAGCACATCTGGGACATCATATCTTGCTCCATCCACCAATGCCACATTGCACCACAGACTGTCCAGGAGTTGGGGGATGCTTTAGTCCAGGTGTGGGAGGAGATCCCTCAGGAGACCATTCGCTACCTCATCAGGAGCATGCCCAGGCGTTGGAGGGAGGTCATACAGGCACGTGGAGGCCACACACACTACTGAGCCTCACTTTGACTTGTTTTAAGGACATTGCATCAAAGTTGGATCAGCCTGTGGTGTTTTTTTCCACTTTAATTTTGAGTGTAACTCCAAATCCAGACCTCCATGGGTTGCTAAATTTGATTTCCATTGTGTGATTTTGTTGTCAGCACATTCAACTACGTAATGAACAAAATATTTAATAAGAATATTTTATTCATTCAGATCTAGAATGTCTTATTTTTGTGTTCCCTTTATTTTTGTGAGCAGTGTATGAACATTTATATCATGTAAAAATGAATTAGGAACATGCCATGTTTATCTGAAAATGATATAGATCTTAGATGACATTTTTAAAGATCTAGATTAGAAATGCATGGCTCATAAATATACAGCATCCAAATGCATAACTGCTTTCATACACATCATACACATCTAATCTGCAAATGCAGTTGAAAAAAGAAATACAGCTGATACAAACAGTGAGCTCAGTTTTATTACCCATTAAGGCTGTATATGTTCCTTAACCTGAATAAACCAGGTTAGGAAGTCAATGTTTTTCTCTTAGACACATTCTTACTTAAAAAAAAAAAAACTCCCCAAACTATATTTCCTCAACCATTCATAGCTATAAAAAAAAAAATCTGAAATGAGGCAAGGAAATAAACAGGCCATCAATGTCCTCATTGTTTTGATTATTTAAAAGAGGAAAGAAGATCATTCAATTTGTCACCGGATTTCACAAGATTTTAATTACACACCGAAGTATATTGTATGTTCACGTTCTTTCAGCAAAAAAACAAAACAATCATACTGCAGCTTTGCAGCCTTAGAAGCAAATTATTTGTGCCACAATTTTTTTTAGTACTGGGGAAAGACATTTTATCTTATGCAAATTGAATAGATTAAAAAATATAACTTGAATACCAATTAGATACATTGAATGCATGGTATGCTGCTGCTGCTTACTGCTATATGTTTCATCATGAATATATTTGGCCAATTAACAACTATATTTATTAAACAGTAGGGGCCATAAATATTGAATAATTGCTGCCCTAAACTGTTAGCGTACGTCTATATATGCAGAGATGCACACAAACATACACGCATACATAAATTTATTATATGGTGGAAATTCAATAGCAAAGAAAAGAAAAATAAGGCACAAGCAGAAATTCCTACCATTCTTTGTACAAATGTGGACTAAGACTGTTTGTGGGAACAGAATGATTCTAGGCTGATCTCTCTCTTAACTCCCTCCCCCCAAGACTCTGCTGATCCTTCTCCTATAAAAATGGATATACCACCAAATTGCTGCTGCTGCTTAATATCTATTAAAAATTTGTTTACTTTGTGAGGTACAACTATCTGAGTTTTCAGATGGAAACATTCCAAAACATAGCTAGATATGCTGCAGACTGAAATTAAATGCCATTTGGTCTGTTCCTGAAATAGAGTATCTCTGCAACTTTCTTCTACCGGGTGCACCAGTCACAAAAACCTTCTTGCACCCTCAGAATCTGCCTAGTCAATATGAAGTCACATCAGCCCAGAAATTAGGTATTCAAACCAAATCCAGGAAATTGTCACAAATATTATACAGTTTGGACAAAAATTGGGACAAAGGGTACAAGCGTTCCTAATTGCTACAGGAAGTGTCAGCCCCTCCTAATTTTCCATCCAAATAACTACAATATTCTGCTCAAAATCAGAAGTGGGACCCTGCATAGACTAGCTAAGTAAGCTCAGAGAAAGAATGTTCATAGATTTTTTATATTTAGAGAGGCAACAGCTTATAAAATATCTCCTATCCCAGATACTTGATAAATAAATCTGTTTAACTTCTGAGCAAATTGTTTGTTTTTTACCTTCTTACCTTTTCATTTTCTCTTCTAGCTTACTTCTGACTTAAAAAACTAGTAGCTAAGGTTATTTGCCCTCCTTTTGTCTGTGAAGAATGTATTTCTATGTCTTGTGGGGGTATGGCAACTGGTCCTGTTATAACCCCTGATCTAAGCACATAGTAATAATAAAATATAGTTCCTGTTGATTTGCAATTTTGTCACAAAGTGCCAGACTGATTTCTGGCTCCAAATCAAAAAATAAATAACAAATTTCATCTTTTGTGACTGCTGTGTGCAAAAGCCGAAACCTAATGTCTCCTCTGCTATGGATGCACTTCAAGATGTTTTTCCCTTGGTACAAAATTCCTAGAGCATTAAATGGTTCTCAGCTGATACTAAAAATGAACTTCCCATTTATTACTCAGGCAAAACTCTTCAAAAGTTACAGACATTTAAATGCCAGTTTAAATATTTCTAAGAAATTAAAATAGAACATTGAAAGCTTTTATTTGCAAACACTTTTGTTTTTTCACAATAAATATTGTCAAATCTATATCCGTTTAAGTTAGAAATAGCAAATTCCAGAACAAACAAAGCTAACACTATTTCTTCCTCGTATTCAGTGTCAAAGTGGACCAGATGTCCCGTTTTCTACCAGAATCTCTTTTTTTCCTCCTGAGTTTTATTTTAATCATTATTATGTATACATTCTTGCCCTTTCTGTATTATTACATTGCATTTTCATTTACTATATTTTAGTTATTATATTTCACTAATAGAAATAACTAAAAGAAATATTGATGACTTAATACTGTTACAATGTAAATAGAGATGTGTAATTTTGAAAATAAATAAATGACTTTTTTTAAAAAAGAAATAACTTTAAAATACTACAACACAACACTATAATCTGCCACTACAAACAGTACAGAGAATGTACACCAGATTCAGAAGTAGTTCCAAGTGGTTGCAAGAGGAACAAGTAAGGACTTGTAAATGAGAAGCAGAAACATAGTTTCTTTCATCACCTGATCTACATCATGTCCTACTTTAATAATGTAGACCTCAATGTTGTCCAAAGAAAAATAAATTTATGAGCTGTGGTTGTTCTTTTCCTCACATAAAAACAGTGATTAGAGCAAGACAAAGCAATTAGCATTAAGCCAATTTTCTCCCTTTATGCCAGAATAACTAGCAGAAAAATAAAGTAGAGAGCCATTGGGCCTTCACAGGTCCTAATAAATGTCTTTAAAAACATATCCCATAATTATAAGATTTAATTGTCTAGAGGTGGCTTTAGTGCTGGGAAAAGAGGAAGGAAAGAGGATGACTATTAACAATTGATTGATTGTTATACTGACAATGTTGGAAGATCCGAAACACCAGGTTAGGGACAGGTTACCATGCAGAAAATCTATCTATGTGGTTGCTGAGAGTCAACGTTGACTTGATGGCCCACAATAAATCAAAAATTAAGTCACGGTATTAAGTGGAAATACATTAAATTATTATATACATCTTTATTATGCAAGTCATTCTCAGAGTGTGTTCAAGGAAGTATGGAGGATCATAGTCAAAATATCTATACTTCTTGGTTAGAAAAATAAATAATAGAGAGTATGTTCTCCTGTTATATAATTTCTCTACAATAGATGCCTTCCATTTGTAATGCATTTGGCATTAGATGCAATCACAAGACATTGCAGGCCTGGACAATTTGCCTCCTACAATAATATGCCTTCAAATAAATGCAATCTAAAAATCATAGAAAGATTTAGCATTCATGTCTGTGAATCAATGGTCATGTTACCAGAGTATAGAATAACAAAATGGTAGCTATCATAACTTTCCATTTCTATTTGTCTCTTGCTTTTCTACAGAATTATCTGCCATTAGTTGCTAGTTACATTTATAATATTTCATAATCCTTATTTAGGAGATGAAAAAAGGTACTTCTTTAAGCATTCTAATGTTCATTCACAAATAAATGATTATTCTACCAATCATTCCACAAAGCAAGGACATTATATATTTTTGATGGAGAAAGTAGTCTGTTCGCTTACCAATTGTGTAGTATCTCTTCAGTTCACCCTTCCGTGGATTGCGCCGCTGGGAATTTGCAGTGTTATTCTGCTCCTCTTCAGATGTTGTCGTGTTGTTCAGAGCTGTAGGTTTAGTTGGTTGCAGGTCATGTTGTGCTGCTGATGGCAGAGGTTCATAACCTGATGCAGAAATTTCAATAGACTGGGATTTTTTCTTTAGTCTAAAAGGGAAAGGATATAATATACTATGAATTGGTAGATTAAAGCTATATGATTCAACTTTTCTTGCTTTGCTGACCTGACAGAAAAAGTAGAAAATTTTGTATTACATGTATCACTGTTGCAAGTTTACATGGATTACTAATATAGATGGACATATGGTACATGGACACATCATAATTTCTAGTTCAAAAGAGATTAAAGCTGGTCTACCATCATCAGAAGAGAGCATCATCAAGCAGAGTTTATTTGGAAAGAACCTGGAACTTGAGCAATTATAATCAGAGTAATTGCAAATTTATATAATCTGAAAAGAATACTTTTCAGATTATATATTAAAAATGCTTTATTTAGTGGCATCTCTATTTCTGGGTAATTATTTCATTTACAAAAATGCTTAGATTCTGTCAACATATGCCATGTCCCAGAGGATTTTGTCGTCTTCTAAATGTCGCATTGTCTGTCCATCCATCCATCCATCCAAAAGGTCTGTCTGTCTGCCTGCCTTCCTGCCTACTTACCTACCTGCCTGCCTGTCTTTCTGTCTACCTACCTACCTATCTACCAATATAGATCGATCTATCTATCTATCTATCTATCTATCTATCTATCTATCTATCTATCTATCTATCTACCTACCTACCTATCTACCTATCCATACATCCGTCCAAAAGGTCTGTCTGTCTTCCTGCCTGCCTGCTTGCCTGTCTGCCTGCCTACCTACCTATTTATCTACCAATATATCTATCTACCTACCTACCTGTCTCTCTATCTATCCATCCACCTACCCACCCATCCATGTTCAAAGCGCCAGCCCCGCAGGCACATCAGGAAAGTAGAGCAAAGCAAAGTCTGGGAGGGAGGGAGGGAGAGAGAGAGAGAGAGAGACTTGATGCATCAGATTGAAATGAGGCCTAGTTTAGACTGAGGCCCTTTTCCACACTGAAACATCTTTGGCTTCTGTTAAAGGTTTTGTGGACAAAACATGGTCAAGACTATCAGTAAGCTCTCACTTTTTGTTGAGGCTTTAAACAGGATCCATTGGACCAGATCTCCACCCTAAAAAATTACTTTTCCCCAATGTATTACAGTGCCAATGCTGAAGAAGGCAAAACCAAAATGTACTGGTAAATTACAAGGAGAAAACACACACTCACACACACACCCTTCTAACACTGCTGGAGCAGGTGATTGGACTAGAATAGCTATCTCATTATCTTTCTCCTCCCTCCCTCTCTCCTTCTTTATTTCTTTTTCTTTCTGTTCCTTCCTTCCATCTTCCCCTTTCTTTGTCTTTTTTTCTTTCCTTTTTTTCTTTCTTTTCTTCCTTCTCTCTTTCTCTCTCTCTTTCTTTTCTCTGTCTCTTTCCCTCTCTCAGGCTCACCCCACTGACTTGGTGCACTGCTCCACTAGGATTTGCTTGGGCAGGTCCATCCGATGGAGCAGGCTCAATGGGGTGGACCTGCAGAGCTGGCACCTAGAACGTGGCAGTGGCAGCACATTTGAAAAGTAGAACAAAGCCAGAGGTCAGTAATTTTTGCTGCAAAGAATCACAAAAGCTGACACACATGTCAATGCAATTCAACAACAGAAAATAAAGAAACAAATAAAAATCAACAAGAATCGGCAAAGTATCTCTGATTAGATTCTATTCACTACTAGAATCTAATGAGAGATGCTTTGCTGATTCTAGTCCAATGACCTGCTCCAGCACGGTTGGAAGGGAGTGTGTGTGTGTATGTGTGTGCATGGCTGTCAAAACTCCAAACACAGGTCAAGTAACTCTGGGGAGGCCAGTCATAAATTAGAACACTTGCTAAACAACCAGCCATTAAGTGAAGACCACTTGTATATGGTTTACCAGTCACCTGGCCACACCCACCCAGTCACATGACCACCAAACCACACCTACCTGGTAACGTGACCAACAAGCCATGCCCACCCAGTCACATGACCAGCAAGCCACACCCTCAAATTAGGCCAAGCCCACAGAAATTTGAATCCCAACCCTGGGTGGTGGGGCACTGAGGATGAGTTTGTAGCACCAAGGGGGCGTTGGACTGAAAAAGTTTGGGAACCACTGGATTACAAGAATGGTATGGAAAAAGATGCTGAATTTATAAATGAAACTGGATGATTGCTAAACAATTGAAAGATTCATACTGTACAAATAATAAACTAGAAGAAATGCCTGGATGACATTTTATCTTGAATTTACTAAAAAAGACATATCAAATTTGCTTGCAGTTAAGAGATGAGATATGGGAGAAAGTGTTCTTTTGTTATAGTACCAGAAAGGGACAAGTTACTACAACTGTTTATCCTTGTGATGATGGAGAAAGTTATTTGCTTATATATCTTTCTTTCTTTTTTATTAATTTTTTTCTTTTTTTAAAAAAAATGCACTTTTTTAGTTTTTATATTTTTTTGTTTGCATTAGTTTTTTATCTTTGAATTTATAAACTTTAATAAGCCTTTTAAAAAGTAGCATTTTTAATTTTTAAGATTAAATGTTAACTTTTGTCTTACTGATTTCTTTCTTCACTCAAAATACAAAAAACGGGTGAAATTTGCAGCACATTCTTATTCACACATAATGCTAAATTATGAGGTTTTGTTCTAACATGATGTCTGAATCCTACATCTTACAGCCTGTTTAACAATCTTGTCTTTTTTTTAAAGATAAACCAGCTTAATGTAATGATGAATCAGGTCACGCTTCCACCTTGCTCTAGCCAATTAAATTATAAACTTTAATATTGAAAGAAGAATTCAGATGAGCTCAGGGGAATTGCCAAGATGAAAGCATACTATGTGATTATATTTACAGCAGGATGTCCTTTCACATTTGATTTTTGTGTCATGTCAAAATAACAGCCCATTATTTCCTGAGAAAATAAACCATCTTGGGCTAAGGCTGGAGATAATGAGCTGAAATTATAAACACGAGTCTTTAACAACTCATTTACCAGAATTTTTGATATTTTTTTTAAAAAAGATTGTTTTTAATTTAGAACCAATATACGGAAAGTTGGCAGTACAATAATATGGGCCAAAGGCATTCTTAGCCATGGCAACTTAGTGGCCATGGCATAAAAAGTTATTTTTAGTAAATGGTTAAAAAAATAGAAAACAAACAATAGAAATAAATGGACAATTTTATTCTTGGAGGGGAAATAAGGAGCTCCTTAATGACTTGCTTTGAAGAACACCATTTTAAATTGTTCATAAATTACCAAAAGTTAGGGTAAGCAGAGAACTAAGTTTACAGATTTATATTGAGCTTTTCGGGGAAGTAAAAATGAAATGAGACTATAAAGAGTCCCAAATTTGTAAAATGGGTAAATAGTCAATAAAATGGGAAAATAGTTCACCCTTGAGACACTTAAGAGAACAGATTAGGCATTGATTTCCTGCAGAAAATCTTATCTATGGGGTTGCTAGGAGTTGAAAACAATTTGATTGCACATAATCAATCATCAATCAATCAATGTACAATGTACATATAGAATATTGTGGAGAGGAAAAGAAGATTTCTTTCTTACAGATCAATAACATTCATGCTCATTTTAATAGAGCTATATTTGCTTTCTTCGAGTAAATTATCTTAATGGGAAGTTAAATACTAAACAAAAAGATACATATAGAATATTAGTTCTTGTTCAGTTTTGTGTTGAAAATTCTCATTTTTCAATAATTGGATAAGTAATAGATAAACTTCAAAACATAGACATCTGCAGACAGGTTAAAAAAAACCCTCAGTCACAATTATGCTGTTGAGATTTTAAATTTTTGTTAACTCTCTCAGCAGATGCCTCTGTTACAAAAATTTAGGTTTCAAATACAGATGAAAGAACTATAAAAGCTTTTGTCAGACTTTTCCTCCGGAGGGAGCAAAACTCAGAAGAATGAAATAAACATGGCCTTCTATCTCCACTTTTACATTCCACAATGTATTTCTTCTAAACTAATAATTAATCTGTATAAGGGAAGATGACCTCTACTGGTATAAGAAATGATTCTCAGATTAATAAGATCCAGCTATTATATAAACAACTAGCTGCAGATTCCAGAGCTTTCTGGTACATCATGTAAAGTTATGAGAAATTCAGAAAGTCACCACCTATATCTATACCGAATTACATAATTGCTCCAACAAGTGAATAATTTTCATTTCACTTTTAAATTGTCATTTAGAAAATTATTTCCCTTATTTTGGAGTGATTATCCTTTCATCTTTATAAAACTTGCTATAAAGAGAACTCTGTGATTCATGCAATATCTTAAATCCTAAAGCATGATTCAATCCACCCAATATTTTAAATGCAAACATACCATGCTGTTATTAATGTGTTATGTAGACTCAGCCACAATGTTAAGAAGAGCGGTGACTCATATTGTTAGGACACTGGGTGGTTAGAGGTTAGCAAGCCCACATTTGAGTCCCAAGTGCTTCTGTGTGGTGGGGTGAGCTCCTGTCACTTGCTCCAGCTCCTTGACATGAAAGAAGGTCCTATGGGCATCCCAACATCAATGGTGATCTCACTGGCTAATCCTTTCAATCCAGAAGGGCCTTAAATGGTGCCTTTAACACAAATGGGGGAGTCACAATGTTTGTGAGTTACTGAAACACTTCCAGAGGTGATATTCTACCGGTTCGGCCCGGTTTGGCCGAGCTGGTAATACTGATAAGCAGGAGACTGAACCTGTTCTCTCCACCGCTCTGCTGTTGGGCCCAACCAGGCTTCTATACTCACCTTTATTCCCTGCTTTTGAAGTGCAACTGCTTTGCGTGGCACAGCAGAGTGCTATGCAGCAGCTGCTGAAGCGACCAGGAGAGTGCAGGCTTGCAAGAGGTGAGTTGGAACGCTTCTGCGCAAACTGTATGTTTGACACGCATGCGCAAAGTGTGTGCACACGCACAAAGCACACCCACCAAGCCACGTCCATCAAACTGGTGGTAAAAATCTTTGATTCCCACCACTGAACACTTCGTGTTGTACTTCTCACCCACTGTGCTGACTGGGATTGAGTTGAAATCCAATTTCTGGGTGAGTGCAAGGGTTCTTCTTGCCCTAATACAATGATATCATCTTTTACATTATGGGGGAAAGTGAATATTCAAGGATTGTAAACTTTGCTTGTCCTTTAAAGCGGGCTTTTCTCAGTGCTGCATCTTTCATTTCACAGGCATTCATCAAGACACCATAGAGTTCTCAACTATTAATCAATGTAATTAATAGGGTTAGGGTTGTATTTTTCATCTTTACACATAACAAACATTAAAGAAATTTTAAAAACCTATCAAGAGGAATATTTTATCTACTAACAGTTGTTTGAGGTTTTTTTCTCCAATTTTCACATGCTCTATTGCTTTGTAAATAAGAAGCAGATTACATAAATTATTTTTTTTCTCTTATCACAAGCAAAGATTAATTGCATTAAAGTTGTTCTTTTTATTGTCCTAGAAAGAAAGAAAGAAAGAAAGAAAGAAAGAAAGAAAGAAAGAAAGAAAGAAAGAAAGAAAGAAAGAAAGAAAGAAAGAAAGAAAGAAAGAAAAAGAAAGAAAAACTATATTACATTACTGGGTTGTCCTAACAAACAGCAAATCTACTGCTTTGGTACCCTGTTCTAAAAAGATGTATACATGTCAATTAACTTTAACTGTTTAATTCACATGTCAGCAAACTTTCCATATTCTCAAAGGCATTGTACTAGATAACTAAGTAAAAAAGAATGAAGTGGAATAGAAATAAATCATGAATTAGGGGGAAGAAGACAAAATAAAAAAACACACACAACAGATTAGAATGATCATTAAATATATATAATGGGTTCTGCATTCAGTGACACAAAGGAGGAGGCCATTCCAATTACCCTGTAAATCTGTGGGTTTCTTTTGAGGATCGCCAACCTTCCTCTCCACCCCCACATCCCCTCCAGCAAATATCTTCTATAATTTCATAAACCAAACAGGAAGCAATGGTGGTGGTTACTGCCGCTGACCTTCAGCACTGTGGAACACTCCGTTGCTTGAATAATTGGATTGTCTTTTCCATCCCTACGTGCCTGGCTTGATTGTGCAGAATTGTGCAAGCCTCCAGGAGATTCAGTAAAGTTGTAGATAAAAAAATAAAGTTGACCAAACTGGTAGGGATTTGTCATGAAAGCGAAGAAACAACAGGGGAGCAAGACATTTGGGTTTCCATAGGTCATAATAGGTAGGAAGCAGAATAGAAAAACAGAATTGAAGACTTTCCAAAGAGCTGAAGAAGGCTGCCCATAATGTTGAGAGGAAGAAATGGAAATTACATCTTGGAGACACACACACATATATCTATATCTATCTATCTATCTATCTATCTATCTATCTATCTATCTATCTATCTATCTATCTATCTATCTATCTATCTATTATAGATAGATAGATAGATAGATAGATAGATAGATAGATAGATAGATAGATAGATAGATAGATAGATAGATATAGATATAGATATAGATATAGATATATAGATATAGATATAGATAGATATATAGATATATATATTTACATTGTAAATCTTTGTATCAATTTCTATCTTAGACATTATGTTGCAGTATAATCTCTTCTTAATTAATCTTCTTAATCTTCTTATTATTATAGATAGATAGATAGATAGATAGATAGATAGATAGGTAGATAGATAGATAGATAGATAGATATTCTTTATATTTTCTTTGCAACTGGAAAGAGAACTGTTATTCAGTTAGATTCCTAAGGGAAGGCTAAAACTCAGTCTCCTGATTTCTAGCCCATTAGCCTCACTATTACATGAAACTAGTGTTTGACATAGACATTTTTGACCCAGAGAGACCATGATTAAGGGACTTGAGGCTAAAACATATGAAGAACGGTTGCAGGGGCTACCACAAAGAAGAGGGAGTCAAGCTATTCTCCAAAGCATCTGAAGACAGGACAACCATACTTGGTTAAAGCATGTTAGAAATAATTAGGTGACAGGAAGGGGATCTCTATGGCTGGGAGTCCTTTGGGACAGTTTCTCAAACTCAGAACTAGCTACTATGAATGGAGCCACATCTACTTTCACTTGTGTTGGAATCGCTAATTCACATTTTAAGCCTCCTGTCAGTCTTTTATAATCCAGACAAAAACTAAAACCACGAGTATTCACACTGCCTTTATTGTAAGGTTATAATAAGAGAGTCTTGCATGTCTGAACACCCTTCTCCTTTCCCTGCCTTCACTTTCCAGAGAAGAGTCCCTTCTGAGATGCATTCTCTGCAGGCTGAGATATCTTTTGTCTGACTATTGCCTGGACTGTGGTTCTTCATCCTGTGCCCCAAGGTTATTCTCCCAGATCATTATACCTCTACCTATCTAGTTCTTATTTTTTGCAATCAACCTTCACTGGAAATGTCCTGAATTGTTGTTTTGTTCTCCAAGACTTTTAGGAATTGACAAAAGCCAATCTTTTTGGTTTGCCATAACTGACACTATTTTAGGGAATTAGCGGGATGCTTTTATTTTATTTTGCAGATACATAAACTATTTCACACAATGTTGTAATTTTTACTGTTGTCTTCTTGCACCGCAGGGTCTGTTTTTTGTTTTGTTTTTTGCCTGCCGGTGAATTTTACCTCTCATTTCAGCTATCTTGAATGCATTGTGCATGGTTTTATCTATCCTATACTCCTGTTGGTTGTTGGTTAAATTGTTGGTTAATATTCACAAAATCTGCACATGCAAATTTATCTGCCGTGGGGCAAACATGTTTTGGTCATGAGATTTTATCATTAGTGGTGAACAAAAAAGAAACGGAAGAAGAATAGCAAATGTAAAACACACACTTTTTGGCATCATGAAGAGTGGACAAATGCATACATCGTCGCAATGGTGTTGAATGTAATATAAAGTTGTTAATAAATATAAAGCATTGGTCTAAATTTAGTATCCTAAGGTTTCTTTTTGGCAGCATTTGAATATAGCTCTGAGTATTTAAGACTATTTAATTATAAGGAAAAACCTCCTGAGAGCATGATCTCTCCATCAAGATCTCTCGAACAGTCTGTCTGTATAGGTGGTAGATTCTCCAGCAGTTTTTAACCAAAATAAAGCATGATCTAAGTGCATATTAATAAAAAGGATTATATTTGCTATTCAAGCAATCAAGACACATTCTTGATTGCATTTTGATTTCAAAGTGAGATAGAAATAATGACCCTTTCTTACATATTGTCTTACTTGCTTTACATGTGTTAAGAGGCGGGGAGGTGGGGTGATTAAAATTGCTGACTAACAATGTCCACATACCAGCAGTTTGATCCTGACCAATGCAAAGTTTTGCTCAGCCTTCCCTCCTTCCAAGGTCAGTAGAATGGGGATCCAAATTGTTGGGGGCAACATGTGGTCAGCTCACAAGAAATCAGACCACTTATCAGTAACAACAGCCAGCCACTCAAATTATCAAACAAGCCAAGACTAGACCATGAGAAGGAGCAGTCAGATAAGCAACTCTAATCCTAATCTGCATCACACAGATGGTACTTAACTATTGCCTAGCAACATCAGCCAGCCAATCAAACAGTTTGAAATCAGACCATGATTCAGAAATATCCAAATAAACATCATTCAGACTAATTTGCATCACATAAGAAGGTATTTAAAGACCTGTGTTCTGACAGATGGGCACAACTCAAAACACACTGAAGATGTCTCCTCGAATGAGGATGAAATGTTTGCAACCCAATTGCCAAGCTTGGAGCTCAAACCAACAGCCTAATTACCATTACAACTGAAAATCTGTAAATCTCCCTCATTGGTAATAAAACAAAGCAAAACAAAAAAACACACCCCACCATTTAAGCACTACAAGTCATTGAAAACTGAAGGCCAGCAGAAAAAAGGGGGCTCATACACTTTCTATAGGTATTTTATGGTGTGAACTGAGCAGTGTTTCATTTTTTCACCTTTCCAATTTGTCAGTTACCATCACCCACTTTGTCCACTCTTCCATCCCATGAAAACGAATTTGAATCAATAGCTCACATCAATTTTCTCACTGCAGTTTACACGTTTTCCCTTAATGTGCACAATCTCTGTTTCATACAGCTCCGATGGGAACTCCAACAGGAAAATGCCTTTTACAGCCTTGACAATATACAATATACATATAAGTATGATTTGAAAAATGCTCCCATTAAAACAATTGCTTTGGTCCATATGCCATGCTGTCTGCAAGTTTATTTATCATCATCAAAAAGGATAAAATAGCCATCAAGTCAAGCTCATCTCCTGGTCACCTCAGGGACACATCCATGAAGCTTTCTTAGCAACAGTACAAAAGTGATTTGCTATTGCTGCTTCCTAGGATATTTTGCTACCTTCCCAGTCCAATGTACAGCCATGGCATTGTCTTGTACTCTCCCATTCAAGTACAGGCCAAGATAAATCCTATTCAGTTTCCAAGGTGAAACAAGGTCATCTATTGTTGCTATCTTTAAACATTATTGGGAGTATTGATATAACTTGCTATCTAAATTTGGAGGATAGGTCCTTTTTCCCTTATTCAGAGCTCTTGCTTTGATGCCTCTATCCAAGTTATTCCCACAAACTTTTTCTAAGATTAGTTCTATTTATATTTCATTCTAATTACTTTATCCCAAATGTATCTTTCTTTCAGCCTTATGAAATACATAGAACTACTACATCAGATTTAATTGATTAGCTATTATTAAAAAATATACAGCTGAAAGTGGCATGCACCCTGTACTAGCGTCCCCTTCATCCAAAGGGATTGGATTATAATCGTTAATGGAAGAATACTTTCTAAGGTTTTTTTTTTTTTGCCAGCACAAATGCATGGAAGATATTGTGCCAATTCCTTAGAGATGTGTCTTCTATCAGGTGAAACTATTCAGAAATATTTCTGCCTCAACAGATTGTTTGCAGAACCTCTTATTATTTTTTAAATAATTTTTATTTTTAAAAACAAACATACACATACAAAACGTAAAAACATAAAACCATCTTCCATTTTATATACATACAGTGTGTCAGTTGGTTACAAATCTTTTGTGCTATTCTTTTGTAGTCATTTACTCACAATTTATATCAATTTTCACATTGTCAAACTAAGGTATGCTTGTATATTTATCAGTTATTAATCATCCATGACTAAACTATTTATTCCATCATTTTATACAAGATGTTCTAAGTTTTATCTTAAAATTTATGTTATACTTTCAACCAGTGGTTATATATGTCTATATTATGTCTTATATCAATCTATTAAATTTCTATCACAAAATTATCTAGTTTATTACATAACCATGTCTTTTTGTCCAACCATTGATAAAACAAATCCCATATCATATAAACTTGTTTATCTTCTTGTTCTCTAATTTCAAATGTCAATTTACTCATTTCAGCACAGTCCATAATTTTCTTAATAACTTCCTCCTACATAGGTATTTTATCATTTTTCCAATTCTTAGCAAAAAGAATCCTAGCTGCTGTTAGTACATTTACAGTCAAATATTTCAACTCTTTGTTGTATAGTTCCAGTATAATTCCCAATAAAAAGATCTCTGGTTTAAAGTCTATATGTTGTTTTATCATTTTTTCCAACCATGTATTGATTTTAATCCAATATTTCTTTCGTCCGAGCATGTTCACCACATATGGTAATATGAACCAGGTATCTGATGACACTTCCAACATTTATGCAATTTATTCTTAAACATTCTCGCAACTTTCAATTTCAGCTCAAAGCTCTAATTATTTAGTTTCACAGATGAACACCTGTATAAACAATCTACCATGCTCATCCCACTATCTTTTCCATTGCAAAACTCCTTGAGTATAGCAAGTACATAAACAAACTGAGAAAGAAAGAAACAATATGTCCAAGCCTCTAAATGGCAGTGCTACTTTTTCCCCCTTCACTTTCACTCCCCCCTCTTGCATCCAATACCAGAAACAAAAAGAAAATTGAATCCTTCCTTTTGGGGGGGAAAAAAATACAACTCAAATCCAAAGAGTCTTAATCAAAACAGACTTTCAAAAAAATTATTAAAAAAATAAATAAAAATAAAAACAAGGATGAAAATTTAAAAGAAACAGTCCAGTTTAAAGTTCAGTAACTTTACCAAATTCAAAATTCCAATAAAAAGGGAAAAAGAAAAAAAAACTTTCACTTTAACTAGTTTAATTTCGCTGCTTAAACTCTTTCCTCCTCACTTTTAATCTTTCAGGATGTTCTTTTCAAGTAATACTAAATAAAAGTTCATCTCACCAAGTTGACACACTTTCCTTCAATCTCCTCCGTTCCACAGCTGTCCCAGCTTCAGCAGCTTGAATGGCTGCCTCTCCACCGCTGGCAAAGGGCTTTTCCTGGATCAACCAGGGACTTTGCGATGTCCCTGGGATCAACAGGATGTGCCCTCCTCAGTCACCGTCTCTATGGGATGGTTTAGGTCCGGTGGGACCATCCTGCAATGGAGATATCAGCGGCAACTTTGGAGCTTCAAGATCGCACACTGTACTTCTGAAATGCCAGCACCGCCCCCGCCCCCAGAACCTCTTATTATTATCTGTTCTTTAGAATGCCATTTACTGAACCCGTAATTCTCTCCATGTTGCCAACTTTGATTCTATCAGAATATGTATACAGTGATTTTAAAATTGCATTAATCTCATAAAAGTAGGCATCTGATAAACTGGACTGAGGTCCATGAAGAGTGAATCTGGTCCTCCATATTATTTTAATACAAAGCACTCAAATACTCGGAACTGTTCTTCAGCACCATTTGGAAAACTGTAGGTTTCTCAACCCTACTGAAGATAATGAAAGTTTATGGCTTTTTTTACTTTACAACATCAGACTGGTGTTTTATTCCAAACGGTATCCAAATAGTCATATAATATTCCTGTTATTTTAAATTAAGTATTATGTGATTGCAACTGCTGAAAAAAATATCTGTTTTACAGCACTTTGAGATGGAGTTTTGATATACTAAAATATGGGAGCTTCTATTAAAGATGATTTGCTTAGTAAAATACCACATTAGCATCAATTCATCATTCATAATTCATTGTCTGGGTTTCATTATCAAGGTTCTTTTTCATGACTCTGGGATTTATTTTAAGGATAACTTTGCAAATATTATGCAACAGAATGTGGTATCTAGGAGTCTTCTTAATGAAAAAAAATATGTAAAATGTCAAATATGTTTCAACTGCTATAAAAAGCAAATGACAAGCAGAATGAAATTTTCTGGAGTTTCAAAACAAATGGCTATTTCAAATGTTTACTCTTGAGCTAGTCTGCAAATCTACAATAGATAGATTAAAAGTTGAACCAACAGGAATTTTTCCATTGATTTCAGCATCCTTGAAAACTTTTGAAAGTAGGTTCATTGATTTGAGAAAATGACAGCTTTTAATCACCAGGTCAAAATTCTACACCAAGCATTTAATTAAAAAAAACTTGGTTATATTTACTTACCGCTAATACTAGAAGTATTAATGGTGTTCCTAAGAATAATGAAGTCCTGTTGCTTCTCTATTTTTAGAAGATGTTTATATTTTCTGTACCACATTTTAGCAATCTGTGACTTAGCTGCCTATTACATCCCCCAAAACCTTTTTATGTCCCCCAGTATCCCTTGAAAAAGTTTCCCCTAGGAAAATTGTGGTTGTCACCTTAAAATATACAATACAATTTAATCTAAACCTCAAAACAAAAATTATGATCTTCCTCAAAGCTGTCCTTGCTTCATATCTTTATCTTCTCTGCTTTACCAAACCCTCTTCCAAACCCAACTTAACAGCCAGCAGACTTCAAAAGATTGCCAACCCTCTTCTTTGTCAAAGGACTACGACCATGGAAAGAGTGTTGCTAACCTAAATGTATTACTAACTGATAACCCGGCGTTGCCTGGGTATTTATTTATCCCAATCCTGTATTATATAGGAAAATTCTGTAGCCGGGACTCACGCTGTTGTACTTTCATACAGCATTACAAGTCTTCTATTCCTCTCCTCTGGAGTTTCTTGTCTATGCTGGTGTTTCATTGTTTGGTTGCACTTGGCCAATCACCTGATGTTTCCTTGGAGGGCTGAAAGGGAGCCCCCTTGTGGAGTACTGAAGTACTGTGAAGCCATTACCATGGCAATTCCACTGTGCTGTACAGTAGAATCCATTTTAAGGCACATACACACACACCCCAAGGGGTGTTAGGGGTGTCTTACCCCCACAGTATTTGTTTCCACAGGGTAAGTCATCTGTGTACCAAGTTTGGTTGAAATGTCTCGAGGCGCTCCAGAGTTATGCTGGAACACACACACACAAACACACACACACACACAGATAGATAGATAGATAGATAGATAGATAGATAGAGAGATTTAAAGGCGGAAAGATATTTGAGGTCATAAGTCTTTTTTTTTAGTTCCTGAGATATCGAAAGCCTGTCCTCTGAATTTGTCAGGTCACTTCATTTCCCCACATGCTGGCACTACATGTTCAAGACTTCCTTGCAAAACAGTATTTGACTTCTGCAATGCAGATCTGACTCATCCATGTAAGGTGCATATTATTAGCCACAACTAGGCTGTGAGAAATTGTTTCAGAAGGCAAAGTGCAAAATGCAAAGGTTCAAGGAAGGTGAACAATTTCTCAGAGAGAAATAACTCTTACTGCTATTGCCTTCCTAATAACATTTCTCCCAAACAAGGAGAAAAGTGAGTTCATAAGGACCAGTACAGGTGGTCCTCAACTTACAACAGTTCATTTAGTGACCATTCAAAGTTATAACAGCACTGAAAAAAAGCAACTTATAACCATTTTTCACACTTACTACCATTGCAGCATCCCCATGATCACCTGATCAAAGTTCAGACGCTTATCAACTGACTTGTACTTATGACAGTTGCAGTATCCAAGGGTCATGTGATCACTTTTTTTGCAAATTTCTGACAAGCAAAGTCAATGGGGAAACCAGATTCACTTAATAACTGGCTTACTAACTTAACAACTGCAAGGATTTATTTAACAATAACCAATTTCTATAACCATGTTGCTTGTATCTTTATGATTTATATTTTTATTTGTTTCCTAGTATGATTTCATTGCTTATTAGTAACCTATGACTATCACTAAGTGTTGTATCTTATGATTCTTGATGAATGTATTTTTTTCTTTTTCTGTACACTGACAGCATATGCACCAAAGACAAATTCCTTGTGAGTCCAATCACTCTTGGCCAATAAAGAATTCTATTCTATAAAGAATCCTAACAAGTATGGCAGGAAAAGTCATAAAATGGGGTAAAGCCCACTTAACAAACGTTTCACTTAGCAATGCAAATGTTGGGCTTAATTGTGGTCATAAGCCGAGGACTACCTGTATTTGGTACTTAAGACATGTTTTCCAGAAGTGCTAACCTACTGGATTTTAATATGCTTCAGGTACTGGACTTTGGCAGCTTCCCACAGCTACATCAAAACAAATTTTGGAAGGTCTGAACACCTAAGATTCAAAAATCATACATTTTAGAAACCCTTTTCAAAGAATTAGTACAGTGCAATGGTGAAAGTGTTGGATGAAGATCAGGAGACATAGGATCAAGGCTAACCTCAGCCATGGAAACTTAAGGGGTATCGCTTAGCCACAGTACCCTGATGGAGAAATGAAAGAAGAAATGATATTCATCTTCCTTCTGTATTTATTTGAGCTTCAGAGGAAAGAGAAGGCTGATTTTCAGATTCTACTAACTGAGTATTAAACTGGTCTACATATTTTGTCTATGTATATTCTTTCCCCAGGAATTTTCCATATATTGAAGAATACAAATGAGAGTTCATTGTTTATTCAATTGTATTATGATTTGGTTTCCTTCAGATAAAGATCCACTTTTGATGTTGGAAAGCCCCATTGTCATGAATTTTCATTCTTTTTGGTATCTTGGCATACTTTATCCATCAGTCTTCAAAGTCAGTAAACAGCTGCTTTATGCCCCTTGGAAATCTGGCATGGGCTGCTGTCAGTCTTTGAAGGTCAAATTTGAATTACGGACCTGTAATTTCCCTGAGGTGGACAGTCTTGAAGAAGAAAAAAATTATGTGCGAATTGCACTTACATTAACCAAAAATAGCCAGGCAAGTGTGACAAGCAAAAACTTTCTACTGTTCATCGCCCAGATGTGTTAAACAAGAGTCCTTTTGAAATGCTGAAGCAATTCAACCTCATTTAACAATCTTGTGCAGGTGACAGAAGAACAGATAAGCCAACAATTTACTTTTGGTTGTTCTTGAATACAGTATTTAAAAAGTGATTACTAAAGGAAGCATCTGAAGTCTTAACTTAGGCAGACCATTGATGAACAAGTAAAATACTTGGGTTCTAGAAAAAGTCTCACAAGGAAGGTAGTCGAAAGACCCAAACAGAAAATACAAAAATGCAATGTAAGTAAACAGAAGATGATCTAGACAACCAAAGCTAAAATTGTACATCGAATTACATTTTTTTCTTGAGGAAATATGAGTTTCTTTAGGACAAATTATGCTCTTCTCGTGGCTTCTTGATGCTATTATGGGGAGAAAATCGGTCTTCCACTTTAATGGCTAAATGACACAAAATGGGTAACTTTCTTGAGAAGATTTTGAAGGCATAGGAGTGAAAGAGAAAAAAAATCCTATCACGGTATTAGCTTAGGGTTTGAGGTTTTTTTCTGTTATTGTTTTGCTTTGTTTTGGGGTAAGTGCTTTCTTCTCTTGCTATAAAGTTTTCTTGCTGCTTCAAGCCTTTGTTACTACTCTGTAGTGCCCCAAATAGAATTATATTATAGAATTAACTATAGTCGTTCCAAGTATAGTTTCACACTTTTTGGAAAGCCACTAAAACTTTCATTAAAAAGAAAAGTTCTTCAGGAACATGGGGATGTAGTTTATCTAAATTTATGCCTTAAAGTCAGGTGAAGTGAATCTGTAAGGTAGATATTGCCAGTTTGAAAATCAGCTTATATTTATTTAATTCACTCTGGCACTTCTTCATCTCTTCAGAAAATACATCAGTGAACTGATTGAAGGCAGGAAAAGAACAGCTATTAAAAAAAGCAAGGAAGAAAACAAAAATTTTGGTTCAACTATTCCACTTGTTTTCAGAAACGAAGTATTTCAGAAGCTTATAAAAATTGCTTCTGAATACGAATTGCTGCAAAGCAACAAGGAAGAAGACATTTTATCTTTGTGCATTACTTATCAGTTTTCCAGAAGCAATTAATTGACTAAAGCTAGATGTTGCATTTTTGACAAGCCAATCTGGTCTTTTCTTATCATACTTTATTATGGTGCATTATTTTAAAAGAAGCTGAACAGTTTCCTCAGATTGCAATCGCTTGAAATCACTTTATTTCAGAACATTCTCAAAGCACCAAAAAAAAAAAAAAAACCCCACCCAATAATTCAATATTGGGTCAGAATTAGGAACAGGTCTCCAAAATGTTCCAGGTATAATACACGGTAAACAAATACTGTTTCACTGAAATAGCAATAGTACTTAGACTTATATACTGCTTCACAGTGCTTTACAGCCCTCTCTAAGTAGTTTACAGAGTCAGTTTATTGTCTCCAACAATCTGGGTCCTCATTTTGCCAACCTTGAAAGGATGGAAGGATCAGTCAACCTTGAGCCGGTGAGGATCAAACTCCTGGCAGTCAGCAGAATTAGCCTGCAATACTGCACTCTAACCACTGAGCCACCATGGTTCCTAATTTTTTTAGAATTAGAATAGAATTCTTTATTGGCCAAGTGTGATTGGACACACAAGGAATTTATCTTGGTGCAAATACTCTCAGTATACATAAAAGAAAAGATACATTCATCAACAGTCAAGAACGATAAGGTATAACACTTAATGATAGTCATAGGGTACAATAAGCAATCAAATAATGCAACAAAATAAATAACTCAGAATTAAGCTAGTATATATCAGAATGATGATAACATAACATTGTCTCCCAGAATTTCAGAGACTTATGGACAGCTGTTATACCAATTATAAAACACTTTCTGAATCAAAACAATTTGGCTGATATGACCAATTCATTTGTCACACCCTAGTGCTAAAATACTGAAGGAACACAAAACTTTACAGAGTGCTTTAATTATCACAAATTGATTTGTGATCTCAGGACATGGAAGGCTGATTTAACACTAATTGATTTGTGATACAGAGGGAAATTGAAAAGCTGTTGTTTCTAATGAAAGCCAGAACAAAATTTAAAAGGATTTTCAATAAAAATCCTTTCAATAAAATACTGGACAGCTGAGTAGAAATAAAATAGAGGTGAATTTTAAAAGTAATACATACACATTTATGAGCTGCCTTTTTCCTGATACCATTGAACAACTTTATAATTATGCTATGTTCATGTTAGATTCTCGTCCTGTAAGGTATTTACAGGATGTACAGGTAGTCTTCAACTTATGACCTTAATGGAGCCCAAAATTTATATTGTTGAGAAATTTGTTCAGTGAGTTTTGCTCCATTTTATGACCTTTCTTGCCAGATTTATTAAATGAATCACTGCAGTTGTTAAGCTAGTAACACGGTTGTTAAGTGAATCTTGTTTCCCAATGACTTCACCATAACCTATTGGATTAAAAAAGATGTTAGTAAGATCATATCTGGAATACTGCATCCAGTGTTGGTTGCCACAATGTAAAAATGATGTGGAGATTCTAGAAAGAGTGCAGAGAAGAGCAATAAAGATGATTAAGGGTTTGGAGGCTAAAACATGAAGAACAGCTACAGGGTATATCTAGTTTAATGAAAAAAAGGACTAGGGGTGACATGATAGCAGTGTTTCAATATTTGAGGGGCTGTCTCACTTAACAATATACATTTTTGTCTCACTTGTAGTTGTAAGTCAAAGACTACCTGTATTGCTTTATCATCCACTACTTTTGTATAGCTTGACCTCTATTAGAGAGCTCTAAGGCTGAACAAAATAATGAATTATTTCAATTTTGATCTATTCAAATAAACACATGGAAGATAAAGTCATAATTTAATCTTTATTCACCAGTCCTATTTGAGAAATCTTAACATAAATATAAAAGAATGGGTCACAGCCCTAACAAAATATCATAATTACCATGATATTTTAAGTTCCACTCCCTCTCTCCTTCCCTCCACTTCTCTCTCCTCTCCTCTCCCCCTTTCTCTCTTTCTCTCTCTCTCTCTCTTCGTTTTCTGTGGCTATATTAACATTTGCTACTTTCCTTCTTGAAACAAATCCTCTTTCTCAAGTTAAATAATGTTTGCTGCAAGGCATCTAATCAAAGCTCAGTCTATTTTAAAACAGTATTCCTGGGGCAATAATGAATTTAGATCAGGGACTAAATTCAGCATTAAATATTGGACTTCAATTTTCCAAAGCGGTTTGAGTGGCATCTGGAGAGTTTGTTGGAAGAAAAAAGATAGAACCTTAAGATATATATTTTGTCATACTTAAGTAATGTACCAAATTATGAAAATGGGAAGTCTGGTTATAAAAAACATAACCAGAGCTTACAACAAATCACCTTTTGAACATTTCTACCAAAGTCCAAGGCAAAGAAATTGGGTTGCTGATTTTGCTGAATCTTTACAGAGAAACAGAAATTCTCTAAAACTTTCTCAATTGCAAGAATCACTTTTACATATTGTTGATATTAGAACCACCGTTGAACCCTTCTTTCCCTGTGAAAGTTGGTCTCTTATGTTTTTCATCAAAAGTTAACTGATGTGCAGAATGCTTAACACTTAGATTTATATAAAGCTTCATAGTGTTTTATAGCACTCTCTGAGTAGTTAACAGAGCCAGAGTATTGCCCCCAACAATCTGATCTTAGAAGGATGGAAGGCTGAGTCAACCTTGAGCTGGGCAAGATCAAACCCCTGGCTGTGGGCAGAGTTAGCCTGCTGTACTGCATTCTAACCACAGGATGAACAATGAAAGATTCAACCTTAACACTCCACTATTTACTCATATCTTGTATCTATAAGTACACGAGCATCGAAATCCATCCAGGAGAGTTCCTGTCTTTAGAATTCTCCTGTCTTCTGAAAAATATTTTAGACACACATTTTCTTCCCTCAAGCTAAATGAGAACTGGCAGAGAAAAAATGAAGTAGAATTTTGCAGCCAAGCACTAATAAAGACTTTTGATTCAGACGTGGTAACACATAGCAAGAAAATAGAAATAATAATTATTCATAACCACACTTCAATTTTTATTTTCCTTCTCCCTGACCCTTTCTTTTTCTGAGCTAACAATGTCAACTAACTCATGCCTTCACCCATTCCACAAAGTTCTTTTATGATCATTCAAGGCATAAGAGGATTTATTTTCAAAAGTGCAGAATTCTAACTCCTCAGCATACAAATGCTATTTTACAGAAAGCTCAAGGCAGAAAATTGATGATTTTTCTCCTATTTTGACATTGTCATCTCTACTATTTATTAGGATGTATACTTTATAAACAAAGAACAATGGCTATCTAACACTAAGAGGGAAACTTTATCACTTGGAGAGGCAAGAGTTGTTACATTTTATAGAAAGAAGTTTGGAAGTCCTGTCCTTACATATTACAGTGAAAATATTTCTCCTTAATTATTATGGTTAAATTAAGTAGACTGCCCCCAAAATGTTCTACAAGCCATTTTGAACTGGGATAACAAGTATGCTTAGACATATTTTATACATTTGTTCAGAGAATGATCTCAGAGTGGGGTGTGTGAAGGTCAACACTTGAATTACATGTACACTCACTCACTTATACCAATGTTGCTAAAAAGAGCAAGGCTTAATTAGCATATGTGTCTGCAATCAACCCATCTAATTATGTTGCTAAAAAGGTCATTGGAAAGCTCATTGTTCTGCAGATGGATATGTAGCAAAAACCAAAAGAGGGAACTGAGTATGTCCTATGCAGAAGGCATGTGGGTGTAATTGTAGGCCCTAGGAAGAACATCTTCTAAAGTGGAGTGAAGAACAGAAAGACTGTTCCTTCTTGTTAGCATAGCTACTACTCTTGGAAATGCATACATTGACATCCAGCATCAAACATCTATTTTACTTTTCTTCTAACAGGGAACAGGTGAAGAGGCCAGGAAAAAAACCAATAACCTTGCAGGTGATCCAAGTCAATGTCACTTTAAATACAAGGGTGGGCTTCAAAATTTTTAGCAAAGGGTTCTCTGCCCAGTTGCTGGGTGGGCATGGCCATGGCGGGCGTGGCCTAGTCGGTCTCCTGTACCACGGCTTTCCTCGAGCCTCCGGGAGGGCGAAAAGGGCCTCCCTAGGCTCCGGAGGCTCTCTGGAAGCTGGAAACCGGCCTATTTCTGGCCTTCCCAAACTCGGCCCATTCTTCACTCTCCCTGAATCTCAATGCATGCCCTGCATCCAAAACGGGCCACATTGGGACTCCTGGGAGGGAAGGGATGGGCGGGGCCAGCCAGGAGTGGGATTTGGGGGTTCTCCGAACTGCACATAATCTTAGCTAGGGGCTCTCCCGAACCCCTGCAAATCCCCAGCAGCCCATCCCTGTTTAAATATGGTTGCAATACCTTAAGGGTGATAACAAAGGTCTTAATGGCAGCCCTACCTTGTGCTCATTCCTCTGGTGATGGCCTAAAACAGACTTTCTTAATATATTGCTTTCCAGATGTGTTGAAACTAACATTTTACATATACTGGCTTAAAATTCTAGAAGTTGTAATCCTAATAAATCAGAAGAATAACAGAGCAGAAGAGGCCTTCTTAAAAACTATTTGTGCCCTTCCAACCTCAAACATCTGATTTATCTCCTATTCTGCCTTTTGCAGAATCATATTTGCTTGTAATATTCTGGACTTGATTCTAGATTTTACTAATATCTGCCATCATTATGCAGCATTTACTATCTGGGGTGATTATAATTACAGTTCTTCAGTTCTTGGAGTTCTTTGTCCTTTTTGACAAGCACTCTTAATTTATTTACTGCTGAGAAGATATGATAGTTTTCCCTGAGGTCTTGAATTCTACAAGCTGACTTTAGGAAGTCAGCTATCTTTTAATTGAAGTTTTCTGAATAATTGACGAGATTATTTTGTTTAACTACTCAAATTTAAAACACTCTATTGCTCACTTGCCAGGATAATATGGCCATAATGTGTAAAATACTTCAAATGTAGCCATAATGCTAAGATGGCTTATTACTTTAGCTAAAGAAAAAAATGGGATGAACCTTTTTTCCCCTAAGGTGACTAGAAAAATATATACAAGGGTAAAGCCTTTGTATTATTATTATTATACAGTAGTTGGCCATCCAGTCATCCAGATGTTTAGATTGGATTTGGCATTTTTATCCACCTATTGAATCCTTCCCAAGGAACTAGGATAGGCAGGTGTTGATATTTAATAATAATAAAGGTAATGTTGCAGGATGTGAGCTGTTCCAAGTAAAGCTGCCTTTTGCAACTTACTGATGGTGATTTTGTCAATGCTGCTAATGTTCAAGTGGTGCTCAAGATTCTTATCTGTTTGAATTCTAAAGTCCCAGAGCATGTTAGCTTCCTCGTTTTCTATTAATTTGTCTATTATTACTTCTGCCAAGATTTAAACTAGAAGCTCCTTGGTGTGCTAAACCGGACTTTTAGCCACTATGCCATATTTGCAGTGCTGTTAAAAGGTGATATAAAAATATTAGAATCCATGCTGGAAGGGAGAGAGAAAAAAGCTCAATTAAGCAAATTCTTGAATGGCATGTGTGTGTATTGTGTATGTGTATGTGCAATAACACCCACACACAAGAAGGAAAGCAATTGGTCAATGCAGTATGGAAATTGTTCTAGGAAAAGATGGAAGCCTGCAGAAAAAAACTTAAGCCATCTTGAAGTCAAATTGGCACATGCACAGAACAGAAACAACTTAAATGTTAATATGAAAAGAGAGAGAGCGATCTTGCTGAAGTGGCCTAGACAAAAAATTGCAAGGCAAGTTAAAATACCCTTTCCTCATTTAGCAGGAGAGAGAGAGGGAGCAGGAAAGGGAGAGCGAGATGCTGTGAAAATCACTGGATTGCTTTTGTCTTGTTCATTGCTCAGAAAATGATTTTTTTTTATTACTGTTGTATTTGTAAATGGTCACTAACCAAGCTTTCTAAATAAGGAGTGATTTTATTCAACCATTTAAATGCTTGCCTTTGATCCATAAGGAAATGACTCAGCTACAAAAGTAATATGAAGACAAACCAGGCATACAAATTAATTTAAAAGTCAGAAAGACAGATTAAGGCAAAAAGCCCAGAAGAGATATATTAAATTCAGGCTTTCCTGATCATATAAAAAAGGAAATGTTTAGTAGGAAAAAAGTCTATAGATAAAAGACGAACACTTTCAAAGGAATAACTTTTGTTTACATAAACCAAAAAAACACCGAAGCAAGATATTCATGCAAAGATTTAAAAAAAGAAAAGAAATGGATTGCAATAAATATTTCAATTTTAGCTCAAATGTTTAAGTTAACCTTGTGCTTAAAAATGTATACTGCTAATACTTATTGACTTGGTTCTTCCTGCATTATCCAGAAAATCTTTCTTATGCTACTAATATCTGTTTTGATATAAAAATATTACTTAGGGGAAAACATTTGCACATAAATTATATTTGAACATAATTATTAGCATTCTATTTTAAAAGAATAGAAATAAGTCCTGCTGGTCAAGCCATAGACTTCTTACTCCAACATCCTGTGCCAGCCAATTGGCCAACCGTCTGGAGTGGAAAAGGACAGTAGACTTCCACTAGTACTTCCCACCATCCAATAGCAAAACCTATTACTGTCTGTGATTCAGGAGGTAGCAAATAGGAAGCAATGTTAGTAGTCTGATCACTGTGAACTTTTCCAGTTCTTTTGGGGAACTTTTCAAATTCAGCATAACAGAATAACAGAGTTGGAAAGGACCTTGGAAGCAGGAGACCCTATACTATTTCAGACAAAAGGCTGTCCAGTCTTTTTAAAAGCCTCCCGTGATGGAGCATCGACAACTTCTGAAAACAAGCTGTTCCCTTAGTGAATTGTTGTCACTGTTAGGAAATTTCTCCTTAGTTCTAGGTTGCTTCTCTCCTTGATTACTTTCCACCCATTGATTCTTGCCTTGCCTTCTGGTGCTTTGGAAAATACATTGACCCCTTCTTCTTTGTGGCAGCCCCTCAAATATCGGAAGGCTGCTATCATGCCACCCCTAGTCCTTCTTTTCAGTAGAATAGAGATACCCAATTCCTGCAACCATTCTTCATATGTTTTAGCCTCCAGCCCTCTAATCATCTTTGTTGCTCTTGTCCGAATTCTTCCTGCCATTATCATAGCTTCAGGCAACAAATTCCATAGTTTAATTATATGCTCAATGAAAAAAAAATCCTCTTGGACCTCTGAATTTATCTTCAGTGCATGACTCTGTTCTGGCACTGGGAGAAAGGGGAAAAAGCATCTCTCCGTATTATTTGTTCCCTAGAGGATCCCCTTATCTTTATTTCAAAGTCACTGGTCCCCGAATGCTGCAGTTTTTCCTTGATCATTTTCTGATCATTTATGTTCTGGTTGCCCTTTTGACACCTTTTCTAGCTGTGCAATATTTTTCCTTAGGGTCATAACTTCATTGGTTAAACAATATTCTAGCAGAGATTGTCAGCTCTATTTTAAAATCCCCTTATAATAATGTCACACATGCAAATAGTTCTTTAAAGAAGCTACATATTGGGCTGTTGTTTTGCAACCACTATTATTTTGTTACCTATTCCTACTCAGTCACTGCCAACTGAGATCCTATAAGTAAACACACACACACACACACACACACACACACACACACAGAGGGGGAGAGAGAGAGAGAGAGAGAGAGGGAGAGAGAGAGAGAGAAGAGAGGGAGAGAGAGAGAGAGAGAGAGATGTACACACATAAGGATATGTGTGTGCATACACACACACACATGCACACACATTCAGTTTGAATGTGTCAGCATGTACTACTTTACACAAATATTACCATTGCTACTCAATATGGAAAGAGCACCTGCAATCCCAAGAGTCTGTCTCAAACTTCTATTCTCTTCTATTGGAATTTATTTTAAAAAATCAGTCAGTCAGGAGTGATGACAAGATTAACAGTAATAGTAGTGCAGACTTTGTAATAGTTGAACAGGGTTGAGGGAATTATTTGTTTAACAGAGTGATGGCTTCCAGGAAAAAACTGTTCTTGTGTCTAGTTGTTCTGATATAGCGTCGTTTTTGAGGGAAAGAGTTGAAACAGTTTATGTCCGGGATGTGAGGGGTCTGTAAATATTTTCACAGCCCTCTTTTTGACTCGCGCAGTATACAGGTCCTCGATGGAAGGCAGGTTGGTAGTAATTGTTTTTTCTGCACTCCTAATTACTCTCTGAAGTCTGTGTCTGTCCTGTTGGGTTGCAGAACCAAACCAGACAGTTATAGAGGTGCAGGTGAAAGACTCAATCATTCCTCTATAGAACTGGATCAGATTATATTGTTCTATCTCATGATTTGGTGAGTGAAATGTCCATAGGCTTTTGGGAAATCAAAGCAAATAATTTCAGTTGAATCATGTTCAACAGAAATGGTGCAGTTGTTGATATGTTCAAAAAGTCCAGAAAACTAATGAAACAAGAGTACTTTTGCAGAAATCACTATGGTTCCTTTTTTTTTTTTTTTTTGAGTTGTGGGTCATTATTTTATGTGCTGCTTTATTTCTTTTTGAGTACTTACAATTTTTTTCTTCACAACAGAAGTTCAGCTGAATAGTCCAGAGTTTCCATTTTCCTTTTGTAATCCCTTTTTTTAAAATTGGGGTCATATTGGCTCTGTTCCAGGCCCAGGGACAGATGCTGATGTTAAAGAAAAGCTGGATCTTTTTGCAAAAGGATCAGCACTTTTTAAGGTTATTTAAGAATACTTGGAGAAATATCAGCTTGGTGATTTATTTATTTTTAGCCTGTCAGTGTGGCTCATGATTTTTTATTCAGTTTAATCCATGGCAGAATTCAGATTTCCATAGCAAGGAAAATTGTCTAAAACTCTATAATTAGTAAGAGCAATTTGAAATGAAAAAAGATGCTAAAGAAAGTTGTGATTTTACTAAGTTAATATATATTTCATATACTTTTGTACATATTTTATATATGTACTCAGTGTTCATTTAGGTACTCAATGTTATTTACTGGCTATGATGCATCATCGTCATTATTAATATTACTCAGTATTGTAACTTGTTTGTGAGTAAAAGAATGATAGAGAATTATGTTAACTGTTTCAAAGACCTTGAATCTATATGTAAATTTATATAGCATGTACAGGTGTTATTTTATTATATATGGCTTTCAAAATCTACAAGGCAACAAATTGCCTTGCTATCATTATTTTTATAGAGACTTTCCTTGGTCCAGTGTTAGCAAACCTTTTTGGAAATGAGTGCTCAAACAGGAACACGCATGCATGAGGGCAATTTTGAGGTGGTTTTCAGGCTGTTTTTCGGGCTGTTTTTGGCGCAACAACCTGAACACAGGCCATTTTGGGGCTGTATGGGGGACTGATTTCAGGCCATTTTCCAGGATGTTTTCAGGATGTTTTTTGGGATGTTTTTGCCCTGAAAACAGCCCCAAAACAGCCTGAAAAAGGCCTGGTTTTTGTCCTGGTTTTTGGTCATTTTTCAGGCCATTTTCTGGTGCCCGCGAATACCAGCCAGAAACCAGAAGAGTAGCTAGCAATAGTGCATGTGCCCATTGAGGGGGCTCTTTGTGTCACCTCTGGCACACATGGCGTAGGTTCTCCAACATGGCCTTAGTCTTTTGGGCTTGGTTTAATATACTAAGTAAAGTTGCTCATAAACAGGAGAAAAATCCATTTTTCTCACAAACTTAAACTAATTAAGCAATAAAAAATCTTATCAAATAGTTGCAAACAAACCAGATCATAATTATGCAATGAAATCCAGCTTGGAATATGTGAAGCAATATTGCTTATCATCAAAACTACCTTTATAACATAAGATTAAAAAGTAAATCATTCAGTTCGGCAGCTTTGAAAGATTAATATATATTCTTGAAGACAGAAAATGAAATATCATCATCCTAAGGAACACTCCAATTTCTGTATTAAAAGCAACTTTTTATAAAATCTGATATAATATCTTAGAAAAGATATAATATATCTTACTAATTATTTTCACCTTATTTAAAGAGATACTGCAGATTCTGTTAATAACCATCTCTTTCATTACATTGCTAAACAACTGCAATTTTAAGTGCAAAGGAACTTGAAATTAGCCCAAATACCATAACCATTTACTTGGAAAATTTCAGCATGAGTTACAAGATAACAGAATAACAGAGTTGGAATGAACCTTGGAGGTCTTCTAGTCGATTCCCTGCTCAATCAGAAGACCCTGTATCTTTTCAGACAAATGGCTGTCCAGTCTCTTCTTAAATACCTCCAGCCATGGTGGGATGAGCAGAAATATTTGTATAAAAAGCCCCACAAATAATTTAATCATGTGCCTTTGAGAGATTTAATGAGAAGGAATGACTCACTGGAGAAGAGCCTAATGCTGGGAAAGATTGAGAGCCAATAGAAGAAGGGGATGACAGAGAATGAAGTGGCTGGATGGGGTCACTGAAGCAGTCGGCGTGAGCTTAAATGGACTCCAGAAGATGGTAGAGGACAGGAAGGCCTGGAGGAACATTTTTCATGGAGTCGCGATGGGTCGGACACAACTTTGCAACTAACAACACAACAACAGACAGCTTGAACTGTACCTGGAAATATACTGGAAGTGTTGTAGTTTGCCGGCAGCAGGTGCGAACAGCTGAGGTCTCTGAGAGTAAGGACTCAGATGAGGGGCCTGCGTGTGATGCTGGGATGGGGCCAGGACTATCGGAGAGTGGGGTGCTGCCTTCAGAGCTTGTGGAGTCTGGCAGCAGTGATGAAGAGGACCCCGAGGAGCCTGTGCCCAGTGCATGTGCGCACAGGGCTGCTCAAAGGAAAGAGCAGATGCAGTAGCATGGGTGACTCAGAAGTACGGCTGCAAGGTGATGGCCCCTCCAGTAAGGGATAAAAGCCAGCCCTCAGGGGTTGGGTTCTTTGCAGGAAGCAAAGAAGTTCTTTCAACTCCAAGTTCTTGTCCTGTCTATTCTGGTTTGTTTTCGGAGACTTTTAGTTTTGGATATTTCCCTGCAATTAATCTTGTGTTCTTGGCAGCCTTTCACAACCTTGATAGGGCTTGCTCTTATCTGGGACAATTAGTTTTAATGACTCTTTGCTGTGAATGAACAAAATTCACAGAGACGCAAAAGCATTTATGTATACTTTGTGTTTATTTGATTTTAATGAGGCTTGGATCAGAACAGTAAGCCAGTATAACTCAGAGCAACATGGGAGAGCTTTAATGTGCCCAAAACAGTGTTGATACATTCTGGACCAACTGCAGTTTCTGAGTATTCTTCAAATGAGTCCCACATACACCTCACTGTAGCAATGCAAGCAAAAGACGACTAAACATGATCAGGTCTCCCGATCTAGGAACAGGCACAACTGCCAAACAAGATGCTATCTCCTCCTTCAACAGCAGATGCGACTCTAAGAAATTCCCGAAAATATGCGCCAGCTTTGTCCTGATAATTGCAATCCCATTTACAGCTAGAGACAACTCTTCCGGATCCAGAAGGTTCTAAAACCTTTGGACATTTAGTTTTGGCTAGGATTCTGCCACAGCCCAGTATGTTCCATCAGAATATAGCCTCTAGTCACAGGAAAAGAATATTGACAGCATCACTTGGTGGGTCCAGGGCAGAAGAGCATAACTTCATATATTATGATTTATTAATGGTACTTCACCCAATCTTGATGGATGATTCATCTAGTGGTTTCATGTAGATATTAAATAGAAGCTGGAGAGAGTTGTGCCCTGAGGCACAAAGCTTGATCTCTCTCTACCAACACCAACTGGAACTAGTTTTAAAGGAAGAAGAAGAATCACTATAGAACAATGTGTTCCCCCCTGCCTGCCATTTCCAGTAATCTAAGCTGGTTCAGAAGGCTGCTATGATCAATGGCTTTGAAAGCTGTGGAGAAATTAAGGAGCATCAGCGCAAGGAACCAACCCATATTTTTTTACCACACTGACAAGTGCAATCAATGTTGCCTCAGTGCTACAGCCAAGTCTGAAAGAATACAAACAATCCTTTCCTTCCTGGGCCCTCTGGAATTACAAGTTCGGAAGGAAAAATTGGAGACAGAATGAAATTTGTACAAGTCTGTTAAACCTAGCAATGACTTTTTTTTAGAAGGGAAAACCACACTTCCTTAACAGCTAGTGGAACTACTCGCTCCCTCAGAAAACCATTAACCATCTATGTGTCACTATTTGGGAGGCCTTAACCAGTCAGCTAGGAGACAAACACACAGGTAGCCAAACTTAGAGTTCTGAATTCAATCCACTTCACCAAGTCTAATAAACTCAATCTCTTCCCAAATAACCAGGCCAGACTCAGTCATTTCTATAGCCCCTGCAATACTTACAGTCGGGGTGGGATTCAAAAATCCCAGCAACAGGTTCACTGCCCGGTTACTGGGGTCATGGCCATGGTGGGCGTGCCCTACTGGAACTTCAGGAGGGGCATTTTTCATCTTCCCCAGAGTCCAGAGGCTTCCCTTGAGCCTCTAGGAAGGCAAAAATGCCCCCCCCCCCCGGTCCAGAGGCACTCTGGAAGCCAGAAACAGGCCCATTTCTGGACTTCTGGAACTTCTGGGAGGGCCAATTTTTATGTTCCCCAGGGTCTGGAGGCTTCCCTCGAATCTCTGGGATGGTGAAAACGGCCTCCCTTGGGGTGCAGAGGTTCTCCAAAAGCCAGAAATAGGCCTGTTTCCTGACTTCTGCAAGGCCCTTTTTCGCCCTCCCAGAGCCTCTCTGCGCAGACCCTGCACTTACCTGCATCCAAAACGGGCCACGTGGAGACTCCTTGGAGGGGAGGGGTGGGCGGGGTCAGCCAGTCATTCAACTACTAAATTTAATATCCAGTTTACCAGAACTGGTCTAAACCGGTAGAACCCCACCCCTGGTTACCATCCAAGTAAGCAAAATCTGACTGACTTTATTATTGTCTCAAGAACAATCTTCATAGTAAATTCTCTTCTTCAAATATCTCCTTACCCCAAAAGTACCAGCTCACTTTAGAGATGCCAGACAGCTCTCTGCAGATGTGCTAAGAGCAGAAAAATAATTGGGTTTTGCCACTTTTCTCACCAGAGGTAAAGCTTAAGAAAATCTCGTGTTCATTCAGATTCAGTTTTAGTTTTTCTCCATTCTTTTTACTGGGCCACAGATTATCCAAGTCTGAAATAAAGTCCTATTAATATTTGATGAGTAATTTCCATAGCATCACATAAAAATACTTCTAACCGGTGCACTGAATTATAAAAATGAAAGATAAATAAACTTTGCAGACTTGTTGAGAGCTGCAATTCTAGGACATATATTTCAACATACTTCCCCCCACCCAACTTATTGTTCCTGCAAACTACTCCTTGCTTATGCACAATGGATGAGTAAGCAGATCTCTGAATCTCTCTTGGATGTCAGGAATTTGGCCAGACTAAAATAATAATTCATACCTCAAGGCATATTTGCTTGGAATCAACATAAGAAAATAAAATAAATGCACCAGAATGTATTCCGTTCTTAGATACAAAAAGAATTGCAGATCGCTGATTTGTATCATCGATGATCTTTCATGCCCACGGAAAGTGTTAAGAGAAGAAAAGAAAGGCAACTGAAAATAATTTAATATACCTTCTTAAACAGTATGACCAATTGTTGACTGTCAGGTAATTAACCAACCTAATACGCTGCCTGTTGTATAATGAAAAGTGAGTTAAGTGGTAAACAGTTAAGCTGTTTGTTGTATAATGAAAAGTGAGTTAAGTGGTAAACAGTTACTGCTGAAAGTTTAAACGCACATTCTTGGGTGTCCTTTATTTAATTTTTGTCAAGGCTGTGCCTGGCAATTAAATGTGGCCATGTCATGCAAGTAATTAACTTTATCCCATTAAGTTAAGGAAGTCAAGATACCCACCACAAGGGCACGATCAAATCCTTGCTGTTTCTGTATACGTATTGACTCACACATACAAAAGGTTTAAGACTTTGATTGCCCTGCTGAGATTATTAACTTGACATTTTTTTTCTTATTCTCGTCTCCCTGCGAGATCCTGTGAGTAGTTTTAATGTTTTCTTTTTAATGTAATGGTTTAAAATAAAGTCTCACCCATTTATTGAGAGCCAGTTTGGTCTAGTGGTTAAGGCACCAGGCTAGAAAGTAGGAGAGTGTGAGTTCAAATCCTGCCTTAGCCATGAAAGCCAGCTGGGTGACCTTGGGCCAGTCCCCTTCTCTCTCTCAGCCCAATCCACCTCACAGGGTTGTTGTTGTGGGACAAATAGGAGGAGGAAGGTGTGTTGGATAGGTTCTCCACCTTGAGCTATTTTCTAAAAATAATAAAGGCAGCATATACATAAATACAAATAAAATTTTCAAATTTTAGTAATATTTAGAGCAGGCTTTAAGACTACCCCCAACACTACCCACACAAAGCACACACACAGAGAGACACAATTTTGGAATCCACAATCAGCTTTTGAGAAACATGGAAACACAATTTGGTTCTGTGGCCCTGTCATGAATTCTTTTGTTTTTTTAAAACCAAACCAATTAGATTGTCCCGGACTCAAAAGAGCCACAAGAACACTGGAGTATCAACAGGCAGGGTTTCATATCTCCCTATCAAGGTTGGTGAAATGTTTTAATTTGAACAAACCAAGATAGAAAAGTGACTGATTTTTTATCTTATATGAAAGTGAATTCAACCTTGGCAACTTTAAGACCTATGGATTTCAATTCCCAGAATTTTCCATCCAGCTCGCAGGTCTTAAATTTGCCAAGATGGACATCCCTGTCCTATATTGTATTCTATTGCTATTATTGACAGACAGACAGACAGACAGACAGACAGACAGACAGACAAGATATGATAGAGATAGAGATAGAGATACTATATATCTGCTCTCCATCTGTTTCAAGGTTGCAGCTGGAAACACTAAGAAAGATGGAGTAGTCCTTACTTACAACCATTCATTTAGTAACCATTCAAAGTTACAAAGGCACTGAAAAAAGTGACTTTCTACACTTTAAGATCACAGCATCCTCATGGTCATGTGATCAAAATTCAGGTTCTTGGCAATAGAATAGATTTGTTGTTATGTAACTAATGCTCTTTGGAGATCAAATACCATAACCTCTATCCAACTCCTGGACAGTACCACATGTCAATCCTTGCTTCTATCATTTCCTACATTGCTATTGTTTATATTTTTCACTTTTTTAAAAAAATCTCATCAATTCCCTCCAATTACATGGAATACCTTGTTCTTCTCATCCCATTAACTCTTTCTTCACCTATTATTTTTACATCTTGATTTAGTCTGTTCTATTATTTGCTAACTGTTGTGAGCTGCTATATGCAAGAAAACAGGAATATCTAATCTGTCAAATACATTTATTAAATAAAGCAATGAATATGGAAAAATACAAGGTGAAAGCCTATCGCCGACCTCCTACCTCCCCCTTGAAGTTATAGAAATCACTGCTTACTTCTTTTTTAAAATCAGTATTTATTCTAAAAATGATTAGAATGAAAACTATGCAAGAAAATATTAAATTAAAAAACGTCTGAGTAGATCAATTGTGTCTAAAAGCTAGATGGATTAGCAACAAATATATTTACTTAATAAAACCTTCCCCTGTCAATCATAACTGGAAGGCAACATGTTGGGAATGCTGAATTAGAGGATCAGTTAGCTCTTATTCTGATGCCTTCATGCAAAGATAGATGTTCAAATACATGATAATCTTACTAATTTTCTTCTCTGATAGGGTAGGATATAGACTTGTATTCTACTGCCATCTGCTGGGTCAAAACATAAGTTTAGAGTTCAACCACCCAGAAAAACAAAGGACATGGTCTGAGTTTTGAATCGTTCGTTATCCAAGTATCAAATTGTGCATGCAAACATAAACAGGTCATTAGCTTTGATTTCCTTTGATTTTATTTATGAAGCTAACTTTACAAATGAAAGCAAATATACATGACCTAGGATAATGTTGCAGGATCCAATCTAGGTCAGTCACAGGGACCAGAGGGTTAGTCTCACACATTCTGGTGAGAGAGAAGTTCTCTGAGGATGGGTCCAGCACAAATCCAAAAGTTTTGAAGACTAACCTTTTGGTCCTAGTGACTAACCCAGATTGGGTCCTACAAGCGAACTTTAGCTACTGAAAGCAAAAGAGGTAGTCTTCTGCTTATTACCCATCACCCAACAGGCATATTCTAAGTTACAACAGACTCAAACAAAGTTTGAGTAAACAGATTGACTGCATCTCTGTTGGATGTCAGGAATTTGGCCAGACTAAAATAATAATTCATACCTCAAGGCATACTGTTACAATTGTTGCGGCACCCAGTCATGTGATCATATTTTGGGTGCTTGCTGACCAGTTATAGCATCCCATTGTCATGTAATCCTATTTTGTGATTTTTTTTTTACTATAAGTTTCTCCATGAAGAGATCCACAGCTGGGCCAACAAAAGATTCATTTGAATAAATGAAAATAGTCCTTGAATTAATATTTGTCAGCCCCACTAATTAACCCAGAGGAGAGAATCAATGCCATGGGAAGACCAGAAAAAGTTATTGAGATTATAATCCTGCAATTCTGATTGTACCATATCTCTCCTCCAACTCGGTGGATGAGGGAGATGTTTGTCTCATCGTCTTCCCAGGATTTATATGTTGCCTCAGTTCGCTCTGGCTAGATAATGGTCTTGCATATTTTTGTCAAGGTCCCTTTTGCCCCACAATATCCTACCCCTTCTCCCAAGTATTCTGCTTAAAATGCCAGCTTTCAGAGCTGAAGAAGCTTCTTGGATGAGAAGAAAAACAACTTCAAAGAAAAGTCTATTTGCCTCTTGAAAAAGCACCATGACTGGATGACTAAGAATCCCTATAGCCAACCAGTGTTCACAATTTCCTTTCCTTTAAAACAAAAACCTCTAAACAGGGATGTCAAACTGGTGGCCTGTGGCCCAGATGCATCATGCACAGGCCACACCCACCCTGGCTCCACAAAGGCAAAAAATATTGTGATGCATCATGTGACATCACGTGATGCGATCGAGGTTGACACTTGTGCTCTAGGACAATCAACATCTTTCTTCCACAATTCCACTCAGCCAATAATCCAATCAGGTCTTTTAATCGATGCCTCTTGCAGGACAAAGTCACATGAAATGATTCCAAGTTCAAATGACTCCAAAACAGATGTGGTATTGAGCAGGTGCTGACCAGTTTTGGAGAACCAGTAACAGAAATTTTGAGTAGTTCGGAGAACCAGCAAATACCACCCCTGACTGGCCCTGCCCCCATCTATTCTCTGCCTCTGCCTCAGCTGATTGCCTGGGCCTTCTTTTGTTGCCCTGCACAGGAGAACAGAGCTGGAAAGCAGGTTATTGGGATGAGGAGGGAATGGGATTTTGCAGTAACCTTTCCCTGCCCTGCTCACCAAGCCACGCCCACAGAATCGGTAGTAAAAAAATTTGAATCCCACCACTGCTGCAAAAGTGCAAATCTCCCACCATCTCTTTTTACAGCCTGATAAATTAGGAAGGAGTCTTTCTAACTGCCTTTCTCTCCGGACTCCCCCATTCTTATCTGAATATTTCCTAGGCAACATCACTTACCCATTCCCCCCACCCCGATGTGAGGTCATTCCCACATGCCATCACATTCACATAAATAATTTTGATAGGAGACATAGACTTTTCCAAGCTGACAATTTCACTAAATGCCACCCTCCAATAATTTGGAAAGGGTAATAAGAGAATTGCCAATTTGTTTTAATTTCCACTTACAATTCAAATGTAATAAATAAAGCATCATTAATGACATATTATTCAATACTGTACATTTAATAATCTTCTGTGGCTGTTTTGTAATGCCATTAAACATTACAATTTGACAATTATTTTGGAAAAATTCTATGATCACAACCAAAGTTTTCTATCACTTGTAACCACAAGCATTTATTTTCTGATAATTCTGGAAAAATCATGCTTTACAGACATATCTCTCTTTTTTGTGCGTATATATATTTTATTTATATCATTATCAAAGATTATAAATATCTTGAACATAGTATATTGTCCAGGCACTTTATTTACCAAAAAGAAAAACATGTCTACTTGTAGTAATAATAATAATTGCATAGTAATTATAACAATAAAGATAGTTATATTAACTTATTTGCAGTCATATTGATACTAGCATACTAGCAATAGTGATAATATTCATCTCATTATATACACACAGCAATAATCTTCTTCTATCTCTCATATCTAACCACTGATAAAAAACTTATCCCATGTTGAATAATACTCTGTATCTCCTTTTTTAAAATTTTAATGTCAATCTATCCATCTCTGCACAGTCCAATATTTTCTGAATTATATTTTCGCCTGGTGGGGTATTCTCATTTTTCCAATATTGTGCAAATACAATTCTCTCTGCTGTCAATACATGAAGCATTAAGCATATAGTCCCTTTATCATTAATAGATACCTAACAAAAATATTTCTGGCTTTAAATCTATATGCTACTTAATCATCTTTTCCAACCATGTATGTATCTCAAACATATCTCTCACCATCCAAAACATAACATTAATAGATTATCTCTCACGCACACATTTTTCATTGAAACACTACTATGATTTTGTCTAGACAGAACTTTAAAGCCATACAGATTGCCTATATTTATCGATGAACAGCTAGATAAGATGGATGCCATGTAACCCGAATAGGAATATAAAGACATTTGCAGCAATAATGTAAAATTATTAAAAATTATTTAAAATTAAATAAGTTTTAGACAACCTCTTAGGAAGAAAAGGGGAATATTTTGGTTTTTTGAGGGGAAATATGCATTAAGAAGAAAATGCACACTGAACTTCCAGAGAACTGGGCATCTGTCAAAGAATATTTTGGTAATAAAAGTGGCCTACAGCCTGTTATATATGGCTGGGCTTTGATATTATTAGATTCTGAAATGTGAAAAACAATCAGCTTTCCTTCTTTTTTGCCTGACCTTAATGAAGAAAAAAGTCTGACTGCAGAAGCAGCAGTTCCCGCTGGCATTATGTTTTTGCCAGAAAGCATCAGGTTCTCCTTCCTAAAATGGAGGCAGACAGGTGGTGTTAGGAGTTCAGGGATTGCTGAAGCTTTATAAAGCACATATGTGAAAAAAATACATCATATTAGGAAACACCATCTGGTCCTCAAAAATCAAGATTTCTTTTCTTGCAATTCCTTTCCAAATCCTTTTAATTCAAGACTATGTTTGGATTTACAAATTACCTTAAGGCAGAATACGGCTTGTGGGTTTATTTTGGCATGTTGTGGGAATCTAAGTCAATGTGGTTTATAGACCATGTTCTTTGAATTATCAAGTTGCATGAATCTGGACAATTATGATTTTGTAAGCAATCAGTGGTCAAGCATAATCCACTGAATTACACTGAAGAATTTGCAGGACATAAGAAAATGAGGTGTTCTAGCAACTCCGGTTTTTCGATGGTATTGTCAGCTGTTTATCATATATTTCAGAATGGATTATGACTCCTTAATTTTTTTATTACTTCAATTGAAGGGTCTCCCCGTGAGGTTGCAAAAATAGCTGACTCACATAGTTGTAACAATCATTTATTATTAATAAATTACTGAATATTTGGAATATATATGGGAGAACAGTAAATCTGGAGTTTTTCCGACTCACTCTGTTATGAAATGTTTATTATTACAAAGATGAAAGGTCAAAGGAATTTGCTTATTGAAGAGATAATTTTGATGGATTACAGGAGTTTATTGATAATAGGACAAAGATTTAAAAAGTGAGCCTCTTACAGTATAATGCTCTTATATATGTAATTAGTTTCAGTATTTTCAAATAAGCAATGTGACAATAAAAAAATTATAAAAAAGGGAGGAGGGGAATATTAAGAAATCTGCTAGAGTTTGAAAAAAATCTTAGAATTTGTATAACTGATTATTTGTTAGGTAAGATTAGAGACTATTATTGAAGCATAACTCAGAATCCAAACAAGTTAAAGACTATATGACTAAATGAATCCAGAATATATATAGTTTTAGAGATCCAACAGTGAGAATTTAAATGAAAGAAGAATATTAAATTTACTTTGAATATTTAAATGCCCTTAAGGAGAATTGGTATAAGGTATTTTACCATTGATATTCCACTCCAGAACCAGTTTAGTCTAGTGTTTAAGGCACCAACTTAGAAACCAGGAGACTTGTGAGTTGTAGTGCAACCTTAGCCATGAAAAACAGTTGAGTGACATTTGGGTCAATCATTCTCTTTTGGCCCATGATGTCAGGCTTGGGTGATAGACTAGTCAGTCAATTTCTGTCACAACTAAATGGATCAATACTTGGTTGATTCCCCCAAAAGCAGATTCTACACTTTGGGGGGAAATCCTAGGAAGAAAAATATTGTTCCAATTATGATCACTAAAATGAATAAATCTTTTTTTTAAGTGTTGAAAATGTAATGAGTAAGGTGGATGCTTTTTCATATGTTGTTGCAATTCTGTAACCCTCAAAAATACTGAAAAACGATTAACTGCTGTTTAGATTTGTTGTTCATCTACTCTTCTTTCTGTATTTGTACCTGATTCCCTTTTCTGTGCTACTTTTTTCTTGTATTTTGAAAACTACTGAGAAATTGTTAAGGCCTCTGGGTGAACCAGTGGTGGTAGAATCAGAAAGAAGAATGTTTGGCCGTTTCTGTTGAGCTGGTAGAGCCAATGAGCAGCAGAGACCAAACCAGTTCTCTCCACCGCTCTGCTGTTGGGCCCGCCCACCCAGGCTCCCATGCTAACCTTTATGTCCTGTTTTTGAAGTGCAGTTGCTTTGCGCAGCAAGCAGATTGCCGTGCAGCAGCTGCTGAAGCGACAGGGAGAATGCAGGCTTGCAAGAGGTGAGTCAGAAAGCCTCTGTGCCTGTGCAAAGTGTGTGTTTGGCGCATGCACGCGCAAAGTGAGTGTGTGCTCACAAAGTGCAACCACCAAGCCACGCCCACCAAACTAGTGGAAAAAATATTTGGAACGCACCACTGGTGTGAAGCCAGTTTAAATATTTGTGTTGTATTAAGGTCTAAAAGGTTTCAAATTGTAAGGTGGTGGACCCAAGACTCACCTTCATTTATTTGACTCACTGTCACTCTCAAAATGCTATCAGAACATCCCAGTTGTTTTAATGGCTATGATATATAGAAATGAAAGAAACTTGTAGTTAATAGGAAGTGAAGAATACCTGGAGGTTCAGAGTGTAGCGATTTGCTTTGTGTATGGACTGAAAGAATCAGAAAAAAGAATGTGTTGGGCCTGGGCAATTCAGCCCACTTCTCTATTCTCAGCAGTTCTCAGTTTGTCTGCCAGAACCATATTAAATGAACCTGCCAGTTCATATCACCAAATGTTGTTCTCAACAGTATCTTAAAGTAACTTTTACCCCTCTTAATCAGATTGGGGGAAATGGATTTGCTTTTTTTATTCCCCCAAAGGAGAAGAAAAAGTTGAAATTCTTGTAACAAGCTAGGCTAGAAAGTTTTATGAGCCTTCTATTTTTCACTCTACAATAATTTGCTTCCTGGACTTTAGTTTCTCTAGTTTCCCACACTTCAAATTAATACCAGCAGAAGACATCTTGAGGGGATTCCTCTTGTGCATCTTTTGTGGAGAGACACAAAGAGCTGTGTAGCAGAAAAATAAATAAATAAATAACAGCACCATCTCCCAGCTCAGAGCAACAACATAATTTCAAGATTGCCACCAAAGGTAAAGATGAAAGCATCTCAAATGAGGTTGAGATTGCAGAGAAGAAAAATTACGAATTTAGTATAGGGAAACTAACAATTAATTCCTCAGATGCAAGCTATTATATTCCCTCACTCTAACATAAGAATATTTTAAATATATGGTTATTTTAAAGTTTATACTTTCTTCTGAAACGAAGAAGGGAATTTCTTAAAGTGTTATACTATCTTGAAACTAATAATCTGGCCAATGAATTGTTAACCAATAATTCATGAACATTCAAATTTCACTCTCTCTTGGGTTGCATTTTTTTTATCATAAGAACAATAAATTCTTATTTAAGAATTCAGTACTAAATTAAGATACTTGGAATCATTTACCAATAAATGTAATAGGTTTGTTTTTTCTTTCTTTCTGAATGATCATACAGAGGATTAAGCTAATAGCTAGGTAGCTATTTCACTTTTTGTTCACTCTCGGTTGTCACTTCTGTTTTAAATAAAACTTGTAGATGTTTAGTGAACCATCTGTTGATAAAAAGTTTTTTATGAATTTAAAGCTACTCAATGAAGCTGAATGGAAATAGGCAGGAACTGAAAAAATATGCTATTTATTCATACAATCTGGCATTTGTATAGCTACTAAGTGAATTGGTGTATACCGTAGAAGCCAGTTTAATTTCTAAAGTTTAGATCAATGGTTAAGTGGAATTTCATATATGTAGGCAATAAACTCTAAATAGACCAAATAGTCACTTTACAAGCACTTGAATGTCCAGTCCTTGAAACCATATGTTGGATATACTTAATTCAATAAACCAGTTCATAGCCAGTTCTGGATAAATAGATAAATAGCGGATGGATTAGAAATTTGATCATTAAATCATTCACGTAATTAGACCCATAAAATATACAGAAGAAATCAGAGTTCATGTTCCAAATGAAACCCAAACTTCTTTCTCTTGTGATGAACTCCCAGTCATATCGATACATGTGATGGGCAGTTATTGTATATAAATTAGATAAATAAATCTCTGGATACACAAGACCATGTGACAATGATTGGCATAAAATGCATTTTTCTTATTAAATTCCATTAAAATTCTCTTTCTAATAAATATAGAATAGAAAATAGAAAAGAATAGAAAATTATCCATTAGAAATTCACATCAAAATTTGTTCAAATATTTATGTAAATATCCATCTAATTCATGCTGTTGCAACTATCTTTTGATCCTGAAAAGATACTTTTTTAAAAAGAGTCATAAGTAGAGGTTATTCTGTTGCTCCTGAGCATATTCTTACACTTGAATCCAAAGCATGGCACAGTCTTCGAGCATGGATGTTTATTGGCAGCCTCTGGCTCTTGTAATGCCAAACCTAGGATAAAACCATGCTTTGTTAAGCAACATCCTTTCTGGTTTGAGAGATAACTCTGATTGCTTATGGAAGAATGGAAATATTAGAATGCAGCAATTTCTTCTCCTTTCACCAAGGATACAGCAAGGGAAACATGTATTGCAAGTAAAGGAGCAATTTCCCATTAATTCTTCCTTTTTGAATAGGGGCCAGCTCTAAAAATCTTATCTCCTAAGTGCATAGTTCTGCCTTAGAATGCAATGAAACATAGAGGAAAACACATGTATATAGAAATACATAATATAAAGATGACCTTATGTCATATATATATATATATATATATATATATATATATATATATATATATATATATATAATGTCATATTTACAGTAAATCCATATTTCATTCAAACAGTGGCTCGACTTGGTACATATTTCTTGTGCTAACAATTGTAATTAGTACTTTTCTTACCAATATAACAATAATCACATTTTCTTTATAAGCCATTGTCTCTTATATCTATTATCTTGATAACAATCTTAACTTATTTTTCTATATATTCATCTACTCAATTTTAACTTGTTTTATTTTCTAACCATTGAAAAAATAGACCCCATACCATATAATATTCAGTTTCTTCTTTTTCTTTAATTGCCAGTGTTAATCTATTCATCTCTGCACATTCAAATATTTTTTCAATCATTTTCCCCTCTGCCAGTATTTTATCGCTCTTCCTATTCTGAGCAAATACAATCCTAGACCTTATGTTATCACACACACACAAACATACACAGACCCAAAAAGTAGGGTATTGTGAAAACTGATGCCAGGTTGGACAGAGCTAAACAGCTACCAAAGTTCATGAACACTGAAACAAGTCCATCAAATCAAGCTGCAGACTTGGTATGATCCCAAATCCTTTATTGGGCCTCCTGTTTTCCAATGAGATGAGACAAATTCGTGTTGCTACAGTTGTTTAAAATTCTTCAAATACATCTATTTTAGGTACCTTAATTCAGTCTGCTAAGGATCCAGCACTTCCTTGCAGGCCAAAAGCATGTCACAGAGCATGCAGAACAGTGCTACAATGTTTGCAATAGATCCTTGACCAGAAAGGAGTTTGCCATCTACATCTGCTTCAAGGAACAACTACTCTGCTTAATTGAAACTGTCTGTCCATCGTGTGAGACTCTTGATTTATGCCCTTGTGACTCAAATCAGCTGACTTCTTCACCACAACTCTGTCATCCTTGGACTGTAACTCAAACTATGCCTCAGTTTACTCCTTCGCATTTTGATGATTAGCAAGCTCTTTCAGGCAGGTTGCAGGGGTGTCAAAGTGGCGGCCCGCAGACTGGATGTGTCATGCACAGGCCACACCCACCACAGCTCTGCAAAGGGAAAAATGTCACAAAACATCACATGATGACAACATGACACCGCAAGTTTGACACCCATGCTCTAAAGATTCTGGGGTTCTGTGTATGTGTGCATGCTTTCACATTTTGCCTGCCGCCACCTTTCTGATTCTTGTCCTTCCCCATGGGGGCATATCTGATTCTGAGAAAAGATATTTCCAGACCAGCCACAAAGACAGCCCACATAAGTACATGTTAGGTCTCTTTGACTCCCATGATTTGGTCCTGTCCATCCAAACTTGGCTTTTGATTTCAACTTATAGCATATGTTAATAAATTTCTGGATAAAAGTATAGCATTTAAAGTTGAAAAGCTAATTTTGAGTTATATTCCTCAAAAATGGACTTCTGCATTTTATATAAAGCCTGTGACTCAGAAAAAGGAATAATTTCCCGAAGAGGAAAAGAAATATAATTCACCTGATATTAGAGAATGGATTAAAGGTATGTGTTTATTATCAATTTTAGAAATGTCTTTAGCTTTTAAAAAATGAGAAAGTGGAGCAATGTATTTCTATATTGACTAGGTTTAATAATACTTCAATGTGTTGAATTAGTAAGATATTAATACAATATCATCAATAAAAATCATCAAATGATTAAAAGTACAGATTATATGAAGAAGAAAGAGATCATATACTCAACTTGTGCAAGAAGATTTCACAAACCCAGTATAAACAACATCACACAGTTGTCAAAATGATTTACTGGAACGTCTGTAAAAATTATCATGGGCCAGTCATGAAAAGTTGGTGGGAACATATAGTTGAAAAAAATAGGCAAAATGAACAGATTATTATTGCAGGATTTCCAAATAAAAACTTCTAAAGTCTCGCTGCAAAACACATCAGATTTAACTGTGGTTGAAAATAAGAAAGTGTGGTTAATTGATGTGTCAATGCCAGATGATAGTAGAATTGGACAAGATTACAAAGTATCAATCCTGAAAATTGAAATTGAATTTAGAATATATAAATATATATTTATAAATATACATAAATATATAATCATATATTTATGATTATAGCCTAAATTAGCAATGGTGGTCCCAGTGTTTATCAGCACAGTGGATGCCATACCATAAAACCTTGAATGACACTTAGAAAATCTGTACATTGACAAAATTTCCATCCGTCATTTTCAAAAGGCCACACTGCTTGTATCCCCACATATTCTACATCAGTTTGCAACTACATCCTAGGATCTAAGACAGGGGTCTTCAAACTTGACAGCTTTAAGACTTGTGGACTTCACCTTCCAGAATTCCTCCAGTCATGTTAGCTCAGGAATTCTGGGAGTTGAAGTCCACAAGTCTTAAACTTTCCAAGTTTGAAGACCCTTGATCTAAGGTCTCAATGCAATATGAAGACCAACACTGTCTAAAAAACGGGCAGCTCTGGTTTCATGTAGTTGTGTATATAATAAGTGATCTCGTTGCAATTCATGACTTGCTAAGAAAATGCATCAAACTTTCATATAATAGAAGATTCCATTGTAATCATCAAATAATGTCTTGATTATAGAATGAGTCTTGGTAGTGCAGTGGTTAGAATGCAGTACTGCAGGCTATTTCTGATGACTGCTGGCTGCTGGTAGTTCAAGTCTCACTGGCTCAAGGTTGAATCAGCCTTCCATCCTTTGGTAAAGTCAGGAATATGAGGACCCAGATTGTTGGGGGCAATATGCTGACTTTGTAAACCACTTAGAGAAGCCTGCAAAGCACTGTGAAGCTGTATATAAGTTAAATGCTATTGCTATAATTGATTCATTAAAATATGCATCATGGTCATAGTAGTTGTAAATATCTAAGAAACTACAGTAGTTTCTACACTACAGTAGAAAGTAGACTTTCCACGAATGATAAAGAATGACATGAATTATTCAACTCATGATTCTGTAGCAATTTAAAACAGTTTTCATTAATGTTAATAAGAAGCAAATATCAGAGTTTTGCTTATGACTGCTGTCTGTATTCTCTAAGAATATTTCCATTATCATAATCATACATTTCTGAATAATACTTATGATTTAATGAAAAGCATACATCTAGGAAAGGCAAATGAACTTTTCTAAATATTGAAACCTTGACAATATAATTATTCACTCAGAAGTAAACCTTACAGCGTCCAATATGTCTTATTCTCAGACATGGGGCTTATAGTTGATTTACAACACTATAGCTTGATTAAAAGAGGAGTATAATCCTGCCCTGGTTATGATATAGTGCAGTCAAAAATGACATTAAATAAGGACGGGCTCCCTGAAGTTGAAATGCATTATGAGTTCATGGACATATATCTACACTGTTTTCTTAACAGTATTTGTTCATGAAATTTATGTATAGATTCAATCCTGATGGACTCAAGGCAATGTACAGATATAAATTATAATAAAGCAATACAGGTAATCCTCAACTTACAAGAGTTCATTTAGTGACCATTTGAAATTACAGTGGCCCTGAAAAAATGACTTAAGACCATTTTTCACACATTGCAGTATTCCTATGGTCACATCAACAAAATCTGGATGCATGGCAACTGGCATGAATTTATGACAATTGGAGTGGCCCAGGATCATGTGATTACCCTTTGAGACCTTCTAACCAGAAAAGTTAATGGGAAAGTCAGATTCACTCAACAACCATCTTACTAATTTAACAACTGCAGTGATTCACTTAACAACTGTGGCAAGAAAAGTCATAAAGTGGGGCAAAATTCATTTAACCAATGTCTCGGCAATGAAAATTGTAGTCATAAATCACGGACTAACAAAAATTTTGGGCTCAATTGTGGCCTTAAGTCCAGGACAACCTGTAGTAGCATGCAACTGTAACTGTAACCAACAAGAATAAAACAATTTTTTCCAATGGAATTGTGCTAGACTGGGCTTTTATAATCTCTTATTTCCTTCTTAATTCAGCTGCATACAAACCAATGAGACAGAGATAAATGTCATGCCAATGTGAATGTAAAATACAACTTGCTTTAAAAACAACCATTAAAGAGTTGCTTACCCAGGGAAGTCTCAAAATATTCTTGTGTCAGATTTGGTTACACACAGTTGTTACTGTTAATGTGATGACCCGTAGTCCCTCAAAATAACCCAAAATCCGAAACATATATTAAAGTCCACGAAAGCCTTCAACTTAACTTCACGGTTTTATTAGGCATAGTTTAAAGTCAGAAAAGTAAATAATGAGGCAAACAGAAAACCAAAACAAACCGCATTGATGAGAGTTCTGAAGCAAGCCGAGATAACTAATTATAAACTCCAGGAAAATAACAGAGAAAAGTCCATGGGAAGAACACCAGCAAAAATAAACCTCTTTCAAGGTGAACACTAATTGACTTCAGCAAGCCATGAGGAAGATCATGTTAATCTCCTCTTGAGTAGACCTCGCTTTTCCTCTCCTCCCTGCATGACCTAGGATGGATAGGGGATGGGCCTGGATCCTCCTCTGACTGTTCAGCTGGCCTCTGCCCTTCCCCAGCCTCCTCCACCACTTCTGGAGCCACACTCCCACTCCCTGTTGGCCGTTCCTCCTCTTCCTCAGAGTCAGACTCTACCAGGGCATGGCAGTTAATCTATAGTATTGTTATTACTGATTCCCCACTGCATTACAGTAATTCAGGGCACCTCCAAAAATATTTTTTTTTTCACAATGTGGTAGAAATCATTCCATAAATAGAATTCTGTTCCTGTTACTTTATGCTCTGTCTGCTTGGCCCAAGCTAATGCCTGTACTATCGGTATTAGCTAATTTCAGCATTATTGTGTTCTGACCAAGGCTTCCTGAGACAGTAATTAAGCACACGCTTGGTCCAAAAAACCCTTTTATTTCAACACTGGGAATTATGTTCATTCCCAGCCCATAATGAGTCCCAAATAATCTCTTGAGATAAGCACCCACCTTTATCTCAAATAGAGTCTGGAGACTTCTAGGACATCCTGGGACAATTTCTGCCCCATTTCCAAAGGAAGTGCACAAATGTCACAAAGAGTTCAGTATCATTCAAAAGAGATTTTACCTTAGTTAGGTTTCTTATTAGTTCTAGCACCCTTGCACTGCTACCTTTGTTAATATGCCACTGTGAGCTTTTTGCAATTTCAGTGCTTTGCTTTGTTGATTAACATGCCACAACAAATACACTTTGGCTTATGTATTTCATTTGGATTTAATTTTGCATTCTCTAGTGCTCTATTATTGCAACGAATACTAAAAGGAAGGCCAGAAATTAAAGCTCTTTCCCACATGCTGAATGACAATGAAGAACACTTCTATTTATAAAAAATAATTTGTTAGTGGACATAGGGATTAAAGGACTCTGCCCTCAATTTGATATAAATTGCCCAAATGGTGAATTTGCAGTTTAATGCAGGAGCTACAGCAACTGGATTAATGGGTTGCCATTACTCTGGTCAAGCATCCTACTCATGGCTGATGGAAGAACACACCATGTCCAATATAAAATGTTCTTAAATTGCCAATGGAAATCAGGAAAATATTAGCATAATTATCACATCCATATAAATTGGCTGGCTTGAATTTTATTTCCATCAGTAACAAAATGTTATTTTAGAAATCCGTATTTCTACCCTTCAAATCTGATTTGTGTCAAAAGGGCTGAGTCACTTTTTATTCTAAGCTATGGTTTTCCTCAATATGTCACACAGGATTGGATAAAAGAATAACAGAGTTGGCGGTCTCCTAGTCCAACCCCCTACTGAAGCAGGAAACCAGTGGTGGTACTCAGTCAGTTCACACCAGATCAGGCGAACTGGTAGCAAGGATTTGGCATGGGTTGCCGAACCGGTATTAAGTTCTGGCTGGCCACGCCCCTGACCTGATCACCCAGTTGCTGCTGGCTTGCTTGCCCCACCCACCCGATGCTCGCTCACCCCGCCCGTCTTAAGGTATTTCTTTTTTTCTCCCGACAAACAGCTGTTCATACGATCAGCTGTGCAGGATTCGCCTTGCTGAGACCCAGGAAAGCAAAAAATGGCGGCAGGGGCTCAGCCCCCCAGAGGCTCCTCTGAGGACAGGAAGGTCCCAAAACAGAACATGGAGGGATGCTGTATGCCCCCCCCCCTGTGCTATTTTTTTCTTCCCGAGCTGCAGAGGAGCCTTCTGGAAGCAAAAAAATGCCCTCCCCCCGAAGCTCCTCTGAGGCCCAGAAGGCCCAAAAAACGGATGAGGGGGAGTGGCTGCAAAAAAGCAAAAAAAAAAAAAAAGCTATGCCCACCTAGTCACATGGCCACACCCACCAAGCTACGCCCACAGAACCGGTAGTAAAAAAAAATTTGAATCCCACCACTACAGGAAACCCTCTACCATTTCAGACAAATGGTTGTCCAGACAAATGGTGAACACAGAACATGCTAAACCAATGTTAAACAAACCACTTTTGTGAAGTCATCTGCCTCTAAACCAGCTCTCCAAGATCTCTCCTTCCCTCTACTCCTTATTTGATATTGTGATTAACTACAATCTTCTACAAATTCCAGAGGTTAATTTATGGAACCTATCCAAAGAGAGGTTATACTAACCTCTTATAAAAAGTCCCTTTGCTACCCATGAACACATTTTGGGGAAATGCAAAGAGCAGAGGATAACAGGAAAATATATGGCTGGATATTAGATGATAGATCCTCCATGACACATTAGCCAGGGAAAATCTCAGCTACTTGCCTCAGTTATATATGTGCGTTTGGAATATTTACCAACACAAAGCAATCAACTTCTTCCCCATTCTACTTTGCAAATTGAGGACTTAATAAGGATATTATTAATTCCTCTTTCCCTCCCACCACACATCTCACAATGGCAAACTATATCTTGAGTTATCAGGAAGCGGATAACTTTTATGTAATATATTCTGTGCATTTGTCCTACCATGCAGTTTGTTTAGAATCTGTCAAGACTAAAATAACAATCTTACATGATATTTAAAACCAAGAAGACAGGCAGAGTTGAAGTGTCTGTGTGTAGATGAGATGTCGGTGCTGGGAGGAGAACTTTCTATTTATTTGGCACTGGGGTATGTTTTGGGAAAAGCTGGACCTGTGCAGGGGAAAGAGGCTCCACTGGAACCAAAAGAGAACCAAACTAAATTAAATTTAAACAGGCACATTGGCTCTAAAAGAAGGCAGGAGAGAGGTTGACAAGAGTCAGTTTGAAACAATCATTGTTTGGGAAAAGAGTTGAAAAGAATTGTCTATTCTAATGGGGAAGTGATAAAAATAACGAGGGGATAAGGAAGGATAAGAAGGTGCTGTCTATTTAACAAAATCGAATGAAGCAGAGCAATATATCACAAATCAAAGAAACTTGTGGGCTGAAAAAGGTGAAGTTGAGTACCTGTGTGAAACTGAAAATGATGGAAGTAGGGAAAGACTGTAGGACGTGGTTATTCCCAAGACTGTAATGGAAGAGATCAGGAAATGTAGATAGAAATTAAACAGGCATCTTAAAAAGGATTTTTTTAATGAGAGATTTTACTGGCCACACATTGACTGTGAATATGTTTTCAAACAATAGCAGAGAAGTGACATTCTTACATACTAGAAATGACCGTGCACTGGAGCAGATGGTCACAGAACTTCCAAGTATCTTTTGTTGTGTGTTTTGCAATTTCTTTGATTTTTATGAGCTGGTCATAACAGGGAGTATGCATTGGATCCAATACTATGGGTTGTATGTGTGAGGCTACATTGCAATTTCAGCTATGAGTGCTGAAACCAGTGATTGGTTGGTATATATGTCTGTTGAACTAGAAATATGTGGGCAAGCAAAGACTGATGAGGTATTTCAATCCTGGTCTATTTGGTTAGATCAGATGTGCTGTCTAAAAGCGTCATCAATTTTATGTACTTATTCTGTATTGTCAGGATCTATTGTTTATTGTCAGGATTACACTGTCATTTGATGTCACAGCAAACTGTTAAATGACAATTTCATCCTGACAATAGACAATAGACAATCATGGTCTCATCTGATGTCATAGCACTCTTTACACCCTAGAACTAAAATTAACAAAAAGAATTCATGACGGCATTATTACACAGCATATCTAGTCTAACCAAATACATCAAGATAACAAAAAGGAAACAATAGGAAAACAGCCTTCAAATCCAAGAACATTTTTTTAACTCTAAAACTTTTCTTTGCAATGCCAGGGAACAGGTCTGCATGGCTGATTAGCATTGCAAAAAAAAAAAAAAATGGTTTTAGAGTTTAAAAAAAGTATCATTTAGATTAAGACCTGTCCTCATTAAGAAAACAAAAAGGAGCACACACTCTAACAAAAAAGAGACCGAGAATCAAAAAGAAATTCTGAAGAGCGTATTGTCAAAACTGCAGCAACAGGTAACAAAAGTTTCTACAAATACAACAGAAGTAGGATGTCAGATGGGGAAGTCATTGGTCCTATGGCTGAAGAAAGAGTTAAAGGAGAAAAAGTTAGAGGAGAAAAGGAAATTGTGAAAAAGCTGAACAAGCCTTTATCTTCACAAGAAAGAAATACAGGCAGATTCCTAAGCCTAAGTATCTTATTTCAGGAAGGGAATCCGATGAACTGAGTCATAGAGTGGTGACGAGAGATGTGTTAGACCTCATTGACAAATTGAACATCAACAAATCACCAGGGCCTCATGGAATCTATCCAAGTGTTATTAAGGAACTTAAAGGTGAAATCATGGGGTCCTAACTAAAGTATGCAGCCTGTCTTTACCCTCAGCCTCTGTGGTTGAGGATTGGAACGTGGCCAATGTAACTCCAATTTTAAACTGGTCTCATGGGGAGAACCAAAAAATTATGTGTCTGTCAGGTTAACAATCAACTTTGGGGAATATAATGAAAACTGTTATTAAGGGAAATTAGCAAATATTTGAAGACACTTGGCTTCACTAATCTAATAGAATTTTTGAAGGTTTTTAAAAAGCCCTTGGAAAGGAGACTGCCCATATATACAATCTGCCTAAAATTTTGAACAGCCTTGGTAAAGTCCATCATCAAGAATTCTCAGTAAACTTAATAGCCATGAAATAAAAGAGTAGCAATTCCTGTGGATAAGCAACTGATCAAAGAAAAGAAAACAAAGAGTAAGAGTAAATGAATATTTCTCATAATGGAGGGATACAGCTTCAGTTCTGTTCTGGGCCCAGTGCTTTTAATGAATTTATGAAAGATTTTGAATCAGTCATGACTAACGGAAAGCCAAGATTGCTGGTGACGCTAAATTGTTTAGAATAAAACAAGAATAAAAACAATAAAGAATTTCAAAGAGCTCCAAATGGGGAAAGAGTGGGGACAAATGGAAGATGTCTTATATCTATCTATCTATCTATCTATCTATCTATCTATCTATCTATCTATCTATCTATCTATCATCTATATCACTAGCTCAATACCCATGTTTCACTACAAAACTATGTGTTTGGGCTTAGTTTTGGGGGAGGAAAATAAGGGGGGGGGAATTCTGCCATTGCCTACCAGCATCCATCGGTATTCATCTGGCTAGCGTCCCGTCAGTGTGTGAGAGAGTTTAGGGCTGTTTGGAAAATGAAACAGTATTTGCTATGTGAGCAAGAAGGAAATAGCAAGGAACCTGGGCATGGCTTTGCTGAACTGCAGTTGGAACAGATTTCTTTTCAGGTGAGGATTGAGAGAGTTGAGGGCTGTTTGGAAAGTCAAACAATATTTACTGTGTGAGCAAGAAGGAAACAGCAAGGAGGCTGGGTTTGGCTTAGCTCAACTGCAATTGGAACAGATTTCTTTTCAGGGGAGTGAGAGAGTTGAGGGACGTCATAAAGCTGTTTGCTGCTGTGAAAGTAAAACTGAAACTGAAATTCTTATCCTCTGCTTGGGTTTTGCATTTGGAAGAGATTTCTTTTCAGGTGGGGAGGGGGAATAGAACTCCTTAACATCAGAGGGATGTTTGGAAACTCAAACAGTACTTGCTGTGTGAGCAAGAAGGGGACAGCAAGGAGCCTGGGCCTGGCTTAGCTCAACTGTTCTGTAGTAAAGCTGTTTGCTGCTGTTTGCCTCGGCTTGCGTTTTGCATTTGGAAGTTATTTCTTTTCAGGTGAGGAGGGGGAGTAGAACTCCTTAGCATCAGAGCTTGTTAATAATAATATAGGAAATACTAATGCTCTTATGGTCATTTCACCTTCTTGGTGAGCACCTAGAAGCCAAGAGGAACATATGCTATGAGCCAAATTTCAAGTTTGTAGACTTTATGGTTCTGGAAATTTTGTGATGACACGTGAGTGCTTTTTCACTTTTATATATATAAATAACCAGCCATATCACAAATATGATACTTGGCAGCTACAAAAAATATACAACAAGAACACATCTTAAAATAACCATAGAAAAGGAACAAACAAAAAAATCATGCATTCCACAGCCCAAGGGGAGTTTTAAAAATCATAATAATAAAACCATCTTCCAGGTTCCCTGTTCCCAAAAGATCCCCAGGGCTACTGAAAAAAAACATGTCTTGGGAGAGCTCCAGAAGACTGGGGCCAATCCCACACCAGTACAGAGGGGAATTATTTCCCCATAAAACAACTAAAATGGTCAAGCAGCTGGAAGAGTTTCCTTATGAGGAAACATTGTAACATTTGAGACTCTTTTGTCTAGAATGGAGACAAAGAACGAGGGACATGACTGAGATGTACAAAAATTATGCCTAATGTGAATAAATTGGAAAAGTGGAAAAAAATAATACCAGAACCTGGCATCACCCAGTGAAATTGAACCTTGGAAGAATCAGGAAGTAAAGAAACTGATTTCTTTTTTTGCCCAGTACACCATTAAAATTTGGGGTTTGCTACCACAAGATGTGATGCAGACTAACTGCTCGGCTGGCTTCAAAAAAAGAGTTGAACCAATTCATGGAAGTCATGGGGTTGTTTGGCTCTTAGCTTGATAGCAATATGCCTGCCTCTGAAGGCCATGTGCTGTGAGATAGTGGCCCGGATGGCAACTGTGAGAATAGATTCCTGGCCTAATTCGATCTATCCAGCATGGCACTGCTTATGCTCTTACGTTTAAAGGAAATAAGATCTAAGTGCTATCATCTTCTTCTTTAAAATCCTACAAAAAGGGTTTTTCTTTTCTCTTTCTTACCATTTTATTCAGCTCAAGAGAATGTTTAAAAGATCTCTCAGCATAACATGAAGCTCAGGGACATTTTTACTTGAAATGACTGTTTCCAAACATAAATACAGAATGTCTAGTTGTAAAAAGATATGCAATCCTTTCTGCAACTTTGTACATAGGTATCAATAAAACATGGCTACTTCTCTTGCCCTTTTCTCTGAAATTAAACCCTGTGGCTGCCAAAAGATAAGGGAGAGAGTGGTCCTTGTTTCTGTCCTCCTTGCTCAGGAATGGTAAGTAATAATATCAAAGAGGAGCCCTAAAGAAAACAGAACTATGAATATGGGATCCTTTCTGCTTGGGTTCTGACTTCAGCAGGGGATTAGCTATGAGAAGCTGGTAAGACTGAGATCAAGAAAACTTGGCTTTCCATCCTGCTGCCCAATAGCTTCAAATCATATTCAAAACTGAATATTGTAACACCAATCAAGGCAGCTGTCCTTTAGCCTGAGAGGATATATCTAAATAAACAGCACCAATATACTGAATACAGTGATCAAGGTTAAAGGACAAAGTCAAGATTATTTTTTTATAGAAACATGGTCAAAACACAAAGGTTTTATACAGAAAATGACTGTAAAGGAGGGGTGTCACAAATAAACTGGAGAACTGTATAAAAACACCCCCAAGATCATTGAACTACAGCCAGATATTTTGAAAGGTGGTTTGCAGGTCTTAGGAAAATAATATCAAAACTACAAGAGTCAAGAAAATATAAGCAAAACTGTTTAAAATTTTGTAAAAGGATGCTGTTAATGTGTGATGGTGATTTATAAGTGAGTGCAGAAAAACACAGCAGTGGCCAGATAATCTCAGAAAACATTAATTTATATTTCAATATAAAAAGGCACTTCTTAAACTACCAAGCAAGTGCAATTATTTAATACGTTAATAAGATAACGTCGAGATTTGACAATTGATCTAACAACAATACATAGAACAAAAAATACAAGCTGGCCAGGCTCTTTTAGAGCTAGCAGGAGCATATTTTACATGAATATTAAATATCCAATAGCTAAAGGAAAAGGCAAGACGGTTCCAAAAAGTCATTTATTTTTGCTTAATAATTTATTTCATGGCTCTTGATGTCATGGACCACAACAAATTATCAAAAGTGCACTTCATCTGCACACCAAAGAATTTATATGCTGACTGGGAAGTCATAATTAGAACAGGATGTAGAACAATTCATCAGTTATAAAGTAGAAAAGAAATACAAAAAGATTGTATAGATAGTCCTCGACATATGACCACAATTGAGCCCAAAATTTATGTTGCTGTGAGACATTTGTTAAGTGAGTTTTACCCCATTTTACTACCTTTTCTTGCCACAGTTGTTAAGTGAATCACTGCAATTATTAAATTAATAACACAATTGTTAAGTGAATCCAACTTCCCCATTGACTTTGCTTCACATGACTCTGAGACACTGCAACTGTCATAAACATGAATCAGATACCAAGCATCCAAATTTTGATCACTTGACCATCGTGATGCTGCAAACTGTCATAAGTGTGAAAAGGGTCGTGAGTCACTTTTTATAGTGCCATTGTAACTACTAAATGGACTGTTGTAACTCAAGGACTACCTGTATTCTGTCGTCCTATCTATTTATTTTATATGGAAAATATATCATGAGAAAATGCTGCACAAGAAGAAATAGAAACTGGAATTAAAATTACTTGGAAAAACACCAATGATGCTGATATCACTGTTTTGATGGCCAAAAGCAAACAAGATGTAATAATTCTCTTGTTGAAAGTAAAAGAAGAGTGTACCAAATTGATCTCAATATTTAAAAAACAAACAAAGATTAGGTCAACAGGCCACGCCAATGCAATGCAAATCGGCAGAGAAGAAAGTTGATCAAGGAGAGATGTAACCTGGAATTAAGGAGAAACTTCCTAACACTGAGGACAATTAACCAGTGGAACTGCCTGCCTCCAGAAGTTGTAGGGGAAATTACCACTGTAAGTCTTTAAAAACCGGCAGTCACTTGTCTGAATAGTATAGGGTCTCCTGCTTGAGCAGCGAATTGGACTAGCTAACCTCCAAGGTCCCTTCAAGCTCTATTCTGATTGATCTTCCTGTGCTAAAAACAACTTACAGGGATGGGAACCATAATAATGAAAGAAAGAAACATCTTTTACTTAGGGAAAAAAATCTATGATATATTAGACAATATCACACCACCAACCAAGGCGGTGTTAAGGCCATGGATTTCTCAATGGTAACATATGACTGTCAAGGATGAATCATTAGAAATTAGAATTTTTCCTTGAGTAAGGAAAATAATTTTTTGCACTATGATTCTAGAGGAAAATGGGTTGCACCCTGGATAGAACCACTGATAATGATGCTAAACATGATGTGCCTAGATACATAATATGATGTCCACTGGAGAAAAAAAACAATATTTATTCAAGGCAATTGAAAAAAAGAAAACATAATAGCTATCCCTGATGGCACATGAGCTTACAGAAACTCAAACTCAATCCTTGCACCAGAGGTCTCCAAACTTGGCAACTTTAAGACTTGTAGACTTCAACTCTCAGAATTCCTCACCCAGCAATTCCCCAATTATGGGAATTGAAGTCCACAAGTCTTAAAGTTGCCAAGTTTGGGGACCGCTGTCCTGCACTGATCTCCATCAGATCATTAAAAATCAGAAGTGGCTGAATGGATGAAAAACAACAACATGTAATTCATAATCTGCATGCAGGTGCCAGACTCCAATGGGAACTCCAATATTCAGTGACAAAAATAGCTGATGTGACCCTCACTGAAAAACAAGACAATACACCAACACAAATGGATTGCAAATAGATACACTAAACTTCTTCAAGGCAAACTGTAGCCATGTCCACCTCAAAATAGTTCTGGCACCTTTTACTGAAATGTCACATCTGCTCAGTGACATTACCATGCCATCAAACAACTTTTTGCAGCCTACAGGCTTAAAATTATTATTTAGAAACTATACTCCCTCAGCTGGAAAAGTTTGGCCATCCTTGCCTTAGTCCCTTCTCCTGCCCTCCTGCCCTCTCTTGCTCATGATTTTCTGGGGAGCAGAAGAGACTTTCTGATCTAGGTAAATTGTTCTTAAGCAACAGAACATTAATGCTTGAATACTACATAGTAAGGGTGGACAACTCTGGGAAAGCAAAGATGAAGAACAGGCAGAGTTGTGTCCTTCAAGGTTTTTGATCCCTTTCACATTTGGAATGGTTATGTTTTTAAACCAAGTTAAGGACTATTTTAAGATTATCACAGACCAAAATCTGACACAGTTTTCTGGAATATCGGAATAAGCCAACGTAACTCTTCTCTTGAAGGTGACTTTATAAGATTGTCCTCTTCAAACAGAGAATCCTTGGCAAAAGAAAAAGTGCTGGATTGCATCTCTTTAATATTCCCTGTGAAGAGGAGGATGTACCAGAGACAGTCTAAATAGCATACAATTTAATGGAGGTCATGTTTCATTCTGATGTGAATTCTAAGTAGGGCAATATATGTAGATGGCAATTACAGTAATGGTTTTCTGTTGGAAAGTATAAAACTGTGACCATAGCCTCATAATTATGTCTGTTCTTAAAACAGCACATGACATTAAACCATAACAAATCTGTGCACTTCTCTGAATTCATGGTTTTGTTTTCTGTCCTGGCATTTCAAAATGGAAATAATAAGACTGTTTTTTTCCTCTCCTTTTCAGAATAATTATGCACTGCATTGTTGATGAAGTAATGCAAAAGGCATATCATTTGTTTTAGAACCTAGTGTCATTCTTCCTTAATGCTTAGGCATTAGAACCAATGCATTAAAATAATAAATCATGAGGTTTAAAGTAAAATGCCTGTGAGAGACAGAAAGACACACAGAGAAAGAAAAACCTGACAAAATAACAGCAGTCCTAATGATAAATAAGGATCGTTCTTCTATGCTACATCCTTGTCAGCAGGATCGAATCCATCAAGCGTGAAAGATAAGGAATTCTCAACTGATTTTTATTGTGCAACTGTGGTTGACTATTGGTGGATGGATAGATCACCTACTTTTAAGCTACAGGATCCTGAGTTCAATTCTTGGTTTCAATAGATAAAACTCAAAGGCTGAGACTCTAAAGATGATAATCCTGAGGCTCTAAGGATGAGCCACAGTGGTACAGTGGTTAGAGTGTAGTATTGCAGGCTACTTCTGCTAACTGCCAGTTCCCCGTAATTTGGCCGTTCAAATCTCACCAGGCTCAAGGTTGACTCATCCTTCCATCCTTCCAAAGTGAGTAAAATGAAACCCCAAATTGTTGGGGGCAATATGCTGATTCTGTAAACTGCTTAAAGAGGGCTGTAAACCACTGTAAAGTGGTTAAAAAGTCTGCTATTGCTATTATATCCATTAGGATACTAGTCAGATCAAACTTCTTCAAAGATACCCAGCATAGTCCAGACAATAATTCTTATAATTTCTATCCATTAGTCACACTAGATGTGGAAGATGTGAGTTGTAATTCAATATAACTGAAATGCCCCACTTATGTTGAACTTAATGGGCAATAACATGACACAGTAAGCAGGTTGTCCACTTACATTGTTTTTGAAAAAATGCAATCCTGAAAAAATGACTTAAACGGTTTAGGACAGTCACAGCATCCCCATGGTCATGGGATCAAAATTTGGAGGCGTGGCAACCAGCATGTATTTATGACAGTTGCCATCATCCCAAGATCATTTGCAATCTACCCAGCTGGCTTTTGACCAGCAAAGTCAATGGGGGAAATTGGATGAGCTGTACAACTGCATAAGTCACTTAACTGCAGTGATTCATTTAACAAGTGTGGCAAAAAAAGAAACCTTTGTAAAATTGGGTGAAACTCACTTAACAATGACCTAGTTTAGCAAGGGAAATTCTGGTCTTAATTGTGGTCATAGGTCAAGGACTACCTATATAACTCTACCTTTCTATGGCTTCTGTTATTTTTTTTAAACAAATTCAATTCTATATTCTAAGCATAAGGTGCAAAGCTATTAAACCTATTAAATCTTATTTGTCTCAAAAACAAGTTAATCTAAGCATCAGTATACAGACAATGGCTGCTGTGAATTTTATGAGTTAATATTCATGAATTTTCATTTTGTAACAGGCCCCAATTCAACAACATTCCTACCTTCTTGGCAGCGCAAATGCTTATATATGGTCCTTATTTCAGAGTTTTCATTTCTACTCCACTCATTAGATTCAATTTTAAAGCCTTTCTAATCGAGCACATCGTGCCTTAGCCAAATGAAACAAACAAAACGTTGAAAAGTTATTATATTTATGCAGTTACTTAGCAAGCACATCTAAATTATATTAAAGTAACCAAAGTATCTTTACAATCCCCAAGGCAGGTCACAACTTTGAGCACTCCTAATGTTTGGAAATTGAAAGCAGATAAATTGGACATGCTCTATGACGGGAGTACATTTTTAGAAGACCGTGCAAAGGAGGAATTATATGACCTAGATAACTCAAGACTATGATCCCAAAAACAAAATCTTTCCCAGGGATACCATTTGCATAATAACCATTGATTCTCCATTCACATTTGAATTTTGTTCTACCCAAGAATACCATGTGAGTCTAAACATCTGGTTTTCAAAGGATTCCAAGTCCAACACATTACAACTCTTCTTTGAAGACTATTGACCATTTAGAAGGAAAAGATAATGGTCAATTGATTTGGTAATCTTGGAAGCACTACTCTATCTTTGATTTTTCATCTTATGACAAGAGAATTCTGTCTCGATAAACCAACAGAATCACTCAGCATTGTTTCATATTTCTCATATTGAATTACAAACTATCATGCCTTCTCACAGAACACTGTTTCATCTCCTGTGCATTTCATCTCCATTCTACGATATCTATTTTTATTTCCCTAAAGGCTCAGAATCTGGTTGAGAAAGATTTCTGGGGAAAAGTATCCTTTATATCTCTTGCTTCCGGTTGTTACTCTAATCTACTGCTCTTGCTTCTCTGCTTGAGTATCTTTCCTAAGAAGCCTTGCTTCTAATATGTTTCCATCCTAGACTCTCCTTCCCTTCCTTTTTCAGTAGCTAAAGCACGGCCATTCAATTCTTCAATGCTTTGACCTGTCCTGTTATGAGTCTGCATGTTGCATGAGCTGCAGTTATATATTAGGAAGAAAAATAGAATCCCCTGTCCGTTCATTTTCATTCTGGCTTCCTAAGGCACCATCCAAAGAAAGTCCATTAGTTATTCTTGCCTTGTCTTTCTCCAGCAAACTCCTGTTAGTTCTTTCTCATGAACAACTGTAAACACTTTCATTTCAATGGGCTTCATCCTGGAACCAGGCTGCCTTATATTTCTCTTACATTCTGTTTACTCAGCAGGAAACAATCACCTAATCATCTACAATGGATAATCAACAGCTATTCAGAAGATAACCTTTCTACTCCTCATTGCTCATCATAAATCTACAGCTTCTTTGATCATTCTCTCCTTTCTTCTTTCTATTGAATTCTCTGGCAAACTCCTGCTAGCTCTCCCTTCTTCTCTCCCTTAAACCAATACTCCTTTTTATACCTGTAACTTGCATTCAGCTTGGTTGTTGCACTTATTTATATCTATTCATAATGATATGCAATTTCAGAAGCAATATTGAGCATAGCTTTGTGCTATTTATGTCAGCTCTTTACTGCAGAGCTGATGTGAAAAGGTATAAGAAAATAGGAACGTTAATAATCTTGAGCATAAAATACTTGAAGCTTTTTAAGTTTCAGACACAGCAAAAGGCAGGGGTGGGTTTCTACCGGTTCTGTCCACCTCTGTAGAACCGGTAGCTCTGAAGAGCAGCAGACATAGAACCGGTTCTATGTCTGCTGATGTTTTTGCCCACCCGCCCATCCGGGCTCTTACCTGATCTTTATTTCCTGATTTTTCAACTTCAGCTGCCGAATAAGCCACAGCTGCAGTTAAAAAAGCAGGAAAACAGGGCTGTTTCAAAGGCTGCATCTCAGCACACGGCACGTTGATGACGATTTACAGGCATAGCTCACAGCGTGCAGGGAAGCTCGTAAATCCTGAACCGGTAGTTAACCCTGTCATATCCCACCCCTGGCAAAAGGCATATGCAAACAGTGATACTGTTAAGAATGAAGTTGATTGAGATAAACAGTTAGCAAGGTACAGGTTTTTACCATGCAGTGCTTGGTACAGAAAAGCAGTAAAATTAAACAATATATAGCATGCTCAAAGAAAACTGCAAAACTTGGGAAATCAAGAATATTTAAGCTTTTCCCCTGCACTGTAATCCCAGTGAATCTGAAATATTCCAGTGTGTTTGTCTCAGGAAGAATGATCTTCAAGTTCAGTATGAAGGAACAGCCAAAAAATAAACAATGCAACCCTTGGTTGCATAAACAGAGGGATAGAATCAAGACCACGTGAAGTATTAGTACCTCTTTATAAAATCTCACTAAAATGACAGCTGGAATAGTTCATCCAGTTTTGGTCACATTATAAAAAAAATGTGGAGACTCTGGAAAGAGCACAGAGAAAAGCAATTAAGCCAATTAAGGGCCTGGAGACTAAAACATAAAAGAATGGCTGCAGGAATTGGTATGTCTAGTGAAAAGAAGTACTGGGGTGATATGATAACAGTGTTCTAATATTTGAGGGGCTGCCACAAAGAAGAGGAGGGTCAATCTGTTTTGTTTTTAGGACTCATTGACTTTCTTCCCACCTGTCAGTCATGAAGATGACACTTCCATCCAATGTATCAGGTCCATTTGACTTGGAGATACGTTCACAATGTGGAAAACAGTTTCAATAACAATGTTCTGAAATACTGGAAGACTTCCTTATAGAAACTGCTATTAGATAATCTTTATAAATATGTTATGAATATCTTTTCTTGCCAAAGTCTCAATTGCATAATTATTCTTATTATGTGCCTTCAAGTTAATCTTGATTCCCTGCAGGTGACTGCCTGAAAAAGTCATTTTTCTTGCCAAGGTGTTCAGCAGTGCTTTGTCATTGACAATTTCCTAGGGATGAGAGAGAATGATTGGCCAAAGTAGAGGAGAAATCATTCTCCTGATTTCTAGTCTGATATCTTAACCAGTACACTAAACAGCTCTCTCTGTGTGTACTGTGGTTTTAATCCTAAAGGTTTCACCAGCTATTTTTAAAAAAATAATTATGTTAAATATGCACCATAATATGTTTTAAGGTTCTAAGTTTATTATGATTTCTCTTTGCCCACTAAAAAAAAAACCAAATAACTAAAAACGATGAATTTATAACAACTAAAATCATGCACACAGGTCTTAAATAACCACAGAATGATATGTTTCACAATGCTCAGCATGCATGCAAGTGAATCTAATACTCACTGGGTAGCCTTTGTTGAGTCACTATCTCTGAGCCTCAGTTCCCATCTGTAAAAGTAAGAATAATATTCTACCTCATGGGAGTAATAACTTGAATGCAATTATTATGTTAAAGCAATGTGCAAGACGTGCTACAGACCACAGGTTATAAAATAATGTTCTACTATTGAACAATGGCAAGACCTATTACATTTTTTCAGTGATATAGGTTCATAATTATTCTGAACTCATTTTATATAAAGTGTGAGTTGATTTGAAAGATAACCCTTTATTTACCCTCCCCATCTGTTTCAAAGCTGTTAGATGTCTCCTGTTTTTTAGCATTAATTTTCATATATTTAGCTGATTAGTCACAGAGAGAACTGCTATGTAGAACCAAGGTAACTGTTGCCAATTACTGGATTTCGAAACATTGCTAAATCTGACTTTAGCTCTAAATCATTTTCCATTTTTTCCCTGTTGGGATTTCAAGTCATGGCCTCCATCAAATCCATAGTTCAGTGGCTGTACCTGAAACATTTCCAGAAGAAATTAAATGAATTTTCACTAAGAATAATAATTTATTGACATTATTTTTGCTTTAAAGAAGAGTATGTGACTAATTGCCCTTGCTATATACTAAAGACCAGTGGTTGCCAACTGGTGGTCCGTGGAAAAAATTTGGTGGTCTGCAGAGAAATGTCACTCCCAAAGCACCCCCCAAAGCAATTAATTCAGGTTGCACAAGGCTATGGGAACACATGGGAACACAAGGCTATGCATCCCATATGGCCCACAGGAACACAAGGCTTGTGTTGCTTGCATTGTGAACAACATGAGATTGTAAGGGGAGGGGGGAAGGGTGGAGGGGAGAATTTGCCCCATGTGCCCCGTCTGGCCACCGGGCTACTTCTTTCCACTTCTTTCTTCTTCTGCTTTTGGTTGCATGCAAGGAAAGCAGCAAAAGTCTTTCTTTCTCTCTCCCAAACTTCACCAGAAATGAGTTTTTGGGACCCTGCAAGGCATCCTGCTCCAAGAGGCTGGAAAAGCTTCATTTCTGGTGGAGTTTGGGGGAGAGAAGACTTCTGCTGCTTCTGCTGCTTTCTTGCATGAAGCCAAAAGTCTCTCTCTCTCTCTCTCTCCCTCTGAGAACGGAGCTGGAGACAGTATCCTGCAATTCCAAATGAAGATTGATCGATCAGTAGGAAAATGGGGGTGGCAAATTCTCTCTCTCTCTCTCTCTCTCTCTCCCACCAATGTCAGCAAACCACCATCAGTCAAATTCATATTAGTGGTCTGTGGGATCTAAAATTATGATTTTGATGGTCCCTGAGGTCCAAAAGGTTAGTGACCCTAATATAGATAACATATGAAAGACAAAATACCAAGTTATACTAAACAGATTTTGACATGTGCTCTATCAATCTATTAAAAATGTGTATGCTAACTGAATTGATTGAATTGATTGATATGCAATACTCATCAACTTAAGAGCAACTATGGTTATTCTGATCCATAAACCCAATTAATTACAGACAGAAATGCAAAAACAAAAACAACCTAGAAAAAAGGAATAGGATGTAAGTGTTATAAATCTAGTAAATGAAGGCCAGTAGTAAATACTGTCTATTTTTTAAAAAAAAAAAAAACAGAACTTTTGCCAGGAGCTAAACTTCATTGAGAAAGGGAGTATTTTTCATCAAAATTAAGCAAGGATTGAGATTTCCCTGAAGACATCCCAGAAAAATTTAAATCCAACATGGTTATTTTAACACCAGTGTGAACACAAATGGAATCCTAAATACAGAAATTTCTCTCTCTGGCAATTCCTTTATTCGTGCCCAAAAGAATGTTCACAACATCAGCCAGTTACTGCAGAAATGATAAAAATATGTGCTTGTTATCATCATTTTGTCATAATGACATTGCAGTATTCTAGACCAGTGTTTACCAACCCTTAAGATGTTCAATACTTCAATACTCAGCATGCTGGATGGATAATTTTGGGAGCTGAATGGAAGTTACGCCATGGCAACTGGCCTTTGTTGTTGTTGTTGTTGAGACTCAATTTCCAGACAACTCTATCCGGCTGAGTCAGAATCTTCATCGACATAAAGAAGCTGATGTTCACACATCTTATAATTGCTTCTCTAGACAATAGTGTAACTTGCGGACAAGGTAAATCACATCTGAGTACAATGGATCATTGTACTGTTGTCAACCATGAAACTTCTGCATCTGCGCATGCCCGATGCATTTCTTAATCTCAGGGGTGGCAACCTTGATCACATCATGTGACATATCATGATGTATCATGACATTGTTTGCCTTTGTGGAGGAGGATGGGTATGGCCTGTGTGGGATGCATCTGGCCCATGGGCCGTCAATTTAACAGGTCTGCTCTATCACCTTCACAGAAAAAGTAGCATTCTTCTAGGCATGGCCGTTCTCCAATTCAACTACTCAATTATCAAATCAGAACCAAGAAGGGAATAGTGTGATATCACTTTGTCAAGATTATAAGGCCTTACTACAGTCCCCTACTTTATCAGAGGATATATCTTCAGTTCAGTGCATGACAACACACCTTCTTGAACACACCAGTGAATTTATCACAGGCCTTTAAACATGTACATTTATCCCTCTCAGTCTATGATAGTTCACCTGTTGTAAGATGCTTACTGTACTTTTATACCAGTGTAGGAAATACAGTCTGGAAGGTAATTTCTCCTACCTTCTTGGTGAGCCTGAAACATATTTACTATTTTAAGAGTTGAAAACAGCAGGTCAAGGGTTGGCATCACATTGAAAAAGGACAGGCACTATCGCCTAGCTTAGGGGTCTTCAAACACGACAGCTTTAAGACTTGTGGACTTCAACTCCCAGAATTCCTCCTCCAGTCATGTTAGCTCTGGAATTCTGGGAGTTGAAGTCCACAAGTCTTAAACTTGCCAAGTTTGAAGACCCTTGGCCTAGATAAATATCCAATGATAGGCCTCATATCTACGTATCTACTTTGTATGCCAAGGGGACATTATTTCTTTTTAAAAAGGGAAATGAGCATACTTGTCTGACAGTGCTGTCTCTTTAAATTAGCTGCTATACTTCCAGCTGTATACACATATCAAACTTCTGATTTTCAGAGAATCTGGCAGTACAGAGAAAGGAAGCCTAGAGGGGAAATTATGTTGGCTTCTTGCTAGTGAAAAACAGAAGGGGAAGAATGCACCCACTCAGACCAAGAGGAATTAAGGAATTATGTGACAAGCAGTCTCTTGCCCTTCCAATGTTGCTGATCCCAGCACTTCCCAAGTAGCTGGAAGTCCTGGAAGGCCACAGGATTTCCACTCCACCTTGTACATCTTTGACCTTTGTTGGTCTTACCCTTGATTTGCAATTTGCTGATCAGTGATCAGCAAGAAGATCTTCACTTGCCTATAAGCCAATCCTTGATCAATCCTATGAATTATTTTATTTTTCCCCTCAATTACTGGTCCTGAGAATAATGTTCTTGAAAAGTTTTCACGTCTATGGAGATTCTCAGTCATCGAGATCGTGGTTGTCCCAAAGGTGCTTTTTCAAAAGGCAACTGGGTTTTGTTTTTCCAATTCAGAACTGAAGACTCTTCTCATCCAAGATCTTCAAGAAACATCTTCAAGGAAAAACAAAGTATACTTGTCTTCTGAAAAAGCACTTTTGGGTTGAAAAGTGTTCTGTAACTGAAACGAAATTTGTATTGACTTTGATTGCCTGAAATCCCTTCATACAATTTTGAATTCTATCTTTATATAGCATATTTTTAATATCAAACATGTTTTATACCATGTTTTTAATACAAATATACCATATTTTTAATACTAACTATAAGTCATCTATACATGATCATGAAAACTTCATATTTCTAGCAGAGCTGACTTTTCCATTCAAAACAAAATTCCATCAAATTTCATCCACAATTTTTGAAGTCTTGTGTCTCATGCTATATTCCTGTTTTGTCAAAGTAGTCTTTGGGATTATGTCATTTCAACAGATTCATGCTACAGACAATTCAATAATTAAGTTGAATCTCAGTACCTGTTAATTATAATCCTGAAATGTCAAGACAATTTTTGGTAATAATACCCATTTAGAGAGCTAAAAAAATATGTATGGTAAGACTAGCTGACAGTAGAAAATTGTCAGACTGTGATTCAGCTAACCCATTCTGATGTGAAGTAGCTTCCAGTGGTTTCATAGGAGAAATATTTTTGGATTTGCTCTTAGTCATTTTATGTCAAGATGCTTTTCCCTGGTCCTGAACATTTTCTATTCTTCCTTCATAGAATATTTACATAAGATTGCCCAATACACAAAAATGGCAAAAAATGAAAACAAAAAAATAGTCATTAAACAACAAAAAAGGGATGGCAAATTGCTATATTATACATATCACACATCCATAAAAACATAAACAGTATTTAAAAATTTATAAATAAAAACAAGTGATAATCTATTATTGTAAAATATCATGTGATTTCTGCCAAGGAAACCTTTTGCATAATTTTTAATTTTCTCTGAGCTTATTTTCAACACACAGCATCTACCTGTAACTTTTACTAATGTTTTGGGTTGCTAATAAGAAGGAGATATGTTCATTTATTAGGATATTGTTATTTCAGTAATTTCCATTCAGTTATTAAACTTATGCTACGAATATACTGCATTTAACCAATGTTTTACAAAAAATCAAACATTAAATATTTTTCTACATACCTGGAATCTTTTTAATTATATCTAGGCATTTCTTATGAATAGGAAATTTCCAAAATTAATTTTTATGCTGGTTGGGACCTGCCACATTGGAGAAGGCTCTTTAAATGCTAAGTTGAAAGATGCTTACAGTAAGTTGAAAGCATGGATAAATTCATTGAAACCCAACAAGAAGATGCTTCAGGATAAGGAAGCCAATCTATCTTATTATGTACAGAACAATATGTCTCTATTTTCTGATGGCACTTCTGTCAATACGTATGTCTGGAACTACCAATCTGCTCATTTTAGGAAAGAACCTTTTACTCATCAATGCTCACATAAAGAATGGAAGTACATATCTTAAAATGTCATTTTATTGAAAAGCTGTCCAACTAACACAATGTAAGCATTGTATCTTCTTATGAAATTTTCAAAAAGTTCTAGCCATAAAAAACTTGTGTTCTGCACCAGGAAGGTTAGAATTCTATTATTAGAATAAGAAGACTGTCTAGCAGCATTGGTGTAAGAAGCATAGTTATTCTTTTCCATTAATATTTATATTCTAATTGCCTTAGTTTCATGGTAGCTTTAAAAATGCTTAGGCACATAAATTTATAGAAGCAGATAAACAGAATTTGCTGAATATACCAGTGGTAATTATTTCTTTGCTATGAACATTATACATACATAAGCAGATTTTGAGGATCAATGTCATTTTTCATTAAAGCTCAAGATGAACATACTAGAGACATGTTATGCCCCTTCCCTTAAAGGAAGTATACCATCATTGCTATGCTTCAGGGTTCCTCTACAAATGTTACAATTTTTGAAAGACATGCATTGATAATGCAACTTCATTCTCCCAATCAATCTTTGAGTGAATTATATTGAAAAATAATAATTTGTCCAAGTTCAACCGGCAAATCTTGTGCCTGAATGAAGATTTGAACTCAGGTTTAGCATTTCCAAGTACAGAACTTTAACTGCTATGCAGCATTTGTTAATACAGGTTGTGTGTGCTCCATGCTACATCAAGAAATTCCACTTTCATGATGACCTTAAATAACTTTACCATAATATTTCAACTATTAATTCATGAGATTTCAAAATTCCCTACGAGGTGCTTGTTCCAAGAGATCACTGAGTCACCCCCCAGGGTATCCCAAATATCTAGCCAAAGACAGCTGGTTTAATCATATTTCTACAAAGTTTCAAATTATTATACCATCAGAGATCAGTAATAGATTCAACTATTTGATTTTGTCTGGTTATAAGAAAAGGGAAAGAGAAAAAGAAAGGATTGTTTGATTATATTTGATGTTGCCTTATTGTAAACACTGCAACAATAAATTGCTATTGTATACAGTAGGACTATTACAGGTTTTCTACTGTTATATTATTTCCAGTCTCTATTCTTTAAAACAATAATATGAACAAGAACTCAAGGTTAAAAATTATTTTATGCTTATAATCTAACCAAATAACTGATTGTCCTTGTCAACATCAATATATCCATAAAACATTTTTTTCAGAATAAGTCTAAAAGTTCTAATATAATAGAAAACATGATAGCTTAGTCATTATTATAGGATTTCAATTCATTTATAATCAGGATGAGTAGGCAGTTTAGATAAAAATTTCGGTAGGACGAATGTACGCTTATGTAACAGATATTTCCCATGTGTGAGTATCAGGGCTGATCTTGTTACCTCTCTGACACAATGGTTTTCTCACAAGGTATTGTGCTGTAACTATTCAGTCCCTAACAGGATCAGGTCACAGTGTAGAACTGCAGGTAGTATATGAAAACATAGCTTGGTATCCCAATACCAAAACAGCCACTCAAAATCCCTTTGACCCACAAAGCCCAGAGGCTCCTTTGACCACTATTGCTGAAAACTGCTACCCTAATTTCTTAACATCTGTGGCCACATGGAAACCACATGGAATACAGACAAGTATTACAATAGACTTATAACAGAGCCAATACAAAGAACAAAACAGTCTTGATCTTTTTACATCATTGTCCTGCCCCTAAGAACACTTAGTATACACAGACATTTCAATAAAATCTTCAGGCATCAGGAATGCCAATTCCTTTGGTAAAATATATTTTTCTTTAATTTTTATTTGGGGATATCTGGCAGACTTTATTTCTTTTTTTCCCCCACCCTATGCCTTTCTCTATGATGTATCATTCTATCTGTCAGAAACAAAAGGCTTTGATAATTCTCTTTGCATCATGTTAACATTCAGGAAAGTTTATTTATATGTTCAGGAGAAATGAAACCGCATTCACACAGTGCAAAACGCTTTATAAAAACCCCTTTCCAGATGTGCTAAATCCCTGAACTTCCATCTATTATGGAAAATCTTGGGACATATATTCATAAAGCTAAGATAAAGACAAAGAACTCATTACTGAAAAATGTGGTGATAGCTTGTGGTTGTTTCTCTAAAAGAGAAACAAATTCATAGAAAAGGATATAAGGACCTTCTGGTTTTTTCCCCTCTTAATAGATAATCCTAAAATGTAGATACTATTCACCGCTTCATTCTCTTTTGTTCTCTTATTCTATAATCTCTTATTCTGAGGATGATCACAGTGCCTGTTGTCATTAATTTGATTTTCTACTTGTAGTCACATGTTTTGATTGGGCTTCTTGATTTTTAGTACTAAACAATACTATCATAGTCTTTTAATGACCCCATAATCCCTTGTGGGGTGGAGTCTGGGCAACTAAATGGAGCTGAGTGTTTACTGGCCGGATGCCCTTCCTATTGCCAATGTGGAGTTATATTCAGCAGATAAATTTTCATCATGCAGAAAGAGAAATATCTGTCTCTACCTAGGATTGAACTCACAGTCTCCTGACTGTGAGGTGAGAGCTCCATATCTAGGCACATCGCACTGTATGCCATACTGAAATTGCAACCAATTGTAAATCTGTACACGTGTCTAACCCTATACAGATCTTCTAAGGTATACTTTCTTTAGTTCAGTGGGGCTTTTTTCAAGCTAAGTGAGCATAGCATGGCAACCCAGAATTATTGCATAATTTATAATTAGCATTTGTTTTCCTCCCTTCCATTTTCCTTGTCATTTTGCATTATAAATTCATTATGAATTTGTGCATGCCTACACACTGTTTTAATGATTAGTGGTGGATATAATGCTGTAAATCATGCGTATAATAGCCAGAGAACAAGGCATATTTAAATCTGTTTCCTCAAACAATATAGTTTGAAATTCCTTAGTTATTTTATTATGCCATTTTTAAAATTTATTAAAAAGGCAATTTTGTTTCTTTCTACTTTCTCAATTTATATGCTAACCATCTACCTGGTTTATCTGCATCTTCAAAATAGCTCTGTTTGGCACCTCTAATTTTTTGTGCTAATTCTTCTTTTTCTATTAGACCCATTTTATGTTTGGTTATATCCATTTTTAACTTAATGTCCTTTCTCTGTGGCATTTTCTGGAGCTCTTTTTCGAGTCCTTTATACTCATCTTCTAATGCCTTAGAGGCTAATCTTTTCATGGTATTTCTTTTCCTTGTATAGTCTATTATCAAGCCTCTGGCATATGCCTTCATTGTATCCCATACATTCTGGATTGATGTATTTTCTTTTTTGTTTTCTTCTTTCATCCACTGTGTAAGTCTTTCCTTCAAAATAGTATTATTTAACGTCTCCAAAGAAAAAGCCAATTCTTTCTCCATCCACTGTGTGAAGTCTTTTCCCTTTAAAATAGTATTATTTAACGTCCATCTAGATCTTCTTCTTTGTCCTCTCCATTTAATTGTCATTGGATTGTGATCTGCCCAAGTACTTGTTTCAATATTTATTTCTTGAATATTAGTTAACAATTCTGTTGACATCCATATCATATCTATTCTGGACCATGATAAGTGTCTATTTGAGTAAAAGGTGTATTGTTAAGTTTTAGCATCTCTTTCTCTCCATGTATCTTTTAAGTTTATTTCATCTACCAATTTAGAAAAAGATTTAGGGAGAGCCTTTCTATTTTGCTTTATTATTTTCTGTGCTGTGTAGTCCAGTTTATTGCTTATAATTCCATTAAAATCTCCCATCATAACTATATTAACATAGTCCAGTTCAACTATTTTCATATGTAATTTTTTGTAGAATTCTTCTTGTTTGTCATTTGGGGCATAAATTGCAATCAGGAGTGTTTTCGTATTATTGTCTATTATTTCCACCATTAATATTCTTCCGTTGTCATCAGTATAAATCAGTTTCGCTGAGATGGTCTCTTTCATATATAAAACCACTCCTCTTTTCTTACATTGTGTCAAGGAAGTGAATATTTTCCCTAATTTTGGCTGTATCAACAATTGTTTGTATTGTTTTTTAATATGTACTTCTTATAGACAGATTATATTAAATTTTAATTTCTCTAATTTGTGGAAAGTTTTCCTTCTTTTAACAGCTGAATTAAGTCGATTTATATTAATTGTAATCAATTTTTTCTCTTCCATGGTTATACTTTGTAATTAGGTTTGACAGCTCTCGTGGATCTTGGTTCACATTGTTCTTTGGCTTCCTCCTTTCTACCTACTACACCTTCTTTTTCAGTCGTTATTTGGGAGTCCTCTTGGAATTCAGTTAGTGAAATTTCTTTTTCTGCCTCTTCCACCCCTCTGAAAAATTCTGTGTAAAATGATTCAGCTTTCTCAATTGAGTCAATTCTATATCTCTGTTCTTGTCATGTAAACATTAAACCTTCTGGATTCAGCCATCTATAATTCACCTCTTTTTTAAGTAATAATTTGGTCAAGAATCGGTATTCCCTTCTCATCTCTCTCACTCTTCTGGGTACTTGTTTCAAGACTACAATCTCCTTATCTTTGTATTTCAATGTTTTCTCTCTTGCCACTTGCAATATTTGCGTTTTAATGACTTTCTTTGTAAATCTGATGTGAACTTCTCTTGGTAAGCTACTTCTCATCACATATCTTGTGAACACTCAATAAACCTCATCTATTCCATCCAGCATCTTCTCTTCAGTTATTTCCAAAGCTTCAGCCAATATTTCTATCATTATCTCAGCTAGATTTTGTCCTTTTTCTTCCTCTATGTTTTGGAATTTGATAAAATTCTGATCTGTCCATCTCCCATCTCAGCATACAACTTTTATCTTGTTCAACCACAGTTAATCTGTTATCAATGTCTCCAATCTTCTTGTCTTTTTGTTTACCTTCTTCTTCAATTTTTTGGAGTCTCTCATCATACTTCATCATCATTTGTTGGATGTTCTCCACTTTTTCATTTTCCCTGTTCTTTGTTCAAAGTTCTCTGTTCTTTGTTCAATGTTCTCTATTCTCTTTTCAATATTCTCTGATCTTGTTTGAATATTTTGAATTCCTTGCCTAATCATCTGCAGGGTCACTTTTTCTTGTTCTTTTTCTTGCCTTAACATTGTCTTTATTGAACATTGTCCTCCAGATGGTGGAGAGGAAGAAGTGGAAGTGGAAGAACCAGGAACTGTTAATTTCCTACTCATTTTGAGGAGTTCAAAATCTTCAGGTCCTTCTAGACCTTAATCCAGTTGTAAAATAACCAATTGCAGTTCCAAATAAAAATAGTAGGAAAAAAGTAGGAGAATAGTAAGAAAAGAGAAGTCAAATAGTAATAATAATAGAAAAAGAAGAAAAAAATTTCTTCAGGTTCTTGTATGCCTTAATCCAATCGGTTGGTTAGATGACAGTAAAAATTCAAAAATGAAGGAAAAAACCATAAACACACCATGAATATACAAAAGAAAAGAAAAAGTTGTAAAATCCTAAAAAAGGCGAAAAAGTGAAGAAAAAGGCTAAACAAGAAAGGAAAAATTCTTCAGGTTCTTCAACACCTTAATCCAATTAAGAGGTCTCAAATATAAAAGTATGCATAAAAATAAACCAAGAAAAAGAAAAAGAAAAAAAAAACCAATATGGAAGGTAGATGGAAAGACAAAAATACCAGGAAGGGAAAGAGAAGAAAAAGGCTACTCCCTTAAAAAGAAAAGGAAGGGAAGCATTACTACTAAAGCTTTTCCTTTAAAATAAAAAGCAGATGTAGAAATTTAACTTCCAAAGACAAGAAAAAACAAAAAACAAATACAAGTTCCAGAGAGCCAAAAATCCAAATAGCTATTGCAAAAAAAACAAAAAAGTAAACTGATGAGGAAAGGTAGCATAGCTTAAAAAGAATAAAAAGAGCACACTGCACTTTGTTTGATTATCCAAGGCTCTTACTGTAACTCTCTTCTCCAAAGACTTATCACCTTTTCTTTTCCTAAGCTTCAACACCAGACTCCAGCTGTTGATAGAAACCCAGAAGAGCACCTGCAATAATACTCTCCCATGCTCTTCCCTCTATCTTATCAAGCAGGCAGTGTCCTTGAAACAAATTCTCAGTTCTTTCTCAGCTTTGTCTGGTCAAAAGAAAAACAGAATATTTCCAAGCCTCTAGTTGGCAGTGTTACAAAGTTTCTTTAGCTTTCACTTTCCCCCTCCTTTTCCAAGCAAAATATAATAAGAATTAATTAAAAAATATATATTTAAAAAATAATTAAAAGGGAGTCTCTGGCTTAAAATATTATAAAATCAAAAAGGAGAGAATATATAAAAAGGAGAAAAAAACCAGTCCAGTTTCAAAATATATGATCATGTGTAGAAAATCCAGCAATGAGAAAAAAAAAATACTTTGACATTCCTGTTTAAAATCGCCGCTTAATCACTTCTGTCAAAATTTTTACAGATTCTTTCTTGGCTTTAGGGTGTCCTTTCAAGTCTTAAAATAAGGAAAAAGTTCTCACCAAACCGGCATACTCTCTCTTTCCGTTCTCTTTCGTTTCGGAGCTGTCCCAACTTCAGCAGCTTTAATGGATGCCTCTTTGCCGCTGGCAAAAAGAGCTTCTCCTGGATCTACCAGGGACTTTGCGATTTCCCTGGGATCGACAGGATGCGCTCTTTACATTCACCGTTTCTACAGGACGGTTTAGATCCACTTGGGCTGTCCAGGAGCAAAGATATCGGCTGCGATCTCAGATCTCCAAGATCACATGCCATATTGTTGCGACGCCAGCTCCGCCCTCCCTATTAATATTGCAATTAATAGATGACCAAGGCCAAGTTTGCTATGGTAGTAAAGAGAAGAAGGAAATTATTCGAGATTATTATGGGAAACTATACACACAAGAGAATATTGATGAGGAAAGAGTTAAACAGTATTTACAGAATGCTAATTTATCCCAGATACCTAAAAAGATTGAAACAATGTTAGAAAGCAATATAACGATGATGTAGTTAACTGAAGCACTTAAGAAACAAAATAATGGACAGGCACCAGGCCCAGATGGACTTCCGGCAGAATTTTACAAAACATTACAAGAATCATTGAATTTTCCATTGCTAGAAGTTATGAATGAAGTTATGTTAAAGAAGAAGATACCTAAATCATGATCAGAAGCTTACATCACACTTGTTCCAAAAGAGACCGATCCATTACAAATCAAGAACTATAGACCTATCTCCCTACTAAACGCAGATGATAAAATCTTTTCTTCGATATTGGCAGAAAGACTTAAAAAATATATAAATAATTTTATCCATCCTGACCAAAATGGATTTCTGCCAAAGAGACAAATCAAAGAAAATATGAGAGTAATCTTGGAATACTACGAGGCACATCCCAAAAAACAAATGGCTTTGATATTTCTAGATGCACAGAAGGCATTTGATAATGTGAATTGGCGATTCATGTTATTACTGCTGGAACAGATGGGCTTTGCTAGAAAATTTATTCAAGCAATAGAAGCTATATATCATAAGCAGACAGCAAAGGTAATGATAGAGGGAGAACTGACAGAATCTATCGATATAAGAAAAGGAACAAAACAAGGGTGCCCACTATCACCTCTGTTGTTTGTGTTAACTTTGGAAGTGCTAAACAGAAATATTAGAGATGAAAAGAATATAAAAGGGATGAAAACTAAAAAGGAAGAATTTAAGTTGCAAGGATTTGCAGATGATCTGGTTTTTATCTTAGAAGACCCTTTAGAAACAGCATCAAAATTGATAGAAACGATAGAGACATATGGAAAGGTGGCTGGTTTGAAAATAAATAAAGATAAGACAAAGATCTTGACAAAGAATACGCTATCAAGACAAAAGGAAGAATTGGCAGACCTATTGAAAATTCAGGTCACGAATAAGATCAAGTACTTGGGGATATACTTGACAGCAAGATGCAATACACTAAAAGAGAATAATTATATCAAACTTAAACAGCAGATAATGCTAGATTTGGCGAAATGGGAATATTTACAACTGTCATTAATAGGGAGAATATCAACAATCAAGATGAATATATTACCTAGAATTTTATATTTGTTTCAAACAATTCCAATTAGGCTTGGAAAAACTACTTTGAAGATTTAAATAAAATTGTGTTGAAATATATATGGCAAGGTAAGAAAGCAAGAATAAAGTTAAAAGTTTTGCAAGATGCTAGAATAAGAGGAGGATTTGGTTTGCCTAATTGGGAGTTGTATTACCAAGCTACAAATCTGATGTGGGTTAAGGAATGGATAACATTAAGAAATACTAGATTATTGACATTAGAAGGACATGACCTGTTGTTGGGATGGCATGCTTTTTTATGGTATAAAGGAACTAAAACACAGGGGTACTTTAGAAGACATTATATATGGGAGTCTCTGTGGTTAAATTGGGAGAAGATTAAAAGACAATGTTATTTGAAAATCCCAGTCTGGCTATCGACTATTGAAGCATTTTCTTATCCTATAATATACAAAAAGGAACAAACAGCTACATCTGGTGAAATATTGAATGAAAAGGGTGAACTTAAATCTATACAAAAACTAGAGGAACAAGGTATAAAGATGAATTGGTTTTCATATGCACAAATTACATTCAAGGTATGATAAAGATTCTAAAACAGAAGGTTTCTATGATAAACTGACTGATTTAGATAAGATTTTGACAGGTACTGATGAAAAGGTGATTAAAAAACTGTATGGATATTTATTAGAAATTAAGTTAGAAGAACAAGTTAAAGAAACAATGATTGCTTGGGGGAAGAATTTTGGATATGGGATCGATTTAGAGAAATGGCAAAAATTGTAGTCTCAAAACTATAAAATGACAATGTCAGCAGCATATAAAGAAAATTTGTATAAGATGTTTTACAGGTGGCATTTCCTCCCAACAAGAATAGCAAGAATGTTCAAGAACAAATCTGTTGGAAATGTCATCAGATACCTGGCTCATATTACCACATGGGGTGGACGTGCGTGGATGCCAAAAAATATTGGACTAAAATCCACACATGGTTGGAAAAAATGACAAAAAAAGCATATAGACTTGAAACCAGAGATATTTTTATTGGGAATTTTACCTGAAATATATAGTAAAGAATTGAAATATTTGATTGTAAATGTACTAACAGCGTCTAGGATTGTATTTGCTAAAAACTGGAAAAATGAGAAAATACCAACAGGGGAGGAAGTCATTAAGAAAATATTGGAATGTGCTGAAATGAGTAGATTGACATTTGAAATTAGAGAACAAGATGATAAACAATTTTATAAAATTTGGAATCAATGGTTAGACAATAAAATATGGTAATGATTCTAGGATAGATCTGGGGTGATAATATGAATTGTCATAAAACTAAGTAAAATATGATCATTTTGGAAGACATGAATGAATAAAAGTATAATCAAATGATTGATTAATAATGATATTAATCTATTTAATATATTGATTGAAAATACAAGATTATATACAATGTAATTATAATTGAAGACTATGAAATGGAAGCAGAAAACAATTTGTAAACCAACTGGCACACTGTATGTCCATATATGGAAGATGATTTGATGTTTTTATGTTTTATTTGTTTATGTTTGTTTTAAAAACCAATAAAAATTTATATAAAAAAATAAAAAATAAATTTTAAAAAAGGCAATTTTGTAACACAATCTTCCCTGGAAATTGTTCTAATTGGTGGTGTCTGGATTCGATTTAATTACCTTTTCAACTCTTAGTCTTCTAAAATCCTGTTCTCTCTTTTTTATATTCCAAGCAAAGAATGAAAAATGAAATTCAGAACCAAGGACAGCACCAAAATATGAGGAAGGTGACAAAGTGTTGCCTTCAAAGACGCAATTAATCACTAAACATCTAAGAGACTATTCTTATGGTTTTTTTAACGAGGGAGGACCACCGACAATGAATATGTAACATTTGCAGAATATCTCAATCAAGCATTTAAAAAGCCAAAGAACTCATCAAATGATCATGCCAAACATTAGTCACCAAAATAGAAAGGTGAGATATCAATCAATTAAATAAAATATTCAACTGATTGCAGAAGAAAAAAACATTTGTACTCTGATTATATACACCTTGACTTCAATTTAAGTTAAGTTCTCTATATGACAGGATTCTGGCTCATATAGAAGTCAACATGTATGAATGAGCTGGTCAGTGATTGTAAAAAAAGTACTAGTAATGCTGTTATTACTCCTATTGCTGTATGCATGAAAAATTTACTCATGTTAACTATATATAGGAATTTTATATCCTTTCAGTGATATTAGTGGAGGAGCAGGACTTAACAAAGCCTAGTGCTTTAATAAGAATATTATTAAAGCATTAGGCCTGGTTAGTGTTGCTTCTCCATTAATACTTGATTGAAACTCCTATCAATTTTTCTAAGAGAATCCTGAAGATTCTAATAAACTAATTATCTCAGTTACTATGGAACTGAATAACTGCTACACACATTTATTTATCTCTAAGGTGTTTATGCATTTCACAAAAAAACTTTTTGTCCATGATTTAAAGGTTCTTTTCAAAAGCCAATTTTGTCATACAATTTAGTCTGAATCATTTGTAGGAGACAGTGATCTTTATTTTATTGACTAATTAAAGATCTTCACACTAGCACACTTACATAAGTCATTATAATCATATTGATAGAGGAAACAAGATGATACAATGACTAAATGCTGTTTGCAAACTGAAGTTGATAGAGAACAAATTAGCCTACATTCTTAAAAGAACTGGCAACTGAGAAGCAGAACAACATTTATTTTTTTCTTTATTAATTATTGTCCCACTCCCCAATGTTTAAACCTTAGTAGAAGAGCAATGTTGACAAACAACATGATAGTGACATTTTTATAAAAAGATTTCCATCAGTGAAATTCAGCTGGACATTATCAAGAAATAATTATTTGGTATATCTGGAGTAGAGTTGGAAGACTGTCTTTCTACATGCTGTATGTATAATTAAAACTTTAATGGAAAGAGGTATTAAAACTAGACACAAAATGCATATGAAATGGTACTTGAGACTCCCAATCAAATGTTCAAACAAAATATTTTAAGTGCTTACATTTTTTTAAAAAAAAAATCAAATGTTGAAATGTATAACATTTTAATGCCATAAGGCGGCAACATTTTTAAATAATTGCCATAAGAATTAATAAATCTCTAATACAAGCAGCATTCCACTTCCCTCTGCAGGATTTATAAAAGGGCCCAAAAATGTGTTATAAAACATTAATAGAAAACAAATTAAAATATTGTTAAATCTATACAATAAGTAATTACACTTGAAAGTAAAGTAATTGATATCCTTTACCTAAAATAATATTAATATTATGAATTTGGAATATGAATTAAATATTAAAATAATACTTTAATAATAAATTCATGATCAGTTTCTTTTATTTCTGTACTAGCTCGATATCCGCGCTTTGCTATGAAACTATGTGATCAGGCTTAGTTTTAGGGGAGGAAAATAAAGGAAAATAATTCTGCCTCTGCCTACTAGCAGCCCTAGCGTCTTGTCAGTGTGTGAAAGAGCTCAGGGCTGTTTGGAAACTGAAACAGTATTTGCTGTGTGAGTAAGAAGGAGACAGCAAGAACCTGGGCATGGCTTAGCTCAACTGTTCTGTAGTAAAGGTGCTTGGTGCTGAGAAACTAAAACTGCAACTCCTCTCCTCTGCTTGTGTTTTGCATATGGAACTGATTTCTTTTCAGGTGGGGAGAGGTGTAGAAGACCTTAGCATCAGAATGTGTTAATAATAATACCGTGTTTCTCATATAATAAGGCTGGGTCTTATTTTTTTTTGAGCCTCGAAGAAATGGCTAAGCCGTCTTTTCGGGGGTGACTTAATTCCTCCCCCTTGCATCTTTGGGAGGCGGCGACGGCTTGGATGTTGACCTCAGCGTTGGTGGGGCACTTCGTATTGGGCTCAACACAGGCAGCACCATATCCGGGTGTGCAACAAAAGTACTTCCTAATGGCAAGTCCCCCCCCCCATTCCCCCCATTTCGCATGTTTTAATATAGGCCTTAATTTGGGGGGAGGGGCTTAATTTCATTTCATGCCTATAAAACATGCTGGGACTTCCTATTGTGGGAGGCCGTATTGTTGGAGAAACAGGGTATACGAAATACTAATGCTCTGATTGTCCTTTCAAAAAATCCTTTCTTAGTGAGCACCTAGAAGCCAGGAGGAACATACGTACCAAATTTCAAATTTGTAGGCTTTACAGTTCTGGAGATTATGTCATGATGTGTGAGTGTTATTTCACTTTTATATACATAGATAATTCTACCTCGTTGCATCAAATAATTTAATATGTTAGCAAAATACTATTTTTCTATTTAAATATATTTTAATTACAAAATTTCATTTCCATAAGGGACTTTGTATTGAGAACACTGGAAAATACAAAGTTTTAAATGTAACTAACATTACAGTGTATCCTTTTAAAATTTTCTGAAAACAACTTCAAGGTGAAAATGTCAAATACTTAAGAGACAGCATCAAATTTCTTAGGCAAAACCTGGCTAACTTTACATGGACTAAGCAGGATCAGTCTTCGATTTAAGCTTGCAAGATAAATAGGTAGCAGAAGAAAGGCAATAACAAATCATTTCTGCAATGTTGCCAAGAAAACTTTATGGATGTGTTTACACAAAACCTTTGTTCCAAGCTCTACTCATAGGAAACTATTTGCTATGCTATGCTATTTTAAAAACTGCTTTAATAAATTAAATAGTTTGTGTCAGGTATAAGCAACCTTTGTCAATTTTCCAGTTGTAATTTTCCAGTGATTATTTGCACCAAGAATAGATTTGTTGAGATTCTCAGAATCACTACTAGCATGCTTTATTTTTCTACTGAGAAACAGTGAGAGTTCATGTTGCTGACACAGTTTCCAATGCCTTGAATAATCTCTTATGTGATTGGCTCACTACTGCTAAAATCTGAAAAGCTGCCCCTATTTATTTCTCCCTTTTTTATGCAATATTAGAAACACACAAAATCTGGCTACTTTGCAACTGTCTATCACAAGAAAGCTTTTCACAGAAAACACACAAAATAGCAGCTTTCTTTTAGTTCTGTTTTTAAAATGTCAAGACGTAGAATGTCTAACATCTGTTTAAACTTATAATAGTTCTTTTATAAGACAAGAAAAACAAAGGAAAGAGATTTTTTGAAATCTAGATTCTGACTTTTGTATCATCACATCTAATTTGGTGGAATCAGGCTTCAAAAATCTGATTATCATAAGCCTAAAACAAAATCTGGCCATTCTGCTGCTGTTTTTATGGCAACAGATTTTCTGCAATATATTGCTTGAAATAAGTGATGCTACACTTATAGGAAGTCTATGCACTCTGTTAGTTTTGTTAAAATAAATGGTAGCATATTTTAATAGTGTGATCTGCATAAAACATACTTTATTAAATAAGGAAACAAGACATCCTGTTGGCCTAAACAGATAGACAATAGTAACATTAGCCCTATTTTGTTGTATTTTCATACACCCTCATTATCATGTAATGGATGTGTGTGTCTCCTTTGTCCATTACTCTATTGAACACTAGTCTTTTCTCTCTCAAACCTGGACAGTATTTAATTAAAGCTTTGAAAGAAGTGTTTGTTTTAAAGAGTCTCTTCTTTAATTATAAGATTTAGTTCTTTCTAGTGCCTTCGATTCAATTTTCATAGTCTCCTCTTATCATCCTTTCTTTTCTAGGCAACAACACTTTCCCAGCTATCATGAAACTTGCCCTTCTGAATGTTCTTAACATCCAAAAGGCCATTAACTAGCAATTTCTGAAAGTGGTTAAGAAATGAAGTATGCGAACCCAGTCTGCTTTTAAATACACCAAGCTGCAACTTAGGAGTAATGACCTTACCCCAGTTCCCAGAGATCTAAACCCACCAGAGACCACATCTTATGGTCTCACAGGGAGCCACTAAATGGAGCACTTATGGGCAATCCTGCTCCACTCCTTGCTCTGGAGAAGAATTTTGAGGAACTAATTCATGCATTCTCATCCAGCAAGATGTTCTGCCACTGAGAAGAGACCCTCTCACACAACTTATGCTAGGTCTCTCAGGACCTTTCCCACCCCAAGCAGTGGTGCTATTCAATTTTTTTTACTACCGGTTCTGTGGGCGTGGCTTGGTAGGCATGGCAAGGGAAGGATACTGTAAAATCCCCATTCCCTCCTCACCCCACTAAACTGCTTTCCAGATCTGTTCTCCTGTGCAAGTCAACAAAAGAAGACTCAGCCGATCAGCTGGGACTCAGGAGGCAGAGAATAGACGGGGGCAGAGCCAGTCAGAGGTGGTATTCTGAATTACTCAAAATTTCTGCTACTGGTTCTCCAAACTACTCAAAATCTCTGCTACCAGTTCTCCAGAACTGGTCAGAACCTGAAGAATACTGCCTCTGCTCCTAAGGCATTCCCACTCCCTGTTTTACCTGTGGCTCACTGCTCCATGCTTGTATTTGAGCTTCCTATTGTCTCTTGGAAATAGCTGAGAGATTGCCAGTCAAAGGAATTCTGCTCCATTCCATGCACAGAAGGGAACTAGGTTCGTCTCTGGAGTTACCATTTCTATTTCAAATGATTGGTTTTTTTGAAGTTTGTTTGTTTATTACAATTAGGCGATAGAAACAAGGAATAAAATGCCGGTCAAATGCTGTTGACAAGATTTGGAATAGAAAAACCAAAACTCTCCAAAATATTGGAATGTGATTAGTAGAACTTACAAACTTACATCGTATTTTGAATTATGTCATGGAAATAAATATTTACACATTTTGGAAATGCAAGTATCTTTATATCATGATCTTGCAAAATATCAAGCCAGCAATGACACAGCGTGTTCTAAGCAGATAAGAAAGATAGAACAGAGATCCCAAAGATCAAGATATAACACAGGAAAAAAAAATCAATGAATATTTTGATTTGACAATTACAATACAATAACACAGAGTAAATTCAGAGAGGTTCTCAAAAATTACTGCAGTTGTCAGAATCACCCTCTGGTGGTAATCCACTCCATTCTCAATTGCCATCCGCTAAATAAATAACTGCCCAATTTTCAATTATTCTCTCCTGGATGTTCCTGAATAATTGCTGTTCAATACAATAAAGCCATGGTATAAACATTAGACAGTAAACTACACTGGGAAACAGCTAGGAACTGCCTCTATATTATAACCAGTAATACCAAAGTGAACATAATAAATGAGACAGCTAAAAAAGAGATAACACTGACCATCCTTTATCCAATAATAAAAATATGCCACAACAGGATCAACTCAGCTTCACTCCACTAATTGACTATTTTGTGTCTTCAAAATCAAAGTATAACGTATTGTTATGCAGTCACTTCCTAATAGGAGTAGTTCTCAAACATTCAGGATAAGGAATCAACATAAACCTTTTTCTGGGGCCATAGCCAGGTAAACCCCATATCCCACAATTTATTGTCTTGTTGTTTCTCAAAAAAAATTTCTTGTTCTTTTTACCGGCCGTCAGCCAGCAGTAGAGAAGAGCAATTCCATATCCTGCAAGACATCTGTTAAGATTTGCTGAAGCTTTATGAAAAGCAAAGATGACAAGTGACTCACAGCTGTTTGCCCCAGTAGCTATAAATCAAAAAGATGCAATTGGCTTGGCTTAGTACAAGTGTTTGGAACAACAGAAGTACTGAGTGCTGAGCCTAAGTCTTCCTAAATTGTGTGCATGTATTTATTACCTACCCCTTGAGGAAAAAAGCAGCAGTGCCTGACTCATTTTTTAGAACAGTGTGATTTTAAAAAAAAATCTATCGTAATTTCTTCATAACTCTCATGAGTTCAGGAAGTCCCTGTAGGAAAAGTGGCAGAACCTGGAGTCAAAAGAGAAATCAGCCTAGAATCCCTATGTAGCTACAAATGGACTAACCCCTCTTAAATTCTGTTGATTCTTATCTGACACCAAGATAGTTCTAACCATTAGACTCTTGGCATAGGCATGATTATGAAATAAATCAGTTTAATTGGAACTTCACATGTAATCTTTTGCACTTAACAGTCCCTGATTTTATCTATTATGGTTACTAATTTGTTGTTATTAATCATCATTTTGAATAATTATGAAAAGAGTAGCCTTCTTTATAATTCCATGTTTTCTCTCTCTCTCCTCTCAAGGAGTCATTCCTTTGGGATGAGGGGAACTTGTTGGAATGTCATTTCTCCACATAAGCCCTATTGTCTCTTCTGAGACACCCTTCTCCTTAAATGCATTGATTCCAATTCTATCCCATTCTGTCCCCTTTATAGTTTTACCACAGACATGCAATGGAAATTTCTTCGGTAACCCGAAGTGGTTCCCAGGGTTATGCACTAAATATGATCTTTAGGACCATTTAAGTATAATTTATTCCACAAGTAAAGAACAACATTTGGCTGACCCGGTCCAAGCAACTACTTGGTTGGGAAACTTCCAGGGAAGTTGAAAATACATCAAAGAAAGAATCAATTCTTACTGGGGCCAAGAAAATTGCACAGTTGGGCTCTACATAATAACCATGAGCTCAGCTCAACTCTGTCTCACAATGCTGCAACAAAGTAAACCATCAGAGGCCACATCTAGCCATGCACACATCCATCTTTAGCCCTGAAACAGATGTATTTTATAGTTGTATGTAGTACACAATTCAAATAGCTAAGTCTTTGCTGTAGTACAAAACAATTTGAAATAAAATTTGCATTTTATTTCAAGAGTTGGATTCTCCCGGAGAAGCCAGTGTATAATTCCACTTAGTGTATGTTCTCCAAGCCAAGTCAAGGCCAATCCCTTTTCTCCAGAAAAGAAAAAGTTGTCATCTCCAGTCAACTACTACCAAGAATTTTTCAGGGGGTTGCCCTTCATTTATACATTTTTAACTGGAGTTAGGAAATAGGACAGATTGATCCAACTGGATGTCTAAACTTCTAGTGTGTTGCTTGAGGGCAATGAATACTTGATCAGTTCCCTTTCATTAGAATGGCCTCTCCTGAGAACCCATAAGTGTTGCAGTTTTTTTCAGGGATGTCTTTTCCATCTTGATTTGTAAATGTCTGCACTGAATTGGAATCCTAGACCTTATGAAAAAAAAACAGTAACTTTAACCAGTCGTCAACAATGCAAATCTATATCTCATTTCTACTTTACTATAACCAGACTCGGCTCCCTTCTTAGTTACCACATGGAGCCAGTTTAAATATAGTCCTCAATATTTGGATTTGAATCTGCTCCAGAGGAACAAAGGAACTGTGTAGTATCAACTAAGAGCTAAGCAAAATTGACATGTGTACTTTAACCAAATAAAGCTTTACTGCTGGGATATGCTGTTTCCCTCTGTCATTGTAAGTGGAAGCATTATACAACTGCCATTGGTCTTTTCTATGTTTTGAATAACATAGTTTGGCATTGTGATTGGTAGAGTTCCTGGATGACTATGTCCAGATATTTAAAATTTCTGACTTGCTTGTATCATCCAACCATTTAGCCACCAAACGTTCTCATGAAGTTTGCACATTAGTAGAAATAGCCCTTTTTCTATTGTAGGTTTATGAGTTTACCTACAACTCTGATCTGGAAATGATATCATGTAGATTCGAGATCAATACATGTAATGCATAATGCAGCACCTGGCTCAGGTGAATATTTTTCAGCCAGGTGTTGCAGTATAAAGGAATGGTCAAAGACTTCAGTTCTAGAAACTGCCTGTTCATCTGCCAAAATATGTTCTGAATTAACACAATTGGAAAGTTATTATGTAAACTTACTTATCCTTAAGATGAAAGGCTGATAGTTGGCAGGTTACTCTTGATTGTCCATCTTATAAATGGGAAGTATAATACCTAAACTCCAATCCTTTACATATACACTGTACATATAATCAGTGTAATTAAATGTGGGAGTTAATATAGTGGTCCATCATTCCAAATTATTATGTAGGACTTCAGCAAAAATTTCTTCCTGGGTCTTTATTGCGCTTAAGTTGTTTAGCAATCTGTTGTTTTTCAGAACTTGTGATGGGGATTAATATTGATTTAATCAAACAAGTTGTCTTGAGAATGTATTGGCCCCAAATGACTCTTGTATACTTTGCTTTTAGGAAATAGGAGAAAGGGGCTCAGAAATTGAATGAAAAAAAAAAGGCATCAGAGTAGATTCCTAACTTGTAATGTTAGGAATTGTGGCCAGCAGATCCTAGAAAATTCTATTTGCACTGGATTTTTATAGCAAGAAAAAAACCTGGATGGAATGTGAAGCTGGATAGTTTGAATAACTTAACCAATTCATTCTTGGCTCAAGGCAATAAGAATCAAACCTGGGTTGAATGGATAAGCCTAACTTTCAGATTTTTTTTCTTTTTTGGTCTAGTATCAAAGCACATAATGGTGGCTGGAGTAGGTAAATAAAATTAATATTATTCTGTAAGATACACATTTCCAAGTCCACCTCAACTATTACAAGAAAAAATCTATGAAGCTTTCTCAGAAGTCACTCAGTGTCACTTTTCACTGATGCATTCATCTAGCCTGGATGAGAGTAAAGTCTATTTCTAAAAAGAATTGATCAAATTACCTTACTGCTCTGATGCTAGGAAAATGCTAACTAAATGACTAGCTAAGCTGTGGTAGTGCATGGTTAGAATGCAGTACTGCAGGCTACTTCTGCTAACTGCTGGCTGCCTGCAATTTGACAGTACAAATCTCACCAGGCTCAAGGTCGACTTAGCCTTCCATCCTTCCGAGGTTGGTAGAATGAGGACCCAGATTGTTGGGGGAAATATGCTGAATCTCTAAACCGCTTAGAGAGGGCTGTAAAGCACTGTGAAGTGTATATAAGTCTAAGTGCTATTGCTACTTCTAGCTCTCTAATTTTTTTTTTAATGGGCCACTTCCTTGATTAATCCTATAACTAATCAAGGACGGTCTCACAAGAAAACTCAGGAAGAAAATCATTACTAATAGATCCCTCCAGTGGATATAAATTTAGCTTGCTTAATATTTATAATAAAAACAATCCTTATAGTTCCCTAACACATTCTCTTAATGCCAGGTATATAAAGAAGAGAGTGCACCTGTATCAGGAGGATATTGATGAACTTAGCCAAGAGTATGTTATCATTTGATCCCATTCTTGCATTAAAATATCAGCAAAGGGGTAAATAAGTATGAAATTGCCTAAATAAGCAGCACCTAATTTGGCCCACAAGATGTTAATTTGGGGATGATTTCACAAAGGTGGGATGTATACATTAACCAATAATAGCATGACTTTATTTAGCAACATTGCATAAAACTCCAATAGGTCTAGCACACTGTATCTCATCAACCTTGGCAACTTTAAGATGTGTGAATTTCACCTCCCAGCAACATTTTAAGATGTGTGGCCTTCAGCTTGCAGAATTCTGGGAATTAAAGTCTGCACACCTTAAGGTTGAGAAACACTGATCTAGCAATGATTTTAAAGTTTTGCTTAATTGTAATCTGGAAACATAGGACCTCACATCATTGTGCCTCATCTTGTTCTGGACAATGCTAGCAGTAAAAAGGACTTATAACCATCAAAAAGCAAGCTGACTACGTTTCCTGAAATAAATGTATACTATCTTGGCAACATAATTCATACAAAGTCTTTGGACTAGTGTTCTGTCCATTTATATTCCATGAGCAGAATGGCAGAGAAACCTGCCATAATTTTCAATGAAAGGCATAGACAAAGATAATACTTCCTGGATACCAACAGCATGAAGGGATATTCTTTTTTTATCATTAGAATCAGCTTTATAGGAGATAATAGATTGAATGTCAAGGTGGACAATCATTAAAGTCAAATTTAATGGAGGTAATAATGGACTAGTGGGCAATTATGAGAGGAACACAAGATCCACAGCTGGGCTTTTGCCCATAAGTCTTTGCTAAACGGAGAAAAAAAGTACTCCTCCCTGTAGTAGTTGGGTCTTTAGAATCTTCATCTTGTCTTTTAATTAATTCTGAAACTGATGTTTGCTAGGGCATACAAGTTGAAAACCTGAAGGCAAATGAGTAGCCTTGATCTGATTGAGCCCCCCCAAAAGGATCTTCATTTCTGCATTTTTATGCACTGAAAAAAATAACTGTTGTACCACTATTTCAAGTGCAGTCTGGGAGAATTAAGGTCAACCTAAGGGACTTTTCATTAATTATATCTGGGTTTTCCCCAAGGTCATAACAGCAATCCTGGTACTTTGCTTCTCAGATTCATCACAAGAGTCCTAGGCAGCTAGGAAGACCAAATTGATTAGTGATTTGACCATTCAGCACATTGTTACCAGAGTTTGCAACTCATCCAGGCGCTTTAGGATGTCCATTTGCTCAGAGACTGGCAAGGTACCAAAAGAGCCAATTAGATTTGCTTCTAGAGATTCATCAATGCAATCTCTTTTTATAGATATGGCAAATCGTAGCTTCTCAAGGGCATTACTGGTGGGGCGTCCTTGGGTTTATCTCAGTTTAATTTATTACTATGTAAAGAAACAGTATTCTCATGAGCAAACTAAACTAAAAGCAGAATAATTTTCTCTATAAGAACATCAATATTGAAAATATTAAGTTGCCCAAGATGAGATTCCTTTAAACAACATATTTGAAACTATAAGTTGTTACTCTTCTGGATAGTAACTATTTCACTTTCAGTAGATTTAACAGATGCTAGTAAAGAAGCATGTGAAGCCAGTTCAAGGACAAGGTAATTGCCTTTTTTAAAGTCCAAGTATTCTCTATTCATTCTTCTATTAGTTCTTGTAAGTGGCTAAGACACTGAGCTTGTCAGAAAGTGATTCGAATCCCTAGCACCGTGTAATGGAATGAGCTCCCATTACTTGTCCCAGCTTCTGCCAACCTAGCAGTTCAAAAGTAGAAAAATAGGGACCCCTTTGGTGGCAAGGTAACAGCGTTCCATGCACCTTCAGCATTTAGTCGTGCCGGCCACATGACCACGGAGACATCTTCAGATAGCGCTGGCTCTTCGGGTTTGTAACAGAGATGAGCACTGCCCCCCTAGAGACAGAAATGACTAGCACATATGTGCAAGGGGGATCTTTACCTTTACCTTTTACCTGTCTCAAATGCAAATAACAATTTCTATTTCCTCCCCACTCCTTTTTCCATACTAGACATTAGGCTCTCCCTGACCATCATTTTTCTTCCTGTCAAGTTTGGACATAAAACTAGCTTTCTTTCTTCTCCGCTGGTGTTTGTTGAGCACAATTAGTGGATTTTGCGCTAAGGATACATGCCCTGGCAGTCTCTCATTGTTTTTTTTTTCTTTTCTGTTGGCTTTCAATAGACTTTATGAAACTTTCTTTTAGAGAGTCCATCTTAGTTTCTTTTAATTGCGTTCACCAACTTGAACTTTGAAATTACTGCCTATGCTTCAACAAAGGCTGTCTGTTATAAAATTTGTTCCAATCTCCTTTTTTAGATCCACATCATTCTCATCCTGCAGTGAAGCTGCTGAACAGACGGCAGGAGTCTCAGAGGAGGGGTTCTGTTGCTATCCGATTTCTCCTTCAGTATACAGAAAATTTCTAAAAATGGATGACTTTCAGTCTTTACTTATAAATCCCACTCTAGGGGATCCTATCTGTTTGACAAGTATACAAGGCTCAAATTACTTATTTACATTTGTCCATTTTTAACTGTTCGGGGGAAGTTGGATGAAGCCTGTGGTCCAGGAAGTTCATATTATCTCTTCTTTTTTTTTCCTATCATGCAGTCCAATCTGATCAATGAGTAATAAAAATATTTAAACTAAAAGCTAAAAACTGCTTGCTAAAATTAAATGTTTGATAATAATCACTAGTTAACTAATTTCCCAAGCATAATATAAAAGTACAATAATAAAATAGCATCATTTTTGTACAAGACTACAAGTACATTCCAATTAATTCCAACTTGATTCCAACCTAGTCTGATCTTTCAGAGCAAAGAAGGAAACAGAGGGCTCAAGTAGCTAATATTGTAATGGTTTTATCTGTCTGGCAAGAGACTATTTATGCTTGAAATCGCAGTAATTTGTTATATAGATCTTGTTTACATCGCAAGCTCTGTTCTACAGATTTCCTCTGAGAGCAAAACCATATTTTAATTGTCTTTCCTGAATAATTCAATTTTTTCCTCTTTAACGTAACACTCCACCTCAGCAGAAAGATTCAAGAACTCTTGTTAAAGTTTTATCTCTGTGTTTGTTTACAAAAAAACCTCCCAATTATATTTAGGTCCCCCAACTAAACAGAGTATGTGCATGTTCTTCCATGAACTGAATCAATAAAGCTCTTTCAGTTTCCTGCTTCTGTTTTCCTTCTACAATTTCCACGCCTTTGCTGATACTGATTTTTTTTTTTTAAAAAAAGAGACATATTTTTCTTTTCTAAAATGAACTGCTTAGAGTCCAATGGAAATTTGCAGTTTGGAGTAAACATTGTAGACAGTAACCTGAGCCTGCTGTTGTCCTTGGAACTAGTGATTTTCTCTCCTAAATTTTCCCATTATTGTATACTTGTAATGTATATGTAAAAGAGAGGGAGAAAGAAATTCACCCAGAAATGTATAGATATCACTTCCTCATCTTCTACTGCTTTGCTGCATTATAACCCCAAAGATGGAAAGTATCATATTTTAAAGATGAGCAAAAAAAATTACAATGTTAAAGTATCTCATTCTGCCCAGCCATACAATAGAGTTGAATGTATGCTATGAATATGACTTTGGTGGTAACCTATAGTTCATTACATTAAATATCTTTTGAGTTGAGTTCAGCTCCTGATGACTACATGGAAACATCCATGTGGTTTTCCTTGCAACAATGATTTCCCCATCGCCTTGTTTTGTTGTATTTTGCAGTCTAGTCCACAGCCCTGAGATTCCCTAATGGTTTCTCATTTAGGTATTAACTGGTATGACCTGCTTTGCTTTTTCAGATAGGTTACAAAACACAAGGAGCTGCCATTTATTATTTTGAGTTGTCAACACCCACTTTTGTAACAAAATGCTGTTATCTTTGGTATATATTAAATAGTAAGTTTAGAGGCAGTGTGCAATAGTTCTTAATTCCAGAAAGCTTAAATGCACACATGTAATATTTAGATACCTAGCCCAATCTAAAATATCTAGGTGGTATATGTAATATTTAAAAAACATTGGAAACCTCACCTAATCAAGATTATACAATTATTTCAAATGGTTGTTTGCAATGAACCGGACAGATTTAAACAACAAAATTGGTTCTAAAAAAACTCTCACAAAGCATTAAGAGGGACAAGGGCAAGTAGATCTTCAACATTAATGTGTTTCAGAATATGCAAGAGAAAGCCTTCCTTCCTTCAGTTCCTGAGAATGAGATCTAGAATAGGACTTGGCTAAGAGGCCACCAAAGGACAGGCAGAATTTAAGTTAGGAAATTTCCAGCATCACACTATATGGAATTATAGAGATAATAAACAACATTCTGAATTAGGCTTGGAAGCCTCCTGATAACCAGCAAGGCAAATAGGTGTAACTGTACAATGGATTTCTCTTGTAGGCACTCTGAGTGTTGCATTCTGAATCAACTGTACTACAGCTTCAAAGTGATCCTCAAAAGGAGTTTTCCATGTACAATACATTTTAGTAGTCCAGTTATGTGCTGATCAGTCAATGAGTTACAATTGTCAGGGCTTCCTGGTATATGTAGGCTATATCTACATTATGAAGCAACAACTGTCTTAAAAATCAATTGTACAGCTAGTTATAAGTGCAGTATTTCCTAATATGTTTATTTTTCAATATTGCTCTGCAAGCTGCATTGGTTTCCAGTAGGATCCCAGGTGCAATTCAATGTCCTTATTATTAATTCTTAAGGTTTTTAATGGAACTGGTAAAGTTATTTGTACAACTAACACTAGCCCCACCATATCTAATAGCATTGGCAGGCTCCAAATTCTTTCTATAAAGCAATACCATCTGATAAGACCCAGTAACTGTACCATCACAACAACAGCCATGTGGAACAACTTTCCCCTTGAAAATCGAACAACCCTTGCCTTATAGATTTTTCACACGGACTACCTGGATGTCCTTTTGGGCACCAGGTCAAAGTCTTGAGTGAATCTGTCTCTAAGGGTCATTGCAATACAGTGATTGCAACCCTGACAAACTGTTTTTTTTAATATGCTTTGTTTTTCACTAATATTTTAATGTTTATAAGAAGCTGTCCATAGTGGTTTTGCAAGCAAGGTGGCCATATAAATTGAATAAATAAATCTCCATTCCATAACAAGTAGGACATGAAGGTTAGCATGTCAAACAGAGAGGCAAAGAGAGGAGTGTAAGGAGAAGGAGAGGAGAGGAAATCTGAAGGATTTGCTTAGGCTTATTGTTCATTTCTAACATGAAATGAGAAGAGATGCAGTTGTCTGATAATTAGGATAGATCTTAAACTCTACGCATTATTTTCTAGTAGATACCATGGCATTTTGGAGTGAAGGTACATAACCTAGGAGCAAGTCATATGTAGAACATGAATTAGCTATTAAAGAAAGGATATTCAAGCAATTCAATTTATTCCAAAACTCAACAAGCATAAAGTATATATGTTCATTCATCCCTCAAAAAGAAATGCTAACATTATTGCAACATGTTCATGTATAGCCTTATTTTAGTAATCAAGACTAAGTAGTTTACTGAACAAGTATACATAATTCATATTTATCTTTTCACATCATATTTATATTTAGTTTCATGTCCATGTTGTCCAGTGGATTTAGGGAATAAAACAAAGAAAGATAACAATTAACTGACCTTTTAGTGCTAAACATAATGGTAAGTGTTTTGCTTCACATAGATGAGAAATCAACAAAATCTTGATCTTGTAGACCTGTTGAGGGAAAATACAAAATCCTCATGTTAAGATCTGAGATCTTAGTTTGATAGGTTTTAAGAAATAACTTTCAGAAATCATGTTTAGTATGAATTTGAAGCAACATGGATAAGCCTGATGTAAAGCTTGAGAAAGTATCTTAGACAAGCTTTCTTCCAACATTCTAACTTCCTACCACCCATCACCTTAAACAGCGCACTAATACAGAAAACTCAAGGTAGCAGTATCAACCATCACTTCAATTGGCATATATTATTATGGTATTATATTGCCCTGTATTTTATATTCTGATATGGCCTAAAGCTAATCAATAGTTTATTATTATGATTGGTCACACATCATTATTATCTTTTTACAGCAATGTGAAGTTGTAGAAGTCTGTTCTTTAGCTGGTGTTGGCCTTAATGCTCATCAAGTTCTTCTCCAGAACTTAGGATGATGTATTGTATCAACATAATTTTACAACTGACTGATGGAAATGTTGCCAATGCACAGATTTTCTAAGTGCCACCCCAGATCCTTGAAATGTCACCCAGAGTGTGAATAATCAGTGCAATGACCACAGCCAACTTATGCCTTAATCTTTCAGTTTTAATTTTTCAGATCTTGACATTTTCTGATTTTCTCCAATTCTTTGTTTTCTATTCTACATTCTCTGGTCTTTTGTGATATCAATGATCACATTTTCTTCTTTTCAGCTACAGTTGTAGTTCTTGGCTTATCAGCCAGGACTATCAGTCTGTATTTGGAAATCTGATAATATTTTAACCTACTCATTTTTTGCTAGTTTTTCAGGTCTGTTTCCATCAATTTTTCATTATGGGCATATGACAACTTTTACAAATGTTACATTGAATCATTTTGGTGACTATATTAGGATGTTGTTTACAATGTTTATGTCAGCGTTCCAGCAAAGCCAAACTCCAATCAAAACTCAGAAACGGGCATTTTCTAAGTTTCTTTTTATTGGAAAGTCATACTGCCACATCTGGAAAAATCCAAATCTGACAGTTCTGGGTCTTCCTTCAATAATTAAAAAATACAAATCCATCCCCTGGCAACCATCATTCCATCACATGTCCCAATCACCATCCATCCCAATTTGAGACATCCCTTAAACCACTCCTCATCCAGGTGCAGGAATAACATGACCTTGACTGTAAAGAAGAATGCTATTATGTCTAACTACATCTGCTCCATGAAATCCCTCCACCCAATTTCCAAAGCACAAGAATGTGACAACATGGAAGCTTCTGGTGTTAATATGGCTTCCAAAGCTGACAGTTTGTGTGACTTTATTGCATGAGTATATTATCAACTGTTTCTTCTGCTTCTGTGCACAATTTGCACTTTGAATCATTTGATGAATTTTCAGTTATGGCCTTGACATGAATTAGTTTTAATAACTTACTCTTGAGCAGCCAAAATCAAGCCCTCCGTTTCTTTTTTTAATGTATCAGTTGTAAGACATTGCCAGGTTTATTTTTATCCACTTTCCCCTCAATCTTTTGTAGAAATCGATTATATAATGCTTTTCCTTGCTAGCATTCTGTTCCTGTTTTATATTCACTTTTTGTTTCCTATACACTTAAACTGATTGAAATTTTAAACTTTCATAAAAACTCCGCTGATTTTTTACATATTTTTTTTCTCAATTAGCTTGATAGACTTGAAATAAATGTCTACCTCCATTTCTTCAAGATAGCAACATGGTCTAGTGGTTAAGGTACCAGACTAAAAATGAACAGACTGTGAATTCAAGTCCCACCTCAGGCATGAAAGCCAGCTGGGTAATCTTGAGCCAGGAACTCTCTCTCTCTCAGCCCAACTCAACTCACAGGGTTGTTGTCATGGGAAAAATAGGTGGAGAAAGGAAAGCTGGATATGTGTCCTGCCTTGAGCTATTTGTAAAAATAATAAAGATAGGATATAAATAATAACACTATGCATAATAACATGCAGTCGCCTCTATGTATCATATTTATTAGAAACCAAATGGTCAGCTCCAGTAGGTAGACTATAGCAAGTAATCAACTCAATGGGAAAGTTAAAACTAGCTTTCTTGACATTTGACTAGAACAAAATTTTGGAAGTTTGATTATGTTGCACCTCCTCCAACTATTTGTAGTTCAGTTCAGTGAATGAGTGAGGTGTCTGTTTGAGCCATTTCCAATTTCCATTTCCAATTATTTTTGTCTGTTTTGGACTGAGACATATTTTTCACTCCTCATTATGTTCGGGGATTGGTGTGTGTGTGTGTGCGTGTGTGTGTTGGGTCTGGTCTCTGGGTGTATGTGAATTTCATTGCATGTATACTGTGTATATATGTACAATGACAATTTAAGAATTCAATTTCAATTCAATTCAATCACCTTACTAATGGTTCTTGCTTAATTCTGTCAAAATCATATTCCTTATTCTTTGCATATATATCCATCTTATTTCAAGAGATAAAACTGCCCCAAGTGACTATGCCGAAAACTTTTAAATCATGTCTGGTGAATAAAATATCTGAGTGCTTGTGTCTCATTATGTTTCTAGGGTTAATTCTGTAGGTTACACAAACAAAAAATATGTCCATGAAAATAAAACAGGGTAATAGGTTAATTAATATATATTACAAAAAACAAAATTATGTAATATTAGTATATTTAATGTATTATATTATACAAATAATTACAACTTTCTATAAACTAAGATAATTATGGTAAAGAACACGTTTATTACTACTTTTTTCAAAAATTATAGTTGGAATTTTGCAATAAAATAAAAAAAAGAATTAAACTTGAATTAAATTTACATATCTGTGGATAGTATGAATAATGTTAGGGATTTAAGTAACAGCACTCTGATTTTAAATGTATATGTAAACAAAGCTATTTTAAAACATCTATTAACCAGAAGGCAACTGGATATGTTATGTCCTCCCTATTTCTTCTAGTTTTTGGAAAAAGCTCAGTCTAGCTGAGCTTAGATTCTTTTTTGTGTAATGTGAGTATAATTCAAAAACAAAATAATTGTCAAACTGCAGCCATCCATCATTTTTATTCTCTAAGAATGCCTAATGAGCATTTTAATTACATTTTAGAAAGTAAAATTATATTTGATATACATTATTCTGCCTTCCTACACATTTTTTTCATTAAAACTATTTAAAAGAGAAGTCACAGGGAGCAGAAAGCTCCTAGGCAGTTCTGATGGTAATTGGCATCCACAAAAAATCAGATTGTTAATCTACAATCTTGTATACAGATTGCTTGCATTCAAATGTATCAGAACTACATGTCTCAGAATTCCTATTCAGTATTTGGTATGAACAACAGTATGTTGAAGCAAAGAGAATAAGCTTGACTAATTTCTTAAAATGTGTGTGTGTGCATTCAAGTTCATTATGAAAAGAGATTTTGTTGTTGTTTTGTTCAATCATGTTTGATTCTCATATAGATATGTCCTTGCAGTTTTCTTGGCAAGGATTTTGGCACTGTTTCCTTCCTAAGTCTGTAAGATTGTGACTTGCCCATGTCACCTGACTGACTTATTTAAAAAAGGACTAGAACTCACGGTCTCCTGGATTCTAGCCTAATTTCTTAATCATTACACCAAACTGTCTCTCCAAAAAGGAATATAAATTATCCTAAACTCAATTGTTTACAATAGCTCCCTAAATTTATGGTCTCATATATTTTAAATGAAATTGGTACAATATCAGTTGTTGATTTTTGTCTTATTTATACATAAAACTCTTAATATCTTTTAGCATCCACCCACATAAATTCATGTGTGTGTATAAATAAATAAAATGGGGGGGGGTAGGGAGGAAGAGGGAGAGAGGGTGCCTCTGAACATTTTGATGTATAAGATTGTATGGACTATACGTTCCTAATAAAATATAAAGTCAATATGGATCGATGCCTCTGCAATTTTACTTTCTTCTTTTAATAAAATCATTGTAACATCAAAAACAAATCAAGACCGTTTCTATAATATTTTTTTATTGTTTGTCATTCTGAGCACAGAAAAACTGTATTGTTGAGCCTGGATAACAATAATGGGGGAAAAACTTTCTATTTTAAAAATCATGAAATTATATAACATTGAACATTCCTACTACACACGCACACACACTGTGTATCCTATCCCATCCCATCCTAACCTATCTGAATGTCCTATAAACCCCAGAAACTGGCATACAAACTAATATTTATTACTATTATTATTTGTGTATAATATATCCATATTATTTATATATAATATGCCCATTTTATTACATGGATGAACCAAATCCTGAAACCTAGATATTCAAGAAAAGTTATTTAGGTTGTTATAATCCATCCAGCTTGTTATTCCAAGTCAGAAATGTGTCACCTAATTTTAAATTTGTTTACTCAGAACTGATTTTAATGAAGACCTTTCATGTAAACATGCACACCGACTATTAATCAGATAATGCCATTTGCAAAATCAATGTTTAGTCATCAAACTCCAGCTCCTCCTAATGGTCAAGTACCTTGTGAAAGATGCAGCAAGAGCTGAAGAAACACCTTTAACCCATCAGATTACTGCCTCTAACAAGACAGAAATGAGAGCTTGTAGGAATGTAGCCAACTGATGTAATCAAACTGTTTTTCATGACAGCTTTTGAGACAGATTTCTATAAAAGACTGATAAGAGGAAATCACTAATATGGGATGACTTATACAACTGTATAAGTTGTATACAGTTGAGCTGCGATAGCTCAGTGGCTAGAATGCAGTACTGCAGGCTAATTCTGCTTACTGCTGGCTACCTGCAATTTGACAGTTCAAATTTCACCAGGCTCATGGTTGACTCAGCCTTCCACCCTTCCAATGTAGTAAAATGAGAGGCCCAGATTGTTGGGGGCAATATGCTGACTCTTATTAGAGAAGGCTGTAAAGCACTGTGAAGTGGTATATAAGTCTAAGTGCTATTGCAAATACTATTGTATGATGGCGCAGTTGACATGATAATATCTTTGTTAAAGATTTGGCATTTTATTTGTCCCCAATCTTGGTTTCATCAGATAATTTATGATTGGAATGGAGATGCATTGAAGGCAGAAGCATATGTACATTAATAATTGATCTATTAGAGCCAGTACATAATAGGGAGGACATTTCCTAACCTGGAACTCTCCAACTGTGTGAAGACCAAAATTCCAACCAGCAGCACTCTTTGTAGTGCAGTGATTAAAATGTTGAGCTGGACTTGAGAAACCCAGTTCAAGTCTTCAGTCAATCATGGGATTCAATGAGCAACTCTGGGCCAGTCTCATTTTCTCAAGGGAAGAAGTCTATCTCCACAGGGTTGTTCTTGTGTGGATAAATGATGGAAACTACCATGGACAGCAACCTAAACTCTTAGAAGAAGGGCTGTGAATGCACTAACAAACAAATAAATAAATAACCCAACTGGAATGTACTACAATAGGAAAGGCTGGATTACAGTACTGGATCAGATCTTTGGATTGATTATTGTAAATGTTAATATTAATAAATATTAATATTAAATTAATATTTAATATTATTAAATCTTCTATTGGATCTTAAGAATAACTCTTAAGATCCAATAGAAGAGAGTATCTGTAGCTTGGAGCTAAGTGTAGAATCCTTGGTACACTCTGAGCTTGGTTGTTTGCTTGTTTGCTTGTAGACTTTTCATTACCCAACCAGATAACAATATCAGTGCTTAATGATGAAAGCAATGATGAAAGCATTAGTGATATTACCTAACAAAACCAATCTCAGAGCGCACCACGGTTTTGACCACTATCAAAACTCCAGGGAGGGAGGGAGGGAGGGGAAAATTGCAAAATTACACTGTGCCTTCAACAGTTTTCTCACTGATACATAATCAAACCCCCTATAAAAACCAAAATAATACTACCTGATGTTGATACAAACATCAGTATATACAACGTTTATGTAAACAATAAAATAGTTTTAACACATCTTGCCGATTCAAAACAGTTGACTGCCACTACATTTTTTATTCTAATATATCCTTTGGAGCATAAACCCTCTGCAGTGTGACAGCTCTTCAGATATTTAAAGACAATAAAGCTATTGTCTCTGCTCTCAATATTCTCTTCTGTATATCTTGGACTTTTAAATTATCTAGGTCTCTGAATCATTCCTTGTAGGTCAGTTTCCAGTCCTTTCATCATTTTCGTAGCATTTCTCAGTAAGGCCTGACCAAGGCAGAGTAGAGTAAGATAATTACTTCCCACAATCTGGACTACATGGTCTTCAAGATTTTGTTGATCTTATTTGCAGATGTCTTATGCTATTTGAGCCCAAGTTATTTATAACTCTAGAAGCAATTATTACTTTAAACTGTGCTCAGAATAAACACGCTGCCAATGTAAGTTATTCAATACAGCTGCAATATGATTTCATCTAAAGTCTAGCTTCTCAATCATGTAAACTCTTCTTTGAATTCAATTCAAATTCTAGTAACTTCATGAAAACTATTTGGAAATGATCTGACACTGTCATCTTCTGGAATATTTTTCAAACTTCCAGTTTAATGTACAGGCCAGGGATATTCCATATGTTTAATAATAAAAGGTCTGAAGACTAGCCAAAATCATCTGGATGCTGCAATTTAGCTTAGCACAGTATGAAATTGTAGAGTTTTTTTAGTTGCAAAATATCTTGAAAATCTATAATACAATATAAACTTTGACTTGCTATGTTAAATAAAGGTCTTCTTGCCTTCTAGCATTTCTTGTATATGCCTTTGAGTAATCATTGGTAGGGCATTGATGGTAAAAACGTCCTGTTATTTTTTGTCCTAATGACGGCATAGAAGATAATCTGATACCAGATTAGACAGTTTTTCCATCCATTCTACTACATTTTAACCATTTTAAAACTATTTCAAAAATACAATTAAATCTTATTGCGTAAGCCAAGAGTAAGCAGTCTTTTCTTCCATCTACCGCATTTAATACATTTCAAGTTCCAATACACACACACACACACACACACACACACACACACACACACACCATGGGACCTCAAAACAAGTCTTTTCCTTCATTTTTTTCTGTCCTTATACCACATAAATAAATAAAATGATCATTAAAGCTGAACATTCCTGGCCATCCTCACTACTGAACAAACAAATATTGCCCAAGGAAAATATTTTTTAAAAAAATGGAAATAATAATATACCCACAAGAAAAAATGAAATGATTAATCTTGTTTTTATGTCAGCAAGTTACAGCAAATCCACAAGAAATAACAGCAATAACCAAATTATTTACTTCAATAAATCCCATGAATAACTACTAAAAACACTTTATCCATAAGCTATAGAGTGACTTTCTTCTAATATAATTTTTATATTAAGATACTGGGCTGACTACAATTCTGCCATTTCTCTCCCTCCCCCCCAAAATAACCTATATACAGTATAGCAATGCACTGCATTTTGCAAACAGCCTGCAACAGAAAACCCTTAGCAGCTATTAATGTCAATGTCAGCCTGCCAAAGGAACCAATGCTCAAATCAGTCAATCAGAACTAAGAAAATAGTAAGCCAATCACAGGATTCAGGATTCTTACAATGTTCAAACAGACATATTTTGTTTCAAGCTTGGAAATAATTTGTTTTGTCCTGACTTTTGGGGGCGGGGCGGAGAAAGCTATTGAAATGCAAGCCATTCATTGCGCATCCTTAATCAGTGACAACTATTTATGTTGTGTGGCTAAATTCATGTCTCACACTAAGCCAACCTATGCAGTGGTGGGATTCAAATATTTTTATTACAGGTTCTGTGGGCATGGCTTGGTGGGCATGGCAGGGGAAGAATACTTTAAAATCTCCAGTGATGGTTCTCTGAACCACTCAAAATTTCCACTACCCGTTCTCCAGAACTGGTCAGAACCTGCTGAATACCACCTCTGAACGTATGGTTTCTTTGCTGAAAGCAAAACAAGTAGCATCTTGAACGTGGGCATAACTTAGGAACAAAAAAAATAAAACCTTATTTCAAGTGCCCAACAAATCTCAGACAGTGAGTTTTAAAAATAATTTTTTAAAGCTTTACCTGCTGAACTCAACATCTATACATTTCTATCATAAATAACTGTTGCTCAATTAGTTAGTTCCACATTATTTAGAATAAGGTTGAACAAGTCACTATGTTAAGTCCAAAATTTCCAAGTAAAGCTGGAACCAAATGGGCAAGTTCATACATCCAAGAACTTACCAAGCCATAATGAAAACCCACTTACAGCAGTATTTGAAGGGGAAATAAATGAAACATCCTGTCTGAAGGAATTTGTTTACATAAGAGGTCCAAATTATTCCTTCTTCCCTTCCCAAAGCAATGGTACCATCTTTTTTTGCCAAGAAGAACAGCTCTGTATTTAGTTTACTTTGTCACTGCACCTCGTACAATGAAATTAAACACCCTCTTCAGTGTACATTATGACTGTGAAAATAAAACACAAACACACATTCTTCACATTCTATACACTGAATTGAAAACCCCTGATATTGCATTGATATTGCACTATACAGTAGAATTCAACAGAGTTACTGCCCTGGGACAGAAGCTGTTTTTCAGCCTATTTGTCCTTGTTTTTATTATCCTGTACCGTCTGCCAGATGGTAATAGTTAAAAAAAAGGGTGCCCAGGATGAGATGGATCTTTGAGAATGTTTTGAATTTTCTTAAGACAGCGGGAGCTATAAAGCTCTTCCAAAGAGGGGAGAGGGCAACCAATGAACTTCTGGGCTATGTTAACCCTCTGGAGTGCTGTCCTATCTGCCACTGTGCAATTGGCAAACCATTCAGAGGTGCAGTAAATTAGGATACTCTCTATGGTGCAGCGATAGAAGGTCCCTACACCCACTAAAAAATGTAACCATTAGGTGTTGCCATTTTCTTCTCTTCATTTCTGAAGATTTATACCAATTGAAGAAGGCATACATTTTTACCAAACGAAAGATCAGAGGGGCTTACAATCTCATTCACACAAAAAAAGTGTGGAAAAGTGAGTTTAAATTCTGGAAAGTATCACAGTCTTTCACATTTTTTATTAGCTGTGAACAATGAACTCTTCTGGATGGCTTTCCTTGTCTGAAGATGCCAAGGAAGCCAAGCCGAGTCTGTGAGATTTCTGCCAAGTCAAGCAAATGAGCTGAGCTAAGTGTGATTTATTGCTTAGCCCAAATCAGAAATGCATGACATTTGGAGTTTTATATATTAAAACTAATTATTAAATTAAATGCTCCCAAACTGGAAATTTTAAAGAAGAGATTGGATAACCGCTTGTCTGAAATGCTATAAAGTTTCGTGCATAAGCAGGGGGTTGGATTAGAAGACCCCCAAGGTACCTTCCAACTCTGTTATTCTATTATTCTATTTCTATTCTATTCAACTCCTGTCAATCAATGCAGGTCATTCAGTACAAATTAATATACTTCTAGTGCAGATAGTCCTCAACAGTTCATTTAGTGACAGTTTGAACTTACAACACTGAAAAAGGTGACTTATGACCATTTTGCACACTTATGAGCTTTGGAGCATCCTCATGATCAGGTGATCAAATCCCAGGTGCTTGGCAACTGACCTGTCAGGCTCCGAGTTCACCCAGAGCCCGTCAGCTCTATATATGCCTCGCAGCAAGTCAGCTGGCCATGTCACCTTATCTCTGCTGCTGTCAGATCTGTATTTCTGCTTGTGTGCTGGCAGATGGCTTTGGAATGACTCAGCAGAGCTGAGGATGGATTCTGCAACAGAATGGAACTGGCTCTGTATTGATGTGGTGCATATTGTTAAAGTGGGTTGGGGCACATATAGGTGGTAATTAGGACTGAGGTTAAAACATGGTGAAGTTGGCACCAGGTGGGTATCAGTTAGTGAGGGTCGGAATAGGGTAGGGATGTAGAGATGTTATAGGGTTAATAGCATTTAGGGATAATGGGTTAGGTGTGGCCAGAATTAGAACTGTGTATAGGCCTGGGTGAGGTGAGATGTATCTCATGATAATGGTGATAAAAGGAAAGGGAGCAAACTCAAACCCAACTCTAACCTTGCCTGGCTTTTAGGCATTCTTGCCTGATTAGAATATTTGTTGTTTGATGCTATATTGAAAAAACCATCAATGTCCTAAAGAGGAGATGGAGTTTGGATTCATATAAAGAAAAATCTTCAATACTCAAGGACTTGCTGAGATATTTGACATATTTGTGATGGTTGCAATGTTCCAGGGTCATGTGATTATCTCCTGACAAGCAAAGTCAAAGGAAAAGCCCAATTCACGTAACAACTGTGCTACTAACTGAACAACTGCAGTGGTTCACTTAACAACTGGGGAAAGAAAGGTTCTACAATGGGCCAAAGTACATTTAACAAATGTCTCACTTAGCAACAAAAATTTGGGGCTCAATTGTGGTTGTAAGTTGAGTACTACCTGTATTATGTACCAGTTAACATACTAGCTGCCACAGTCTGCATGCACTGAAGCCTTAGGACAGTCCTTTGAAAGACGTTCTGCAGTGATCAAATCAGAATGGAAGAAATTCATTATTACCAGGTGTCAGTCTCTTGAATGGCTATTGCTGGCATTATCAGATATAATTGTGCAGATTTTAATTATGACAGACTTCACCATCAAATAAGACTATTTCTCTGAAATTTGTGCCAGTGTTTGTAAATTCAAAAATGAATACAAGTTTAATAAAATATTTTTATGATTAAAATATTAGCTATGCTTTCCTTTCTTGTCTCCAATTTAACATTAAGGTAGGCTTGGTTTCTTAATAAATAAGTTAACTGCTTTCACATTTTTGGTGCTAAATCCCTAACACAGAGAGACAACAAATCTTTCCAACTGAGTCAATTCAATGCAGTACTTTGACCTCACATCCTTTAGTCAATTTTAAGCAAACAGAATCTAAAATTATACTTTTCCAATTAAATACTTTTGGGGGGAATGGACATAATGTTCTAGGTGGCATAACCATTAGCCATGCTGGTTGGTAATTGAATAAGTTAAAATCTAGTCCATCTTTGCAGTTGCTGGATTTGAAAAAGTGATTTAAGAAATATCTCTCTGTACAATTTTCAAATGCTTAGTTTTTCCTGCCTAAATAAATAAATAAATAAATATATATATATATATATATAGAGAGAGAGAGAGAGAGAGAGAGAGAGAGAGAGAGAGAGAGAGAGAGAGGAAATTCTTTTGGACTAAGAATTTTGCTGCAAGGATTTGGCAGAACCAAAAAAATGCAATAATGACTGTATGTCTACATAGTAAATTAAATTACATGCAGCTAGTAGGATTATTCCCAACATATTTAGTACTCTTCTTCCTTTTAGCATATTACAGTTTGGCAGTAAAGTTTTGTAGGGATTTGGGGGCTACATACTGTATAATTCTAGAATGTCTGAATGACTTTTCTATCTATAGAATCATCTATATTTTACTTCATTTTTTCTAATTCAGAAATCATATGTTCATCTATCTGGAACTTCTTATAGACAACAGTAGCTAAAAAGGAACACAAAATGTTGCATAAAATCAGCCGTGAACTATTTTTTTTTTAACTTGATATACATTTTCCCCCCCAAATTAGTCACCTACTACATGATTTTCTGGTCTACTTCCCATCACAAATATATAAAACAATATATTTATTTTTGTGAAAAATTAACATTCATATTTTAGTAACTGCCCTTTAACAGATTTTATCTGTTAAAAATGTCATGTTGATTTTTGAAATATTCTAGTTAGAACCTAGCAAAAAAGAACAGTCAAATAATTCAACACATATATTGATAATGACCACACACCTGCTATTAAAATAACAGGTCATACCTTATTACTGTTAGTCATAGGCCTATAATTATCAAATGACAGTTCTTAATTTCCTATTTATGCAACAAATTTATAGTCTCCGCATTACCTTTTTTGCGCAAGAGAGAGAATGATTTATAAAATGTTGACAACTTTTTTTTATCTGCAAAAGATAAATTAAATAAACTAAATAAATTAAATAAAATTTCAATGCACTACAATGGAAATTTGTTTGACATTGTTACAAAATGCCCACTGTACTTTCCATAATCAATGTGCCAGATACTTTCTAACTTGCAATCTGGTTCTTCTAGTTTTAATCTCACTGGTGATTTGAAACCTAGTCCCCTGAAGCCAGAGGTGGTATTCAGCAGGCTCTGACCAGTTCTGGAGAACCAGTAGCGGAAATTTTGAGTGGTTTGGAGAACCGGCAAATACTACTTTTGACTGGCCCCTCCACCATCTATTCTCTGCCTCCCGAGTCCCAGCTGATCGGCTGGGTCTTTTTTGTTGCCCTGCACAGGAGAACGGGGCTGGAAATCAGGTTAGTGGGGTGGGGAGGGAATGGGGATTTTACAGTATCTTTCCCCTGCCATGCCCACCAAACCACACCATGCCCATCAAGCCACACCCATAGAACCGGTAGTAAAAAAAATTTTGAATCCCACCGCTGCCTGAAGCACAACATAACTTAAAACTTCAGTATTAGAGAAAGGGCAAACTGAAAAACATCATCAATAGTTGTACACATTAAGTTTTAGTAGAAGCCTTAGCTTGTTTACTTAGCCGAACAAACAAAGAAAACTAGTGATGGAGTTGGAGAAAGTAGGTACAGTAGATGTAGGAGAAGGAGGAGTCACTGCAGTTAAGTGAATCATGAGTTTGTTAAGGAAATCCTGTTTCCCTATTAACTGTTTTTGATCCTGGGAAGCTGCAAACATAATTACTACATCCCAGTTGCCAAGTACCTGAATTTTGATCACATGATAGACAGGCATAAGTGTGAGGACTGGCCATAAATCGCTTTTTTGAATGCTGCTGTAACTACCAATAGTCGGTAAATGAATGAAGACTACCTTTACTTTAAAATATGCTACTGTAACCCATCCTGGTTCTCTTTGATGTTCTCCAGATTATTTTGCTGACTGGTAAAAGTTCTGCTCTGATGACAACTTTGAAATGAATTAGCATTAGAGTGTTCCATGTGTCATTAACTGCTCTATAGACACCTGCAATAGAATGAAGTCAGTCATTATGTAAAGATCAGTAACACCATTCCCCTTCTTCGAAAATTAAGCATTGTTAAATTAAGTGTTTGTAAGCTTTAATTACTAATATTTTATTGTTAATGAAGTTTGAATTATAGGTTTTCAGGAATAGTAGAACAAATTAATACCGAAGCTAGCTGATTTAAGAGCTGGCAAAAACAGTTGCAAATACATGCACTTCTCCCTTAATGACCCTAACAGGGTCCAGAATTTCTGTTGCTAAGTAATGTAGTCATGAGACAAAATATGATGTGGTTGCACAATTTAGCAATGACAGTTTTGGTAGTCCCGGCTGTGATGATTAGGATCATATTATTGTTAGACAAGGAGATCACCCTCCTGTGCTGCATTCACCTGTACTTCAACTTCCTCTCAGTTGATGATCTGCCTCCCACCTCTGCCATTTTGGCCACTCTGAACTCTGCCACTTTGCCCTCCATTGCCCTATCCTCCACCCTAGACTCCCACTGCCCTGCACTCTGTCATCTCTGCCACTCCCTCATCCCCTTAGCTGACCTTTGCCATCCTCTTACTCTGACTTTTGATGATGTGCACCAGGCCTGGCCCTTCACAAGGGAGCTGCTGGCCACATGTGGTCTTCCTGGAGACCTCATAAACGAGACTGCAGAGTGTGTTGTTGTTGTTATTGTTATTATTATTATTGTTGTTGTTATTATTGTTGTTATTATTGTTGTTGTTATTATTGTTGTTGTTGTTGTTATTATTATTATTATTATTATTGCCCTTGAGATGTTTCATGCACGGATCCAGGGAAACTTTTGAGGGAGCATTCTGTTGCAATATGATGCAAAGTTTGTGGGGCGTTCCCATAGTCACAGTTAGGATTATCAACCAGACCACATTTTTATTTCCAGTATTGGCACTTGCTGTGGTTAGTTCAAATCCAGTTGGGCGCTGTCCAGATTATCCTTGGGAGAACAAAGCTAAAAGGCTATTGTACTGGATGAGACAGAGGGCAGGGTGGTGAGAATGCAGAGTAGAATGCTGGTCAGTGGGGTGTCCAAAAGGGGCAGAGTTGGGGAAGATAGGAGGATGGAGGGAGTAGAAGTGTACCTAGCAGTCCTAAATGTGGGTGAACTACCAAGCACCAAAATTTTGATCCTGTGGGGGGTGGGAACCATGGGGGGTGCTGCAACAGCCGTGGGGAAGGGATGCAAATGTGAGGGTGCTCCAACAAGCATAACTTTGAGAACCAGCCCTCACTACATTTGTTCAGTGCCATCATAACTCCAGTCATTCAACAAATGGTCATTAACCAAGGATTACCTGTAAGCCAAACCTAATACAATCGCAGCATTACCTAGAGTTGAATGTCGAAGCAAATCTTAGATGAAAAGGAGGTAAAGTATCCTGATGTTGAGAATAGAGAGCAAATGAGGTAAAGAAAAAAAAATTCCAGACAGTTTGTTCTTTATTTTTAAAGAGTTAGAATAATGAAAAGAAATGGTGACTCATACATGTGTAGGTAGGCACATTATGACGGTAACACAGACCTTATCAATGAAATTACTTTTGAACTCTAAAAATTGTAATGAACTGAAGCACTTTTTTTTGGTCTTCAATGAAGAAGTTATGAATAAATGTAAAACTGCACATGGAGTGAATGAATTACACTCATTATTTTTATGGCTGAAACTTCCGACACTGAAGCTTGCTAATAGGCTCATGCTGCTGATGAATACTACATGCTTCCAGGTTAAAGAAACAGAACATTAAAGCTGCACGTAGCTGTTCCACCCACATGGACAAAAGTGTCTGATGCAATGTGTCTTAGTAAAATTAAATTTTCAGCTAAAAACACTCAAGAGCTAATTTTGTGAACATAGGACTGATCTCAGTTGGACAATTTCAATTTAAGGAACAGTAAATAGTTTATAAAAACTTTACTTATATTTCCATGCTCTTGGAGATCAGCCAAATCATCTCACTCTCTAAGTTCATCTTCCATGATACTTTTTAGAGATCACCACTTGCATCAAATATTGGTTCTGTTCTGACCCAGCAAAATCATATTGCATCAAATATTGGTTCTGTTCTGACCCAGCTAGCCAGTGGCTTTCAATCCAGATTAAAAAAATGGATGTGAAGGGGTGGTTGTAAAAATTATTGGTCAAGAGGATAGCACATAATTTGTACAAAGGGAGCCTGAATCTAGAACTATGTTATCCGTATTTTTTTAAAAGGAAACAGCAGTTGATGAAAAAGTCATGCTTGATATATTGGAATGCAATTACTTGTGGTTCTTGGACCTCTGAATCTAAAATGTAAGACTCTAATAATATAGTAATAACAATAGCAACAATAATTAGCAACTTCTTCAGAATATTGATGTGCTATCAAGTCAACATCAACTCTTAGCAGCCACATACATTTCTCCATCTCCCCAATCTCATCCTTCAGTTCATCCAATGTTTTTATTTTCTCTTTCCTTTCCACCTTTCCCAACCTTCTCCAGATCTTTGTGTCCATAGTTGGATAATCTGAGCCTGGCAATTTGAGTGAGAACACTGGGTTGATCTGTGCAATGATCAATTAATTTGGCTTCTTTAGCTGTTCATAACATTTTCAGGAGTTTTCAAATTTCAAAATACTCTGCTTCTGCAAGATCCAATTTTTGCTTCTACAGAGTATCACAGAGGACACTATTGCCTGCACAATTCTGATCTTTGTAAATATGGACACATCATGACATCTGAATATCTTTTCCAAGACTTTCATGTCTGCTAGTCTGCCAATATTTCTTGACTATTTACTTCTTTACTATTGATGGTTGGTCCTAAAAGGCAGAAGACATTTACTACTTTAATATCTTCACTGTTAATTTTAAGGTTGGTTGTTGCAAATGTTATTACTACTTTATGTTTAATCCTATACTGTGCTCCTTAACTTTTATTACTAGAACTTGCAGGTCCTTTGCATTTTAGCTATTAGAGTACAGACAGTCTTCATTTAGTGACTACAATTGAGATTGGTATCTTAGTTGTAAAGTGAAACCAGAACTGTGCTTATGATCTTACTTCAGCTTTCCTTTCTTTACAGATTTCTGAATGTTGTAAATGTGACCATTAGTTATAAAGCTACTTTTTTCATCACTGTGATAACAGCAAATGAGGCTGCTAAATGAGCCCTATCTGTAGTGTCATTAGCATGATGTAGGTTGTTGATTCCTCTTCCTCTGATTTAAAGCTATATTCAATTTCTTCCAATATAGCTTCTCTTAATATAAATTCTAGCACAGAGAATGAATAAATAAGGAGAAAGTATGTAGCCTTATCACATTCTTTTGCTAACATGGAACCAATCTGTTTTGTCATGTTCTGTGTGTAATATAATTTTTGAGCTGTTTTATAGAGTTCTCATGATAATGAGATGTTCTGGGATTCCCAGTTTCATAAGCACATTCCTCAATCTGACATGATCAACTCAGTCATAGGCTTTCTATAATCAACGAAGCACATAATGAAACATTTTTAATATATTTTGTCTTTCCAGCCTGCATCAGAAATAATGCCTTTTGTTCCTTGCCTTTTTTAAATCTAGCTTGAACACCTGGCCATTTTTGCATGTAGGGCTATAATCTTTGTTGGATAATATTAAGCATTATTTTGCTCAGTTTGAAAATAAGAACACTGCACAATAGATTGCATGTTTTGTTAAAACTCCATGTTTTGGTATCAGAATGTTGATCTATCTCTTCCAACCTGTTCTAATAAGTTGTTCTCCAGATTTGCTGGCATGGTTTGGCTACAACCCGTATTTCTTCCTTTGCTTGCCATAGATTCTATTAATTCTTATAGTCCTCTAACTTGATATTGACCACAGTGATGATCTAACTTTATCTTCTAGTACTATAAGGTTTTGTAATATCTTCTAAGCTATCTTGGACGTTAACCTTATTTCAGCATACTCCTTTCATCTTTGTTTGATCTTCTTTGAATCAGTTTTTATCTGTCCAATGGCATTCTTTAACATATGATTTCAAAGTCCTGAATTCAGAGATCTTTTTGGAAGGTTCTCATTGTTTTTCCATGTTTGATTCTATCTTCAGTGCTTTTGTAGATGATGTATAATGTTGTGTCTTGTCTGTTTTAATAGCTTTCTGAAAGTCTGTGTGAAGTTCCTTCCTGAGATATTTCTTTGGATTCCCTTCTCTTCTGGGCAATTCTCACGGTTTGTTTGACATCCAATTTGCTTTCATCTATTGCTTCACCTTTCACAGTGATGTTCACCTTTAACAACTTCTTTAAGTACATTTCACAATTCCTCTGGATTTTTGGTGTTTTTTTTATCAAAGAGATTCAGGACTTCAGAGCAATTTCTGAAAATTATTATCTGCCCTATCTCTGGCCACGTAGCCAGAAAAACACAGAGACATGATTGCAAACTTTACTGATAAGTTTTTGAAGCAAATAGATATAAGTGCAAATACACATACACACATAAACACACTAGACAAATCAAGTCCCCAAACCTCCAACAAGTTTGTGTTGAGAGAGTTCCAAATCCAAAACAGGCACAAGAATGTTCAAATGAAATCCAAGCATTGTAGAAGAGCCATCAGCTGCTTCAGGTTCAGTTCAAGTCAGGAATCAAAACATATGGAGTCTACTGCTTTAAAACACCATCCTATGAATAACCTAAATAAATGAATAACCTAAATATCAGTTGCCAATGCTAATATTATTTAAAAGTGTGAAACTGTTACACTATTCCCTGTGCAACCCTTTTACTGTCCCCAGTTTTAACTATTATTTGTCAGTTATTAATATTAGAAGTTATTCATATTAATGTATGGATACAAATGCTAGATTTCACCATAGGAATGAGGAAGATTATGTTTTTTTGTTTTTAATATGCTGTTACAGTAAAATGTTTCAATCTATAAAATGAACTTTCCGTTGAAACTTTTTAGCACAAATAATTTCACTATAACTTGTACAATAAACCTGGGAAAGGAATTAATTTTTTGCAATAAGTGCTACCTGTATCTATATATAATTTAATTAGATAAATAAATAATGTATTAAACTAAGCCCTGCTTTGAGATTTTAAAATCAGTATTCTATTAATGAATTTCCTTTTTTTTCTGCAGGAACAAAATTTAGAGCTGTTTTAAACTACTGCTCTTTGGCTTTAATAAAAATAATTTAATTCAGTTCTTCAGCATTGTATTGTTCTTGGCATCGATCCGAGTTATCAGACCCTACTGAATTTACAGAAATAAAAAAATAAATATATTTCTTAAAGCTATATAGTGCAATGAAGGCTGGGTTACACATATTGCACAATCCTATAGATGTTAAAAAGCCATTTCTGAGCTATAAATTTAAAGCAAATGAAGGTTCCTAGATCCTAGACCGAATTACTACCTTATATTTTTACCTTATATTTCTTTCACAATATATATTATCCATCAACATTTTTCTTCCTTCCTTTTGCTTTGTCTGTGACTTGTTTTTCTATACTGTAACTGCACTATTCTATATCTTCCCTGCATTCTTGTGACTACGCTATTCATCATACTACACACTCACACACCATATATGTGTATATATAATACACACACACGGCACGTGCATGAATAACAAAATAATGCTCAAATCAGAAAAGTCAGCAGTAAAAAACAGATACCTCTGGGTTAAAAGGATCACACTTTAATTTTGAAGGAAAGGAAGAGATCCTTACAACAATAACAGTTTGCCGCAGGTGGCAGCTAAGATATTAGCTTCAAGAAATATTATTCAGACAGCTTAGAGTAATAAAAATATATGCAATAAAATTATATTTGATAATGGAATTATCAACGGAAAAATAGATGAAAAACAAATTCCCTTAATATTACATTTCAAGGTAACATTGTTAGAAATTCTCTGAATATATGTCATACAGTTATTCTTAGTCATTTACACTGTAAAATGTATTTATATGTGAATATGTATCTATGCATAAATATATGACATATCTATATATGAGCATATGAACAGTGAATTAATGTCAGAACAAGCAAATGATAGTTGGAGGATGGAGAGTTTATTAAGAGTTCAGATTCTGAGTTAGAGAACCTGAAACGCATCTCTTCATCCTTACCTCCCACATCTGACTCTCTTTAGTTCCATACTTCCTCCAGAAACTGAACTGGGAGGAACTCTCAGTATTTGACCATATTTGAATGACAGTTTTAATACCCAATCATTATAGAGAACTAGAACAGGGTGGAGATTCTTGGTAGAATGACTGCACACGTCTCTGCCATATTACCCCTACAACACAATGTTTTATCCAGCTCTGTCTGTTTAAATGAGATAAAATGGAATTTGCAAAGATTGATTTTCCTCTCATTCACTAGTCTGATGCCAGCAACAGTTCTGGTAATCTTCTATACACCTTCTGCTTTGATAATCTTCTTTGAAATGAATGGAACAGATTGTGATATTTGACGAATGTTTCCTCTTTTCTGACTGAACATTTCCAAGTGCTTACCAGAGGAGAAGGAACAGAATATTTTCCATAGCAACCCCACGATTTATTGGTTTGCTTCTTGCTTATGAACTAATCAAAAATTTTATTTCACCAAAAAAGGCCTTTAAAACTGGCTGTCAGTGATTCTTTTGCCAAGTCCTTATGGAGATATTTATACGCAATCTGGAATAAAGTGCATAACACCTGGATTTTGATAAACAAAGCTGATTTTTTTTTTACTTTATTCAAATGAGTCATTATTTAAATAACATCTTGATGGTGAGATAGGAAAGTTCTCCACTACTGAGAACTTTTAGATCTTCACTTTTATGATGTATTCCCTATTAATCTTCTTGATTTCAATGTACGTGATGTTGCCAGCTTGAAGGATACCCAGCATGTTTCTTCTATTATTTTTAGGCCCTTGATTAACCATGTAGCACGGAATCAAATGCCCTCTTGTAATCAATCCAAGCTACATTCAAGTTGGTCTTCCTTCTCTTGCAGTTTTCCAAAATCATCTTATCAATTAGGAGCTGACTTTTGTTCCTCTACTGATTGGGCAGTTTCCTTTCTGCCCAGATAGAAAGAGCTTGTTTTCAACTAGGTAATGTTGGACTGCATCAGCTACAATATCAATTAGCAGTGTGAAAGTTGTTGGTAAACAGGGAATTGGCCTGTAGCTGCTTGCTGCCGCTTCATTTCTTTTTTTTTCTTTTTTTTGGGGGGTGGGGGGGTATTTTTTAATATAATAATTCCAACTTTAATTGAACAGTGTGTCATCCAGGTACAAATATATTTGTAAAATAATAATCAAAATTTACAGCATTATTCATTAATTAGTATTAATTCTATAATATTAAAATAATAATATTCAACATACCAATCATAATATTTGCTCATCTCTCTTAGCATACTGTATCTTCTTTATTTCACTAATCTTCTGTTTCCCTGTTTCTAACTTCCATTTTTGTTAATTAACCATTGATAAAATAAATCCCATATCATATAATATTCAGTTTGCTCTTTCTCCTCAATTGCAAGCGTTTATTCATTTCTGCACACTCTATAATATTTTCCTGATCACATTCTCAGCCTGCTGCTGCCTCTTTTGTTAGATCTCTCATTATCAGGTAGTTTTTGTCAGATGTTAGCCGATTTTCAGTTTCACCTCCTTGCAGTATGTGGTGGCAATGAGTGGGTGGAGACCAATCAGATGCAGTTCATCTTCACCTGCTGCTGACCAATTCTTGATCTTGGCCCTTTCTTTACCGTTTCTCTAGTTATTACAAATTCTTTCAACTCCTTTTTATCTGTATCCAAGGTGCAATTTCTTATATTTCTTTGGATTGTCCCGCATCTGCACTGTTTCTTCTTTGCCAGGTGTTGACTGGTTTATTGTAATCTATACCCTGATGAGGATGGTGATGGTGATGCCTTCGAGTCAGGGTTATTGTTACTTTGATTCCTGGAGATGCCTGAACTAATTTCTGGAATTCTTAGGTAAGGTTTTTCAGAAGTGATTTGCCTTGCCTGCATCCTGGTATTTAATTTCATTATTATGCTGTAGAGAGAAAAGAAAATGTGCAAATATGCCAAACCACCCAGAGTCAGTTGGAGCTGAATGGTGTCAAAGGGTAATAAATACATAATCATTATATAAGTTTTCGTGGGTACTTACATGTATGGCATTCAGCTTTGTTCGGGTATTTTCCCACGTCATTGTAGTTGTGCTTTTAAAGTTGTAGCAACGTTTCGGCAGAATCTCATCTGCCATCATCAGGCTTCTGTACAGACACATACAATACAGAAAAGCCAAACCCCTGATGATCAGTGAACACGCCCCCCACCCAATCAAGTTCCCCACTGGCAGTTAAAAGGAGGAGCAGCTGCAACTCCATTACTCTAGAAGCACAGAGCTGGAGACAGAAGCCTGAAGATGATGAATGAGACTTCATGAACGTTGCCTAGATACTTCAAATCTTACGCGGAGAAAACCGAACACAAAGATCTACATATATATATATATATATATATATATATATATATATATAATATATATATATATATATATATATATATATAAATCGGATTAGTGGTGAAACTGAATGCAGTAATTGCTTTTCTTTTTTCCCCTGGTTATACTGACTCACTCCATACATTTGATTCTATAATATGGGATTTAAAAACAGCTTAAACTGATCTTAATTACTGCAGCCACATCAATCGTTCATATATCAACCATCTGGGAATGTGTTCATGTCAACAGTACAGATCTTGCCATTTCCTCTAAAATTAATGCACAGAGTGCTTGGGATTCAGTTATAAGGAGAGGCAAGTGGGTGAATTAAATTTGTAATGACAACATTTGCACATTAAAATCTATTACCCAAGTGTGGTGCACAAATAACACAACCTATTCAGAAGAAATTAACATTTCTTTCATAATGTTAAAGATACAGAATGTATTCACAATCCTATTTCTTTGTTAGTTTTAAAAAAAAATGCCCATTTCTGTTCCCAACTTTAATAATGTATATTTGGGGCGAAGAATATTCAAAAATGTTGATCATCTAATTTTTTCTTCTCATATTAGCATTATTGATGGGGTTCATTTGAGGATTATATTCGGTATTTCTCTTATGTTACAGCAAGTTATGATTTGAGTGTTGCGGTGGCCTAGAGGTGGAGCTCTCACCTCACAATCAGGAGGCACTCAGTTCAATCCTAGGTAGAAGCAGATATTTCTCTCTCTGGGCACACTGAGAATATATCTGCTGAACAACACTCCGCATTTGGCGTCAGGAAGGGCAGCCGGCCATTAAAACACTCTGCTGGCTCCATTCATTTGCCCAGAATCCACAAGGAATTATGGAGTTGTTAAAAGATGATGATTATGATGACAGCAAGTTATATTTCGGCAGAATTTGTATATTTACTGCAATGAATATCTATTTCTATTTCCATTATCTTGAGAGACATATAGATACCCTTGCTTTTCTTGACTTCTTCCTTAGCTCTTCCATATTCTTGATTCATCTCTCACTGAGAGGTGCACCTTCCACTTTAAATTAAAATGTTGTCAGAAGCTTCAGTATTCTATATATGCCAACCCAAAATATACTTATGGAAGAAATAAGTAAAAGGTGTTTATATGTTCGCTTGTATACAGTATCACCATGTCAGAACCAATTTGATGTAGTGGTTAAGGCACAAGGCCAGAAACTGAGAGACTGTGAATTCTAGTCCAACCTTAGGGACAAATTCAGCTTCTCTCAAACCTAGGAAATAGGCAATGGCAAACCACTCCCAAAACAACCCTGTCAAGAAAAGTGCAGGGACTTGTTCAGGCCGTCAATCTTCAGAAATCAAAAACTGACTCAAAGAACATGCACACAAGAACATCCACATATCGCCATATCCTATAGGATTCCCCACAGTCATTAATAATATAAAGCAGAACAATATATGTTTGAATTCTGCATGGTATGGCTCCAAACTATAAAACTCTAGTTCATATCATTGCAAATGTCAGCACTTTTTTGTCCACGAAAGATTTATAACTGCAGGCATACCTATAGGGATAAATTTGGTTTTATAGTAAAGCAGACCCTAAGCAGACATAAATGTAATATGAAGACAGATTTTTTTTTAAACTCCTACCAAGAAGAAGGTATTTATTAAAAGTTATAGGAATAGAAAAACACTGAGGTTATTCACTTAAGGAAACAAATTCTTTTTTCCCCCTGCTCCAGTATTTCTTTTGGTAGAGGCAGCTATATACATTTGCTTAACAAATATATACTTAGCTAGTTAGTAAATCCTTTTACATCTTGAAAAATGACAAAAGTTCGAATAGCATACCTTTTTAATGTTCTCTATCCATATATTGTATTTAATTTGCAAAAAAAAAAAAAAAGAGCAGTTCAGTTCCCAGCTTCCTGGCTTCAAAGACATTGATCATCATTTACACTGAAAAGACACATAAAAGTTGTGATGATGAAATGATAGCATAATGGCAATTTTTGCAGCCAGGTGCTTCACCCATATCTCTACTCATGATTAAAAAGTGATAAGACAGAAATAGTTCGAAATGCCTGTGCAAAGATAAAGAAACAGGATGTTGATGATGTGTGTGGAATGGGAAAGAGAGAAAGAGACCAGAAAAAAAAATAGATGCTTTGAATCCAAGAGCTAGAATGAGGCAACAACTCACATCAATAAAAAAGCAATCTACTCACCAGCTTACTGGAGCAGTAATATTGCAAAAAAACCTTTTGTTTAAATTAGACTAATAGAGAAGCCAGAAATTGCTAAACATAGAACAACAGAGTTGGAAGGGAGGTCATCTAGACCAACCTCCTGCTCGAGCAGGAGAATCTATTTCCAAAAGTCTAGGAAAACAATGAAAATCCTGTTTCAGCCCCTGGATTTCAGCCCCAATTTACTTTATGTCAGATCTTGCCTTCCATCCTCTAGAATTGTTAAATGTGACGTTCAGTCATTAAAAAGATACACAGTTCTGAATTTTAGGTCTTTATCCACCAAATAAATATTTTTGAAAATTAACTTACAGTAATTAGAAAACTGTCAATTTTGTTAACAAAAATAGGTAACTTGTTCCAAAGATTTTCCCTATCTTTTAAGAGTAGAAGGTGTCCAATGACAGACAGACAGACAGACAGACAGACAGACAGACAGACAGATATAATAACCATGCATTTACCTATTTATTTAATTCTTATTCTAGATAAATTGATAGAAGCATCATGGAGAAAAAAATAACAATAATGTATGTATCAGATTGATGTGACATACAATCACAAGTCTTAGCCAGAAGAGTTGTGGTAGACACTGAACTTGTATCACTAAAATAGTTTTGATTATATCTCAGCAAAAACAAAAGAAGATTTGCAAGAATTGATAACTAACAGAAAATAAATTATTCCTAATCCTCACCAAAGAAAATATAACAGACATGGGATAAGAAGAAAGGTTTCTTGGGGAATGAAAAATTAGATAAAGGCCAGGAATTAATGGATGACATCACAATGTAAATTGGATATTTCAAAGTTCTATCTTGGAATTGATACTATGGATAAAACAGCTTAAACCCAATTATTCAAAGAGTGAGGAATTGTGAGGAATCTTGGAAAAGAATGAAGAGAAGGCCTAAATAAGCAATAGGTTGAAGGCAAGTCTTTAGGCAGCTTTTCAGGATAGCTCATTTTCTAAACCAAGAAACCTGGGAAGAAATGTTTCAAATAATTCAAAGTACTCTGCCAAAATAAACAAAGGTTTATTCTAACTCAGTGTTTGTCAATCTTGGCAATGTTAAGATGTGTGGATTTCAATTCCCAGAATTCCCCAGCCATCACAGGATGAGGAATTCTGGAGTTGAAGTCCACATATCTTAAAGTTGCTAAGGTTGGGAAACATTATTCTGTTTCCAAGATTCTCTATTTATCCCCAGAAATAGCATTACAGATACCTAACTGAAATATGTATAGTTCTTGATTTTTCATCTTGTTCAAATATATGAGTCTTGATGGATAAAAACAAAGAGCACAATCAGTTTCCAGTTTGATGGATAGGTAACAAAATGGCAAAAGATAGACAGCAGAGAGTCTGTCACAAATATATATTTTTAAAAAAAAACAAGAAAGATTTCCTTCTAGAATTCACTTTCTCGTTCCACTATGTTGGGGCACAAGTGTTCTCCAAGATGACATATATTTAAAAGTCGTCAATTTAGCTGCCACCATTTGTTTTTGATGGAGGCAGGTTCACTTTAACCTAGAATCTGGACAGAAAACAAGAACACAGGATTATGCTTTTAAATAAATGGTTCCAGTTTCTCCCTTTCATTAGGGTGACCAAGTCTAATGGTTTTTGAAAATGAGAGGCTGGTACAAAACCATGAGAGTTTGAAAGAGGAACAAATGATGGCATTTACATGAATGGCATTTGTATTTGTATCTTATGTATCAGCATCTGATATCATGACCCAAAACTATAATTGCATCTGACATCTGACAACAAATAAATAATTTTAATAAATGCATAAGGGGACTACTTGAGGCATAAGATATCTGAAGGAAGTTACAGGAGATCTAGCTCTAAAAACATGTGTTGAGAAAAACACTGATCAGCAAAGGGACAGACAAATAGAGGAACTTGCATATGGACAAATATAAAAAAACACAGAAATATGCAAGCGGGTGAGTGGGTGTGTAATTATGAGGCACTTTTATCTTATTTTATTATTTATTTATTTCAAGCCACTGTTGACTCTCAAAAATTGCTGACATTAATCCCTGTAGATTTCTTGGCAAGGTTTTTTAGAAGTTGTTTGCCCTTGCCTCCCTCCTAGGGCTGAGAGAAAGTGACTGGCCCAAGATCGATCAGCTGGCTTCATGCCTAAGTCAGGACTAGAACTCATGGTCTTCTTCAGTCTAGGCTGATGCCTTAGATGCAGGAAACTGGTTCTCTACAATTTTCATACCAGCTCCATTTGACCTAGGTTTATTTTACATACAGTTCTTGAGTATTTGTTCCAGAAGTACTAAGACTTCTGAAGTTTATTTTATTTCTATCTAGAATATCTCGCCATATTCCAAGGAAAGGATGTGTGTGAGAGAGACAGAAGCATGTAAACTCAGTTCCTTTTTTAAAAAAAATCCATTACTAGAAGCTTCCATTTAGTAATATATAGGTAGTCCTCAACTTATGACAACAATTGAACTCAAAATTTCTGTTGTTAAGTGAGACAGTTGTTAAAAAATTTTGACTAATTGTATGACCTTTCTTGCCTCAATTGTTAAGTGAATCACTGCAGTTGATAAGTTAGTAACCTGGTTGTTAAGTGAATCTGCCTTCCCCATTGACTTTGCTTGTCGAAAGATCACAAAAGAGGATCTCATAGGTCATAAAGGTCATAACTATGAACCACAAAGGTCATAAATATGAACCAATTGCCAAACATCTGAATTTTGATCACATGACCATGAGGATGCTCCAAAGTAACTGTGAAAAACGGTTGTAAGTCATTTTTTTGAGTGCCGTTGTAACTTTGAAGGGTCACTAAATGAACTGTTGTAAGTCAAGGACTACTTGTATAGTTGTAGACGGGCAATATGCCTGAAATTCTGTCTTTAAAAACATACTGTAGGGAAATCCCTTGATGCAATTTCAAGGAAATGGAAGTTTAAAACTTTCAGCAATTTCATATAAGCAGAACCCTTGGAATAAGACTTGATTTGAGTGGGAGGACATTTATGAGCTGCACACATCCTGCAGTCAACTTTCACACGTAATCAGCATCTAACACATCACACACACACACACACACACACCTTGTGTATGTCTGTGCTCATGCATACTGTGTATGACTTCTAAATAATATGGGTCTTTGAAGGTCTCAAATTCCATAATTCATAATAACCAGTTATTTAAAAGTGCATTTATAGAAACTCTAAGCTGTTAAACATATTAAAAATAAATAAATGTCTGAGTATATTTTCTAAAAATTCTTGCTTCACGCAGTCATTGATCTGATTGAGTCACTACAGCCATAAAACATTTTCCAATTAAGAAAAGATGAAAATGTCCTATGTTTCTTTCTCAGTCTAGTTTTTCAGATGTCAGCCCTAGCTTCCAGAGCCAACTAGGACTGAGGGAACTGTAGTCAAAAGCATCTGGAATAGGCCAGATGTCCATCTAACATTCTAAATTTCAGGAAGCAGTAACGTATTCTGGAACAACTTTCGAACATATAAGCATTTTTTAACTTGAAGCTCTTCAAATACATAGATTCCCTTCTAGGGAATCAGAGAGTGAACAGCACAGAAATACATTATAGTACTTATCTTGGAGTACGCTTTCACTGCTGCCTGGCAGTCAGTCACATCTACAGGAAAAAACGCCAAAGCACAATTTAGAGACATTATTGGGTTGCATCCGAACCTCTATCATCCTATCAGAACATCACTTCACTGAGGTATTACAGCTATCAGTTTCACTTGTGACAGAAACATGACACATTCTGTTCATTGACACTAACTAAAATTTAAAGAAAAATGAACCCAAAACATTATTGATTCACAAAAGCCATCACAATAAGCTAGAAGTCACAAAAATAAGCAATTTAATGAATCCTATGTGAACTTATTAAACTAATTAGAACCAATTAGAAGGTTTACAAAGCTGATACTTCCATTCTGCCTTTTCCTCAATCCAAAGTTTTGAAAAAGAAACATTTTTTCCATTTCCCAATCATTTACAAATGGTTAACTATAAATAACTAAACAGTATTAGTTTTCATTAATTTTTTTGTTTTAAGGAGACAGCTACCTTGGTTACAAAAGGACAATCTAAATATATCAAAAGTAAAACAGTTGTTTTATTTATATCTTTTAAATCCAAAAATATCATTTTCAGATCTCTGATTCTCTTTCTGATTCAACTGCAGCTTAGCAAAAATCAAAATTTAGTTTCTATAGATTTTTTTTCGCAATTTACAAAGGTGGTATATTTAATATAGGGGGTGTGTACAGATGTTTTCCTCAGTGCTACCATCTTATAGCTCTGCTCAAAATCATATTTAAAAAATCCATTTGTTATGCATTGTTTACTGTTTATACCAGTTATACACCAGTAAGTCAAACTGGCACGCAAGAAGAAGGATTAAGTTTACTTTAACATTTTCCTAGCCAACTTATAAGATGCTTTTCAGTCCCCAATCTTGAATAAATCAAGTCTGAATTCCATTTCTATCAGTAACTCATTCTGCTTTCTCCCCTTCCTCTGTGTATAATTGTGTCATTTAATTTGAATGCAAAGTACTGTTTAACCTAAGCTGGCATAGGCAACATCATGGTTGACTCCTGGAGTTTACTACTTTTAAAGCCTGGGTGCATTAACACTGTGAAAGTCTTCAGTTATGACAGCTCTGGCACCATAACACTGTCAACACTGTTTTCGCACCAGCTATGCATATCTCCAGAGCCTGCACTATGAGAGGGACCAATTGTCCAAGAGGGCACCGAGCTTTGGCAAAAACAGCATTATTCTGGCACCTGCAGAAAGAACCAAGAGAAACCAGGCTGAAGACACCACAAATTTATGCTGCAGGTATCTAAGGCACAGTTTCCTTTCTTCCTGAGAGGACTGGATCTTGAAGGTTGAACGTAGAATGGTGGGGAAAGGAGTCTCAACCCCACTTGTCCGGCTGGTGACCAGCTGATATTTCCCCAAGGATGCAAAGCATGGATGCGCTGTGGGAGAGGAAGATATCCGGCTGGAACTCTAGTGCCACAAGGCTTTCCAGACAACACCAGCTGGTCGCCAGCCCGACAACCGGCAGGGGTTGGCAAGGTAGAGAACCAGTGACCCAATCGATCCCAATCTAAAGCTCTCTCTCCTCTCCTCTCCCCTCCCTTCTGGCACAGAAGCTGTGCTATCCCAGCCGGACTCCCAACCTTAACCCTTACTTAGGACATAGCTGTCCTAAGTCAAAGGTCTTACACTCCTTACTACTCCATCCGGCCCTGGATCTCAGCTGGTGCATTTCATGCAGGGAAGGAAGCCAACGTCCCCTCCACCCCCACCTTCCGAGCGAACGAAATTGGGGGGGGGGGGGGGGGGTTGGTGTTTTTTCTGGTTTGTTTTTGTTTGTTTGTTTTTCAAAAATGGGTCAGGAGTCGGAGGCTTTTATAGGGCTTCGGGTACTGCGGCTTGCGCAAGCGGCCGGCCCCGTTAATCCGCTTCAGCCCGGGTCCCTGGCGTAAACTCCGAGCGCCGTCCTCCGTCGCCGAGCCGCCGGCGAGAAGTCGGGAAAGCCAACTCGCAACTGCCGTTGGATGGAGCGGGGGACGGGGTGCGGGGGGGGGAGCCTTCTTTCCCTTCAGAACCGACCCCCTTTCCACGCCGGACACTCTCGCGGGGGAATTTGCCCAGCGCTTTTGGAAGCGCAAAGCCTCAGCCGTTCCACCTCCCTTCTCTGCCCGGCCCCGGCCGGTTATTTAACCTTTTCTGTCAGCCCCGCAAAAACAAACAAACAACCCCCCGCCACCAAAACCTATCCTATGTCCCCGTTTCCTCACCTCACCCCACCCCAACCGACCTTCGCTTCTTCCCTTGCGCTCAGATGAACAGAAAAATCAGCAAAGTGGCCGGAGATCCGAAAATTTAGGTTAGAAGTAATTCGGCACGCCGGACGCACGGAGAGCCGGAGCCCCGCGCTGTCAACGAAATATTAGTAAGCCCTCCAGCCTATAGCGGAGGGAGGGAAATGGAGGCTACCATCAAGAGGCGAGCTTTAAAAGCCCAGAATATGGCGATACGGCAGCCAGCGAGCCTCCTCCGAGAAGACCCTCCAAGCTGAGGAAACTATCCCGGGTTAGGAAACCGGAGCGGCGCGCGCGACGGATCCCTGGCTTTTGTCTCTAGCCCCGTGGAGCGGACAGCTCCCCGCTTGCCGCCTTTCCAGCTTCCGCTGAAACGCCTGGAGCTTTGGGGGGAGAGCGGGGGGGGGGGTTAACAGCCTACGGACACCCCCTTCCCCGCCCCGCCCCTGCGACTCCAGGGACTGCGAGGAAGCCGGAGGGGAGGCAATAAGAAAGCCGAGCAAAAACTTACTTGTGCCGAGGAGGCGCCGGCGGCGGTGATGAGCGAGGAGGTGGCGGGGGGGGCGCGTTCGTCCGCTTGACTGCTTCCTCAGCTCGGCTCAGCCCCACAGCAGCCAGTCAGAGCGAGCGAGCGCGTGCGCCACGGCCCTCTCCCAGTTGAATGGGATTAAGCGAGCGCGCATCCCGGCCCCTTGGAGCCGCCGAGCAACGTTCGGGCATGCTCAGTCGGCTGACCTTCCCCAGTGTAGAAAGTACCATTGAAGTGGAGGGAGGGAAAAGGGGGGACAAGAAGGAAAGAAATGGATGCTACCATCAAGAGGCGAGCTAAAAATAGACGCGGAGGAAGGAAAGGGGAGGGAGGGGGGAATTGCCGGAAGTTAAAGAGACAGGAGCCGAGCTGAGGAGGCTCTCGCTCGCTCCTGATTTCAGGTTCAAGCCTGGCATGGACCAATGTAGCAGAAGAGCAAGATGCTCTCTCCACTATAAACTATAAACACTGTATGAGCACATTTAGATTGGTGGTAAGGGATGGTCATTAAGGAAAGAAAACCCCATGGTTGCATTATATGAAGCATTTGTATGCAAATATACTGACCCCTTTATTGTACACAAAATGGCAAAGAAAACCTCTGGTAACAAATGCCTTGCAGAAAATACGTGTAGGTAAGTGTCTTATTTGGTTTCACACCTAACATTTTTATTTATTTGGCATTGAGTTAGCAGCCCAACATTTCATTAATCCTGGGTGTCCTGTAGAAGTCACAATGAGCCTACAGGAGTCATGATGCCATTGTATTAGTGTTATATAGTGGGTAATATGCAAATTTTATGATTTATTTAATTTGCATCATGATAATTGGCATATGATGTTGCTGGGCCCCTTGCAGATGCCAAATGATTAATTAATGGTCTTTCTCTCTAGCTGTCCATGGTTCAATTGAATTCCAAAGAAAGACATTATGGCAAAAATTGTGTCAGGCAGAAGGGAAAGGTGTAAATTCAGGCAGACTTCATTTGCTAGAAAGTTATGCAACAGAAAATGGCACCCCATCCATCCCTTTAGAAATAATAAAAAACCCCGGCCAGATTAGCATTTGCCCAGTGCTGGAAATCATCCTGTTTACCTACAGATCAATTGGTCATTCAGAAAATATGTGACTGCGCAGAAATGGACAATTTAACCATAGCTCTTAAAAATAAAGAGTCTTCAGCATTTGATAATAATTGGAATGCGTGGTATAATTGGTTATATCAGAGATAAACTGTTCAATGAATAATGGGTAATTTAAGCATAAATAGTGATAAGATGTGTATATTTAAAGTAAGGTAGGAGAATTGGATCTTGCAGACTGTCAAAAAGGATATCTGTCTGGTTTTAATGTATTTTCTTTTTTCTTCCGTCTCTTTGTTTTTTTTTCTTTCTTTTATACTTCTTTTTCTCCTTTTTCGGTCGCAAGACCGAGCGGTTTTTTTTTTCCTCTCTCTTTCCCTTCTTTCTTTCTTCTTTTTCTCTCTCTGTTGCATATGTAATGTTGTTATGTTATTTTTTAATTGTAAATTCAATAAAATTTATATATATATAAAAAAGAAATAATAAAAAACCCACCACCAAGAAAAATATCAAAGAAATTGCGGGCATAAGGTTAAAAAAAATATGAAGCAACTATGTAAGGGAAAAATTTGTCCCCCCAAAGTGCTAGGCAGATTTCAGCACAGCATCAACCATAACAATACATATAAAGGTTCAATTATGCACTGCATGATGGATGTTCTCCCTTGGCTGACCTTCTAGAAACAATGCTTTAGTTACCATCATTCCAGCTATTATCTATCCACTGCAAGATGAAGGCCTCTTCTACATGTTTCCAACCAATATGGACTTGAGCTTTCTTTTGCCAATTAAGCCCATCAAATGGTGATATCATTGATCCACTTTATTTGAGGTCTCTTCTGTGGATACTTTTATCAAGTGAAATCCATTCTATGACTGCCTTAGTCCACCTGCTATCAGTTCCTCTATCAGCTATATGACTTCATGAGTTATAATTCGAGAAGTTTTAGGGCATGGGTTAAGATTCTATGTTCTAACCATTAGAACACGAGAAAATTGAGGAAACTAAGGAAAAATTAGCTCAATTGAACTTTGGTAGAGATGGACAGCCTATGGTCTCCCAATTGCATAATCTGTTCTCATAGATCAATCCAAGTTTATGCTATCAAAATTCAATGATAATAATAATTCTTGGTTTTCCCATCATATATTTATGAATAAGAACCTAAAATAAAATGTTAGACCTGTGCCAGGATTAATGGATTAATTCGTTTTCAGCAAAAACACTTGACCTGTTCCTTCCAAGTTTATAGCCATCATACTTCCCCTTAAACACCAATATAAATAAATAAAGTGTTTATTCCTATCCAGAAGAAAATTGTCTAATCTTCCTGTGTTGTCTCATAAATAGTGAAGATCATTCATTCTTGATTCAGTCTGGTGGATCAAGTGATTTTAATGATATGGTCAGTCATAACTAAAATATAGTTGTATTTTAATATTTTACAATTTCCTGGATGAATGTAGGTTCCAGTATGTTTCATAAGCACTAAAATCTATAGATTTTTTTTTCTTGGAGGCAAAATTTGTATATTTAGTTAAAGCATAGCAGTGTCACTGATTGACCCTTGTTTGTGAAACTCTTCTTGGAATAATCATTTCTATATGTCTCCCTTTGCTCTCTATATTCTAGAGAAAATACAGCATGCACTTTATTGCTGTCTTTAGCAGTCATAAATAAGAGGAATGCTTAATTTTGTGAATTTTATTTGTAGCCAATTTTGTACTGGTTTAATTGCAGTGCTTAACAATTTGATTTTATTTATTTATGCATTGTTCTGTTTTGAAATAATTATTTTTAACACCCCTAAAAATAAAAGAATAAATTATCTGCATTTGGAAGCATGGACAGATGAGTAAAACAGGAAGTGATTACATTGTGTGCAAATCAGAGGTGGTATTCAGCAGGTTCTGATCAGTTCTGGAGAACCAGTAGCAGAAATTCTGAATAGTTCAGAGAACCAGCAATACCACCTCTATTTTTGTGTAAAAAGTTTTTTATTTTTTAAATTTTATACATCTTTCCATGTGGGCAACATGTTTCCAGATTATAACACTTGTACATAGTCATATTTTCATTTCCATTAATCTTATATAATTTTAACTCATATTATTATCCATTTCACTCATCTTTAAATAAATTTGCAGTTCATATTTCAATTCATTAATTCAATATCATTTCATCCATACATAAGTTTTCAATTCTTTATCCCCTATTATTTCCGTTTTCAGCTTACCACCTATTTTATTTTACATTACACATCATTATTGTCCTTAATTTTCTCTCAGCTGATATATAATAAACAATCTAAAAAGAGTAAAAATATAATAAAACCAATATAATTAGGATCCACATGGTATTTTCCATTCCCCTACTTTAATCATAATAAAATATTATCGTTGTACAATTCTAATATCCATTAAATAATCAACTGTATATATAGTCAACTGTATATATCCCCTCCAGTAAATCACTAAAATAACTTCTTAATATCTCTCATTTTATCTTCACTTTACTTATAATCATTAATAATCATATTTTTAATTCATTTCCATTCCCTTATTTTAATCCTCTAAGAAAGAAAAGGGTTCATAACAACACGTTTTATATACAGTTCATATTGATACATATATATATGTAATTATACATTCCTAAGGTATTTCACAAGTTTTAAACTAAATACCAATATATATTTCATGTGGTATCCCCCTTATAGAACCCCTCACCCTTATCTCTTTATTATTTCTTTTAATTTTTGCCAACTTTCCCTTTTTCTAAATTTCCCTGATCTTCCTTCTTTCCTTCTAACATTTTGTCCATCTTCTCCCCCAACTCCGTTTCCTGTTCTCTTTTTTGAAGTTTCTTCTTGTATAATTTTTTGTATATTTTTTTCTTATTTTATTTAATCCTGGGAGCGTCTTCTCTTTTGTTTATTGACTCTGTCATCAATGTCATAGTTTTAATTCCTTTAGAGTCTTTTGGCAGTGTTTCTTGTTCTCCATGTCTATCTGAGCCTCTTCCTTCTTCTTTTAACTCCGCCTCACTGGAATTTCTTTGTTCTTCTGCCATCGCCATTATTTTCTTTTCCAATATTTCCAATAATTCCCTTCTTTCTTTCAGCATTCGTCTTACAGTTTGCAATTCCAACTTAAAGTCTTTGCTTATTTCTTCTATTTTTTATAATCAGTTAAGTTATTAATATTCAAAGTCTTTTATTGCATTCCTTGCCAAAAGTCTCCTTTTATCTTTGTTTCTCTTGTTAATCCTTCTGTCTCTTTCACAATCAACACCCAACAGTCCCAGGAAGTTGTATTTGTATATCCTCTTAGTAGAGTTTCTCCCTCTTTTTTAAAAAAAAAAAAAAAATCCGGGGTTCTTATTATTTTATTTATCTTTTGTTTCATAAAGAGTCCAGTAAATTTCCATAAGATTTGTAGGAAAAAAAGTATTTGATGGTGCTCTGTATCACTTTCTACTTTTCAAAGTTCTTTTCTCTGTTAATCATGTTAAACATTAATTTCCAACTATTTCCATGATTAATTTTCTTAATAATAACCAATTCCAGGCAAGTCCAGCATTTTATCTAATGCCTCATGCCAATTTATCTTATTCAAAATTTAGTCTCTAATTTCGTTGTAACTTTTTATACTCCAATTTTGTTTACCTTGTATTTTCCTCTTATTTTCTGTTTGCCGCTGTGATACTCTTGCGCTAGGGCACTTTCTTTCTACTTCTTGGAGTTGTTAAGAAAAAATTCAGTTCTTTTATCTGGTAAAAATATTTATTCTAGAAGTTAAAACAACATGATCCGAAATTATGGATATTTGTGGTATTATTTGAAAAACTATTGTGTTAGATGTGCTATGTTGAGAATATGAAATAGATAGAAATCCAGGTTGTGCCCGAAAATATTTTTTTGATTTTGCAGCAAAAGTAGCATTTTATAGATGAGAAATAATAAGAACAAACACATTTTAATTTTTGGAAAATAAATGTCTGTTTGAAATAGAATTGTGCACTAAGGATAAACATGTAATTGATAAAATATATCAGCTTTTATTGAAATTTGAAACAGAAGGACAAGTGAAGGAATATGTGATAAAGTGGGCTAAAATGTTTGGTTATAATATACAGATAGAACAATGGAAAATAAAGGTCTGAAACTTATATTGTAATCTTAAAGAAATTGTTTATAAAATGATGTGCTATTGGTATATGTAACTAGAAAACCAGAAGGTACTTCTTTGTATCTTTTTTTCTTTTCCATTGTTTTTACTTTTTTTCTTCCACTTTCAGCTTTCCCTTGATTTTTTTTCTTACTGTATGTTGTTTTTTTATCTTTTTAAAAATAAAGTTATGCAAATTGTGCAACCTGCTACAGCATTATTGTTACTGGAATAGCAATAGCAAGGAATCACATCAAAGAGTAAATTGTTTGGTTCTCACAGCCTAAAATATACTAAAGCAGGGCTCACTCAGTCTCATTTAAAGCACAGCTAGTAGAATTCTGCCTTTATTCTTATTAAAGAATGTGTTCCTTAATGTTTACAGAGCACTAAAACATTCTAGATAAGTAAGCTATCTCACCCTACTTTTCCTGGCCACTTCCCAGCCCTTGTAACAGTTTCTAGAGTTGGCACAGAGCAAGAGAGGTGAAAGAGAGCTGACTTTTATCTATATACTATATTTCTGATCACAAGATTATGGAGATCTAGTAAGGGGGAAAAACATCTCCTACTTTCCCACTCCCTACAAGCCCCAGCAGCCTGTTATCATTCAGACAGTCTTTGAACCCTTTCACAAATTGAAAGCAAATCTTGACAAATCACAAAACTCTCTCCCGAGTCCTTCTGCCAAGATTAGATGTTTCCTGAGCTGCCCACTAAGCAGTGGTGCTTGGTAGCAAGACATACAAAACCAGGGAATCCACTTCCCTTAAGCTAATGGGGGCAATGCAAAGTCCTGTCGGAATACAGAAAATATATTAATATGGTTCTGAGTACAATGTGTAAATGGGTAATATGTATTTGACAGTTATATCACTACTTCCAGACTGAAATTATAGCAAATTAAGCCCTCACACACAACACACGGACGAGGTTTGTTTGTCTCCTAAATATGGCTTGTTTATGAGTTTTTTTTTGTTGTTGTTGTTCAATTGCTGTCATGGCTGACTCTTCGCGGCCCCATGCATCATAGCATGCAAGCCACCCCCATCTGCCACTGCCTTCCCAGTTTGTCCAAATTCATGTTCATTGCATCAATGACATCATCTAACCATCTCATTCTCTGCCGTCCCCTTCGCCTTTTACCTTCAATCATTCCCAATATCAGGGTCTTTTCCAATGACTGTTCTCATTTGCTGGCCAAAGTATTTGAACTTCAGTATCTAACTATGTTTTATTGAATCGCCATTGATTGGGTTTGTATATCCCTAAGCTAAAAACAAGCTTATGTGTTTACTTGAAGCATAAACCAAATTGAAACATATTATGATTACCATAATGTGGTATTTTGATTTGGCTTTACATGCAATATAAGTTGATATTGGTAAAACCATGATTTGTGATTTCACAAAATAGGCAGCCGTGGTTTATTATGATAAATAACCTCAATCCATATCTCAGCTGAACGTAGTTCTAACTGGAATTATGTAGGAAAAAGAAAGGCTAACTCTAATTTTTAAATTATATTTTGTCAAAATGCTAAAAAGAAAATGTAAGATGATTACCAACGCTGTATAATGTAATGTGTTAGATTACTATGTTAAAATAGAATTCTAATAGAAGAAAACTTTCAGCATTATTGTCATAGAAGTATCAGTTTGGAGATACTAAAAAAATGCAACAATGAAGACTAATACAGTAATAATCTTGCTTCAGTTTAATAACAGATATAAGCTATATAAATTTCTTAATTTCACTATCAGTATTTAGCAAGTATAGCTAAAATAAGTTTTTTAGAGGCATAAAAAAAATATTTTTATCTGTTCTTAACTCACAGCTTCCCAGATCCTATTCCTTAAATAATGCTGGAATTGAAGTGAATCAAAAAGGCTTCAAAGCTTATCATTCTCCATTATTATTGCAGCTCAAAAGTGGAAAAAATTATGATTGTTGAATGCCCTCTTCTGAAATTCCAAGGACAAACTAATACAAAAAACTCATAACTTTTGTAATGTGTTAGATTTTCCTACTCATTATTGTAAAGGACATCATTTTCATTTCTAACATTTTAAATATATTTTAGAGCCTGACTTTAGCAATTCATTATCAGAGCACAGTCATGCCCATTAATTTAATGATAAATAATGCAAATCGATGTCAGATTTTTCTTCAAAGTTAAATAATCCATATTATTATTTCAATAAAATGATAATTGGTTGCATGGAATTTCTTTATTATAATATCCCCAGTAGTTCATAAATAGTTTATTATTCCTGAAAATAACCAAAATAGAGAGCAATGTTTGGTGTCACACCTTTGATCAATACTCATAATGTTAATAATATAATAATATGAAAATATAATGTAATATATATATATATATATATATATATATATATATATATATATATATATATATTATATATATATATATTTTTCACAAATTAATATTATGACAATATCAAAAATATATGAAATATATCTATTGTATACTTTTTTCAGAGTATATATACTGTAACATGAATATAAACTATTATTTTTTTAGGAATTATGTACAAAAATAAATGCCAACTGAATCCATCCATATACATATATGTTTTAAGGAAGATTCAGGTATAACTAGTAATGCAGAAGTAATTTATTTTAAAACAATTTTTTGTTTTAGTCATGGCCTGTCTTTTAAAGGTCACATATTACCTTGGATCAGAAATAATTGCCCACTCCTGCTGCATTAGGTCAAGATTAAATTCATTTGAGAGTCAGATGCGCTTCTAAATATTTTTGCCAAAATCGTTAGCATTATGATTGCACTAAAGTTTACTTCTTATAATAAATGTCTACATATACATTAAAGAAAGTTTTCATCTACCAAAGAAACACCATCTCTGTGGTGCTAATTTAAACCAATGTTTCATTAACATGGCAACATTGTAAGCTGCCCAGAGTCACTCTGTGGTGAGATGGATGGATTTGTTAAATAAATGTAATAAATAAATCAAATAAACAAACTTGAATATATGTGGACTTCAACTCCTAGAATTCTTTAGCCAATGTAATGACTGTGGAATTCTGGGAGCTGAAGTCCATACCTTCAAACTTTCAGGGTTAAAAGCCTTGATTACTATTTCTTGTAGATACATTCTTATATCTGTGCAGTTTTGCAGTGGCAATAAGTACAGAACTGTTGTTTAACAAACATTAAATGAACATTCCCGTTTCTGAGCAATGGCTATTACTCTATTTATGGAATTTCCATAATTATATAGTTAAGTGATCATTGCAAACAGAATAATGGACTAAATGGATCCTTGATCTGATACAGTAAGACCCTTTACCTATCTAAATTCTATGAATTCTGACAATCATTTACTAAATTCCATATGGCAACTGTACCCAATTCAGAAACGGGTATATTTGCCCCTTCAAAGGGCACAGAGATTTAGTTAATTATCTACTAAGAAATAGCTGTTCAAATAACCCTTCTGTGTTCTCTGGACAGATATTATTTTGATGAATATAAAAAGGGTTTTCTGGATTAATGTATCACAAAGCTGAACATCCATCCTTTCATACATACACAGTGGAAGGCTTTAAACTTACTTTTCTATCCCAAATAAATGAGGATTCACTGCTAGTGATCTCTGTAAGGCATAATACTGTCTTCATTTTTCTCAAGCACAGTTCTGATTAGATTTTTACAAAGATAATGCCAGTGATTTATATGTGCAGTACAAATTTCAAGATGACACATTTAAAGTAACTAACTGCAAAGTATACAATTGAATCCTACTACAATGAATGAAGTTACAGGTATGTCTGACTTTATCATTATCTACCTGCTGCATCCACTCATCCAATAAATAACAACATAAATAAGAGTTCCTGTTTTCCATGACAAGATTCCCATTGGCGGGTTATAAATGACATGATAGAAAAGATATTCTGAATGTTCCTCAGCATTTAAATGCATTAAACTAAGGCTGAATGACTGGACAAAAAGTGAGATATAAGTAAAAATAGTAATAATAGTGATAAAGTACCTAAAGTACAGTTTCTATAGACTGTGATGCTAAATGTTTGGAGAAATTTGGTATTAGTCCTATCATGTAGCAATAGCACTTAGATTTATATACAGCTTCACAATGCTTTGCAGCCTTCTCTAATCAGTTTACAGAGTCAGCATATTGCCCCACAAAATCTGGGTCCTCAATTACTGAAGGTTGGGAGGATGGAAGGCTGAGTCAACCTTGAGCATACCAGGAAACCAAATCCATGGGAAGACTAAAAATACTTATATGGAGATTGGCTATAATATAATCTTACAACTCTGCTTAAATGGTGGCAGAGGTCAATATATGGAAGTTCAACTTTTGGCAACCAAAGTACAGGAATAAATATTTATTTATTTATTTATGTGTATCCTGCCTTTATTATTTTTACAAAAACTCAAGGCAGTAAACATATCCAACACACATCTTCCTCCTATTTTCCCTAGAACAACAACACTGTGAGGGGAGTTAGGCTGAAAGAGAGAGTGACTGGCCCAAAGTCTCCCGGTGGCTTTCACGGCTAAGGTGAGACTTGAACTCAGAATCTCCTGCTTTCTAGCTGGTGCCTTAATCATTAGACCAAACTGGCTCTCAATATTATGCACTGTAAGAAAAATAAATTGACATGAGTTAATAAACAGGAGGAAGGAAAGTTTACAGAAGAATCTGGATGGATGGGTGGATGGTAATCCACATTTAGTTACAGCAGGACCAGCAAAAGGCAATACATCTCCATACTTATTGCATCTGCAGGTTGCCATTTTTCAGCCCTGTTTATTTAAGCAGCATATTTTTTTTTAATGAAAGGATGCTTGGCTGTTGGGGCTCTATGATAAATTTGCTATTTAAATTTGTAGGATAGCTGTAGAACTCTGCTTTCATTTACTTACAGTTGAACTTTGGTTGGACAAGTCTTGCTTTGCAAAGTTATCCTGTTTGTTAATCTTAAGGAAATAGATAGGATTTCCTGCACAATCAACCCTGTCACCTAGAGACTGGATCTGATTGTTGTAAGCTACTAGGAAGATGACAGGAGGAAGAATATGGGAAGTTGAAATGAGATAGATAATGAGATGATGTCTTCAAATAGAGAAAGAGGATAAGCTTAAAGAGGACCTGAAAATATATGAAGTGGTGGATATATTGCATGGTGCTGGTATAAACCAGGTAGAGATACATTGATTTTCCTTATTCTTCATGTCATATTTTAATTTCTTTGATTTATTCTTACTGTCTCCGCCACATTGCATAAAACTGGTAATCCCTAAAAAGGAATGGTGTGACATGTATATATGTAAAGACTTACTTGTTGTCACAAGGAAAATAAAAGCAGTTGCAGATAAAATCTTGCAATAAAAGTAATCCCAAAAACCAGAAAATGCCATGAATAGGCTTCTATATTGATTTAAAATTAGCATATCTTTATTTATTTTTCTACATTTGGGCTACAGTATTTATTCCACATTCTCCAATATCATCAGGTTGTTGTGGATTTGGGGAGGCAGGGAAGGGTCAAGCTTTTGTAAAGAGAAAAGAAAGACTAGCAGGGACATGATAGCAGAATTCCAGTATTTGAGAGGCTGCCACAAAGAGGAGGAGGTCAATTTATTTTCCAAAGCACCAGAGGGCAGGACAAGAAGCAATGAATGCAAACTAATCAAGGAGAGAAGCAACTTGGAATTGAGGAGAAACTTCCAAACAGTGAGGACAATTAACCAGGGGAACAACTTGCCTTCAGACATTGTTGGTGCTTCGTCATAGGAGGTTTTTAAGAAGAGACTGGACAGCCACTTGTCTGAAATAGTATAGGATCTCCTGCTTGAGACGGGGGCTGGCCTAGAAGATCTCTAAGGTACCTTCCAGCTCAAATTCAGACAGGAAACCACATTAATATACAGCTGCAAGTCTGCAAGTATAAACCTATCATCACTACTACTTTTATTTGCATGATCCATTAGGGTAAATCCTTCCTAAGTTTCTTTCTTAAGCTACTGGGGCTCCTGCTTCTCTTCTCTGATGGTTTCCTAAGGCAGCTTTTCCCTTTCCTGAATTTCCCAAGATGTCCAAAAAAAAAAAAAAAAACCCACTTCTTAGAGGAGTGGAATTGACTAAATCAAGGTGATATATATAGAGAGAGACATATAAAGCCACAACCTGGTTTTTTTTATTAGATCAATCCCATTGGTTTCCAATGGAAAAATGTTTTTCCTTTGGCATCTGGCATTCCAATAAAACAGGGAGGAAAGCATATTCCATAAATTAAGAGGATTGTTTTATTGCTTTATTATTATTACTTATTAAATTACTATGCTCCCATCTCCCCAACAAGGTTACTCTTGCTTTATTTTTCTCCTTTTGATTTCTGAAGAAAAACAGGTGCAACAAGAGACTGAGGTCCCTTTATCTATGAATATGTATGTTTACATCATCAGTTGCTTATGTATCAGTCTCTCTTACCCTTTTGAGATGAATAAATGAGTGCATCTCTTTTGTTGGGGGACAGCTCTCTCAATTTTCTGTGGAAGGAGTCGCACGAGCACACACTGTTTAATTAATACTGCAGTGAGCCTTAATGGTTTGCTTTGGGTCCTGCATTTTGATTCCACGAAGGTCATCCACTCATTCTTGTATAGCTTTCTTCTTAAACTACCTATTTTATATAGCATAAAAATAAACCGTGATGCTCATTAACTTTGAATTCTGAGACCACAGATGCCTTGATCTACATTCTCATGAACCACTCCCAAGGTGAGTAGTTCATTTTGTCTACTGCAGCAGTATCAAACTCAATTTCACTGAGGGCTGAATCAGAGTTGTGTTTGACCATGAGGGGCTGGGGTGGGCATGGCCAGGGTTGGTGTGGCCAGCTTGATGTCACTCATTTCAGGGGTGCCTGTGATGGCCCGAGCATCCTGCCAGCAAAAACAGGCTCCCAAGCTCTGTTTTCAGCCGTGATGGCCTCTTGAAATCCTCTGCTAGCAAAACTGGAACTTGGGAGGGCCACAAGCAGCCCTCCCGTGCTCCATTTTCACTGGCAGAGACACTGCGGGCCAGTCCTTCCCTGTTTCCTGCACAATCCTGCGGGCCACATCTAAGCATCCCATGGGCCAGATCCAGCTCCCAGGCCTTGAGTTAGATCTACTGCATCAAACATCAGATTTGACTTAAAATTTATTAACTATGTGTAGTTGCTATCAGAATCCCCAAATCTTTACTGTCTGCTGCTGTCTGTAAACAGGGACATTATCCAATATTTATGAGTCCCCATTTAGTTTAAATATTTACAAAATCTACATTCATGCACTAGGTATCATGGTTTCCCATAGTCCTTTAAAACAGACAAACCTAGGAAACTAGAGCAGCTAGATCAATCCAAAGAGTTTGTCCAGAGCTTTTTCAGCACATACTTCAGACTATCAATAATAGATGATGTAATACTGAAACGATAGAGAGCGGCACTGAAATAATCTAAAATAATCTCTCTGAATCGGCTTATCCCACAAAGAAGCATGGATCTGTTGTCTAAAAGAAATTCCAGTTATTCAAAAATAGCAAGTATGCCAAGGAAAAGTGATGAGGGAGCAGAAAAGAAAACAATCCCATGGATATCAGGTTGATGTTGGGTGTTTGATCACAGAGCTGACTTCTTAAACAGGAACTCATTTCCTTTATTCCATTTTGATGAAAGCACTGATGGAAAATCCACTTCCTAATGCCAAGATTTACTTGAGACTCTAGTAAGACAAGCTGCTTTGCTTACATTTACAAAAACAAAAGTGCTTGTAATTTGACAGCAGCCTTTAAAAAGGAAAGGGAAAAAACAACTGACTTTCAATGATTAAATTGGTTATTCCCCTTTTAACTGTTGTACAACTGATGTTTTTTAAAAATAATCCTTTATTTATTCTGTTATTATTATTATTCCTCAATTCATAAGCAAAAATATCAGTATGAACTCTAGTAGAGACTAGAAATGTTTATGAAGTTATTTTGTAACACATAAAATGAATTTGGACACCCAGATAAGAGATATCAGAGGAGAAAGCTGAGCTTAATTAATATTGTTCTATCTGAGTCACAAATAGTTATGGAAATTTCATCTCTCTTTTATTTAATTATACTCTTTATAAGTATATGTTTAATCTGTAATTATATCTTCATTTGGGTGTACTGTGCCAGATCCTATATCCTACAGCATTTCATAAACTCTAGTGAATTTTTTACTTCTTTTCTTTATCTTCTATTTGATCTTATTAGTGCTCCCAATATTTCCTTGGTTAACGTGCCAGCCATGGCTTGGATCCAAAGTCAATCTTTGCAATAGAAATATTCTCTCTACCCAAGAAAACTGTTCTAGCTTGCCTGAAGGCAATGAGGAAACCTGCCATGGATTTATACTGAAAAAATGGAAGACTGGAAAATGAATATTTCTCCTGAAATCCTTGCTGTGGCTTTGTCAGAAATTCCAGTTCTTTTGTCCATATTTAAAATATCTACCCGTTTGAATTTAAAGTTGATTCATCAAGAAACATGTATATAGGGTACATTGGAGTCTCTAAAAATACTTCCCCAAGAATGTATTTGAAATGGTAAATGGGTTTGGGGTTTTTTTTATGCTGGAGGTGTAAGACATTTGAGGGCACACTAACACTCATGATCAAGTGATTATTTAGTATCTATTGGGGATTGTGATTAATATATATTTGTAGACATCAGAAAATATTTAAATCTTACAGATGTTAATATAAGGTTAATATATATACTGAAACGGGCATATTCAACTGTAGCTTGTAAGCCTCATACAGTCCTAGACTGCTAGTAAGGCAGTCTCACAACGTCATAAACTTTTAACAGGAAGTTTGCTGTTTATAATGCACTGTCTATACTATATATTTTATATGTGGCTCAAGACAATTCCTCTTCATTCAATATAGTCCAGTCAAGTGAAAAGTTTGGACACGCATGTACTTTGGAATTTGGCTGCTTAACAGGTATTGTGGTTATACAGAATACGGAGGCGATTACAAAAAGAGTTATATTAAGAAATGGGGAAAGTGATATTATTCCACTTATTAAGGAATGATATTCTAAAAAGTGTGATCCAACTGTCTTGGAAAAGACAAAATTTTCTACCAATCAAAGGATGCAGAATTTCACCTTAATTTGTAAAGGGTATCCTCTTTGATCAAATCACCTAGTTACAAACCGCAATAATTTAATGTTGAGGAAACATTTTGAATTGGCATTCCAATGAAAAAACAATCTCTTGCCAGATCTAATTGGTTCTCAAGTGGATTTTCATTCAACAGGAATTTCCCCCATCCCACGCACTGCCCATTTCATCTTTGAGAATAGGAATGCACAAAGCTTGTATTCTTTCAGATGTCTTTTTCCTGGACTATCTAGGACAGCGATAAGTAGCCTCATGATCTTTTGATTTCCCTAATCCTCTGAAATCCTATCCAGAAATAAACTCATTATCAGTAACATGGATCACACGTTGTGCTAATTCCTTTTGCTAATTTCCTTAATTGTGAGACAGGCTACTAAAGTGAGCTCCATAAACTATCACTAAAAATATCCTGTCTCAGCATTATATGTGAACACAGCCACTGAAGAACTTAGGACCCAGTCAGCCATGGTCTTTCCTAAGAAGGCCTGTTAGTGTTAGTTCTTTTTAAACTATGTATGCTCTTATTTGAATCTGATTTGTTTTCAGCGTATCACCTTTTCTTTTTAAAGAAATAATTAACAACTCTTAAGATTCATTTCCAAGCAATCTTTTGTATTAGAACAAGATCTTTATTCCTGCTTCAGTTTTATGGGTTATGGCTCTTGGATACATATATGTATTTTTTTTCTTTTGAGATTCTATCAGTATGCAGCTTTTATTCACATGTTTTATGTAAATGAAATTTGTCAGTACCTCTGAATAATTTCAACTGCTTGCAGTGTCCCTAAATGTATTGAGTTTCCTATATAGATTTGAGAGGGGTGAGATGGGATGGAGAGAGGGACAGAGGGAGAGGAAAGGAGAGAGACAGATTCAACAAGAGGAAAATTAAACAAGAAAAATTAAACAAAAAATTAAACAAGAGAAAAACCTTCTATGCACAAATTCTACCCGTGCTTTCTAAAATTTTGTAAACAACAAACTAAAAGACTCAAGGTCCATCCCACCCCTGAAAGACCTAACGGTAAAGGTTGCAATGATGACACCATCAAAGCAAACCTTTTTAACACATTCTTTGGCTCAGTATTTGTAAACAGCAATGGATCAAGCCCAGTACTTCCTAGTCGAACCATAGACAATAACAATGATCTAATACATATCGATTTAACATAAGACATTGTTGAAAAAGCATTGCACAATCTAAAACCATCCCTACCTATTGGCCCAGAAAAAATATGTGCTTACTTCTTTAAAAAGCTATCCACTGCCATAGCCGAACCTCTAAGCATAATATTTGAAAAATCTTTCAGGACCAGCTTCTTACCAAAGCTATGGTCACAAGCCATGGTCATCCCCATCTTCAAAAAGGGAGACCCCAGCCTAATTGAAAATTACAGACCAATCTCCTTATCCTGCGTTACCTGTAAAGTCGTGGAATCAATTATTAACCAATCCATTATCCTCCACTTAGAGACAAACAACCTACTCTCCAATAAACAATTTGGTTTCAGGAAAAAAACTATCATGTAATCTGCAATTCTTACACTGCAAAAACATATGGACTACACAACTCAATCAGGGCAAAGTAATAGACGCAATCTACATAGACTTCTGTAAGACAATCTACATAGACTTCTGCCTTTGATTCAATGGTACACGACAAACTACTCCTAAAACTAAAATCTTATGGGATCTCTGGACATCTACATAACTGGATAGAAGCATTCCTGTCAAACCGACAACAAATGGTCAAAATTGGGAGCATCCTATCAAATTCTGTACCTGTCAACAGTGCTGTCCCCCAAGGCAGTGTTTTAGGACCAACTCTCTTCATACTCTAAATAAATGACCTCTGTGATCATATCAAGAGCAACTGCGTTCTCTTTGCTGATGATGTAAAGCTATTCAACACCACAGACAATACTGCCACCCTTCAAAAAGATCTTGACTGTGTATCAGAATGGTCAATCAAATGGCAACTTCAAATCTCAACAAATAAATGCTCTGTCTTACATATTGGCAGAAAAAATCAGAAAATAAAATAGAAGCTAAATAGTCAAAACCTTGTTGAGGATCCAAATTTTGTCAAGGACCTTGGAGTACTCATCTCAAATGATCTAAGTGCTAGAGCCCACTGTAACTATATAGCCAAAAAGGCATTAAGAGTTGTTAACCTAATCCTACATAGCTTCTTCTCTGGTAATATCACACTACTAACTAGACCATACAAAACATTTGATAGACCTAGACAGCTTTGATAGCAGCTCATCAGTCTGGAACCCACATTATGTATCTGATATTAACACAATTGAAAAAGTCCAGAAATATTTCACAAGAAGAGTTCTCCACTCCTCTACTCATTGCAGACTTGAAATTCTAAACCTAGAAAACCTAGAACTACGCCGCGTCCAGTCCGATCTAAATATAGTATATAAAATCATACATTGCAATGTCCTATCTACAAAAGAGTACTTCAGTTTCAATCATAACAACACAAGAGCATACTTATTTTATTTATTTATTTATTTTATTTATTTGTCAATTGTTTACGAGATAAGTAAAAGTGTATACATAATTATGAATACATGAAATGAGTACATATAAGAAAAATAAAAGAAAAATAAAAGAAACAATAGGACAGGGACGGTAGGCACGTTGGTGTGCTGATGCACGCCCCCTACAGACCTCTTAGGAAAGGGGTGAGGTCAATAGTAGACAGTCTAAGGTTAAAGTTTTGGGGGTTTGGGGAAGAAACTACAGAGTCGGGTAGAGTATTCCAGACATTGACCACTCTGTTGCTAAAGTCGTATTTCCTGCAATCAAGCTTGGTGCGGTTAACCTTGAGTTTGTATCTGTTGTGTGCTCTTGTGCTGTTATGGTTGAAGCTGAAGTATTCATTGACAGGTAGGACATTGCAATGTATGATTTTATATACCATGCTTAAATCAGACCAAAGACAGTGTAATTCAAGGTTTTCTAGTTCTAGAATTTCAAGTCTGGTGGCATAAGGTATTCTACAACGAGTAGAGGAGTGGAGAACTCTTCTTGTGAAATATTTCTGGACTTTCTCAATTGGGCTAATATCAGATACGTAATGTGGGTTCCAGACTGATGAGCTGTATTCGAGTATTGGTCTAGCAAATGTTTTGTATGCTCTAGTTAGTAGTGTGATATTACCAGAGAAAAAGCTACATAAGATTAGGTTAACAACTCTTAATGCCTTTTTGGCTATGTAGTTGCAGTGGGCACTAGCACTTAGATCATTAGAGGTGAGTATTCCAAGGTCCTTTACAGAGCTTGGATCATCAACAAGATCTTGACTATTCAGCTTGTATTTTATTTTCGGATTTTTTTTGCCAATATGTAAGACAGAGCATTTATTTGTTGAGATTTGAAGTTGCCATTTGTTTGACCATTCTGATACACAGTCAAGATCTTTTTGAAGGATGGCAGTATTGTCTGTGGTATTGAACAGCTTTACATCATCAGCGAAAAGAACGCAGTTGCTCTTAATATGATCACAGAGGTCATTTATGTAGAGTATGAAGAGAGTTGGTCCTAGAACACTGCCTTGGGGGACACCACTATTGACAGGTACAGAATTTGATAGGACGCTCCCAATTTTGACCATTTGTTGTCTGTTTGACAGGAATGCTTCTATCCAGTTATGCAGTTGTCCAGAGATGCCATAAGATTTTATTTTTAGTAGTAGTTTGTCATGTACCACTGAATCAAAGGCTTTACAGAAGTCTATGTAGATTGCATCTATTGTTTTGCCCTGATCAAGTTGTGTAGCCCATATGTTTTTGCAGTGTAAGAGTTGCAGATTACAGGATAGTTTTTTTCTGAAACCAAATTGTTTATTGGAGAGTAGGTTGTTTGTCTCTAAGTGGAGGATGATGGATTGGTTAATAATTGATTCCATGACTTTACAGGTGACGCAGCATAAGGAGATTGGTCTGTAATTTTCAACTAGGCAAGGGTCTCCCTTTTTGAAGATGGGGATGACTGTGGCTTGTGACCATAGGTTAGGCAAGGAACTGGTCCTGAAAGATTTTTCAAAGATTATGCTTAGAGGTTTGGCTATGGCAGTGGATAACTTTTTTAAGAAATAGGCACATATTCCATCCGGTCCAATAGATAGAGATGGTTTTAGATTGCGTAGTGCTTTTTCAACATTGTCTTCTGTAAAATCGATATGTATTAGATCACTGTAGTTATCTGTGGTTCGGCTAGGAAATGCTGGGCATGATCCATTGCTGTTTACAAATACTGAGCCAAAAAATGTGTTAAAGATGTTGGCTTTAATGGTGTCGTTGTTGCAGTCTTTACCATTAGGTCCTATCAGGGGTGGGATGGACCTTGAATCTTTTAGTTTGTTGTTTACAAAATTGTAAAAAGCATTGGTGGAATTGGTGCTTAGAAGGTTTTCCTCTTGTTTAATGTGATAATTGGTGCATTCGGTCTTTATTTGGTGGCATAAATTTTTGTATCGGCTTTTGAAATTGGCATACAATAGATACAAACTCAAGGTTAACCGCACCAAACCTGACTGCAGAAAATACGACTTCAGCAACAGAGTGGTCAATGTTTGTAATACTCTACCTGACTCTGTGGTTTCTTCCCCAAACCCCAAAAACTTTAACCTTAGACTGTCTACTATTGACCTCATCCCCTTCCTAAGAGGCCTGTAGGGGGCGTGCATAAGCGCACCAATCATACCTACCATCCCTGTCCTATTGTTTTTTATTTTTCTTATAAGTATCTATCTCATGTATTCAAAACTATATTTATTCTTATACCTGTACCTTGTAAGCAATTGACAAATCAAATAAATACTAAATACTAAAAATAGAGGGAGAAAGGGAGAGGAGAGAAGAGGAGAGAAGAGGAGAGACAGAGTATTCAAGATGCCTTCTGAAAGATACTATAGAAACACATTATACTCACCGAATAGCCCATCTTTACAAATTTGAAGTTATTTCTACACATCCACAGCCATATTTAGTGCACTAAGATTCAGAAGTATTGAAAAATAAATATAAAATATATTTTCTGATTTCTCTTAGGCTACTGCTGACAAATAGCACGAATCTGATAGAGGAGGATTTACTGACAATAATAAAAGCAAGCCATGGATCAGGAAAAGTCTTTCAATAAATGCTAAAGAAATACTTGAGGTAAAGCAGAAGGTAAAGGAATTTGCAGGAGTACTATGATCCCCATGAACATTATCTTTACTTCAAGTCATTGTCATCATTACAATTATCTTCCACCCAGTCTCTGAGAGCCCAAAATAAAGTTCTTCTTTATTATTCAATATAATAAGGTTTGTGAGATAGGATGGGTTGAAATAATTAACATCCACATTCTTCTTACAAGCTCCATGGCTGAGCAGGCACTGGAACCTGGATTGAAGGTGACCTGCGTAAAGCAAAAACAATTTGAGTACAGGTATAGAATATAGGGGTGCAACCCCTTCCCTAGGCTTGTTTAGATTTTCTGCATGGAATTTTGCTATAAGGTGATCAGCCTGGATGTTCCTACTCTTTACCCAAGATAAGGGGTAGCCCTTCCATTTGATTAAGTATTGGAGTTGTCTCCTGTGCTACCTTGAATCAAGGATTCACTGCACCTCATAATGAGTTTGGCCCCCTATGACCACAGGGTCTGGGGGCTCATGGACTAGCAGCCTCAGGGTCGATCCAGCCATGGGTTTTAAGAGGCTACTATGCAGTACCGGGTGTATCCTCCCTAGCAGCTCAATTCTTTAAACCTGCACTTTTAAATATCAGAGTTTCAGTCACAAATTTTCACAGTTTCAGTCACAAATTGACTTCTGTGGACCTTACTTCATACTTAAGTCATCAGTAGAGGGGGCACGCATAAGTCCATTAACATCCCTGTCATTGTATTTTTATTCTCTTATTCTTGTTCTCATTTTTGTTTGACAAATTCTAATAAATAAAATAAATAAATCAGATTGGGCTAGGAATTCTTATGTTAGGAATATATAAGGATTGTTCAAACTAGAAAACCAAGAGTTATTTTAAAATATTGTGAAGCAGCCACATCAACCAGATTTGATCCTCTTTTTTTTTGGAAATGACCTTTGATAATCATAACATTTTTGTTCTTGTGACAATTTCCCAAAGTTTCAAAAGTTACTCTTGCAATGAAGGGAGAATGATCCCTGTCATCTGGATGGAAGACACCTTTCAAGTGTGTGATATATGAGGGGAGATTAAGGGATGTTATCATGTAATGATTGTATTTGATTCCTAGCCTCACCCGAGAATAACAGTCACACTATTTAAATCAAAATGAATTAAAATTAAAAACAAATTAAAATGTAATTGGATAAACTCTGGCTGGTGTTGCAACCATTCCTTCTTTGAGTAGCATTCTCTGATCTCATTTAATGATCTTAATAATAAATTCGAACCAGCTTTCTTGACATATCCAGAAAGAGCTTTGTTGTCAGGGCTTATGTTTGCACTCTTGCCAAAAGCAGTTTGTTTTATTTTTTATTTATTTATTTTGTCAATTGCTTACAAGATAATAGGTATAAGTAAAAACATAGTTAAGAATACATGGATACATATAACAAAAATAAAAAAATAAAAGAAACAATAGGACAGGGACGGTAGGTAAGATTGGTGCGCTTATACACGCTCCCTACAGACCTCTTAGGAAAGGGGTAAGATCAATAGTAGACAGTCTAAGGTTAAAGTTTTTGGGGAAAAAACCACAGGGTCAGGTAGAGTATTCCAGACATTGACCACTCTGTTGCTGAAGTCATATTTCCTGCAATCAACTTTGGTGCGATTAACCTTGAGTTTGTATCTATTGTTTGATCTTCTGTTGTTATGGTTGAAGCTGAAGTACTCATTGACAAGTAGGACATTGCAATGTATGATTTTATATACTATACTTAGATTGGACCGAAGGCGGCGTAGTTCTAGGTCTAGAATTTTGAGTCTCGTGGCATAAGGTATTCTAATGAGTAGAGGAGTGGAGAACTCTTCTTGTGAAATATTTCTGGACTTTCTCAACTGTGTTAATATCAGATACGTAATGTGGGTTCCAGATTGATAAACTGTATTCAAGTATTGGTCTAGCAAATGTTTTGTATGCTCTGGTTATTAGTGTAATATTACCAGAGAAAAAGCTACATAAGATTGGGTTAACAACTCTTAAAGCATTTTTGGCTATGTAGTTACAGTGGGCTCTAGCACTTAGATCATTAGAGATGAGTACTCCAAGATCCTTGACAGAGTTTGATTCATCAACAAGGTCTTGACTATTCAGCCTGTATTTTATTTTCTGATTTTTTTTTGCCAATATGTAGGACAGAGCATTTATTTGTTGAGATTTGAAGTTGCCATTTGATTGACCATTCTGATACATAGTCAAGGTCTTTTTGGAGGGTAGCAGTATTGTCTGTGGTGTTGAATAGCTTTACATCATCAGCGAAGAGAACGCAGTTGCTCTTGATATGATCACAGAGGTCACTCATTTAGAGTATGAAGAGAGTTGGTTCTAGAACACTGCCTTGAAGGACAGCACTGTTGACAGGTACAGAATTTGATAGGATGCTCCCAATTTTGACCCTTTATTGTCTATTCGACAGGAATGTTTCTATCCAGTTATGCAGGTGTCTAGAGATACCATAAGATTTTAGTTTTAGGAGTAGTTTGTTGTGTACCACTGAATCAAAGGCTTTACAGAAGTCTATGTAGATTGCATATATTGCTTTGCCCTGATTGAGTTGTGTAGTCCACATGTTTTTGCAGTGTAAGAATTTCAGATTACATGATAGCTTTTTCCTGGAACCAAATTGTTTATTAGAGAGTAGGTTGTTAGTTTCTAAGTGGAGGATGATGGATTGGTTAATAATTGATTCCATGACTTTACGGGTGATACAACTGTAATTTTCAACTAGGCTGGGGTCTCCCTTTTTGAATATGGGGGTGACCGAGGCTTGTGACCATAGCTTTGGCAAGGAGCTGGTCCTGAAAGATTTTTCAAATATTAGCTTAGAGGTTCAGCTTTGGCAGTGGATAGCTTTTTTAAGAAGTAGGCAGATATTCCGTCCGGTCCAAGAGATAGAGATAGTTTTAGATTGCGTAGTGCTTTTTCAACAATGTCTTCTGTAAAATCAATATGTATTAGATCATTGTAGTTGTCTGTGGTTAGACTAAGAAATACTGGGCATGATCCATTGCTGCTTACAAATACTGAGCCAAAGAATGTGTTAAAGAGGTTGGCTTTAATAGTGTCATTGTTGCAGTCTTTACTATTTGGTCCTTTCAGGGATGGGATGGATCTTGAGTCTTTTAGTTTGTTGTTTACAAAATTGTAGAAAGCACAGGTGGAATTGGTGCATAGAAGGTTTTCTTCTTGTTTAATGTGATAATTGGTGCATTCAGTTTTTATCTGGTGGCATAAATTTTTGTATTGGCTTTTGAAGTTGGCAACATGACCAGATTTGTTTTTCTGCCAAAGTGATCTCTTTTTGGATTGAAGCTTCCTTAATGTTATGGGTAATCTGTTTTTTCTGGTTTTTGGAGTTGTTTTTGTACATATAGTTTGATGATTCTTTTGACTTCAAGTAAAAATATGTTGTAATGGTATTCTACAGTATTGCATCCAGTGAATAGAAATTGCCAATCAAGGGATGAGAGATTGTTGTTTATAAGATCATAGTTGCCTTTTTTGAAGTAATAATTGGTTATTCTGTCATTGTGATGATTTTTGTGTGGACGTATGTTGGGACAAAAGTCAATCATGTTGTGGTCACTGTTGGAAAAGGGTTCTTTAATTTGTATTCTGTAAATTGAATTGCAGAAGATGAGATCGAGGCAGTTGTTAAATCTAGTGTTGTTGGTTATTAGTTGTTCTAGTCCCAGATTTGTTACTGCATTGTAGAAGGTTGCATGTATGGGTTCAATTGTACATTCATTAAGGGTCCAGTTAATATGAGGTAGATTGAAGTCACCAAGAAAGATAAAAGTGTGTGGGCAGGATGCTGCCCATGTTAGTAGTGTATTTAGCTTGTTTGCATGTTCAATGTCATAATCAGGGGCTCTGTAACATAGTAAGAACCAAAATGTGATATTTAAGGACAGTTCACAGACGATGGTCTCAGGAATAGCAAGCTCCTGGGTAACTTGGATGTTTTTTAGATATAGGGACTTTTTATAGAAGATAGCAACACCACCTCCTCTATGGATTTCACGATCTGATCAGTAAACATGATAGTCTCTTACTGTGGTAATGGAGTCAGGGAGAGATGCATTGAGACATGTTTCACAGACAAATATAATGTCGAATTTAGCCATATTTAGTAAGAGGAGAAATTCAGGTATTTTACTTACAAGGCTTCTTGCCTTGAGTAGCTTGCATTTAAGGCCAGTTGTGGTTGGAATAGAGGTAGTTGGGGTGTGCATACCTAGTTTTGAGTGATGTTGGATTGGAAGGGGTAGGGTTGGATGTGGAGTTGTGGGTTGTGTGACTTTCTGTTGATGCAATCAGCTCAGTAGTCAATGCATAGGTCCTTTTCTCCATTGTCTAGACAGTTTTTGAGTTCTACGCAGAGTTCATGGGAGAGGATTCTTTGCAGTATGGATAAGTCTGGTCTTAAGCGAAGTTTTCTGTGATTGGGATTGGTTTTTGCTATGGCATTTATTGTACGAATGAATATGCATTTGCTGGACTCATTTTTGCATATTTTTGCATACAACTCTACAAAATCTTAGGGCCACAGAGCCATCATTGTATTTGTACCCATGGCCATATCTGGTTATTTCATATGATATCTTCAGGAGAGATGTTTGTTGTATTTGAGTTGCTTGTGATATCATGAACTTTGGTGATGACATCTGATTCGTTGGTGTCTTTGAGACCAAATAAGATGGCATTTGGATGTTTCTGTTCATGTTCCATGGTGCTTCTGATGAGTAAGGAGATATTTGTAGAATTATTTGAAGGGATAGTAATTGTTTGTGGCTGTGGTTTGGTGGTTATTTTTGATTGTAGTTGTGATTGTAGTTGAGGTAGTGGTTGTGGTTGTTGTGGGATTTGATTTTGAGCTGATAGGTACTCACTTATCTGTGCTTTATTTTTTTTTTCAAGAGAAATTAGGCTTGCTTGTATAGTTGCTAAACATTTCTTCTATTGAGTGAACAAGTGATTCTATGCTTTCAACTCTGTCAGGTAGGGTACTCAGTTTGTTTAGCTTAGGAGAACATGATGGACATAGATAAAAGAATGTATCTGAATTTTTAACCATATCAGCTAGGCTTTTGTTTGCGTTTAAGCAGGCAGGGTGGGCTAGATTGTCGCATAGGTGGCATTTGATGTAAAATTCGCTTTCATACTGAGAATCTAAGTAGAAAGCCCTAACTTAAGTAGCTGCAGTCCTCAAATAGATCTCAATGGTAATTAGGTTGGGAAAAACCCATCCAGAATTGGGGGTGGGGTGGGTGGGAGAGCCAAACATTTTAAAAAGGTAATTATTTATCTGTGCGTTAATACCTGACTGATTGCCAATGACAGGAACAGAAGTAGCTGAGAATAATTTGATAAAAATTAAGATAGTGATTCCACTTTTGACATGGTGGTAGTCTGCAATGAAAAATATCCACTATCTGTATATCTATACAGACTCTCAGTCATCCAGGTCATGACTGTCTCAAAAGTGCTTTTTCAAGAGGCAACTGGACTTTGTTTGTTTTTCCTTGAAGACATTTCACTTCTTATCCAAGAAGCTTCTTCAGCTCTAAAGTAACAGAACTGAAGAAGCTTCCTGATGAAAAACAAAATGTCTTCAAGGAAAAACAAAGAAAGTTTGGTTGCTTCTTGAAAAAGCACCTTTGGGATATCTACCAGCTCCACATCATATTTTCTCAAGTATGATATAAAAAGATAACATTTTGTAAAAAGGAATTAAATAAGAAGAATTGTTTTTGCAACACCCTTCTGCTATTTTCCAGCATATCAAACCTTTTCTTTCTGGGTGTTGGAAATCATTCCCTAAGGAATGGCTTGAATTTTAATGATTGACTGATGGATTTTAGAATGAGTTACATGTCTGAGGCATGTTTGATCATGTATTTGTAGCTCTCTAGAATTCATTACACTCTTAGCCATATGATTGATTTCATTTTGACTTCCATTGTTATTTCTCCATATTAGCTGTTCCAAGTTGCTTCCAACACATGAGGCCATTTGAAAGTCAGAATATTTGCAGAATAGCTGTAAAGCAGGTGTAAATTCCTTGGAGGAATGGGTTTAGACATTTCAGAGTTAGTTGCTTAAGGTTGATAGATTTGTTCCTTCAGGTTCTGAAGATCAGAGCTATGTGAGTCCACATAAATATACAGTTCCAGTAGATCTTTCTTTAAATCATCTAGTCTTTGAAGAATGTATGCTTGATATTGACTAAGTAGTTGACTAAATGCATTTTTCATTGAGGCTTCCTCTATCAGTTCTGCTAACAGTATCAATGTTGGATTTTTACAGATAGCCTTGCTGCTGTATTCAAGGCCCTCACATCATTGTTACTGTTCACCTCATAATTAAGGCAGGTGTTCAGCTTTATTTTCAGATAATAATGGTCTTATAACAAATCACTTGAACTGCCAGTCTTACAGTTTTCATAAAAACTAGATATTCCCACATTTTATTTAGCATTGAAATAATTGAGCTATTACACTTTACTAAAAATTCCCTTTCCATCAAAGTTCTCAGTAAGCCATTTAATTCTTCTCACATCCAACTGTGACATTAAAATACAAGGTTGTGGCTTAGATTTTTTAAATGATAATTTCATTAAACATTACAATTAAAAAGATAAAATGTAATAATACAAGCTAAAACATAAAAGAGTGAAAAGCAGAAAGAAAAACTAAAGAAAAGAAAAATAGAAAAGAAATAAAAATAAAATATAGTCAAGGAAAGCGAATGATGATATTGAGAAAGAACAATATAAAATTTATTGTTGAAGTTTGTACAACAGTCTGGCACCTGGTTTTATTTAAGAATAGATAAAAAATGGACCATCTAGCTATTAACAAACTATATTATTCAACACTAAGCCATCTAAGTAGTTTTTCAATATTGTGGCAAAAAGTACATAATAACATTTGGGACTCGGCAAAGTCAGAAAATCCAGTCAATATTCAAGTTATCTTTCCAGTTTTTCAGAACCATTTGAAAGTGTCTGATTCAAACAGCCAATGCCATTTTCTTCAAATGTTTGACTCAAAAATGTTATTTGGTCAAATCTCATTTAAACTGAATCACCCATTTGAAGTTTCAAAACATTCCTAATATAAACCGTGCCTTTGTGGATTGCTCACAAACCATAATTAAACAAGCCACAAATTAATGCAGTATATGAACAGGTCAAAGACACAACTTTTCCATTTATTGTATCTATGTTTCCAGATCATCTTTATATTGTAGCAGTTTTGGAAAACATGCAGAAAACTTCAGTGGAAAGAAAAAAACTACCATCAATCTGGTCTTTATAGGTTGCATTCAGAAAGAAACTGACTGACTTTCCATTATAATTCCAGTGTGCCCATTTTCTAAAAAGGAATATTTGTGTTCCAAGGATATTTGAGAGAGGCAAAGTACAAACAATAACTGAAGGGCAGCTATACAAACTAAATAAAGCAGTGTGACATTAAATATTTATATATATATATATATATATATATATTTGTTTTCTGAGGTTCTCATGGTATTTGTATGTGGATCTTTGGTTGTTCGGTTTTCTCCGCGTAAAATTCAAGTATCTAGGCAACGTTTCGATGAAGTCTCATTCATCATCTTCAGGCTTCTGTCTCCGGCTCTGTGCTTCTCAGAGTAATGGAGATTGCAGCTGCTTCCTCCTTTTAACTGCCAGTGGGGTGGGACTTGATTGGGTGGGGGCTTGGCTGTGTTCTGATTGGGTGGGGGTGTGTTCTCATTGGTAGGGGGTTTGGCTGTGTTCTGATTGGTTGGGGGTTAGCCGTGTTCTGATTGGTTGGAGGCGTGTTCTGTTCAGGTGGGGGCTTGGTTGTGCTCAGGTTAGTCTTAGTTGTTGGGGATTTGAGCTGGAGAGTTGTGATCTGGCTGTTTGGCTTCTAGTTCGTGGTCCTGCTGCATCTTCATAGTGGGTGTCGGTTTGCTTCATGTATGGCTCAGAGGGTTTGAAGTGGGTAGTGATGCAGCTGCAGTGCAGCTTCTGGTCCATGGTCGTTTCTCATTTTCTGAATGGGTGGGAGTCTGTTTTCTACATGGCAGTGTGGTGGTGGTATCTTGTGTGGCTCTCATGGGTGTGGGTCCGGTGTCCTTCTTCATGTTAGGTACTCGTCTGTTCATGAGGGCGGGTTTCCAAATGGCTGGAAGGCGGGAGGTGTCATCTCGTTTGTTCATGCTGTGTGGGCGTTTTTCTATCTCTATGGCTTCTCTGATTATTCTGCTGTTGAAGTGTTCGGTTTTGGCGATAGTTCTGGTATTTTTAAAATCAATTTCATGTCCTGTGGCTTTGAGGTGTTGGACCAGGGAAGAGGTCGTTTCTTCTTTTTTGATTGAGTTCTTATGTTCTTCAATGCGTGCACTTATTCTTCTGTTAGTTTGTCCAATGTATGTGGTAGGGCAGGCAGTGCAGGGGATTTCGTATACTCCTTGGTTTTCTAATTCGATTTTGTCTTTGGGGTTTCTTATGAATGAGAACACACCCCCACCCAATCAGAACACAGCCAAGCCCCCACCCAATCAAGTCCCACCCCACTGGCAGTTAAAAGGAGGAAGCAGCTGCAATCTCCATTACTCTGAGAAGCACAGAGCCGGAGACAGAAGCCTGAAGATGATGAATGAGACTTCATCGAAACGTTGCCTAGATACTTGAATTTTACGCGGGAAAACCCGAACAACCAAAGATCCATATATATGTATATATATATATATATATATATATATATATATATATATATATCTCACTTAATAACCATGCTTCTGTAAAATATTTCTGAGAAACTTAAAAGATAAGAATCATTCAACAAATATGCTAATCATTGTGATGAAGTACTAATTTTTCAATGTTTGAATCAAACTTTTGATAATTATCTCTCTGGAAAACTAAAAGTTCCACATTCTTATTAATAAGAAAAAATAATAATGATGCATCAGATCTGTGAAAAGCTTTGTTTTCTGTCTAATGCTGACATTCTTAGTTCCACTGGTCAAATGCATCTATAAATAACCATCTTGTATTTTATACATTCTGTGAAACTGTCTGAAGAATTTCAAGCAAGGGATTGCTGTTAACTTAAATTGTGTTTGAACACTTACATAATGTTCATGCGAGACAGAAGCTGTTCCACATGGTCATTAGATTTATCATGCTTGAAATATCTCTGATAGCAATGTGATATGATAATATAGGCTATATACTAAGGGCATATAAATTTTGAGCTTTGAGTGGCATGCAAAGGCTCACACTGTAAAATTAACTTTTGTTTCACATTTTAACTTCCTATATTTGTGTGCTGGTTCCTAATAACAAAATCCCATAAGAAAACTAATACCCATAAGAAAACTAATACACAGATTTTTTTTGTTCTTGATCTGCGGAAAGTAATGTTCCTAAGGTTTTGTTGTCCAAAATTATAACTCCATCTATTGATTAAGAAAAACACAGCAGATGGAAAAAAACAAATAGAAGAAACAGCAGGTGAGTTTGGGAGTGTGAGATTTGGTAGATTTTATGAGATTAAATATCTGGAATTCTTAAAGGGGTGTAATCATGGCATATTTTGAGGATCACATTTTGCCCTTTACTCCGCAAAAATGCACTGCTCCCCCCCGATCTCCTCCAAAGCATGGGCCAAAATGGGAGAAGCGCCAAAGGGCCATAGTTTGCATCCCCAATATAGGGCAATTAGTATTTCCCTAATATTCTCTACAAGTTTGCCATGTCATCAAGTGTTAAACCTTGTTAAACCTTGTTTTAAACAATAGCCATTGGGGCTGCTCAGTAGATCTAGATGATTGTTCGGAGTGACACTTCACTCCTGGATAGAAAGAGTTGGATTTTAGGAGCCAAGCTGGAAAAATGTTCTGTCCCCACCAAAGTGGTCTCTTTCCCAGTCTTCAGAAAAAACTTTTACAGCCCATGATTAGCCTTGAAGGTCATCTTAAAATGCCAGACAGATGTGATGGAACAGGCTTTCTCAACCTTGGCAACTCCCAGAATTCCCAGAAAATTCTGTTAGTTGAAGTCCACATATTTTAAAATTTTATTTTATTTTATTTATTTGATTTGTCAATCGCTTACAAGATAATAGGTATAAGTATAAACATGAGTAAGAATACATGAAATAGGTATAAATATATGGGGACAATAGGACAGGGACAGTAAACACAATGGTGTACTTATGCACGCCCCTTACAGACCTCTTAGGAATGGGGTGAGGTCAATAGTGGATAGCTTGAAGTTAAAGGTGTGGGGGTTAGAGGATGTAACAACAGAGTCAGGTAGTGTATTCCAGGCATTGACTATTCTGTTGCTGAAGTCGTACTTTCTGCAATCGAGTTTGAAGCGGTTTACATTGAGTTTGTATCTGTTGTGTGTTCTTGTATTGTTGTGGTTGAAGCTGAAATAGTCATTGACTGGTAGGATATTGTAACAGGTATTTTTTTGTGCTACACTTAAGTCTAACCATCTTAAATCACCAATTAATTAATTAAATCACTAATTAATTAATTAAGTCTTAAATCACTAAGGTTGACAAACAGTGATATAGATACTGGTTTACGAATGCTCATTATCTCCTATCATGTTTTCTCTAAGGACCTATAAAATACTGCCCAAAACTTCTTTTAAAAAGCAAGGTCAGTATTCTAAATATATCCTAAATGGACTATGTCATCATACATCAGTGATGGATCAATACATTATTTATGATAAAATACAGAGGGTGGAATTATCTGTAAATGCAAATCAATACCCAACATAAAACAGACTAACAGCTGCACTGATAAGATATCATGAAGGGTTGTTAGAAATAAATTGCTCTAACTGCCACTTGCTATTTTTAATCCCAGCTAACAGTATGAAGATTGCTAGAATCAATAGGAGTACAATATGGCGCCAAGAGTATTCTATCATACAGCATTCAAGGATCAGATATATCACAAGCTGAAGTCCAGTGAAATAGAGATGTTCAGGCAACAATAAGTTTTAGCCCAAAGGATCTACAGAGCTTTAGACATATTTATTTTCTGCAGTACCGACTAGTAAAATAATGCATATAATAAATAACTATTGCCAGCTTAAAGCAGCGGAGATATTGTAAATCAAAGTGTATATTACTGCCAGAGGATGCAGGAGGAAGTGGAATTAGAACAATCAATAGTATCAGTAAAATTTAGATTTATTGATGTGTCGTAAAAATTTCAGATACAGACATTTTCCAAGCTCTGGGTGATTTGAGTCCACATTAAAAATAGGTAAAGTCAGGAACTTCAAGATACCTAATAATAAGAAAACATTTTTTCCTACTGATCTGCCTATCAAAACATTATTTGAAAGCTAAAGAGGTTGTGAGGAATATCTGATGGGAAGATTTTTGAATTTACACAGAGCACTGGCCAGGCATCTTGAGTATATTTTCAAATACATTTTCAGCCCTGAGCATTTTCTAGCAAAGAGCATGGCTATCTAAGGAAATATGTCTAATACTATTCCTTTTCTAATTGAAGAAATAATATTTCTTTTTAGTTTCTGCAGAACATCATCTGGAAACAATTCCTTTGCAGTTTAGAGTTTTAGTTTAGAGTTTTCAAATGGACAGTCCTTGCTCCATGATTTCATTAAGACTGTGGTCCTAAACACACAGTGACTGGACACACCACACTCATGAGTCAGTCAGCCACTAACCCATTCAAATCTACTTTTCACTAACTCCTGGCCATGACAATCACAGTAATTTGATAAAAAAAAAATCACATTTTTTTATCTCTAGTTCTTTTTTTTTTTTGTAAAATTAGGTATTCAGATGATTTGTGTGACTAAGGGAAGTTAACTGATGTACTGATAGTCTGTTTTGAGTCCAAAGTAATCCGAATATAGTTTTTCAGTCTTCTTACACTATATTAAATCTGATATTACTTGATTCAGTTGTTTTGGGAAAAGAACTAATAAAAACACTTCATTATATAAATTTAGCCAAAGAATGAGGATCCCCTTTTCTTTCTTTTTTAACCTATATTGTTTTACTACTGTAATCAAGATTTTTTAAATAAAATTATTATTAAATAAAATGTGCATCTTTCTATATGGAAGATAAAATAAACAGATGTTTTGGGGAACCAATTATGTTTAGAGGAAGAACATTGAAAAACTAAATGCACAGGTATGGTGTAGGTGGTACCTCACTCAATAGTAGTAACTGTGAGATGGATCTTGAAGTCCTAGTGGGCAACCACTTAAATATGAGTCAGCAGTATGCTGCAGCAGCTGCCAAAAAAGCCAACACAGTTCTAGGTTGCATTAACAGAGGAATAGAATCAAGATTACATGAAGTGTTAATACCACTTTATAATGCCTGGGTAAGGCCATATTTGGAATACTGCATCCAGTTTTGGTTCCCACGATGTAACAAAGATGTTGAAACTCTGGAAAAAGTGCAAACTAGAAGACCTCTAAAATTCCTTCCAACTCTGTCATTTTGTTCTCTTCTAACCCCAGGAAACCATATGTAGATCCATTGTAATTTTTTAAGTCATAGCCAAAATTGCTTCATGTTTCTTGAAAAGCATCCCCTACCAACTGGAATCCTTTGTATCTTATGGGAGCAAACACTTTTCTTTGAGTTCAAAATGAAAAGGCCCTATTGTAGTAAATATCCATGTGGCTGCACTTAGCCTTGCTACAGAGCTGGTAATTTAGTGCTATCTATTAATCAGTGTAATGACCTTTAATATTGATCCTATTTGCCGTCATCATCTCAGCATGATTTAACAATCCATTAGATTTGTTGTTTGGAAGCTGACTTATAAGAAAAAAATACAAGGGACAAACACACACACGCACAATACCCATGCACACAGTGAGAGGGGAGGGAAGTTCTCATTTTCCAGTCATTGAGTGAGGAAAATCTCATGTCCTTCTCTTTGATAAGTCAGATATTATCAGTCAAATCTGCCACATTTTCAAATTCATTATGCATTTTATAAGACATGATTATGCATTACAAACTTGAATCAACGTGCAGGTTTCTGTTTGATAGTAATGAGCCACATTTTCTTTAAAAAAGGAACAATAATGGAACAGATCAAAGCCCTACTTATTCAGCATTCTGTTCTCCCAGGGCAAATCCGATTATTCTGAGAAGACTCTGAGCAGAACATCAACCAAATATTGTGCAGAGATTCTGTTCCATCACAAATCACTTGGCCTCAGTTTAATTCAGTAAAAAGGGCTCCTGGGCATGTACTGGGCAAAGTAGGGCACAATAAACAGAGTTTGTGGTCCGTTTTAAATTTGTAACGAATACACATTCATGTTAACCTAAAGATTCTGACTGTAACATTTATGAAAATATTAGAAAGATTCTCTTGGAAGAATTTTAGAAGAAAAAATAAAAAGCCTAATGTTTGCAGGAGGTAATGGACTTTCCATAAACAGAGCAGAGAATGCCTTATTTTGTTTGTCTCCACATTACTTATACTGCTTTTACAAAGTGGCAAAAATGACAATTCTCCCACAAGTGAATAGCATCATTTCTCAACTGAAATTTCTGTTGGAAGAATGCAGTTTTGTGAAAATTGTCATTTTAATTAGCATCACCAAGCCATTGTTCAGGTGACATAAAATTTGTGCTTATTACTGCTATTTTGTCACAATGATTAGATTGCTCTAGTAAATCTTACTAGTTGGAGAATAATCTTAGATATTAGTCTTCCCAAGGGCATTATTGGAAGGAAATTGCTCCACAGCTAGGCAGAGGATAATCCACATTTTCCTCAATAATATCACAGAAATAAAACTATGTCATTTTTTTGCCAATTATCAAACTGCAAAGGAAATAGTTTCCAAGTAACTTGTCAAAATGCTATATTTGGTAAGACAACCAAGTTTCTGTAATGGAAAGGAAAATAGCACTCACTTCTAATACTCTCAAAAGGAAATTTCAATGGACATTCTCAGTCATCCAGTTCATGGTTGTCCCAAAGATGCTTTTTCAAAAAGCAACTGGACTTCATTTTTCCTTGAAGACATTTCTCTTCTCATCCAAGAAGCTGTTGAGAAGCAAAAGGTCTTCAAGGAAAAACAAAGTCTGTTGCCTTTTGAAAAAGTACCACATCTTCAAAAGAAAAGCAGCTTTCTCAAAATATAATTTTCATGTGCTCTTCTGACTCTGCCATGCCAAAGTAGTTTATTTACACACTTTGAAAACATTCACATTTTCTTGATTTAAACAGAGATCAACACCTGATGGATATGTCCATGTTATTTTATAGGTAGAAGCATAAAGGAATTTTGCCATTGGCTTCTTCTAGAATGTTTCTTTCCCAATCTTACCCATAGTTCTTAAATGTTCTACTGGTCTTCTAACTGGGTCTAGATACTAACCAGGTCCAAAACAACAGGAAAAACTACTGAAACTGTGGTTGGAAAATGAGTGGGTACAGATAGGTCTGGTTTACTTAGAGCAGGGCTGTCAAACTTGTGTTCTCATGGCGCCACCACGTGATGTATTGAAATTTTTTCCCTTCACTAAACCGGTGGGGGCAGGGCCAGCACACAACGCATCCAGCCTATGGGCCATGACTTTTACACCCTGACTTAGAGCTCGGAAAGGGAAGGAGCTTTAAGGAGTTGGATGTTAAGGAGATAGCAACATGTCAAAAATAACATCAATAGAGCAGCACATCAGATGGAGTGCTAATGCCACTATTTCACCACAGCTTCATGGATGATATTGTGGCTAAATATTTGTGCCATAAATACAATAAAAAGATACATGGAGTAATCTTATTTAGGTGTCAGTGCCTGAAGCATTTGACTAGTCAAGGAGTAGAGTTACAAATTAAATCCTTCCTTCAAAAGATTTAAAGGACCTTAAGCATGTTCAGCTAAATATATTGAAAATCCTTTAAGAATTTAGAAATTCTTAATGAATGTCTGAAAGCTGAACTATAAAGAGCTTGAGAATCATTGCATCCCTATATTTCCTCAAGCTCTTCTCATTGATAGCTTCAGCTGGTAGGTATTCTTCACTTTGCAAAATTCCAGATCTACTGAGGAGTTTTACTCAAGTTCAAGGATCTTCTTGTCTACAATGAGAAAGGATTGTTGAGGGTAGAGGGGAAATAGGGGAACAAAGGTATGTTGGATATGTTCGCTGCCTTGAGTTATTTTAAAAAATAATAAAGGCAGAATATAAATAAAAAGTATTGAAAAAAGAGACCATTATAGATTTGCTCATTCAGCATACAATCAAAAGGCATTTGATACATTTTTAGCTTGGCTTGGAATAAACTGTTTAGGAGAAATGGCCAGTGACAACTACTGTATTCCATTGATTTCAATGGACCTACTTTAAGGATGGATGCCATTGTGAATATATGTAGCTCCAAGCTGAATCATTGTGTTCTAGGTATTCTGTAAGCTTGTTTTTCTTTCTACAGACTTTTAATTATTTACCAGGCTAGATAAACTATCAATGCATGGTGAAGTAAATTTTATTGGTTGCAAGGTAGTTTGTCCTACTAACCATGACTGGGATATTCTTTCTTCTTCGATTGTTGTGGCTTATCTGATATTTGCTGCTTATCTGCTTATTAATTAATAGTTGTATGATGAGAAGTGGTATACTTACGTCTGCTCATTTCTTTAATTGGTAAGCCATCTTTGGTGGCTTCTATCTTGAATAGCTTGTGATGTAGCATTGTCAATGAGTCTGTTAGTGGTTGATTTATCAGAATATCATCGTAACTCTAGGAATTCTTTTGCATTTTTGGATCTGGCTTCCTTTAAGATGGCTACAGTTTTTCCCATCTGAAATTGTGACTGAATTCAATGCTTTGTGATATTAGGGACTCTTTATTATGTCTTCTAACTACCCAATGAATACATTTCAGTCCAGCTCATTGTGCCTATGGGATCCCCCTTTTAAAACTATATCTATAAAAATGACTACACATTTCATATTTCATTTGATCCGTTCCAAATCAGAATGTCTTGGACAAAAAAAGTTGAAGCTATGTAAAGCATTGCCGCAATTTTGCCAAAATATATTGGCTAGGATATCAAGATGCTTTAAAAACGAGTTTTCAAGATTGGGTGTTAGTGTTAAACTACTGTATTAAAATAAAACATTTTCATCTTTAGAATTTATCAACTGATTTTTCCCCTTTTCCTTCATTGAGATGAGATCAGCAACCAATTTCTAGATACCAAACTATAATTAGGTTAGCCTTTCATCTGTTTACATTCCACTGGTGATATTTTCAGATGAATGCTCAGGAAGAGATAGAGTAAATGAACATACTGGCAGGCTTTTGAAACTTCTACACTAGCTGCCAGCAATACCAAATTTCTGTACTAAAATGTCAATGTTAGACATCAGATGTCATTTTCGATCACTCCTAAAAGTCTCAGCTATTCATACTAAACCAGATGTTAAATATCATGAAAGAGCACTGAAGTTGTGCCTACATGCATGCAAATGCAAGATACATTGGTGTGTGCCCTTATCATTGCAAGGATTTGACAACTGCTTGGAAAAAAGGAAGTGTATTAGACAAAGAAAATTATAAGTGTGCTGGCAGAAAAATCCCCTCCTCCCCAAAAGTCTAGAAAATGGACTGACATTTTGAAAACTTGCTGCATCAAACTTGGAACATATGTTCAGCATTCAGACCAATTTTTAAAATACTTCATAGAAACACGATTATAGATTAGGATTTTATAATACAAGTGATATTTGCTCTGGAAGCAAACTTGAGGAGACAGAAATAATTACTTACAACTTTGTTCTACCAAATCATTTATACCAGGGGCCCCCAACTTGTGGGCCACAGCCTTTTTGCAGCTAGGCCATGTGGGTGGCCAGCTGGTACATGCATGCACAACCCCACTTATGAAAGCCTCGCAGGCGCTCTTGGCACTACTCGTGTGAATATCGCAGGAGCTCTTGGCCTCACTCATGCAAGCAACAGATGTTCACATGCACATGTGTGTGTATGCACCTGATCCTGCCATAAAACCACCCCCTCTTTCCCCCTCCCCTCTGCTCTGAGCTGCCAGCCCAGAAAGGATGGGGAACTCTGATTTACACTTATTATCTATTGGAAAGAAAAGAGAAGTGAAAGAAAGCCATATATTTAGTCATAGCAGTTTTTCAGGGGCAACTCATATTTTATTTAAATATCATATTGCAAAATCTTTGGGCAATGATGTGACATATGAGTTGGCAAGCTGCAGAACATGCACTTCGAGTAATACCCAAGCCCCTCTTAGCAGATTGTGAGTTTACCTGGATTATGTACCAACACATCCAGTTGACTTTAGAAAAGTCTGAGGAACATAGGACATTGTTTCGAATGGATGCTAGATAATTGAGAAAGCCAAAGAATTCTAAAAAGAAGTTAGTGTGCTTCATCAATTACAGAAAAGTCTTCATTTCTGCCAATCACGTCAAGCTGTAGAAAGTGCTCAGGAAAAAATGGCAATCCTAGAACATCTCAAAAATAGATAGATAGATAGATAGATAGAGATAGAGATATAGAGATAGGTAGAGATATATAGATACAGATTATTATACAGATTATGATATATGATATAGATATAGTTATAGACGGTCACTCATGCCCTAGTCACTTCATATATATATATATGTGTGTGTGTGTGTGTGTGTGTATGTATGTATGTATGTGTATATATATATATATATATATATAGATAGATAGATAGATAGATAGATAGATAGATAGATAGATAGATAGATAGATAGATCGATCTTTGGTTGTTCGGGTTTTCTCCCGCGTAAGATTAGAGTATCTAGGCACGTTTGATGAAGTCTCATTCATCATCTTCATCTTGAATGAGACTTCATCGAAACGTTGCCTAGATACTTCAATCTTACGCGGGAGAAAACCCGAACAACCAAAGATCCACATATAAATACCCGCGAGAACCTCAGAAAACATATATAGATAGATAGATAGATAGATAGATAGATAGATAGATAGATAGATAGATAGATAGGTAGATAGATAGATAGTTGGTCTGGAAGAAGATGAGTTCTAAAATTATAGAAAAAACCTTCAGTAACCTGCACTATGCTGATGATACTATCTTTATAGTCAAATATGCAAAGGATCGTCAAGCTCTAATATTAAAAGAGCCCAGTTCCAAAATGGAACTAAAATTAGAAATAAAGAAGACCAAACTAATGAGGACAGTAGAACAACTAGGCTTAGAATTGGCAATGAAGATTCAAAAGTGGTTAATAGCTTCTGCATTTTAGACCATGTTATGTTTCACTCATTACTTCCTTAAGTGATGGAAGGAAAGTTCTCCATCCTTCATATATTAGACAAAATCCCAGATTTTTAAAATCTGTATCTTATCATATTAAATAACAAGGTAATGATGAATTCTAATTAGATATCTCAGACAAGAGACATTGAACAAACTTTAAAACCTTTAAAAAATACTAACATAAATTCTTTTGATATGTCTGTGCTGTCATGCTCACACACACATACATAACTTTGGTTTAGTGAGCTTATTAATATTCCCCTACCAAAAATTCCCTTCACCAAAAACCCAGAACTGTCCCAATGAAGTCTAGGCACAAGCAGACCAATGCTCCTCAGAGCAACAGCCAATGAGTCCACAAGGCACTTGAAAGTTTCCCAATCAAAATAAATCCACCAGGCAAAATTAAATCCACAATACAAAAGGGTTCACAAGGCAAGAAATGTCCAGAGTTCACAAGCCATGATCCAAGTCAAGGCAGTGTCAGTCCAAAGCAAGGCAAGAATCACAACACAGCTAGGAAATAAATATATTGTTCCCATCATTATTTCCATCTGTCTGCTGTACTAAATAGCCAGCTTCTGGTGCATCCCGGTCCAGAAGGGCAAGGCTTTCTCCTCATGAGTAATCTGGCTGACCTTCTTAGCTCCTGCCTTTTCTTTGCCCTACATGTTCTTGGATAAAATGCAGAAGGCAGTTCCTCATCACTGATTGGCTGCAGCTACATGTTTTCTCTACCTGAAGCCTCAAGGCTGTCCTTCTGCAGCTGTGCTTGAGCCAAATCCCTCTCAGACAGCTGCTTGGAGCCATTAACCAAGTCCCCTCCAGACGTGCCTGGAGCTGGCTCATTTTCCTCCCAGCTGACATCTGGAGAGAAATCTGGGGAAGCATCCAGGAGAATTATCACAATGACCTTGCTAAGAATTATTAAATATTATAAGGACATGATTTCTTTGTGACATATACAATGATTAAGAATAGAAACAATATAGGGCAAAGTTCTAGAATTTTAGATTCTTACATCTTTAAATTAGAGAATTTATGGTATGCCACCAGCCCGCCTTTTCTCATTTCCTTCCCCTATGTTATCTAAAATTCCCCAAACACTCCAAACTTCCACAAATGTCTTTGTTGTGGAAAGACTTGTGACTGACTCCTCCATCTGTCAATATTATTTTTGTTCCATTATGCAAAAACCAATGCTGACCAGTTAAAAAAAACACACCAAAACAATCTCTGATGAGTTTATTCTCTTAGGAAGTTTGCATTTAAAAAGAGAAAAAGAAAAAGTGGGGAAATCTATTATACTTTTAAATCTTGCAATTTATCTTGTTTCTAACATTGTCATTTCTTTTTCTAACCCTGCTAGATTACACAGGCTGTCCATTCTACAAGGCTTTAAGAAGCAAAGCTAATGTGGAGGCTGTTAGGGGCCGGATGGAGAGCAACGGGTTGAAACTAAACCCTGGCAAGACTGAGTGGCTCTGGGTTTGGGGTTCTTTGGACCAGGGAGAATTGCCACCTTTGGTCTTGGCACTGCAAACAGACCCTATGCGTAATGTGGGGGTTCTCTTGGACTCATGACTCCTGCTCAAACAGCAGGTGGTGGTGGTGGTGGCCAGGAGGGCCTTTGCGCAACTGAGGGTTGTGCACCAGTTATTCCCTTTCCTAGATCAACAATACTTACTCACGGTCACTCATGCCCTAATGCAGTGGCCCACATGGTTTTGTGCAGACCTTGGTATGCACATATATCACTCTCTCGCGGGAGCTGCATTGGTTGCTGATTTCCAGGTGCAATTCATGGTGCTGGTTGTCACCTTTAAAACCCTTCATGGCTTGGGACCAGGTTATCTGAGGAACCATCTCTTACCAGTCACATCTACCCAACCTAACGGAGTGGGGGAGGCTTGGAATATTGTGGGTCCCATCCCCTAAGGAGATACATCTGGTGGGACCAAGAAGAAGGGCCTTCTCTGTGCTGGCTCCCTCTCTGGAACATCATTCCCCCAGCAATAAAAGTGGCCCCCACTGTAACACTCTTCAGAGTGTTACCTTCAGAAGGTGCTGAGGACCTAGTTCTGCCAGCAGGCTTGGGGATCACAGGGCGCGATGGAGCCCATTAAACGGCTTGTGTGATATGTTGTCGCCGAGGAAGGGGTTATTTTATTATATTATTTTATTAATTTTTTTATTATTAGTTTTTTTTGTTTTTTATCTCTTTATATTCTTGCAAGCCGCCTTGAGTCACCATGTAAAAATAGGCAGCAATATAAATTTCCTAAAATAAAATAATGTGGAGGTTTATTGAAGCAAAAACATTGACCCTAAGACAGAGCTGCACAAGCCATCTTTCCTAGTCTTCCCTGGTTGTACTCAGCCTTCAAAATCCTTTGGGGCAACTTTCAAAGTCTCTGAAGAACTGCCACTGTAACATAACAGAGGGCAAATTTGTTAAATAGGTACTCAAGTTATTTAATTAACTTTGCATTTATAACATGGTCAGTGCTCATCTTTATATGGCAGGCTATTGTGTGCTCGAGTCATTGTGCTGATATGGCTTTGGGTCTCTAGAAAGACTTACTTTCTAAGATCTTTTCACGGATATCCACAAAGAGATTAGAAAGGGACAAGAAGCAGCCATGAAATGACAATGCTGTCTTGCATTTGCATACCTGACAAGAGCCTGGATGTATTTTTAGCTAGAGTCAGCAGGATCTAATCGACTTCAGAGAGTAGATTTTGGCATTTCAATGCTGAACACTCAATGTGTAGCCTTAAGGAAATATAATTGGTCTTTTTATATGTAAACCTGTTACATTTGGTCCTAATGTTGAAGAACATATCTTCCAAAAGCTGATGATTTCAGTTTTTATGAACTTCAATATCTAGTCCTTGATATATTATTATATATTTTAAATTAATTCAAATCTCCCTCCCTCCCTCTATCCCTCTCCCTCTCTTTTTCTCTCCTTTTTCTCTCTCTCTCTCCCTGAGAACATGCTAGCTCATTTATGATTGGTATAACTGCAGGTATATCAAAGCTAGGTAAGAGGGGCTTCAAACTCAGTCTCCAAAACAGGCTCTCGGGTCCATGGCAGCACCAACAAGGCTTCTCTGCAATCCATAAAAGGAGCTGCATCTTTGTTCATAATCCTGTGGCTGCTGCCAGGAAAAGGTAGGGCTACTTTAAAGCATTGCAGACAGGAGTTATCACAGACAATCAGAGGGAAGTGGGCAAATGATAATATTGCTACTGTGATATTGCAATATACAAAGGTTATATGATGTACTGACAGTCTTCATTACTATCTTTAAGGAAGATCAAACTGCTGCATTAAGACCGAAAATGGCCAAACTTCTTCAAAATGGCTTCTGGAGTTAGAAAAGGCTGTATTCTGTTATTGCTCCTCTTCTTCGTGGCCCTCAAGTATGTTACGGGACAAAAAACACACATTGGGAAAAGCATTCATTGTCGCGTTGAGCGACCGGTCTGTTGTTTCGCCTTTCTGGTTGATTGCTGAATTCCTCTCAGAGAATAACCCTTGCCAGGGTGAGATTTAAAGTAGCCCTCACAAGGGCGAGACAGTGGGACCCTCGCAAGGGTGAATTAGTCCTCGCAAGGACGAAGTTTAAAGTAACCCTCGCAAAGGTGAGAAAATAGCCCTCACAAGGGCGAGATAGCGCGGGACCCTCGCAAGGGTGAGGCTAGGCAAGACTCTCGCAAGAGTGATTGCCAAGCAAGCGAAGAAATAAAACACACAAAACACAAGAAATCTTCAAAATGAGGCAGCACTTTGAGCCTGGGGAAGATGGGATTCCCGGCTGCCCTGGAACAGATGGAAATGTTCGGGCTTCTGGGCTTTCTTGCTCCTTCCTCTTCCCCAGGCTTTTGCTGTCCTCTTTTATTGTGCTAATTCAAGGGAGGGGTGAGAGAGGAAATTTACAGAAAGGTAAAGAGATACAATGTTAATCTTTTAGACCAGTCTACGTGACATGAGCCATATACTCTGTAGGTGATACTTTGTAACAACTATAGATAAGCAAATCTTCTTTGAATTGTCTGAGGTTAATCTTTTATTAACTCCCTTCCTGTCAGTGCTTTTTCCTTCTATAATGTTCTGAACTGAATACGTGCCTTTTAGCAAGATTTCTTCCTGTGGAAAAATACAAGACAGAACCAAGATAAAATAGTCACAATTCCTCCTTTTCTTTATTTTTTTGTGCTCATGACTCTAGGTAGAGTTCTTTCTCTTCCAGAGTAGTCTCACAAGGTGGCAACAAGCCCTTCGGTTTGTTGATGCCTTGCAGAACCAGCTCATACGAGGAGAAGTCCTCATCCCCCGAGTCGTGGCTGGACCGAGTTAAGAAATTTTCTTTGGGAGAAAAGAAGTTATTAATGTCTATTTCCTCCTCTGACTCTTGGTCAGAGTACCATTCCAACAGCGGTTTTTTGACCAGATCTTTTGACTCAATGCTGGATGTAAGAAAGCTAACTGTTGATGACCAACAGCTAAAGCTGCTGCACCTGTGACTGCACCTGCTGCCCCAAGGCCTAATAATACAGATAGTGTTATAGCTGTTATTACTTCTCTTTTTTGATGAAGGGGAAATTGTGGAGGTTCAAGTTTATTAATAAGTTCTGACCCTGGATAAATTGTGATCTTTGGAATCAGTGTTACCTGAATGCAAAAGGATTTCTGAGCAATAAGAACATCACCATGAACACAAGCAGTTGCTCCTGTGGAGCATGCCCATATAGAATTATTACCTGGGATAAAGAATTGTCCTTTGAGACGAGCTGTGAGATTGCCATTGGAGGTGGTGTATACAGGAGCATAGCCTCCAATGTTAAGGTCTAATCTTTCTTTTGGTAAATATACATCACAGTGATATCCAGATGAAACCTTCTGACAATATTGAGAGTGACTGGCAGGTATGTTTCCTAGGCAACATCCCTTACCTACTATGTCAGTGATAGTGATGGAGGAAGTATTCCATCTGCATTGTGTGTCACTGGTGGAGTTACTAATAGGTTCATTGGAAGCTACTGCTTCATAGAATGGTGGCAATTCAGATAAGCAAAGCCAACATTGATCAGTTTTGGATGAATCATTAAGTGTAGTTGCTAACAATTTGTAAGAAGAATTAACCAATTGTACTAATGGATTCACCTGAATATTGGGTTTTTGTAGAAAGTTTGATTTCAAATTGTGATTGGGACCAATATCATAATTAGACATAGATATAGAAAGACGAATTGTAAAAATATTCCCTTCATCTCCTAGACCATCCCACTGACGTCCTCCCCAAGTAAACCCAACCATCCATTGTTTTTTTGTAAGTGTCTTTCCTTTTGCAGTAAATGTGATTCTGAGTGGATTTAGTCTCTGTCCACAACAAGGCATTGAAGAGCAGGGAAGATGTTCTTGAGCACGGGTAATATGAATATAGTCATTTTTGGTAGGTGCTTCCCACCAGATATGACCTGTGGATACACAACTCCATTTTTTACAATATCTGTCAACTACCCCACCGCAGGCAGCACGAGAAGTACCAGTACTGTGAGCAGGACAAAAATATAGTCTAAAGTTGTGAATAGGTGCTGGAGAACAGGAGCCTTGCTTGTCCCATATATCAGCTTGTAGTTCTTTATCTGCAAATTTTTCTACTCCTGTCCCCATTTCAGCAAAATCCATGAAAAGCTGAGGAAACCATGGCCATCTAGTATAATTAGTGGTGGTGTTTAAAATATTTCCTTGAAAATCAAGGATAGTCCAGGTATATTTTTGAGGTTGATGTTCATTTGTAGAAGGTTGTATGCTTCGAGGAATGCGATGATAGCCAAATCTTGGAACAGCACGAGATGCAGACCGCTTAGAGATGGAGTTGTCAGCGATGAAGACAGGATACCCAAGATGGCGAGCTCGAATGGGAGCTGTAGTCTTACGATGAGTGTCATCAGGGATGAGGTGGCGTCTTCGCACGACAGGTGTTTTGTAGTGAACAGGAACCCAGGAAGATGAATGATGCAATATGCATTTGGTGACATCACAGGGTGGAAAGCAGCAACGAAGATGCCATTGCAGTTTGTCTCCAGGAAAAGTTGTCTCAGAATTAGCTTGAGATGGCAATGTAGGAAAAGCAGAGGATAGTGGAGGAGATGCCAGTGAAGGAGTGGAAAGTAATAGAACAGTGTGATTAAAGTATGTGTGATTGTGAAAAAATCCTAAGCAAGAATAAGATCCTATAGTAGATAGAGTAACATGTATAGTTAAAAATATTAAACAAGGAGAATAGTAATAGTGAACAGTAATGTCAGAAGTAGGCGAAAGAAAGCTACCATTGTGTTGGAAAACATAATTACATGTAGAAAGGAGATTATCTTTAAAAATAAAGGTAACAGTGTCAGCAAGAAAAGTAAAAATAGCATCAGGAGCTGCCCTGAATTGAGAAAAGACAGGAAATATTGATATCAGAAGAAAAATTAGAGTTAGAGTCAGGTTTGCCATGGTAAGGTCTGACACAGCGAGCAGGAACCCAAAGCACTCGATCAGGAAGTTGGACAGCAGCGTAACCTTTTCCCCAGGTGATGAGCTGTGCAGGACCTTTCCACGTAGGATCTGGAAGCTGTCTGAAATAAACAAGAGGACGGGAAGAGGGAACTACTGGCTTGGTGAAGTGGCGAGAAGTCGCTGTGGAAGAAGGAGAGCCAGTAAGATTAAGAAAGTTAAGAGAATAGAGAGTAATGTTCAAGATGTTTTGTAACGCCGGGAGGTTCGGGGGCCTAAGCCTTTTTCCCTATTTGCCGATCAAGGGCATTTTTCAGAGTTTGGTTTGCCCTTTCCACAATAGCCTGACCTTGGCTATTGAAAGGTATGCCAAATTTATGTGTGATGGTCCACTTATGGCAAAACTCAGCAAAGGGAGAACTGACATAAGCAGGACCATTATCTGTTTTGAGAATTTTTGGACATCCCAACGTTACGAATGACCGAATACAGTGATTAATAACATTTTTAGTAGCCTCTCCTCTTTGTAATGTTGCCATAATAAACCCTGAATATGTATCAACTGATACATGAATGTATTTCCAGGGAGCAAAGGGAGGATAATGAGTTACATCAATTTGCCATGTATCACAGGCTTGAGTACCCCTAGGATTAACACCTTCAGGGATACCTTTGGCCTGCAAGCTAAATGTTGGACATTGTTGAATTATTGCTATGGCTTCTTGATACGTAATCCCAAATTGCTGTACCAAGGCCTTCTTATTTTGATGGAAATAGTCATGACTCTCCCCAGCTGAAAGCTGTTGTGGAAGAGGAGAGGAGGCCATAATTTTACAAGCCTCATCTGCCATATGATTGCCTTCTGCCAGGAATCCAGGCAATTGCTGATGACTTCTGATATGAGCTACAAATAAAGGTTTCCTCGCTTTTTCAGCAGTGTCTGAAGCTGTAAAAAAGTGTCATGAGAGAAGGAGGGGTAACAGGAGAAATATATGCATCGAAAATATGAGCAACCATCTGAGTAACATACATGCTATCAGATATTACATTTAAAGATTCCTGTGGAAAAAGAGACAAGGCCAAAGAAAAAGCAGCTAACTCAGCTTGTTGTGCTGAGTTCTGTGGGGCAGTTAAACGTTTGTTCCATTGAGCATTTTCACACCATGCACATGCTCCAATATTTTTGAACCGTCAGTAAAGACAGTTAAGCCTTCCTTCAATGGCTGTTGGACAAAAGGTGATTGTAAAACAAAAGGAACTGTCTTCAACACCTGCAGTCTTGAATCAGATGGAAGGTGGCATGACACTTGGCCACACCAATCTTCCAATGCATCCTGCAGTGTTGTGGAAGTCTGAAAAGAGGTTCCCATTGACTAATCTTAAAAGGAATATACAATGTAAAAATATCCATTCCCATCAGGGCTTTGGTTCTCTTGCGCCCTTTTTGTATAAGAAAACCATTTGTGCTGCTTTAGTAAAAATAGAGGTTTTTGGAGTATGTGGTAGGTGTAACCATTCCAAGAAATGAAGATTTTTTGCATTAGATACTTGAACAATTATTGCAGTCAGTAATTGATGAGTGGAAATAATAGCAAGAGAAGGTGGTGTGTCTGCAAGTGCACGGTTTACCCATTGAGTTGCTAGGGCTGTGTTTACTTGCTTTAAAGCTTCTAGATGCTGAGTTGAAAGATAGACCTTATCTGCAGGATTTTTTAATCCTACTAGTGCTTGAAAAAGCGGTGATAGCATCTGTGTGGTTAGAGCAAGATATGGTCTAGCCCAGTTAATAATTCCCAAGTACTGCTGTAATTGAACCAATGTGGTTGGCTGTGGAAGTGTGAGTGAAGGAATATGTGGAGATGCTGAGGAAGCTAAAACCTTGTGACCTAAATATTGCATTGGGTAGTGAGACTGGATTTTTTCAGGTGCTATATGTAACCCTGCTTTTGCTAATGTGGTCAAGAGGATCGGAAAAGTTTTTGTACCGTCCCCTTTGGCCATCAGCTGCAATTAAGATATCATCCATGTAATGATATACAAGAAAATTAGGAAATTGAGATCTATAAGGATGCAGAGCCTCATTGACAAAATATTGACACATAGTTGGTGAATTAAGCATACCTTGTGGAAGAACTTTCCATTGATACCTAGATGTGGGTTTAGAGTTATTGAGTTCTGGCACTGTAAATGCAAAGATGATTCTATCCTTTTGTGCCAGAGGTATAGAAAATAAACAGTCCTTTAAATCTATTATTATGAGATCAAATCCTGCTGGGATCAAATTAGGATTAGGCAGACCACATTGCAGTGGCCCCATAGGTTGAATAATCCTATTCAAGGCTCTAAGATCACTAATCAGACGGTATTTGCCAGATTTCTTTTTAATTACAAAGACTGGGGTGTTATAAGGACTGGTGGATGGTTCAATATGTCCCTCTATTAACTGTTGATGGACAAGGAGATGTAAAGCCTCCAATTTTTCTTTGGTGAGAGGCCATTGATCCACCCACACAGGAATAGATGTTTTAAGAGTAAGAGATAAAGGAGAAATAAACATTTTGATAGAAAAACTATGGTATCTGAATATAAGCTTGAAATTGAGAAAGTAAATCACGTCCCCAAAGATTGCAATGTAGAGGAAGGATATAGGGTTTAAGATAAGCAGTTAAGGTAGAATGCTCAGTAGAAGCAGAGAGCCAATGAGAGCTGACCTTAGCAGCTTGAGCACCACCTACGCCCTGCACTGAAGAAGCCTCTGTGAGAGACCAAGAAGAGGGCCATTCATTAGAACGGATAACAGAAACATCTGCTCCGGTGTCAATCAGACCTTCAAAAATTCGACCATTGAGTGTAACAGAAAGCGTTGGTTTTGAAGCTTGAACAGGTTGCTGCAATGCAAACAAAGAAAGAGGTTCAAAAAGAGGCAAAATTATAAGTGTAGCAACTACTGTCCCCTTTTTTAAAGAAAAGCAACGATCTCCTATTGCAGCCAATGCAAGATTATTAAGAGCAGAAGAATCATATAAGTAAGGAGCTGCAACCACACCCTCTATTGTAAGAGAAGAATTGGGAATAAGCAAGACAGGTGTGGAAGGAGGAAGAGGTTTGAAAAGCGTTGCAGTTAAAGGAAGAGTAAAAACAGCACCAGGATCATCATACACAAGATCCTCTAACAATACCACAGGAAACGTTGTGGCAATTAGTTCAGCCTTTGTGGCGGGCTAGCTGAAGACCCCTCAATTAGTTTCCGAAGGCTGTGAAGGAGAAGGATTAGAATAACAATTTGAAGCCCAATGATAGCCTTTCCTGCAGCGAGGACAGATAGTTTTTGGTTTAATTGAAGAGGGTGGACCTCTGGTTTGGCCACGAAAAGCAGCTCCTCCCCCTGGCTTACGACATTGATTTTTAAAATGTCCTGGCTTGCCACAGTTAAAACAATTGCCATTGCGTTTTAAAGCAAAAGCATCAGGAGGAGAAGTGGTAGCAGAATTAGGATTTGGTAATGAAGCTGTGATTGCATTAGCAAGCATATCCATTTTATGAGTAGTCGTTCCTACAATTCTACAGAGTTGTAAAAACTCAGCCAAAGTCACTCCTGGCTTATTAGCAACTGGCTGTAGAATTTTTTTGACAATCATGATTAGCATTTGAATAAGCCAATTTTATAAGTAATTCTTGTTTAGCAACAGGATTATCTATCTGTCTATCTAAGGCTGTCTGAAGCCGGCTTATGAATGAAGCATAAGGTTCTTCAGGTTCTTGCATAATTTTTAAAAATGCTTGAATGGACTGAGAATCTGAATCATCCACTCGCTTTAAAGCATTCATAGCACACACATGAATAATGGCAAAACTACGACGAGGAGAATTTTGTTGTTGTGCTAGAGTAGAAAATTGACCTTTCCCCAGTAACTGATTTTCAGTTACTCCAGCAGGCAAACCCCTGCGGATTTCAGCCTCAATAGCTTTTTCATATTCAGATTGCCACACAACATATTGTGCTGGAGTCATAAGCATAGAAAAAAGCATTTTCTAATCATACAATAACATAACTGTATTAGCTGTAACCAAAGAATCAAGTATTCCCCTAGTAAAAGGAGAATGCAATCCATAAGTTGTAACTGCATCTTTTATATTTTTCAAAACTTTAAACTCAATGTTACTATGAACATTGCCTCCTCCCCCAGGGATGATAGTCATAGGATAAGCAGAAGGTTCTTCTGTTTCTAAAGATAGAGGTGATGACAAAAGATTAGTTATGATTCCTCCCATAGGATTCATAATAGGAGAATCAGAAAGAGCAGAAGGAGGAGGGGAAGAAATATCTGAATAAGGAGGTGGTAGGGAAGAATTTGATTCCAAATGAGCTGCAAGAGGCTTAGAAGTTTTTGAATTAGAAGAGTGGGAGTCAGAAGAAACAGGAGAAAAGGAATTTTCAGGAAGACTAGAAGGAGGATAAATAGTTGTTATAGCAGCCATTATTGCTCTCCAAGAAATAAGTATATCAATGGGAGCTCTGGGAACTTTATGTAAATATTTTCCTAATTTTTCCCAGTCAGAATGGTTAAGAGTTCCAGCAGATGGATAGGCTGGACAGTGTGCCTCAATATAAATTATAAATTTATTTAAAGATTTTTTAGAAATAGGGTACACAGTGGTACCATTGGTTTTTTGAAAGGAATTAGCTTTCTTCACTAGATTATAAAGTTCGTCCCTATGCCCTGACGAAACTTGAGAAATCGAGGAGCCCATACTTACTTTTTGTCGACGTAGCCTATTCCAGGCGAAGAAGAATGAGGTGAAGAAGATGCACTTCTAGACAAAAGTCACACCTTGGAACCTGAAAGGCGAAGGGATCCCAGACGATTAGAGATCCCGGACGAGCCCCCAGCGGTCGCGTTGAGCGACCGGTCTGTTGTTTCGCCTTTCTGGTTGATTGCTGAATTCCTCTCAGAGAATAACCCTCGCCAGGGTGAGATTTAAAGTAGCCCTCGCAAGGGCGAGACAGTGGGACCCTCGCAAGGGTGAATTAGTCCTCGCAAGGACGAAGTTTAAAGTAACCCTCGCAAAGGTGAGAAAATAGCCCTCACAAGGGCGAGATAGCGCGGGACCCTCGCAAGGGTGAGGCTAGGCAAGACTCTCGCAAGAGTGATTGCCAAGCAAGCGCAAGAAATAAAACACACAAAACACAAGAAATCTTCAAAATGAGGCAGCACTTTGAGCCTGGGGAAGATGGGATTCCCCGGCTGCCCTGGAACAGATGGAAATGTTCGGGCTTCTGGGCTTTCTTGCTCCTTCCTCTTCCCCCAGGCTTTTTGCTGTCCTCTTTTATTGTGCTAATTCAAGGGAGGGGGTGAGAGAGGAAATTTACAGAAAGGTAAAGAGATACAATGTTAATCTTTTTAGACCAGTCTACGTGACATGAGCCACATACTCTGTAGGTGATACTTTGTAACAACTATAGATAAGCAAATCTTCTTTGAATTGTCTGAGGTTAATCTTTTATTAACTCCCTTCCTGTCAGTGCTTTTTCCTTCTATAATGTTCTGAACTGAATACGTGCCTTTTAGCAAGATTTCTTCCTGTGGAAAAATACAAGACAGAACCAAGATAAAATAGTCACAATTCATTATTCTGACTATCACTGTCTTAGAGACACTGGATTTTGCAGATGATATTGCCCTACTTGAGAAAGACAAAATGAACTACAACAAGTGACAACTGCATTAAATGAAGAAGCAACCAGAATTGGCCTCAAGATAAATGCTGAGAAATTGAAATTCATGTATGTGAGTTCCATTGCAGAGATATGGGAGAATCACACTCAGATCATAGAGGCTCAAGGAAGTAGAAAGGTTTACCTATTCAGGTAGCATAATTATCCAAAATGGAGATGCAGAGACAGATGTCAAGAGTTGTATTGGAAGTGCGACAGCTATTTTCCAGAGGATGATTAAAATTTGGTCCTTGTTGTCTATATTAATTAAATATAAATTCCAATCACGTCTATACTGATTCTGATAGCCATTTGTGCCAGCAAGATTGGGAAGGCATCAGCAACTGGAGGGGTGAAGGTTTGTTCTCTGAGCTTGTGGGTTAGTTTCTGAATGTTTTGTTACTAGACTAGGTAACATCTTCAGGGCTTATAAGGGCTTCAGGGCAGTGGTGGGATTCAATTTTTTTTATTACCAGTTCTGTGGGCGTGGCGTGGATTGGTGGGTGTGGCTTAGTGGGCATGGCAGGGGAAGGATATTGTAGAATCCCCATTCCCTCTCCAGTCCTGGGGGAAGGTTATTGCAAAATCCCCATTCCCTCGCCACCCCACTAACCTGCTTTCCATCTCCCTTCTCCTGTGCAGGGCAACAAAAGAAGACCCAGCCAATCAACTGGGACTCAGGAGGCAGAGAATAGATGGGGCAAGGCCAGTCAGAGGTGCTATTTGCCAGTTCTCTGAACTACTCAAAATTTCCGCTACTGGTTCTCCAGAACTGGTCAGAACCTACTGAATACCATCTCTGCTTCAGGGGCATGTCAAGTGAGGGCCTTGTGATGGATCAGCTGTGAGTCATCAGTGAGTCTTGTGATGGGTCTTATGATAAGCAGATTACATCAGGTCAGGGTCACTGGGAGGTGAACTAGTGGAAGGGTTGTGTGGGTTGGTTGAAGGTCAGTGCTGTCTCTAGTTGGCTGTGCAGTTGCTTTGGGTTCTGAGGGGTTCATAGGCTGGTTTTAGGGTTAGGGTTAGGATTAACTCTAGTAGATGAAGTAGTAGTTAGCTGGACCTTCTTTTCTGGAAGAATTCTGTCTGTTTTCAAACATGTTAGAAAATACTGATAGAAGGATCTTTGCTCTTTTGTGTAGCAGAAGTAGGGCCTTACTTAATACATGATCTCTCTGTGACAACAAAACTAATCAGAAGAAAGAAATATTCCGCCCAAGCTCAGTTGCACAGCATCAGCAAGTTACTAACTTTTCAGTAAATTTACCAAACATGTCAGTGAAAAGGAGTCAAGATACATATTAATTCACCATCAGCTCCTGAATTAGAGGAGACAAATGCATATAAAATTGTAGAAGTTGCAGGAAAAAGTCCAGTGTATGCAAGAAATTTATTCTGCTCTAGCATTTTAATTTATCCTTATTTATGTAAAGGATCTCTGTTCAAGTAATTGCCATTTTTAAACAAATTTTAAGGTAGTTTTCCTTAATGAAATGAAACTATAAAAATAAAAAGCAACCAGAGTGAATCAACAAAAATTTGCAACATTGAACAAATAAAACAAATAATGAACCAATGAATAATCACAATATGGCTTATCCAAATAATTTGTTCTGACCAAGGCTTCCCAAGACCTTAATTAAGCACATGCTTAGTTAAAACAACTCTTGTTTTATTGCAACGCTGGGAATTATTTTCATTCCCAGCTGGTAATGAGTCCCAAATAGTCCCTTCGAGATAAGCACCCACCTTTCTTTCCTTTAAATTACTGCCAACAACTAGAATGCCAAATGAATTATAAAAAACCAACCGAAGTACAAAGTCCACTCAGAACTTCAAGGATTAATCCAAACAGAATGACTTTGCTTCCTGCAAAGGTTTCATCACCTTTGCCTGTCCTTTATGCCTTATGGAAGGGGCAATCACCTCCAAGCCTTACTCCCAAGTCAACCCTTTTGTCTCAGCTGCTCTTGCGTTCCAGCAGCTCTGCGCACACATGCACTGGGAACAGGCTCCCTTGTTCCTCGCTGCTGCCAGACTCTGGAGGCTCCGGAGTTAGCACACCACTCCCAGATGGTCCTGGCCCCATCTCTGCATTGGACGCAGGACTCTCATCTGAGTCCTCTCCAGACTCCCTGACTGGTCCCCATTCTTCTCCACTGTCAGATTCCTCTGCCATCTGCACAGGTTGCTGGCAAACCACAACATAATCAGGATAAATTTAGTCTGTCACTTCTTTTCTGTACATTTTTTTTAAATGCTGTAGTTCCAGAAATATTCCACAGGGAGAATTCTTTTAATCTTTTCAAAAACAAAAAACCCAAACCTTCATCTAAAGCAACCTCAGGCTAAAAACTAGATTACTTAGATAATTTTTGCTGAATTTGAAGGAATTACATACAGTAACCGAATATGTATGGAACAACAGCATAATAAATTATAGTGAACAATATTTATGAACTAGGAAGCTTCTGCCTTCATAAGTTAGTTTAGAAACACTTTTAATCATTACTGTCACTTTGTTCCTCCAAACATTTCTTGTGGATCAATCCAGTGGTGGGATTCAATTTTTTTTACTACCGGTTCTGTTGGCATGGCTTGGTGGGTGTGACAGGGAAAGGATACTATAAAATCTCCAGTCAGAGGTGGTATTTGCCGGTTGTTCGAACTACTCAAAATTTCTGCTACCGGTTCTCCAGAACTGGTCAGAACCTTCTGAATACCACCTCTGGATCAATCCCATTGTTGGTAGATGGTTTTTTTTTTTCTATTGAGTGGGTTACAAAATTTTGAGAAAGACCCCTTCCCATTTCCCATTTGAAAGCAAAAGCAGAACCTTAAATGCAATACATAAAGTTTTAGGATGTGCCATCTTTGGATTTTAAGATGCTTACAGTGGTGGGCTGCAGTTAATTTAACAACTAGTTCTGTGAACGCACACTTTTTTTTTCAAAAGAAAGAGTGTGCACAGGGTTCAAAATAGAGCAATTTGAAGCTCAACTGCTTACCTTCTAGGGCAGCCCCTTTAAGTAGAACAGCTGAGGCACAGAAATCAGCTGTGTTGCATGAATCAGCTAAGCAGACTTAAATATAGGACAGGATAGGGCAGGAGGGAATGGGTGGGGCCAACTGATGGTCAGAAATACCAGTTCACTAGAACTGGTCCAAACTGGCATCAGCCCACCACTGCTTTGGACGTATACTTTAGAGGATACGGTGGCACTAAGATATCTTCTGTCCACCACTTCTTAAAGCAGCTACATCTTTTTCATATTTTCCATAGATGCAGCATAATCCCAGGAAAAGATACATTTCACTGAAGGTGTGGCAAAAAAAGGTGTGCATTCCTGCATACCGCAAAGCATTCTTTTCCCTACATTGGAAAGGTTACATGGCCTTATCAGCTTTAAGGCTGTGCATCCATTTAAAATCGAAGGGCAAACTATTATCTGGCATGCTCATAGATGTGCTCATAGCATCCAACTTCCCAAACCAAACTTACATTTTCCTGGGATTATGCAATAGTTGCAGAAGACAGCCATATAAATCCACATATGCTTTAAAATAAATCCATACTATTGCTTTAAAATGTCATCAGCTGTGGTATGCATCAATGTATATATTTTCCTTTAAATTGGGATCTCTACATAGATAAAGACAGACTGTGCTATAATAACGATCACTTAAAGTTTCCATTCCTCTGTGGAATTCACCACAAGATGTAGAGAAGTATTTAGAGAAGTAACATGTTGACACTCTAGAAAGAGTACAAAGAGCAACCAAGATGATTAGGAGACTGGAGGCTAAAACATATGAAGAACAGTTACGGGAACCGGGCATGGCTAGTCTAGTGAAGAAAAGGACCAGGGGAGACATGATAGCAGTGTTCCAATATTTGAGGGGCTGCCACAGAGAGGAAGGGGTCAAGCTATTCTCCAAAGCACCCGAAAGCCAAACAAGGAATAATGGATGGAAACTGATCAAGGAGAATTTCAGCCTGGAAATAAGGATAATTTTTCTGACAGTGAGAACAATCAACCAATGGAAGAGCTTGCCTTCAGAAGTTGTGGGAACTTCGTCACTGGAAGCTTCCAAGAAGAGACTGGGCTGCCATCTGGCAAAAATGGTAGGGTCTGCTTGGGTGGGGGATTGGACTAGATGACCCACAAGGTCCCTTACAACTCTGTTAATCTGTATCTGCATTGGAAACATTGGAAGACTGGCAATGATGCAGCTAGATAATATTGTACCATAATTATTTTATGATCATCCCTCCTTTAGCCATGCAATAGGTTCCATTCTGTGTTGGGAAAAAAATATTGGGGAAAAATCCCAGTAAGGTAATTTCTATAATAGCTCCTTCTATTTTTCCACCCTTATTGTAAGATGCCACTCCATATAATCGATCTGTTTTCTTCTTCATCGAAGTCATAAAATCCTCTTTCCCAGTCTTCATTTGAATAAAAATGTAGTGTTGACCCTTTCCCCACTATTTCTTTTCTCCATATTATAGTCAAAGTGCTTGAGACTATGCAGGGGTATGATGCTGGGGATACTCAGGGGTTCGGGAGAGCCCCTAGCTAAGATTTTGCGCAGTTCGGAGAACCCCCAAATCTCACTCCTGGCTGGCCCCTCCCACCCCACCTCTCCCAGGAGTCCTTACACAGCCTGTTTTGGATGCGGGTAAGTGCAGGGCGTGCACGGGGGTTTGTGGCGGGCATCTCGGAAGTTCAGGAAGCCCGAAAATGGGCCCATTTCCAGATTCCAGAGAGCCTCTAGAGCCTGGGGAGGACATTTTTGCTCTCCTGGAGGCTCAAGGAAAGCCTCCAGAGCCTGGGGAGAGCAAAAATGCCCTCACTGTGGTGCAGGAAGCCAACTAGACCACGCCAACCATGGGCATGCCTATCCAGCATCCGGGCAGAGAACCCTTTGCTAAATTTTTTGAAGCCCACCCCTGAGACTATGTCAAATTTCTCTTGGCCAACTATTAAGTTTCCTTCTTGTTGTAAAACTGTGACTGTTGTTCTCTGCTGCATATCCTTCCATTCCTCCGTTCCAGACTCTTCCCATTCTGAAAAACTTCAGTGGAAGATGTCCCCTAAAGGTATCTTTCCTTAGGATAGATTGGGACCTCAGAAAAAGAGATACCTCCCCCACAAAAGCCATTAATAATTGTCAATGGAGAATTAGCAAAACAAGTTAGATGTGTTAATATGAGATACAACCAGGGACAAGACAAGGATGACCTTTATCTCCACTTCTATTCATTCTCACTGTCAAAGTATTGAATAGCAATATAATACAGAATGTGAATAGTTCTGAAGTGAAGATTAAATGAGAAATATATAAACTAAGGGCATATGCTGAAGATTAGATGATAATTTTGGAAGAATTTGAAGAAATAGAATGGAAAATGGAATGGAAAAAAAATTAAAGGATTTTGGTACATTAAAAACATTTGGTTTTAAAATTAATAGTAAAACGATGAAGATGTTAGTAAAAAACATGAAAATGTAAGGCCAAATAGAACTGATAGGAAAATACTCATTTTAAGGTTGAAATTTATGGTTGGAATATGGAAAGCATGACAGATCATTTTATCATGCTTGATGGGCTTGTTAAAAAGCTAGAAGATTTTGGGTTCAAATATATACTGTATAACGTTTCAAATAATTTTAAACATTAATATTTAGTTCAAACCAGATTTTTTTTTCATGGAACTAATGGACAAACAACTAGAAAAGAGTTATATAAGATTGTTTTTGTTACTCCTGCTAGATTATTATGAAAAGACTCTAAAATACCCAGAATGGTACAATGATTGGTAAGTTGACAGAATTTATAGAGATGGCAAAATTGATTTGTCTGATTAGGGAAAAGACAATAACTATATTTGCTAAGGACTAGAAATCCTTTATGGACTTTTTCCTGAAAATGAAAAAAAAAATAACTTGCGGTTTATGGATTTTATTATTAGAAAAGGTAGAATATGGAAAGACCAGCAGTGCAACCTTAGAGAAGAATGATGCATTTGTAACTGTTGTAAAGAAGATTAGAAGCTACTCCTTTATATCTATTTTTGTTTTCTTTTTTCTTTTCTCTTCTATCCCTTTTCTTTTATTTCTTGTTTATTATTACTTCTCTTTCCTTTTTCTTTATATCTGTATTGTTTTTATTCTGTAAAAAAATCTTCAGTAAATATTAATTTAAAAAGAGGTTAAAGAGGTTTTTCAGTATATTAACATATATCTTTAGCTGCATTGTAACTAAATTACAAACTAAGTTACAATGTGCAAACTCCACCTTCCATCTGTGAGAATTTTATTTAAATTATCTTCTGCTTTGGAAGCCATTTGGAGAAAAAAATTCTCTTTCATCAACTTGAATGAGAAATAATAGGAAAAAATATATGAGCACTAATTATAAGGGGAAAAAACTTGACAGTAATCCTTTAAGATTTGATTGAAATATTTGATTTGACAAGATGATGTTATAAACATACAGTGCGTCCATGCATTATGGATTTTTGTCCTGCTGCAAGGTATATTCCACCTATATATTATTTTAAGCTGTTTATAGCCCACTTGTTAATAAAACGGTCTGGGATTTTGGATTCAAACACCAGCAATCTTTAATTATTTACAAGGCTGGACAGAATTCCTTGCACTGAACAGGATGTTCACCTCATCTTTCCAATTCAATGATTCTATGATTTATGGGAGTAGCAAACCATCATAACAGTCAGGTATTTTGTGCTGTATTCAATTCACAAAAAAAACTTGGTCTAAAAAAGAAATAGTTTCATCCATGCCAATAGAGGATCAATAAATATTGAACAATGTACTTGTGTTTTTACAGCATTTCCACCCAGTTTTCCGCAGAGATCTCTTGCAATTAGCAAAGTTTCCTTACAAAGAACAGATCATCTGGCTAGATGATTAATGTTTCTCAATTTGCAAGAACACTGAGAATGCTAAAACATCTCAGACTAATTAAAAGAGCCAGCCACCAAATTCATGAACTCATCCAATCTTCCATAAACTTTATTGGTGACTCCACAACAAAAACTTTAATTTGTCTGTTACATTGTTATAGCTGGAATTATAATTGGAAGGGTTAGAAGGTACCTATGACAGACAAGAACATTTTAATGCAATTAAACAAGAAAAAAAAAGGCAGGCATAAGAAAGTTTGCCAAGACACAACTAAATCCAATGCCACTTTGTAAAAAAGAGTGGGAATTGACCACAGACAGACTTTGACACTGTGTGTGTGTCCTGCAGTAATTTGTGACCTGTGGATAATTTTATTTCTATAACTTCTGTATAAAATACAGGAACTTGGCATTTTGCTTCAGAATCCATATAATAAATTACATTCAAGAACGCCATATATAAAGTCTAAGCACATGATTTCATAATATCTGCTTGTTTGAAGACTGACAAGAAACCTTTATAAGCTTAGACAAATATCAGAACATACAGCTAATGTGAACTAAAATAAAACGGCTTTATCAGCAACTGTATGCACCAAAAAATACAGTGATGGGAATAATAATTGACATAGCATTACTCTTTTTTCTGTTTGGTTGGGAAGTAATAGAATAGTACTTCTCATTGCTTTCTCAGATTAACTAATAAATTAACAGTTATTTAGGAATATAGAATAAAAAGAACAATTTCAATAAGAAATTCATATAATAGTATCCAAATGAACAGTATCATTTGCTTATCATCTAAGACTAGTTAAATATTGCTGTAAGTAATGCAGGATGGATTGGGTGGACATGTAGACAATAAATGCAGAAAGTTAACGCTTCAAGAAAAGCTGATTAATTTGCTTTCCGTGCGCAGGATTGGCTGCTTGGTTTGGAAACTGAGGGAACCCTCGGTCATATAAAATCTCCTCAGCACCTCTTATGTAGGTGTAAGTCCAGGCACCATAGTGAGAATTAGGCCAGAAGGTGATCTAATTCTTCACAGAACATTTTGAGCTGCTAAGATGGCTCTATTGTGTTTCTGGGTCATCAACACTTTTCTCTTGGGAATATTACTTTATTGCTTCTTATATAACCACATGGGTTATTTATTTATTTATTTTTTGCTTAGTGGTATCATCTTATTTCGTATGGGGCCTTGGGTGGTATAGTAAGCAACTATTGTACATTGGTTTTAATATATAGTATAGAGAACTACAGTTACAGAAGTGAAGCATATTTTTTTTGTCATTACCAGTTAAATAGAAAATTCAGGGGTGATGCGGGAAGATGACAATATACCAAGAGGCTAGCATTATGAGTGATGAACTTTTTTATTTAAAAAAATATCCACCTTTCTCTTTCTAGTCCCATTGTTGAGAATTTTAACATGGAAAAACCAGCAGTGTTGAAATATTAAATCTACAAAATTCATTCTTGCATCTGTTTGCACACTACACTAGAAACAATTATTTCCTGAGATAGAACAACTGTAAAAGTTCGATCTAAAATTAGTTTCTACCTCCATCTCTCCTCAAGATAAACTGGCATTTATATTATACATTAAAGGCATCATAAGAAAACACATTTATAGGAATAATGGAATGTGCTGGAGGAAACCCATATCTGATTCAAAACCACTATCAAAATGGTCCAATGTTAAACCCTGAATCTATGCAAATAGAGCTAATGTAGGCATTATTGCAAGTGAACTAATTAATAAAAAGGAAAATAAAAATATATGATTTCCTTAATCAGTTATCTTCTTCATCTGTAAATTTCTGACAACAATATGAAAAATAGACTTATATTTTCTTGACTTACATAAGAACAAAGAGTAAATTCTGGAGTGGCTGAATGGCTACAAATCAGCATGTAATGCCACCAACATCTATCAATCTATCTATTTATCAATCTAAGCAAGAAATATTTTTATTTTCCATAACATAGCCTTATTTAGTCGAATCCTAAATAAGACATCCTTGTCTCTATAATTGTAGTGAGAATATTACTTGAATGGGGGATTCCGCCCATTAATATTACTTCAAATTCTGACTCACTCACAGGGTTGGAGATTATATGGCAACATAATCTACATTAAAAACATTCTCCAAGAGCTACTGTCATCAGGAATAAATATGTTAAAATAACCTTACAAGGAAATAAAAGAAATCTACTTTTGCTTCCTTCTCTGCCTTTTCTAGACAGCCATCAAAAATGTGTAGGCAGATAAAACTTGGTCCAAAGGAGCAAAATCATAGCCACATCAATAGCATATATTCATTAAGTAAAGGATATATAAATCTTGATCTTCAGCACCAAACTCTGAACTGTGCAATTTCTTTTCTGTATTTTCGCCGTTACTTTGTCTATACAGTAGAGCTTTTTCCTAGTCACTAAGACTCCCCCAAGTGGCTATTTCAAAATTCGATGAGGCTTTAAATTAACCCAAAAAAGGAGAAATCCAGATATGGGTTTTAAAATAATTATTTTACTTGCATTTCTCTTCTTACATTAAAAAAATAATTGAAGATAACTTCAACTATTAACACAGAATAAAATAATTTTAAGCAGTCTTAGTATTTGGATTAATATATTGCCAAAAGAAACATGGCTGATTTGTTTTTGCTCCTATAATAGTTCTTCAATCATCTGTATGGTAATAGTTTTGGTTTACAAGCTGTTAGGTTATCTGAGAAACCATCTTTTTCCATTTGGGTGTACCAGGTCTTAATGTCCCATGGAGAATATCTTGCAGAGTCTATTAAAGCTTTCCAACATAATAAACTGATAAGATGTTATAGTTACTTCACAGGATTTTATAGCTATTCTTTTGTAATGAAAATGATCACTTCCCTCAAACTATTTATCATGATTAGGAAAGATATCGTTCTTCTTCCTCCATTCTATATTCTACAGTAGATGTTCCTATTACTCCTATATAGTAACTGTTATGTTTTGCTTTACAGTTACCAGATGTTATGATAATTATTGAGACACCCAAGAGGGAACAATAGATAAATTTTAGGTTCTTTAAAATAAGTTTGATATTAGAATAATCAAATATACAGTATTATAACAATAGAAAGATGAATCATTTTTCACAACCATCATCCCAAAAGGAGGCAGTTACTGAATATATTTTCTCCTCTCCTCCTCCTCCTCCCCTCCTCCTCCTCCTCCTCCTCCTCCTCCTCCTCCTCCTCCTCCTCCTCCTCCTCCTCCTCCTCCTCCTCCTCCTCCTCCTCCTCCTCCTCTTTCTTCTTCTTCTTCTTCTTCTCTTCTTCTTCTTCTTCTTCTTCTTCTTCTTCTTCTTCTTCTTCTTCTTCTTCTTCTTCTTCTTCTTCTCCTCCCCCCTCCTCCTTCTCCTTCTCCTCCTCCTTTTTCTTCTTCCCCTCCTCCTTCTCCTCAAAATATGTTTCCAAATCCAAAGATCTCTTGGCATACCCAACCTCTTATTGAAAACACACCATCTGTGCTTTGCTGCAAATTAGATTTTTCACAAAACTGGCAACTATGTCAACATTTGTTTGACTTCCCAATTTTCATAATAACCAAACACCTTATTCTTTAGGATGCTTTCTAAACTAGAAAACTACCCCAGTGTATAAGCCATCTAGATGTTTTCATTCCCATGGAGAAAAATATGATTTCTATTACATCATAACTTAGGGGTGAGTCCTGTCCTTGCGTCTGTAATGGTTCCTTCCAGAATTACCTTCAAATAAATGTTTGGAATGAAAAATAATAATATAAGTGTCTCTACTTCAAATTCTCCATGGAGCTGGACTTCTGATGACCCTGTGTTTCTAATCAAAGAGAGAAAGCCAGGTGGCTAAGTGAATGTTCTTAGAAGGACTCCTTTGGGCCTTCCCACTTAATGCCAAAAGGGCAAAGAAAGGTATCCTGGGGAAAAAGCATTGATGTTCTTGTCATAAATTTATAGAATGTGGTAAAATAGAGCTAATGGGTCAGATTAAGATGTTGTAAGCTAAAGTAACTGTCTCAAGATATCACTACAATCTACGTTGAACCATTACTCCTGACTACTACCTCAAATTTATATCATAGCAGTTCAGAGTTGCCTTGAACGACAAGATGGGCAGCAAATAAATTTGTATCTTGAGACAGCAAAAGAGAAATAACTTGTGAATATAACAACATGCAAAGATTTGGACATAATAACAGAACACTTGTGGCAAAAGCAAGCGAAGGTAGTAATAGTAATACCCCAAAACTATTGGGGTAACACTTGAACACCATCAGCATTGACAAAATCACACTTGGTCAATAGCAATAGACAGGTATACTCGGAGCAGCTTAAATTCTGACACAATACCTTTAACACCAACAAACAGCCTCTGCCTATCCCACATCCTTGGGAAGGAGGTAGATAAAAATTGGATTGAATTGAACTGAATACTTTATTTGGCCAAGTGTGATAGATGTACAAGGAATTTGTCTTCAGTGCAGAAGTCTAACTGTACCTGAAATCCAGTCTGAACATCTTGCGCCTGTGTGATGAACCATAATAATAATTTTGGAATAGAGGACTTTATGTATGTTGGGTATACCTCGAATAGGAACCATATTTTCTCTCTTATACACATGCACTAATTAAACAATTTGTTCTACCCCTCCCTCCATAAAGAAAAGCCAATGCTTGTATTGCTGCTGATATTGAATTGGAGGTACAGAGTCTCAAGCCTCCCCTTTAATTTATGCAGCTCTTTGGGTAACTTGGTGCTAGTCATTCCACGTATACACATAGCAAGGCTGACTGGATAAGCTGTTCCACTGGATTAACTGGTTCACCTCAAATGCTAATTGCTGGTGGCATTTTCTAAGAGCTGTCAATCACTGAGCCTAAGGTCCTAACAGGCTGGCTTGTTTTTCCCCCATCTCCCCCTAACTGGAAAAAAAAAAGATTGGGTTTATATATAGTAATCCTCTCATTCCCACCATCTAACCTGTTTGGGCAATGTGATTGAATCAAGGGAATTATAATTTAATCCCAGACAAATTAAGAATATTTCAGGATAAAACAAATGACTCTGATTATTGACTGGTATTTGCCTCCATGATCTAATTAAATTTACCACGTGTTCTTGGTCAGTGCCAGCCAAAATATGTAAGAGACAATAATTCCTCAGTAATTCTTGATCAGGCTCACATTGGCTTAGCTTCAACTCTTGAGGAAATCCTGGTCATTAACCAGGTCCTATTTTACAAGATAAACTCTCTTTGCTACACCATTCTAAAGCAATGATTTTTAGACCATAGAAACTGCGGTTCCTGATCAAGAAGCAAAGCTTAATGATAGCAAACTTGGTGTATTCCCAGTAAACTTTCTTTCTTCTTTTCCTTTCCCAGTAGCATCTCATGAATCCATTAAATTCCTGGAGAGAAAAAATGGGAATGGAACACAATTTGAAAAACCTTGGACACTTTCTGGTAATGAGGGTTGCCCCGCAATTCAATCATATCTGATTCTCAGAAAATGCCTGAAAACTCTTGTAGTTTTCTTGACAAGTTTTTTAGAAGTGGTTTGCCATTACCTCCTCCTCCTTAGGGCTGACAGAAAGTGGCTAGTACAAGATCACCCAGCTGGCTTTGTACCTAAGGTGACGATTGATTGATTACATTTCTGCACTGCCCATCTCACGCAAGTGATACTGGGTTGTTTTCAATCTCCCAGTTTCTAGACTGATGCCTTAATATTACTTTGTTTTTCAGTTGTGATGTGCCTGTTGTAGAAATATATATACAAGTACACTTAATTAAGTGACCACAATTGGGAATGGTAATTCAGTCACTAAGTGATGCAATTACTAGGTGGAAAATCATATGACTGAGACTGTGCTTATTATTTTACTTCAGCTTTCCTCCTCACCCCACCCCCACCATTCGTCTGTCCTTTAGCTGATTCTTGGATAACTAGCAAAAAGGGAATTAATGCATATTTACATTCATTGGAGAGGAAGGGACTACAAGAGAGTAAGCAGATACACAGTAGGAAATATATAGCCAAAGGAACGTGCTAGTGCTGGCTGTGTCAATGATTAGAATGGTTTTTATTGTTGTTTTTTGACATGGGAATACAGAAGACACGAGAAATATGGTGAACATTTTAGTTTTTCTGTTTATAACATAATTGTGAAAGCTTTCTTTCCTTTTAAGCTTTCTTTTCCTTTAAAAAATTGCATTATGATTCTTAAATTTGAGATTAGATATCATTACTGCAATTAATGTTCAAAAGGGCTATTAAAGTGTTACTCTCATACAGAGACTTCAGGAATGTGTTAACATTACATCTGAGTTGTAGGTGTAATGACCAGGATTTGTGTTAATATATTGATAACTAATCTGCTGGTTCTATCAGTATTGATCATTACCTGCATGTGATTGTTTTATTGTATGAGTTACTGAATCTATGACAGACATACAAATTTTTAAATCAATCAATCAATCAATCAATCAATCATGTACTCTATGGATTTATATTGGACTCTAATCTGGAATCCATTTAATTGCTTGTAATATTGTCATTTGTGTTGTTTTACTTTCCTAGCACATCATTGGGCCATTAGGGGCTAATATACCTTTATAGCACAGCTCTGACAACATAAAATAAATAAAAGAAAGAAAGGAATCTGGCATTTGTCCCAGTCAGATCCTCAATAAGCAAAGGAGAATTTCTTGGGATTTATCTGCCTATATCATATTCTGTATTTGGACAAAGCTAAGAAATGGAACAGAGTACTGAGGAAGATTCTGCTGGATGGAGGATCTATTGTTTTCAGCAGCTTTTAGTTGAGAGGAAAACATTTATCTCCCTTCTAAGGGATGAATAAATTCAATTAAATGCATTTTGGATCTGGCTGGAAACACACTTGCCTCTCACTGTTTACAACACATGGTTTGCATAATAACAATTTAATTTAGATCCCTTGTTCCTCTTACATGACATGAAAAGTTTTTAGTTCAGTTTTAGTTTATGCTAAATATGTATTTTGATCCTAACCTACAGGTGTTTTCTTCTTTTTTAGAGCCCATTTTCAAAAGGGCTTATATTTCTAGAAAAGACTGGTTGTAAACAATACTATTAAAATCCAGAATCCGAGCCTTTAAACAGAAATTTACTATAATTACTTTATAATTTATTACAGTGGCAGTAGTAGTGGACTCTGAATGTATATTAACTAGAAGGCCTTAGTAACGTTACTGCCAGTTTAGGATAAGAAGCTGCAATCTATATTATACCTGAAGCATGAAATTGCTTCTCTACTTTCCCTAAATTATCACTGTCTAAAACAAATAGGAAAGAAATTATCATCTAGAAAGTTAATGTTGCAGTTGGAAAAATCACTCTCAACAGGCTGTTTGACATCCATGGCTTCAGCAATTTAATAGATCATGAGGCTTCCTTTGAATGAAGAGGAACTCCCATGAAATTAATAGTAGCACCTAAAATGTCTTGAGATACTTTTTTTTTAAACCAGCAGAATGTCTAGTTTAAACAGCACTCTGTTCTGATAGAGTGTCATGTAGTTATTGTCTTTGTCATCATGGTGCTTACCAGGTGTAGGGATCTAGAATTATCAATATCCCTATGTAATATTTATTTCATACATTATTTTAACTTCTTACATAATTTGTTTCTGTGGCAAGCAATAAAGCTACCTGTTATGTGCAACCTTCCAAATTTTAGTTTATAGGGTTAAAACCTGCTATAGTTCTTTTTTTATAATCTTAAATGCAGAAAAAAACCAGCTTCGTAAAGTTATGTTGATGAAAATTAAATGGTGATACACAGCACCCACTTAATTGTTTAGAGATAAACAAGGGCATATTTCCCCAAACATCTTTAAATAAACACTGGAATTAAATTTGGCAATACAGTTCAGTTCCCTCTGAACTCACTGGAGATTCCCTGGCAAAGTCTGAACTTTAGTGATAAACAGATTTTTCAACAGTTTTTCAGACTGGAAACAGAATGGATGAGATTCAGTCAAGTTCCTTGAAGTAATTTATGAAGAGACATTTTGATAACACCTTCATTCTCCTTAGCTGACAATAAATTATAAAAAGCAATGACAGTTTTTGTTTTTTCCATGTGTTGTATATTCCATATATATCTGCCAGTTATGCTGAAAGTAAATATTTTGGAGAGCATTAAGCCTTTGATCCTTTCCAATAAATTTTTTAAAAAACAAGGCTTTTCCTCCAGTTCATATTTTATCTAAGCTTAATTCCATTTAATAACCATTGAAGCTCAATTTGGAATGACAAATTCTGTGATCAGCTCCAAAATCTTCACATAGCAAGACAAATAACTTGGATTTTAAGACACTGCTTTTTCACAAAACAAACAACTTAAATACATTTGAGGTATTTTTATTTATTTATCGGACAGTGTTTTCAAAGACAAAGCTTAGTAATGAATAATGAAGTATATCCCACAAAACAAATTGAGGTTGATTTGGAGGGCTGTGTTGGTGTTGTTTAAAATGTTCTTATTAGTGAAGTCAACATTGCTGGAGCAACTTCTCTGTATTTTGTGTACACTCCAACCAATTTAAATGCAGCTTCATTCCAAGAACATTTTGACAGCTCTCAGAAAGCCCTATGAAGTTTCTTTCAAGAGTGAAAGGTTTTCCTTCACTTTTCAATTATAAAAGTTATTCTCTCATTAAAGTTGTTCTTTTTAAGTGAAGAGGGATGCATGATTTCAGCTGTTACATTATTCAATTCAGCAGGATTGTCCAAAGTTGCTGCTCAGGACTTTTAGTTATACATAAAATGGTGAGGAGGTTGAATTCCAACTTCTGAATTATGTGTGAATCCAAGTTAAGATATGGTAAAATTTCCTTCAGATTCCTGATTGTTTTTATAGGCTTCTTGACAACAATTCACAGAATCATAGGGTATGGAAGACATCACGGAAATCCTCTAATGTACTATCAGATCATCCTAATCAAATGGCTGTCAAACATCTTTTTGAAAATGTCCATTGATGGAATGCCACAACTCCAGGAGGCAGGCTGTTCTATTTATTAGCAGCTCCCATGATCAGTATATTCTCTCAGATATATATATATATATGTGGATCTTTGGTTGTTCGGGTTTTCTCCCGCGTAAGATTCGAAGTATCTAGGCAACGTTTCGATGAAGTCTCATTCATCATCTTCAGGCTTCTGTCTCCGGCTCTGTGCTTCTCAGAGTAATGTGAGATTGCAGCTGCTTCCTCCTTTTAACTGCCAGTGGGGGTGGGACTTGATTGGGTGGGGGCTTGGCTGTGTTCTGATTGGGTGGGGTGTGTTCTCATTGGTAGGGGTTTGGCTGTGTTCTGATTGGTTGGGGGTTAGCCGTGTTCTGATTGGTTGGAGGCGTGTTCTGTTCAGGTGGGGGCTTGGTTGTGCTCAGGTTAGTCTTAGTTGCTGGGGGATTTGAGCTGGTGAGTTGTGATCTTGCTGTTTGGCTTCGAGTTCGTGGTCCTTCTGCATCTTCATAGTGGGTGTCGGTTTGCTTCATGTATGGCTCGGAGGGGTTTGAAGTGGGTAGTGATGCAGCTGCACGGCAGCTTCTGGTCCATGGTCGTGTCTCATCTTCTGAGTGGGTGGGAGTCTGTTTTCTACATGGAAGTGTGGTGGTGGCATCTTGTGTGGCTCTCATGGGTGTGGGTCTGGTGTCCTTCTTCATGTTAGGTACTCGTCTGTTCATGAGGGCGGGTTTCCAAATGGCTGGAAGGCGGGAGGTGTCATCTCGTTTGTTCATGCTGTGTGGGCGTTTTCTATCTCTATGGCTTCTCTGATTATTCTGCTGTTGAAGTGTTCGGTTTTGGCGATAGTTCTGGTATTTTTAAAATCAATTTCATGTCCTGTGGCTTTGAGGTGTTGGACCAGGGAAGAGGTCGTTTCTTCTTTTTTGATTGAGTTCTTATGTTCTTCAATGCGTGCACTTATTCTTCTGTTAGTTTGTCCAATGTATGTGGTAGGGCAGGCAGTGCAGGGATTTCATATACTCCTTGGTTTTCTAATTCGATTTTGTCTTTGGGGTTTCTTAGGATGGTGGATATTTTTTCTGTTTGTGCAGAATGCTGTTTTGATGTTGTGTTTTTGGAGGATCTTGCTAATTTTGTCTGTAGTGCCTTTTATATATGGGAGGAGGGCTTTGCCGTTTTCTTGTTCTCTGTCTTGGATTTTGGTTGGGGTTTCTTTTTGGATTAGGTGGGTAATCTTCTTTCTTTGGAATCCATTGGCTGCAAGTACGTTGGTGAGAGTGTGTAGTTCGGTTTTTTGGTGTTGTTCACCGGCTAAGCATTTTGTTCTGGAGATGAGTGTCTTGGCTACGGAATTGATCTGTGCTGGGTGGTGGTGTGAGAGTGCATGTAGATAGCGGTTAGTATGTGTTTTCTTCTGGTAGATGGTGTGTCCTAGGGAGCCATTGGATCTTTTGTATACCAAGACATCTAGGAAGGGAAGTTGGTTGCTGGCTTCTGTTTCCATGGTGAATTGTATTTTGGGGTGTAGGCTGTTGAGGTGTGTGAGGAAGTTGTTCAGTTTTTCTTTCCCATGTGGCCAGATTATGAAGGTGTCATCTACGTATCTGAGCCAGAGTTTGGGTTTGTGGTCGTATTTTTCTAGAGCTTGTGTTTCAAAGTGTTCCATGTAGAGGTTTGCGATGACAGGTGAGAGGGGTGATCCCATGGGTGCTCCTTCTATTTGTTTGTATTTTTGTCCATTGTAGGTGAAGTATGTATTGGATAGGCAGTGGTTGGTACCAATCAGAACACAGCCAAACCCCCTACCAATGAGAACACACCCCCACCCAATCAGAACACAGCCAAGCCCCCACCCAATCAAGTCCCACCCCCACTGGCAGTTAAAAGGAGGAAGCAGCTGCAATCTCACATTACTCTGAGAAGCACAGAGCCGGAGACAGAAGCCTGAAGATGATGAATGAGACTTCATCGAAACGTTGCCTAGATACTTCGAATCTTACGCGGGAGAAAACCCGAACAACCAAAGATCCATATATATATATATATATATATATATATATATTTCTTAAGTTTTCACGGGTACTTACATGTATGGCATTCAGCTTTGTTCGGGTATTTTCCCATGTCATAGTAGTTGTGCTTTTAAAGTTGTAGCGACATTTCAGCAGAATCTCATCTGCCATCATCAGGCTTCTGTATAGTGTTCATCTGTGAGTCAGGCTTTTATAGTGGTTTCAGATTTAAATTTGGGGCAGCCTATTGCTGTGCCAGAATGGTTTTTTCTTCACCCTGATTGGTTGGGAGTCTTGGTCTGTGTTTATTGGTCTTGGAGTTCGCTGTGTTCTGCTTGATTGGTGTTTCTAATATCTCCTGTCTGTTTTTTGGCTCTTTTTGTCTCTTGATTGGCTGGCAACATTGTGTTACTTTATTGGAGGCCTTTAGTGCAGCTTGGCTCCTGGTAAATGGACGGCTATCATTAGTTAGGAAGCTAGGTTTCATCTGGGTGCCTGGTTGGGGTGTGTTTGAGCTGGAGGTATGGGGGGGGGTCTATTTGTGCCCAGGTGTTTGCCTGGCTTGTGGTGTGGAGATTTTTTTGTTTGTGAGTGCAGGCTTCCAAATGATTGACAGTCTGGTGGAATCATCTCTTCTATTCATGCTTTCTGGTCTTTTTTCAATCTCTATGGCTTCTCTGATGAAATGGCTCTACTAAGGAACAAGCTCTACAGCAAGAGATTCCAATTAGATCAGTTAAATAAAGACTTGCTAGCACTACACCTGGAATTGAGCAGCAAAATCCACCCTCTACTTTGGGACAAGATTAAACAACTTACAACTTGGAGAGCTGATTCTGAAAGCATTTACAAAACTGATAAACTCTTGAAAAAATTAAAGAAATTAGAACAGGACAAGAAAACCAACAACAACTCACAACAACACCTGAAGCAATTAGTATACAACGTTTCCAACAGAGAACTCACCAAAACAGAAACAGATATCCTAACCAAAGGATTCAATTATGCTATAGCACCCCAAAAAATCCCCACAGAATCCATCATATGTGCAGTAGAATCCAGCCTAACCAAATTAAATACAGATGAAGCTGATAAAATAAGACACCAAGTTACCAACATCCTCTGCACGAGCAAACCACCAAAAAGCAACTTGCAGAAAGAAGAAATTAAAGCGCTACAAACCCTGAAAAGAGATAACAGCATAATCATACTCCCAGCAGACAAAGGGAATGCCACAGTAGTAATGGACAGAAAAGACTATGAAACAAAATTGACAGACCTACTCCAAGACTCCACATACAAACCCATAAACACAGACCCAACCACATACCTGGAAAAATTAACTAAGAAGAAAATTATAACCAGCCACATGAGCAAAGAGATCCAACAGACAATCATCCCAAGAGAAAAATCTTCCAGATGCCCCAAACTATATGGCCTCCCAAAAATACACAAAGAAGGCATACCTCTCAGACCCATAGTCAGCTCCAGAGGAGCACCACTACAAAACCTAGCCAAATACTTAGCAAAACAGCTACAGCCCCATGCTGAAACAGCAGCTTCACATATACAAAACTCATACCACTTCTTGGAAATGATCAAAGATCTACATGTGGAGCAAGAAGATCTGCTTGTAAGTTTTGACGTGGTTTCACTATTCACTCAAGTCCCGATAAAAGAGACCCTTGAAATCATCAAAAATAAATACCAACCAGCTAAACACCTCATGGAACTAACAGAACACTGCTTAACCAACACATATTTCATATACAAAGGACAAAGATACAAACAAATTGAAGGAGCCCCTATGGGATCACCACTGTCACCCATCATTGCAAACCTGTTCATGGAAGAATTCGAATCCAGAGCCCTGACCAATGCCATCCACAAACCCAAACTATGGTTAAGATACATCAATGACACATTTGTGATTTGGCCCCATGGAAAAGAAAACCTAAACAATTTCCTAACACACCTAAGCAGCACACACCCCCAAATCAAGTTCGCCATGGAAACAGAAACAAACAAACAACTACCATTCCTAGATGTACTAATCTACAAAAAAACAGATGGCACACTAGGACACAACGTATACCAGAAGAAAACACACACTAACCGCTACCTCAACGCCCAATCCCACCACCACCCAGCACAGATAAACTCCGTGGCTAAAACACTAATTACTAGAATCAAACGCCTGGCAGACAAGACACACATTAAGACTGAACTATGCACCCTGACTAAGGTACTGACAGCCAACGACTTCCACAAAAGCAAAATCACTGGCTTGATCCACAAAAACACACTGAGACATAATAGAGACCCAGAAGATGAACAGACCTATGGAACAGCTGTCCTGCCCTACATAAGAGGTACTACAGGTAAAATTAGTAAGATACTGCACAGACATCACATCAAGACTGCCTTCAAAACAGACAGAAAAATAGCAGCCATCCTTAGAAACCCCAAAGATAAAATTGACCTGGAAAACCAAGGCATAAACGAAGTCCCCTGTGCATCATGCCTGACCACATACATTGGACAGACCAATAGAAGAATAAGTACCAGCCTGGATGAACACAAAAATGCAGTCAAAAATCTGGAACACACTTCCTCACTAGTCCAACACATGGAAGCCACAGGTCATAGCATCAACTTCAATGGCACCAAAACCCTAGCCACTATAGAAAACCCCAGCCACAGAATCATCAGAAAAGCCATAGAGATTGAAAAAAGACCAGAAAGTGTGAATAGAAGAGATGATTCCACCAGACTGTCAATCATTTGGAAGCCTGCACTCACAAACAAAAAAATCTCCACACAACAAGCCAGGCAAACACCTGGGCACAGACAGATCCCCCCTGATACCTCCAGCTCAAACACACCCAACCAGGCACCCAGATGAAACCTAGCTTCCTAACTAATGATAGCCGTCCATTTACCCAGAGCCAAGCTGCACTAAAGGCCTCCAATAAAGTAACACAATGTTGCCAGCCAATCAAGAGACAAAAAGAGCCAAAAAACAGACAGGAGATATTAGAAACACCAATCAAGCAGAACACAGTGAACTCCAAGACCAATAAACACAGACCAAGACTCCCAACCAATCAGGGTGAAGAAAAAACCATTCTGGCACAGCAATAGGCTGCCCCAAATTTAAATCTGAAACCACTATAAAAGCCTGACTCACAGATGAACACTATACAGAAGCCTGATGATGGCAGATGAGATTCTGCTGAAACGTCGCTACAACTTTAAAAGCACAACTACTATGACGTGGGAAAATACCTGAACAAAGCCGAATGCCATCCATATATATATATATATATATTTTCTGAGGTTCTCGCGGGTATTTGTATGTGGATCTTTGGTTGTTCAGGTTTTCTCTCGCGTAAGATTCGAAGTATCTAGGCAATGTTTCCCACTCAGAAGATGAGACACGACCACGGACCAGAAGCCGCACTGCAGCTGCATCACTACCCACTTCAAACCCCTCCGAGCCATACATGAAGCAAACCGACACCCACTATGAAGATGCAGCACGACCACGAACTCGAAGCCAAACAGCAAGATCACAGCTCACCAACTCAAATCCCCCAGCAACTAAGACTAACCTGAGCACAACCAAGCCCCCACCTGAACAGAACACGCCTCCAGCCAATCAGAACATGACCAACCCCCAACCAATCAGAACACAGCCAAACCCCTACCAATGAGAACACACCCCCACCCAATCAGAACACAGCCAAGCCCCCACCCAATCAAGTCCCACCCCCACTAGCAGTTAAAAGGAAGAAGCAGCTGCAATCTCACATCACTCAGAGAAGCACAGAGCTGAAGACAGAAGCCTGAAGATGATGAATGAGACTTCATCGAAACGTTGCCTAGATACTTCAAATCTTACGCGGGAGAAAACCCGAACAACCAAAGATCTACATATATATATACATATATACATATATACATATATATATTAATCAAGGAGATTAATTTTAGTTTCCATCCATTGGTTATTTTTTTGTTTTAGGCATCATAGAGAACAAATCCCACCTTTATCCTTCTAGTAGTAAAAGACTACTCCATGTCTTCCCTTTGCCTTCCCTTCTTTTATACCTGTTTTTTTCCTAACCATTTTATTGCATTTAGCCTTCAAAGCCCATCTTCATCTTTGTCTATCTTATATCTCTGCATCAAGTTTTTCCTACTTAAGTACAGAATGTTACGTGTCTTGCTACTGATCAATATTTTGTTGCATAATGTCCAAAGTTTAAGTCTATTAAGATCCTTTAGATCCTCAAGCTTGTCTTCTGAGGTTTTTAACAACATCCAACCACCCATGCCTTGTTTAATCTGCCAATTTGATGACCATCTCTTCTATCCTTTGGACTAAGACCTTTATAAAAATGTTAAAGAGTGCTGGGCCCAGGGAGCCTCTGCTGTCTAATCCCAAGCTGAATATAAGGGTTGTCAAAGGTTGATGGTGTTGGTTACCATATTAAGATAATCTTGAAAACAGACATAAAATAAAATAGCAAATTTTCAAATCCATTGAAACAAATGTTTCCCTGTGCATGTTTAATCCCATAACACCTACAAAATATTTTTATTAGGAAGGGAGAGAGAGATTGACAGAAACACTTATTGAAATATTAGACCTGGAGGGATTTATTCAAAGAGGGTAGAACACATTGCTGGAATGAAACGAAAGCTACTTTTTCTGTTTGTAAAGAGCTTCCTTTTTCCATACTTGTTTCCCCCTTTGTTCAGCCATTATGCTTGCCAGCATTTGTCTTATCCAGATCTGAACAAGGCCAGGAGAAGGGATCCTAGGTGCTTTTGATTGGGTCCTTCAGATTGCCCCTCTCTCACCTGATTAGAAGAAGCAACTGCTTTTCAAAAGTATTTTCTGTAGGGCTACAAAATTAACAATCCCAATTCCCACCCCCCCACGCCCCCAGTCACCAGCTTTCCCTTATCTTTCTATTATTTTGCATGGAATAAAAATTCTTTTTCCCAAAGTGAAACCTCATCAAGATCCTGATCAACAATTAACCAGTGGAACAGCTTGCCTTCAGAAATCATGGGCCCTCTATCACTGGAGGCTTTTAAGAAGAGACTGGACAGTCACTTGTCTGAGGTGGTATAGTTCTCCTGCTTGAGCAGGGGACTGGACTAGAAGACCTCCAAAGTCCCTTCCACATTCTATTCTATTCTATTCTATTCTATTCTATTCTATTCCATTCCATTCCATTCCATTCTAAACATCCCTCAGGGACTGCATGCCATACTTATGGAGAATATTCACCTTAAACTTTTGTGTATGAAACATGGAAATTTCTTCTCCTTCAAGGGAAAGTTTGGCATTACTCTTCAAAAGTCTGATCTCATATGCGCTAAAGGCTATCACAAGGTTTTTTTTCTCATAGTTGGAAAAATAAACTGCTTAAAACAAATTATTATACAGGCAAAGAACACTTACTATATTATTTACTCGTTGAAGAGTATTGTTCTATTCCTCTACTTTTCCCATAGAGATAAGCTTATTGTGCCTTTGAGTCAGTCTTGGCTCCTGGCAACTGAGTGGACAAATCCATAAAATTTTCTTGGCAGCCTTTTCAGTGGTTGGCCCCATGCCTGCTTGACAGAGCTATGAGAAAGGGTAAGTGGCACAGCTATGAGAAAGGGTAAGTGGCGCAGCCAGCTTTATATCTAAGGCAAGACTACCAAAAGAATACAAACAATGGCAACTTAACAGCCAGCCAGCCATGAAAAATACAGATTGGTAAAATATATTACAACATGCAAGACCTTTAACAAATTGTAAAGTCCTCTGCCGCCTGCTTTTCTGAGCAAATATAACTTGTCGAAGTCACTACATGGGTGAAGCGCATAGTGTATGGTCATCAGTTTTCTTGTTTTCCTATCCAAGCTGTCCAGCTCTGCCTGTGTCCAGTTTATGATCCCAGCAGTATATCTGATGACAGGTATGGCCCAGGTATTTATAGCCTTGATGGTGTTACCGCCATTCAGTTTGCTTTTAGAAGTTTTCTGACCCTTTGTGCATATTCTTTGCTGACCACATTTTTCACTTGCCCATGCTTGGTATTATCTAGCTGCAGTATGCCCAGAGATTTCTAGGCTTCAGGTTGGTGGCATTTGATGGTTTGTCCATTGGGCATTTCAATTCCATCACTTTCTAGGATCTTCCCTTTCTTCAGTGCCACTGTGGCACATTTGCTGATGTCAGTGCTGAACATTTGAACTGTATTGGTCAGTGACTGGATTTCAATTTCTGATTTTCCGTATAACTTCAGATCATCCATGTACAGCAGGTGAGATATTTTCTGTGAATTTTTAGCAGTTTGATAACCCAGATTAGTTTTCTGTAAAATTATTGACACGGGGGTCATGGTGATGATGAACAGCAGAGGTGACAAAGAATCAACCTGGAAAATCCCTCTTTTGATGTTGACCAGTCCGTAGCTTTTACTTCCAATAAACAGTTCTGTTTTCTAGTGCTTCATTGCATTTGCAGTGAAAGTACCAATGCACTTGCATATTCCGATGACATCCAGACACTTGATGATCCAGCTGTGCGGTAGTGAATCAAATGCTTTATTGTAGTCAATCCAAGTTGTATGCAGATTTGTTTTTTGGCTTTTGCAGTTATTATTATTATTATTATTATTATTATTATTATTATTATTATTATTATTATTTTGAATTTATATTGCCACCTATTCTCCCAAGGCAATTCAAGGTGGCTTACAGAATGTAAAACCATTTAAAAAAAAAAAACAATAAAAACTAACAAAAATAATAAAATAAAATAAAGTACAATAGAATAAAATCCAGGGGAAAATCACCTCTCCAACTCCCATCTCCCACCCCGCCAACAGCAGATCAACAACAGCATTTCATGGGCTCCACTCCACATTCCCCAGGCCTGCTGGCAGAACCAGGTCTTCAGTGCCTTCCGGAATAGTATTAGAGAGGAGGCCATTCTAATCTCTGGGAGAATGATGAGGGAGGGAGAGAGGCAGCCACCACGGAAAAGGCCCTTTTTCTGGGCCAGGTGTATTTCCCTCAGGGATGGAACCCGCAGCATTGCCTGCCTCTCCACTCTGATGGGTCAAGTAGATTTGACCAGCAAGAGATGGTCCCTCAGATTATACAAGTTCTTTTCTTCTGTAGCAAAGCAAAGAAGACTGTGCCAATACTGAAGCTGAGTAAAAAGTTGTGATCTTCTACCGATAGAAACAAAATTGTTTCATAAAAGAATGGTGGTCTTTAATCCCCAATATTAGAAGATGACTAATATTAACAATTTAAACAATAGAAAAGATCAAATTTATATTAATGTGCACATAGCTATTATAGATGATATGTTAACAAAATAAGTTGTGTATTTCTTTTTCCCATTCCTTAATCCAATCTTCCTAAAATGTCATCTATTAAAGCAGCCCTAGGTTTCCAATGCTGAGAAATTAGATATTACTTCAGATTTAAAAATATGCTTTAGCTAAGAACAAAAGTCACAGTGTGATCCTGAGGATGTGTCTGATGGTTCCTAACCCTCCCCTTAAAAATCCTTTTATGTGAACAGCTTTAATACACTCTCTCTGTCTTAGATATTTACACACATTTGTCAGTTCTGCTATTCACTGCAGTAGCAACAGACATGTTAATTGGAATATTTATGGTCCATAATAGTAGCTGCATGTTATAGCATTTTCCTAACTTTTGAAAAAGATAGGGCAATGTTTCATTTACTGAAGACAAGCATTATTGCTTGTCCTTTTTTTTAATTGTGGAGTAATCAGAATTTTACATCCTATTTGCACTTCAAAGCAACAAGGATCTCTACTCAGCTGCTGTGTAATTATGTCTCATTTGCAGATTGTATAAGTGCGATCTTCCGGGTGCTCCATAGTGCATGTGTCACTTTTATGCTAGTGTATGATTATTGCTTTTATTGATCCTGTAAATTATACAAAAGGATGATATTTAATACAAGCAACCAATCTTTTCTTTCCCCAAGTCGAGTGAAACTTATAACCATTTTCACTTGTGTTGATGAAGGCAAAACAAGGCATTTTGCTAAAAACATCAGCCAGCTCTGCTTGAATGCCTTTGGGAGAAAAGATGGTCATAAATTTTAGGACTAAAGGGGAAAAAAGGGGTAATAAAACCTGTCTTCCATTCTCTGCATTTTTCAGACTCTTAATTTTTCAATTGCAGACATGGTGGTAGTCTAGAATTGTCTTGATTCGGAAGGATGAAACAAAGTGAACATCTGTGAAGTCATGTACCAATTAAAAACAAAAAGCCACAAAGAAGATTAGGTTGGGTTTCTTCATTAAACAACATGAAGTTCCAGGGGGGGGAAGCAAACTTGAGAGGTTCCTTCCCTTTTCTTCCATGAAACCCAGAGGTGCGATTCAAAAATTTTTACATGGCAGGGGAAAAATACTGAAAAATCTCCATTCCCTCCCATTTCTAGGGGAAGGTTACCACCGATTCTCCAAACTACTCAAAATTTCCGTTACCAGTTCTCCAGAACTGGTCAGAACCTGCTAAATACCACCTCTGATGCAACCCATTAACAATGAGTTATTACAATTGTCAAAGCCATTTTTTTTTTAAAAAAAAAGTATACTTGAAGTTAGAATGTGTATTACAATATTACTTTTCTAGCATTCTGGCAGTATAAAATGCTTTAGCAAATACTGAATTTATCCTTGGAAGGAAGGAAGCTTTTGAATTTTAAGTGGACTAAATAATAAAGATAAAGTAATCCTTTTCAATATTCCTTGTATCTTTTAAATTAAAGATTTTGCTGTTATCTATGTGGTCATTTCACTGATCTCTCTAAAACACAGTATCACTTTAATGATGCATTGTGAGTAAAATTATGAAAATAAAAAAATGAAGAAAACCAAAATCCCCTTGACATAGTAGCCATTCTTTCTGTTTTGTTGAAGAAAAATTTAAAAATCCCATTTCTTCATCTTCATATATATTCATATTTATTTAATGCCCTCAAATTAGTCTTGACCCTTGGAAACTGCCTGGATGAATCTACACAATTTTCTTGGCCAGGTTTTCAGAAGTGGTTTGCCATTGCCAACCTCTTAGGATTGAAAGTGACTGACTGCCCAAGGCCAGCCAGCTGGCTTTGTACCTAAGGCTTATGGTCTCCTGGTTTCTAGTGTATAGGTCTTAACCCCTACACTGACTTGACTCTCAAAAATAATCATAAACATGAAAAACAAATAGACATTTAACCTAGCCACAAATCTTGAAATAAATTCACTGCCCATATTGTCACATTTCCCCCAAAAAACTTCCTGGAAAATTTGTTTGTCATATTGCGAAACATTTCCTCAAATGTTATCACCTTCTCAATAAGAAACACAGAGATTAAAAAAATGTTTTATATTTGTTTCAAATAAGAACATCTTGGGAACAGGCTGTAATCAACATCAGTTGCTTGGAAATGTATAATGACTAGTCTGTAAATGTCCCCTTTCCTGTCTCTCATAAACTCCTGAGTACATTTCAGCAATCATAAGTGATATCTTTTATTTTAACAAGTGTATCAATTCCTGGATCTTTTCAGCTAGTTGTGATTTAATCGCTGCTGAAAAATACTTCTTGTCACTCTGCTCATTTACCTGATTTACAGCCATTCATACTTTCCTTGTTCATACTCTCCTCATTCTTTCCAAAAGTAGCCAGATGGAAGGAAGAAACATATGATTGATAACTGATTTTTTTAGCCTTCATCTCATTGACTAATTGCTGCTCTGTGAACTGTGAAGCTAGGGACCAGAATTTAATTCCACTTCATAGCCTTGGGCAGGCAATCTGGCCACTCGGAAATACGAAAGTGATAGCCTGAAAGGAATGTCCTAATATAATCCTACCAGCTGTGGTCCTCTCAAGCACAGATATATGAAAAGAAATAAGGTTACAATGAACAGTAAACTAAATAGCAGCACAGAAGGAATAACAGTTTACTGGCCTTTAAAAAAACAAAACTAGACTAAAATGGTTTTGGTTAGTTAGTGGTTAATTACGTTAAAGGAATTCAGTATCATGTGATCATTTTATCTACGAACATAAGCAGTGCTCTGCTGGACTCTTGGATCATCTAATCCAGAAGTCTGTTCTCATAATGGTAAACCAAGCCACCCATCTCCCAACAGATGGCTTTCCATGGCAGTCCACTGCCATTAAAACTAATTGGGATTGATCCCTATAACTATCCCTATAGTCCAGTCCCTTTTTGAAGCCAGCTAAATTGGTAGCCAGCACCATCTCTCATAGTGAAATATATGATCTGTGCTATGATACTAAACCGTTTAGCATGGTATATGAACATAGAGAATAGCCATAAGAGGAGGTAGGAAGTAGATTGACACAGGGTTTTGTCCTTCTGTTCAACATTTCTATTAATTACCTGTATAAAGGAACTGAGGATATAGTTATCAAATCAACAGGTGGTACAAAATTATGAGCTGAAATGAAAAGGTATTCTAATAGGTAACAAGTTGAATTTGAGCCAACAATGTGATGCAGCTGCTAAAAAGACAAATGCGATTTCATACATTTGCTCTTTGTTGCCCAGATATGATCTGAAACTAAAGGGAAAGAGATTCAAGTTATATATTAGGAAGAATTTCCTGATGGTAAGAGCCATCAGCCTATGCAATAGGTTGGCTCATGGATATTTTTGTTTGAATGAAATTATATGTTCTGCACTGGAAATTTTCTGACAGGCTGGACTGTCATCTGTATAAAATTCTTTAGCAAATTTGCACCAAGCAAATGTCTGGACTAGATGACCTCTAAGGATACTTTCTGATTTTACAGTATGTTTCTTGATACCATCAGCTGGCAAGTGTAAAGTGGCTGGGGAATTCTAGGATCAAAATCCACATAGCTTCAAGTTGCCAAAATTGAGAAATATTGGCCTAAGTGCTTTTAGCATCAAGACTGAAGGTTTTGTTTCTAGTATTCCTATCTATATGCATCTAAAATGCATATGTCAGCATTCCAGCAAACTTCCATTCCAATCAGTAACTCCGAGACAAGCATAATCTCAAAAGAACCTTTATTAGAGTAGCACCTGGCCCATCTGTGAAATCTCGAAACTAAAGTTTCCCGGACTTCCCACAATGTCCCAAAATACAATCCATCCCCTTTTCTCCCCATCATCAGATCACATGGACCAATCAAGATCTGTCTAAGATCCCTTTTCTCTGCTCACCACGCTTAATAACTTTGAGCTAAGAAAAGAATTTTATTTTGTCTATTTAGAGCTACTCAGTTGAAATCACCCCCCTCCCAACTTCTCAGGCTATGTGGCAGCATGGAATATGGCTTCCAAAGCTGACAGCATATGTAGGAGAGCATGGTATTTATTTTACAGGTAGATAGTAAGAAAATTTGTTTCTGCTTTCTCTCTCCTAGAGTATCAGTGCTAACTACACAGCCAGTTTAAATCCACAGGGTATGAATAATCAATGCCAGGTTTTTTGCTGATGCAGAAGTAAAGTGATAGAGGATGGAAATGGAGGAAACGGCTGCAAAATGCTCTCAAATGGGAAAATTTAGCTGTAATGGAATTTAATTTTGGCAGCAGACAGCAAGTGAAATTACTTTTGATGTCTAAACATCTGTCTGCCTGCCAAGCATTAATAGATAAACAGACTACTGCATGTTATGGTAAATTTCAGATATTAATGAGCTGGAGCGATCTCTAAACACAGGACGGGCTCTTGGATATTGTTAGTAAATGGCCAAAAATTGGAGCTCAAACCCAGTTTGTTCCTGAATCTCCTATCCCAGATTCAAAGTTTTCTGATCTGGTTGTTGTTTTGAAGGGCTGTTATGTTGTCTTGTTTTCTGTTTCATGTTGTCTTGTAGAGACAACTTCTGATTTCATACATGATCTTCAAAATTTCTAATATTGGTACCTTTCAGGGGACTTTCCCTTATTTTCATGAAGAAAAAGCTGGAAAGTTTTCCTAGAACTCAACCAGCTATAAACTCAAGTTCAGAACAGAAATATATTTCATTATTTTTGACCGGGCTGAAAAATAGCATTTATGAGTTCGGTGATTTCAAGTCTATGGAGATTCTCAGTCATCCAGGTCATGGTTTAGAGGTGGTATTCAGCAGGTTCTGACCAGTTCTGGAGAACCGGTAGCAGAAATTTTGAATAGTTTAGAGAACTGGAAAATACTACCTCTGACTGGAGATTTTACAGTATCCTTGCCACACCCACCAAGCCATGCCCACAGAACTGGTAGTAAAAAAAATTTGAATCCCACCACTGTCATGGTTGTCCCAAAGGTGCTTTATCAAAAGGCAACTGGACTTTCTTTCTTTTTCCTTGAACACATTTTGCTTCTCATCCAAGAAGCTTCTTCAGTTCTAATCTCAGAAATATTACAAAGGTAATATTCCTCTTGTAATTCCCTCATGAACATATTGATTTCTTCAATTCCTTCAGACAGAGCTGGTGAACCTGGCAAAAAACATGGTGGCCATTATGCAGGAAAATGTCTATCCTCCTAATATGAATACTGGATAGTGTCTTACGTAGTGATTACTCTTTCGCTGGTGGATCTAATGCAGGAATATGTTATTTCCATTGGTCCAAAGGCTGTACCAATCTTTGCCAACCATATAGAAGCATGTTGGCAAACGTATGGCACACGTGCCACAGGTGGCACTCAGAGCCATTTGTCCCGGCATACGAGCTGCAGGCAAACTTACCTTACTGGGCATGTACGTACCTTACAGCTGATTTTCAGCCGGTTTGAGGCCTTTTTCAGCCTTCAAAAGGCTTGAGGAAGGCTTCTGCAGGCTTTGCCGGCTGAAAACTAGCCCCGTTTTGTCACCTCCTGTTTTTCCGAAAATACCGGAAACAGCCTGCAAAGCCTGCAGAAGCCTTCCTCAAGTTTTTGGGAGGCCAAAAAAGCCCTCAAACCAGCCGAAAATAAGCTGTGAGGTGCAGTCCAGGTAAGGGGACAGCGGGGGTGGGTGGGTGGGGATTACACGTGCATGCATAGGGGGCATGGGGGGGTGCGCATTGCCTTCTGGATGCTGGCATGCGAGTGCAAGCGTGCAAGCGCACGCACAATTTTTGGCACAGAAGCCCCAAAAGGTTAGCCACTACTGATATAGAACATTCCAGAAATCCACAATATTTAAACTTGCTTTGGGGGGAGGGATATTAGGAGTCATTCAGGGGTAAAATTGGTACTGTAAGTTCTTAGATTTTTGCCTCTCTCTTTTTTGCCTTAACAGCCTTGCTGTCAACAATTTCAACAAATGGTGGGACATCTTCATGGCAAATTGATGGTGTCCTTGAATAAGTGGGGACAATATTATAGCTGAGGTCAGGAGCCAATTGCAGGATCCAGGCCAGAAAAATATCTCTGGGAGAAAGGAGGGATAGTGAGAATGTCCACACATACAGTGGCTCCTCCTAAGTAGTTGGCAGGAACCAGTGTTTTTGTGATCTACTTTATAAGTTGAGCAGCTGGGATTTGAGGGATTCCATCGGGGTGGGATTCAAATTTCTTAACAACTGGTTCTGTGAGTGCGGCCTAATTTGTGGGTGTTGCTTGGTGGTCATGTGACTGGGTGGGTGTGGCTTGCTGAGTGGGCATGGCTTGTATGTAAATATTATAAATATTTATGTAAATATTGAAAATATTTTTTTTATAAGAAAAGAGCAATTTTTACCCCAAAGCAGGCAAAGCAGGCAGGCAGATTGAGTTGCTCACACAATTACAGATTCATTTAGAAATTTATCTATCTCCACTTGGCTACCTGAGTCTGTCACATAAAATTTGCTTGCTAGCAAACTCACAAAATTTGCTTGCAAGCAAACCCACAAAATTAACTCACAAAGCACCATGTATGTAAATATTGAATTTTTTATTTTAAAAAAGAGCAATTTTTACCCCAAATCAGGCAAAGCAGGCAGGCAGATTGAGTTGCTCACAGAAACACAGATTCACTTAGAGATCTATCTCCAATTGTCTACCTGAATCTGCACTGTGAAGTAGAAGCTTCAGTTCTAAGGAAGGTTGGGCTCTGCTTTTAGATTAGCTAGAAAGCAATCTAAATCTCCTGGTAGTGCAGAACAGCTGATGTTCGGGGTGGGGGAAGGAAAAATAGCAACTTACCAAACCAGGAAATTGGATGGCTCGCATGCCAGGTAAGGAGTGAGTGGGCGGGGAGGGGTGGGGCCAGCCAGTGGAGCGATTTGCCAGTTCTCTGAACTACGCATGAGTGCAGCAGCATTTGCAAGAAATCAGCAGTGCCGTCTGGACCACTGACAAGTGCTGCGCATGGGTGCCCAGCGTTTGAAAATCCTCTTTTCCTGCTTTTTCAACCTCAGCCATGCCATGCAAAGCAGCTGAGGAGGGAAAAGCAGGGAATAAAGGACAGCCTAGAGCCCAGGCAGGTGGGTGGGTGAATCACCGAACCAGTTCGGTGTCAGCTGCTCTTCGCAGCTACAGGTTCTATAGAACTGGGCTGAACCGGTAGTATCCCACCCCTGGATTCCATCAAAGCTCATAATATACCCTTAGGCTTATACTCATTTGTCAATCACTTTGGACTTTTAGTAAATTTTAAATATTGAGAATATCTGAAACAGTTTCATGAGCCACGGTGGTGCAGTGGTTAGAGTGCAGTACTGCAGGTTACTTCTGCTGCCTGCCGGTTGCCTGCAATTTGGCAGTTCAAATCTCACCAAGTTTCCATCCTTCTGAGGTAGGTAAAATGAGGACCCAGATTGTTGGGGGCAATATGCTGATTCTGTAATCCTCTGTAAAGAGGGCTGTAAAGCACTGTAAAGTGATATATAAGTCTAAGTACTATTGCTATTGCTATGGTATTCACTTAAGAAGTTTTAAGTATGAGTTTAAGGAATTTTTTTAATTGAATTAATAGCAAAAGAGACAACATAGTGTTGATTTTAGAAATGTATAAAAGGATTATGGACTTTATAACATTTTGAGTTTAAATATAAAAATCTCTCTCGTGGGAAACTATTCGTGTTTTTGCATTCAGATGAAGAACAACGCAACAAGCAAGAACTTTGAAAATTGGACAGTAGAGGGCCCCAGAAGGAAATAAAAATTATAATTAAAGGTGAAGAATCTTTAAACTCAATTTAATAATGCAGAATTGAGAAAAATATTTTCATTTAATTTAATCATTCCCCAAATAAGTTGCCCTTCACCATTTTGCTTTTCTGAAAAGCCTTAAAAATGTGGTTTGCTCAGTGGGCCTGGGGACAACAAACAAAGAAGGAGACAAGTTTATTTCTATTGTTGTTGTTATGAGGGGAGTGGAAGATGGGATTTTGAATGTATTTTTATGTGGTGGATTTTTAAATGTTGTAACCACCCAGACTCACCTATGTATGAGTTGAAAGGCTATATTAATCTGTTTAATAAATAAATGAAATAAACAATGGATGCACTGAGAGAACTCAGAAGCTAAACACCTCTGTCATTATTGATAGACTAAATAATATTATAGAAGTGGCACATGTTTTACTGGAGAAAACTGGTTCAGATGTTATCCACCTCTTTCTTCCCTCCTGCACAAATCTTAATCCAGCTGAGTCCTCCTCTTTGGGGTGGCCATTTTAAACCACAGCTGCAGTTGTCTTCGGGGGGGGGGGGAAGACCAAGCCCAGGAGGAGAAATGTGGCTCCCCTCAACCTGGCTTGTGGCTTCCCCTTACTCTGCCGCCCCTCCAAGGAAGCTTCAGCCCCTAATCGTAATAATAAGGGCTCTCCAACGAAAGAGCATGGACCATAGCTGCAGAGAGTCATGATCTATGGTCCTTCAGTGAGGAGGCTCCGCCTTCTTCCCCTATGAAATTCTTGTTGTGTGTAATTGAACTAAATCAAATTACTTTGGTAACCCAAAGAATATGAGGTATAGCTCATGATGTTCGCTTGTCGGATCTCCTGTAGCAATTAGAAATGAAAACTGCTATGCTCATCAAATGACTTAGTATAGTAATGATAAAGAAATCTTTATATATAAGTCATTCTGCTCTGAGATTCATCTAAAAGAAGAGAGGAGTCATTGGGGTGGGGTGGGGAAAACTAATTTCTAGATCTGTTTCACAAATATTGAACGGTTGACCTTCTGGCCATTCAGCTTACTGGGTCTTACTTTCTGGATTTTTTTTTAAAAAAGATATTGTTTAAAATTGAAGTATTAATTAAATTCAGTGGGATCTTGCTTACGATGCTATCAATATTTACTAAACAGAAGTTGCATATTAACTATGGATCTTAGTGCAGACCACATATGTTATAAGAATTTAAAGACTTAACATAGTCATATGTAGCTCTTCGACTTGCATGGCCTAAGGATGATGAGTAAAGCCAGCACTAGTTCATTAGAAAGCTTTCCAGGATGCTGGCAAGCTCATTATATTTAATCAGGTTACTGAGCTTGGAGAAGTAACCACCTAAAAAGAAATTAGCATATTATATTAAGGAAAGCGATTCAAGGGGTAGAATTACTGACTGAAAAACTGCACATTTCCCAGAAAATAGAGTGAACTCCATCTTATCATCTCCTTGCAACATTTCAGAAATGTTGTAGCTTCAGAAATTAATCACCGTGGTTGACAAAAAAACAAAAAACCCAGAAGTTCTGGGAAATGAGAATTGCATGGTTCCGTTTGCCTGCTGGTTCATATTCAGGAATGCTGTGACACTGGTGGAAGAGCTGAACTGCCATTGCCTATCATCTCTCTGCTGCTTGAGCACCCAAACAAAACTTTTGTCTTTAAGGGGAGTAGAAGGTTCTTTCCTACATCACTAAATGCAAAGGGAAAACATGAAAAATGAACATATTGCTATTTATGCAGGACAGATAGTACAGGAGTTGCTTTATTTTAAAAAAGTCTTTAAGGTGTGCTTTTAAAATGTGTACAATTACATCTGGGAAGGGTTTGATTTACAATTATCAGAAAGTACACATGACTAAAATAATTGTACATTCTTTCCTTGTTTACCTCTGCCAATATACTTGAATCTGAGTCTCAGGTTCAAGATCCCAGTGCCATGCAACAGGGGGAGCTCCTGTGACTTGCCCCAGTTCCTGCCAACCTAACAGTTTGAAATCATGCCATGCAAATGTGAGTAGATAAATAGGTACCACTTTGGCAAGAAGGTAACAGCATTCTGTGCACCTCAGCATATAGTCATGCTGGCCGCATGACCATGGAAGTGTCTTCAGACAACACTGGCTCCCTCAGCTAAGAAACAGAGATCAGCACTGTCCCCTAGATTGGGCATGACTGGATAGGGGAAACCTTTACCTTTACTTTACCTTATCATCTAAATCAGGGGTCTCCAACCTTGGCAACTTTAAAACTTGCGGACTTCAACTCCCAGAATTCCTCAGCCATGTTTGCTGGCTGAAGAATTCTGGGAGTTGAAGTCCACAAGTCTTAAAGTTGCCCAGGTTGGAGACCTCTGCTCTAAATAACAGAGTTGTTGGATATATGATGGACTGTGATGGAGTTAGGCTAACATCCCTGATAGATCAGGGGTGTTAGGTAACCAATTCAGTTGAATTCCCATGACCTGAATGTTAATTGGAGGAGCAATGGCTGGGGTTATTAACACTGAGCCTACGTACACATTCTAGGTGGCCTGACCATCACACCTCCTTCACTCTTCAACTACTTGTAGAAATACCTTGTGCAGTTTGAAGTAACAGTACTTCTATAAGGATACATAGGAATTTTCAGTCTCGTTGTAAGTTAAACGCATCAAAAAGGGGAGTAAAGGGGGAGTAAATTCTTTAACTGGCCTTCTGTGCTTGGGATGGAGAGAAGATAGCATGGGAACAGAACTTGTTGAATACAAGTTTGTTTATTGACATTCAAAGTTACTAAAAAGGTGAGTTATGACACTTTCTCACTCTTACGACCATTGCAGTCATGTGATCAACATTTGGATGCCCACTACCAGCCATGACCTCTTTGGAATTGGCCCACATGAGTGGCTGGCCAGAACATGTGTGTGCAGCACAACTTGCGTGAGTGGCAGGCTGGCAGACATTCACATGTGTGTGAGTGTGAGTGGCTTGCACACATTGTGCTTGCATAGCCCAGTTCCCTTTTTGCCCTCCCTCCAACTGGGCCACCAAGCCACAAAAGTTGGGGACCACTGCCCTACAACATTTCAGATAAATGTCTGTCCTTCTTAAAAACCTCCAGTGATGAAGCACCCACAACGTCTGAAGGCAAGTTGTTCCATGGTTAATTGTCCTCACTGTTTGGAAGTTTCTCTTCAATTCCAGGTTGCTTCTCTCCTTGATTAGTTTCCGTCCACTGTTTCTTGCCTTGCCTTCTGGTGCTTTGGAAAATAAGTTGATTCCCTCTTCTTTGAGGGGCAGCCCCTCAAATACTGGAATACTGCTATCATGTCACACCTAGCCCTTTTTTTCTCTAGAGTAGCCATGGCTAGAGTTCACTTGGAGCTTTATTCTAAAGCTTTGTTGTTATTTGTTTGTTTCAGTAAGTTTGTTCTTACCTGCGTGTGCTTCCATCTTTCCCTAAATCCATAACTTGCACCATTTAAAACTTTCTTGCAATGAAATCCATGAAGCTAGATTGCTGCAAATTTGCAGCAATAATGCCTCCTAAAGCATCATCTTTCCTTCTACTTTAATCTAACTGATGATTACATTTGTTTTTTATTTTTATTCAGTTGGTTCAGATTTTTTTTTCTTTTAGGTTTCTAATTCAACCGGATCTCCAAATTCACATTGCACACCAGCAACTTATTGTATAAACAAGTAAACAAATAAAATTAGCCCTGATCCAATCAAATTATTACACCTCATTAGAATTATGAAGGAAGAAGTTCTGTTGAAATATAATTAACTTTGCAAGGTTACCTAGTACATACATATCGAACGCATGTCTAATTAAAAAAACTGGCAACGCTTTTATACTACCTTTTAAATTGAAACAGAAATTGGTTACCGAGTCAGACTTGTCTTCTCTGAGAGAACAAAATAAGCTAGAAATATTTATGGGAGCCTTCCTGTTTGCTTATTTAGTCAATGAGTTGCCTAATTTAAAAGTGTATGACTTTTAAATGCAGCTCTTCAAATCATGACTCAGTGTTAGGTGAGCATCTGCAGAGAGTTGTAGATATATAGCCGATGACTCACCTTCATTTTTACACTAAGGAATCTGAATAATAGATTACTTTGAATTGCCATTCTTTGTCATTTATGTAATCACAGGAAATGCTTGGAGCAACTATTGCTCATTTGCCAAGCTGGGGTGTTTGAAGGATACAGAGATGTTTAATGCATGGCACTTAACCAAAAGTTGAGGACATAAATTGTTCAGGATTAGGCAAGGGGAAGGTTACTAAACATCTTACAAGTATCACCATTTGTTTGAGGAAGGGTCAGCACTGCTTGCCTCCAGCAATAACACAAAGGAAAGAGGACTGCTGCTAGATCAGACTTTACCCCCTTCTCCATCCTCCAGATGCGTTAGATTTCAACATCTAGAATTTCCAGCCAGTAGGATCAATAACTGTACAAAGAATTATCAACATGTCTTAGCTGGTAAACAAGAAATTACAGTTCCTTCTTGACTTACAACCATAATTAGAGTCAGACCTTCAGTCACTAACTGAAGTAATTTTAAGTAAATTGCACCTGATTTTACAATCTTTGTTTTTACCATGGTCATAAAGCAAATCATTTAGTGGCCTAGAGGTGGAGCTATCACCTCACAATCAGGAGGCTGTGAGTTCAATCCTAGGTAGAAGCAGATATTTCTCTCTCTGGCCACGCTGAGAATATATCTGCTGAACAAAACTCCGCATTGGCAACAGGAAGGGCATCCGGCCATTAAAACATTCAGCTTCATTCAGTTGTTCCACCCCACAAAGGGTCATTAAAAGAGGATGATTAAGCAAATCATTATGGTTAAATGAATCATATATGTAGGAAATGAGCAGGCCAAATCTGATAATATGGTCAAATGCATCATCATTTGGTGTTGCTTCACTCCCATATGAGACCTAAGCCCTAAATTCCATTGACTCCTATTTAGCACCAATTTGCCTTGCCCATCAGTATATCAGATTGTTGTGTATAGCATGTAATAAACTTGAAGTGCTTTCAAATAAACTCCTGATCCTTGTTATTTGTGCTTAATAATATGGTTGTTAGGCGAATTTGACCTTCCATATTGGTTGTTGGAAGCCAGCTGGGAAGGTCACAAAAGTCAATCATGTGATCTTGGGATGCTGCAACTATCAAAAACATGTGCTGGTTGCCAAGAACTTGAATTTTGATCAGATGACTGCAAAAACAATCATAAAGAAAAGGACAAGTTGTAGGTGTGAGTGCTGGACTTTTATCAGCACTGTTGTTACTTTGAACAGTCGGTAAACAAATAGTCATCAGTCAAGGACCACCAGGCTAGGCATAGACAGTTGCTATTATTGTTTAACTTGTAGTTTTGAATAGGGATCCAATATAAGCTATAATGGCATATATGTAGATATCATGACATCTTTGCATGAATTTTCTTGTTTGCATCACTTGTGTAATGATGCCATGGTATGCATTGTGTCACTTGCATTGACCTTCAGGTGCTTATGTACCATGACCATATGGTAGGCACAAAGGTGCTTTTTCAAGAGGCAACTGGACTTTCTGGTTTTTCTTTGAAGATGTTTCGCTTCTCATCCAAGAAGCTTCTGGATGACCTGGATTACTGAGAATCTCCATAGACATGTGCCATATTGTAGTTCCATGGGTCATTCCAATAGCAGCTGAAAAGACTTGCTGATTGCTGACCAATCTTGAACTGTTGGAAGTTACGATTCCTCCCTCTTCTAGGGAAACAGCCCCCACCCTTTGTCAAGTAGGGCTTTTAAAAGTAAGCTGGAGCCAGCTTACTTTTCACAACAAAGGAAGGAGAAAATTACAGGCATGAGATACAGAATAAAAAACCCTACAAACTAGCTAAGATCCTTTTCCATAGAAATAAAATAGATGGCAAGTTATAAAAACTTGTGAAAAGCAAATCAAAAGGCATAAGAGGAAACTCGGGATATTGCAACCTAATGCAACAAACAGCTACTATAAAACAATTACCAAGATCCCAGGAAGAGATCCCAATATCAAAAGACAGGAACTCATCTCTAATTTCTCATTCATTTTCACAAATAAATTGACAATTTTTTTCAAGCCAAGTCTTTTCTTTATAGATTTGTTTCACTATATATCTATTGAAATTAAAAACAAATATCCGTAACAGAATCCATGATAAAATTCATATTTATCTCTACTTTTAGATTTTGGCATAATAGTTTGAGGAAACCCAACCAACTATACTATACTATTCTGCTTATACAAATCATGCTTTTGAGCTAAAAAGAAGAAGAAATAATGAAGAAGGAGAAGGAGAAGAAGGAGAAGGAGAAGGAGGAGAAGGAGAAGAAGAAGAAGAAGAAGAAGAAGAAGAAGAAGAAGAAGAAGAAGAAGAAGAAGAAGAAGAAGAAGAAGAAGAAGAAGAAGAAGAAGAAGAAGAAGAGAAGGAGGAGGAGGAGGAGGAGGAGGAGGAGGAGGAGGAGGAGGAGGAGGAGGAGGAGGACGAGAGGACGAGGAGGAGGAGGATGGGGAGGAGGAGGAAAATATGTTCATCATTGTCCTTAATAAATTGGAAAAGAATCATTTTGGTCTGTTGTGACAGAAAGGATAAAAGGTAAAAATGAAAAGTACTTTCTCCCCACTTCCAATGATGAGGAAAAAGACTCTAAATACAAAATCTAAATTCTGGCGTCCATCCAGGACTATAACCAATCAATCAAAATAAAACTGGAAGGGACCTTGGAGGTCTTTTAGTCCAAACCCCTGCTCAAGCAGGAGGCCCTATACTATTTCAGACAAGTGATTGTTCAGTCTTTTCTTAAAAACTTCCAGTGATGAAGCACCCACAACTTCTGAAAACAAGCTGTTCCACTGGTTAGTTGTTTTCATTATTAGGAAATTTCTCCTTAATTCCAGATTGTTTCTCTCCTTGATTAGTTTCCATTCATTGTTTCTTATCCTGCCCACTGGTGCTTTGGAAAATAAATTGACCCCCTCCTTTTTGTGGCAGTCTTTCAAATACTGGAATACTGCTATCATCTCTCCGTTAGTCCTTCTTTTCTCTAGACTGGTCATACCCAATTCCTGCAACCATTCTTCATATGCTTTTGTCTCCAGGCCTTTAATCATCTTAGTAGCTCTTCTTTGTACTGTTTCCAGAGTGTCAACCAATCAAACTGGATGCAGTATGTGGCTTTACTAAGGTTTTATAAATGACTTCGCCTGATTTGGATTCTGTGCTACCCCCAATTAGAAATTTCTTAGCGCTGCAATAACAAGAAGACTGTCAAACACAAGTGAATGTGACGTGTGAATCTAATTCAGCCTCATTGTGGTTAATGAGTTCTGAATATTTAGTTTAGTAAAATGATCAAAAGCTCCTTTTGTTTTATCGTTTGCTTTAAGAACTGATTCCTTGAGGTTTTATTCCAGTGTTGTTCTTTAATACCAAACCTGACTGTATTGTTGTTTACTTCTTCTTTGTGTGTCTTAAAGCTCCATTTTTGGCCTAGTAACTTTTTTTTTTTAAATCGACATTTCCAAGCTAAAGACTTTCATGGATAGTGCATGGCCCGTGGCTAAATTTAATTCCATAAATACCAGCTTCTTCCTTAGTTTCACAAGAAAGATGGTTCCTTACCTACTTAAACACTGCCAAATCTTTGTCCTCAATTATCTCTTGACTGTGCCAAAGTATAACTATCTAATTTGCTCAGCTGAATGGACAAGCTCTTCTGAAGTTAGCAAGTGACAGAAAGCGTGATGGGTTTTGGTCTCTGGCATCTGCTAGTTGATGGAGCAAGAGCGCCTGCAATAAATCTAGTTTAATGCCAATGTTCTCACCTAACAGTACTAATTCTAACAGCAATTTATTTTATCGCTCTTATGTCTCCAGCCGTTCCTAATATCTGAAACATATAAATGAGAAAATTGCGGGCTTTCAAGGAAAAAGTATTAAGAAGCAATAAGCAAAGGAAAATTAATGTCCTTAAGATTTTGCTCATTCAGCATCGGTCATGTAATCAGAAACAGTTAAAACATGCAAGGGAAAAAAAACCGCATTATGGCGTATGTTTCTTACAGATAATATTTTGAATGCAAAACCTTTTCTTTATGTAACGGATGGTATGAGACATGCTAAATTGGAATTAAATACTGAACAAGCCATTACATTTTCTATAAAGTACAACCAAAAATTATCTGTCAGAAAAGTCCCCCAGGGTGGACTTCATGGCGTAGAAGCATTGTAAGAGAATTTTTGGACTGAATGAGGCAATAAAGCATTGACTTTCGGACTTGAAAGGAAGTTGTGATCCCACAAACATGCACTCATATTCTTAGCAGGATTTGTGGGAAATATCATGGAAATAAAAAGACCCATTATAGGTGGTCCTCGACTTATGACTGATCACTTAGCAACTGTTCAAAGTTCCAACAGTCTTACCTGGGCGGGTACTTAGAGCCCATAAAACCAGCCTCTTTCTTAGTTTCACAAGGCAGAGATTCCTTAAGTACATAAACACTGCAAAATCTTTGTCCTCAATTATCTCTTGATTGTGCCAAAGCAAGACCTCTCTTAATTTGCAAATGTTTTAAAATTTAAATGTATTGTTTTATTCTAGAAAATAAAATATAAAACAGTAAAAGAAGCACAATGAAAGAAAACCAAAGGATACATTCAACCCTAATGAGGACAACAACAAAATAGTATATAAAAAAGGAGGAAAAAAGTGGTCAGTTAAATTTAACATTTAAATTTAATTGACTGCTTTAAATTTAATTTGAAAATTTTGATGATTGTCCCTCCCCCCCCCCACTCAGACACACTTTGGGTGCTCAGCAACTAAGCCAGAGTTATGACACTTTGCAGCATCACACAGTCACATGACTGAATTTGAGAATAGTTTTGCTGAAAAACGACATTTACATTTGGTTTTCATCAAAAGCGCATCCATAGCAAACTAAAAAAATGTTCGTTAAATTCATTAAATCACTTCATGATTGCCACGAGTTATGACCATGATGGGCAGGCTCCATTATGGTCATAACTTGAGGACTACCTGCAGTTGCTTAGAAAGAGCAGGGGTGGCCATGGGAAGCAAGGGACATCTCAGAAAAGTAAAGGTGGCAACCATGTCCATACAGTTGTTGCTCCACCTTATTTTTTCATTCAATATGATTTTACAGGATTGACCTAAAGTTTCTTCTGACCTTAGGCAACTTTATGGACAAGGACCTTGCCAGCACTGTTGGAAAAAGTTCTCCATTGCTTCTTCTTCCTAGTTCTGAAAGAGAGAGTAACTGAAGTCATCATAATGGCAGAATTAGAATAGACTAGACCAGTGGTCGCCAACCGGTGAGCCACGGCCCACTAGTGGTCCACGAGAAAATTTTGATGTTCTGCAGAGAAATGTCACCCCCCCAAAAAACAATTAATCCAGGCTGCACAGGAACACAAGGCTGCACTGCCCATGTGGCCCATGGGAACCCACCCTGCCCACTCACTCCTTACCTGGCAAACTTGCCTGCTAAGTTGCTATTTTTCCTTTTTTTTCCCCCAACCATCAGCTGTTCTGCTGTGCCAGGAGATATAGATTAGCTAGAAAGCAGGAAATCGTTGGATTTCTTGCTTTCTAGCTAGGACTTTAGTTTCAATTACTCAGTGCAGACTCAAGTAGCCAATGGCAGATAGATAGATCTCTGACTGAATCTGTGATTCTGTGTGCAACTCAATCTGCCTGCCTGCTTTGCCTGATTTGGGGTAAACGTTGCCCTTTTTTATAAAAAAAAATCAATATTTACATATATAGTGTGTTTTGAGTTAATTTTGTGAGTTTGCTTGCTAGCAAATTTTATGGGTTTGCTTGCTAGCAAATTTTATGTGACAGACCTAGGCAGCCAATGGCAGAATCGTAGATCTCTGGGTGAATCTGTGATTCTGTGAGCAATTCAATCTGCCTGCCTGCTTTGCCTGATTTTGGGTAAAGGGTGTTCTTTTTTTATATAAAACATTCAATATTTGCATAAATATTTGTAATATTTACATACAACCCATGCCCAGACAGTCACATGACCACCAAGCCATACCTACAAATTAGGCCATGCCCACAGAACCGGTTGTTAATAACTTTGAATCCCACCCTGCCTCTGTGTGTGTGTGTGTGTGTGTGTGTGTGTGTGTGTGTGTTAGAGAGAGAGGGAGGGAGGGTGGAAGGGAGGGAGGTATGGAGGAAAAGAGAGTGGGAGGGAGAGGGAGAGAGAGAGAGGTTAGATCAGATGGGTGTCAGCAAGCCACCGTCGGCAAGCCACCATCAGTCAAAATTCATATTAGTGGTCCCTGGGATTTAAAATTATGAGTTTGGTAGTCCCTGAGGCCCAAAAGTTTGGCAACCCCTGGACTAGAGTAGAGTAGAGTAGAGTACTTTATTGGGCCAAGTGTGATTATACACACAGGTAATTTGTCTCCGATGCAGAAGGTCTCAGTGTATCCAGAAATTGTGGGTGTTCCATCACTGTAGGTTTTTAAGAAGAGATTGGACAACCATTTATCTGAAATGGGTTAGGGTTTCTTCCTTGAGCTGGGGGTTGGAAGACCTCTAAGGTCCTTTCCAACTCAATTGTTCTGTTAGTCTTCTTTAACCCTTACATCAAACTGGATCTTTGTGGTGTTTTGCACATCAGTATCTGCTAATATTGATATTGTAATTCCTTAATGTACTCAAAGTTTTGATTACATTAAACTTATAGCGCTAAAGACACAGTGTGCCTCTTTGGTTTGAGCTTAATATCTTATAAGACATTACAGCTTATTCAGGCACCTTGTTTTCACAAGGCTTCTGACAAAGCTGTGTAAGAACAGTTAGCTAAGTATGGTTACACAAACCATCAGTTGTAACCTACTATGAATTAGATGTGTCTACCAATGAATTGAGTCTTCTTTCTTATCCCTTGGTTGGCAAGAAAAAACACCTAACTTTCAAATGTTGACAAATACATCAACAATTATTCATTGCTGCAAAGCTTATTTTTCTTTTCAATATTGCATGAAAATTCTTTTAGCCTCTTTTACTTACCTGTTGTTATTCACCAAACCAGTAGTAACACTGGTTGAATCCCACCGTGTATATATATATATATATATATCTACACTTCCATGTAGAAAACAGACTCACACCCACTCAGAAGATGAGACACGACCACGGACCAGAAGCCGCACTGCAGCTGCATCACTACCCACTTCAAACCCCTCCGAGCCATACATGAAGCAAACCGACACCCACTATGAAGATGCAGCACGACCACGAACTCGAAGCCAAACAGCAAGATCACAGCTCACCAACTCAAATCCCCCAGCAACTAAGACTAACCTGAGCACAACCAAGCCCCCACCTGAACAGAACACGCCTCCAGCCAATCAGAACACGACCAACCCCCAAACCAATCAGAACACAGCCAAACCCCCTACCAATGAGAACACACCCCCACCCAATCAGAACACAGCCAAGCCCCCACCCAATCAAGTCCCACCCCACTAGCAGTTAAAAGGAAGAAGCAGCTGCAATCTCACATCACTCAGAGAAGCACAGAGCCGGAGACAGAAGCCTGAAGATGATGAATGAGACTTCATCGAAACGTTGCCTAGATACTTCGAATCTTACGCGGGAGAAAACCCGAACAACCAAAGATCCACATACAAATACCCGCGAGAACCTCAGAATATATATATATATATATGTATATGTATATGTATATGTATATGTATATGTATATGTATATGTATATGTATATGTATATGTATATGTATATGTATATGTATATACACATACATACATTTGTCCTATCTGACTTATGTTTCCACAGAAGGCAACACCTGTTGCAAGGTAGGGTATATTTGCAACAGTCATTGGAAACTTCATTAGATAATCCTGATTGTGTGCAGTGAAAATATATATATATAAAACATTTCATCAGTTTTCTTCAACTTCTCATAAAAAGGAATATTGGCTTAGGAGCCAGTGTTAATCCCTCCTGTGGACTTTAGAAGAAGCAATGGTATCTGGACCAAATAAACTGAATAATGGAAAGTTTAAACTGAATAACCTGCCTCTCTGAGAAAATCCATTATTTAAAATCCCCCAATATTTTGAAAAAAATGCTTTTAAATCATATTTTTCCTTTGAGTCTGAGCTTTCTGCAATGATGTTAATTTCATACACATTCCAACTAATGATAAAACATAGTAACAAATAATAAAATCAAAAATTCAATGTTTTGCATATCTTCTTCATTCATTCTGGCTGCTTGATGGCTTTCAAAGGGGATTTTACAAATTAACATTTAAAATAAACTTGTGATAAATCTGGAACTATGCAGAAACGGTCAGATAATCCTTACCTCAAGGAAAGAATAAAAACCAGAGAAGGAAGTTATGGATCCTGCCCTAAAGGAGAAGTTGATTGTAAACAAGAGCTTCACCTCAGGCAAACCTTTTCCTTGACTCTAAGTAGCTCAGGATGAGGTCAAGCTATTAAAGGAAGGGATGGTGGTATGCTTGTATCATTAGGAGACATCCACTGGATTGGGTGATTCATAGTTCATCCACCCTTCTGGTTCTACAGGGAAGATAAAAGAAGAAAAAGGGGACAGCCAGAATAGAGCCTTGCTAACATAAACTGAGATAGCACTCTGTTCAAAATGCAAAATTAAAATCCAGGCCAGCATCTTTTTTCACATGCTGATACATTAATATAGTTTTTTACAAGGCATATGAAGAAAGGGCTTTCCCCACCCCCAAGGACCTTCTAATGGGAAGGAGACAACAAGAACAACAAAAGAATATTTTAGTTATGTTTGCTGAGTCCAGATTACAGTATGGCTAGTACCGAAGTTAAAAAGGCTTCAAAAACCTCATTGGGGAAACATATACCATGATCCCGAAGGACTTCGCCTAACTTACCTGACATTACACAATAGTCTTGCCAAATAAGCCTGTATTGTAATCCTTATTTTACATACAGAGAGATGACTCTTTGCTAAAGGGCACAAAAAATGAATTAATGGGAAAGCTGAGCTTTGAACAATGGTGTCTCCGTCTCCTGTACTGAGAAATAACCTTGCTGTTACAACTATTCTCAGAGCTGTAACTAAAACCCGAGCATAAATTCACCTCTTGTTCTTGCTCAGTTTTCCGAATTCTCCTACTAGATGTGTCTGCATGATTTGTGTGGGTGATTCTTTAAAGCAGAGCATTATCCAGCCAAATTATCCAGAACTGAGTAATTTCTTTTATGGGAACACACACACACACACACACACACACACAAACACACAAACACACACACGCACGCACTGTGTCTACATATGCATGAATCATCTTTCATTTCTCTGGAACTTATCACCTCCAAGTTTGAATAAAACAGCTTTGGTTATTCTTGTGGCATTCTGGTCAAATGTACTGTCCCTGCTATTAATAAGGGATTCTGCATTTAGCACAGGTACAGCTAAGCTACTAAAATAATTGTGAAAGACTTAGATGACCAGTTTGATAGGAAGCCATATTTATCAGCCCATCCCTATGATTAACAAATGTACAGTACAAGTAGTCCTCAATTTACAACAGATTATTTAGTGACCGAAGTTACAATGGCACTGAAAAAAAAAGATTTATGACCATTTTTCACACTTAACAACCACTGCAGTGTCCCCATGGTGATGTGATCAAAATTCAGATGCTTGGTATAGAAGAGTGGACGCAGAAGTTGATGGAGTTGGCTGAAATGGCAAAACTGACTAGTCTGATTAAAGAAAAGAACATAAGCACTTTTGTTTCCACATGGAAACCGCTGCTGAATTTTGTGCTTGATGTGGAAAAGAATGTAATATTGACTTTGGTTTTTATAGATTAGATTGATAGGTCCTTATAGAAATGACTTGTTCATATTATTAGGGAAAAACAAAAAAGGTGTGATTTGATGTTAATGCCCTATTCTACTGCAACAGAGAGAGTCGGAAATCAATGCTTCTTTTTCTTGTTCTTTTCCTTCACGTCTCTCTCCCCTTTCCCCTTCCCTCTCAGTGTTCTTTTATTTACTTTTGTATTTTGCATTTTATAATACTTTATAACTTAATGAAAATGTTTGATTAAAAAAAAATCCAGATGCTTGGCAACTGATTCATATTTATGATGATTGCAGTGTTCCGGGCTTATGCAATCACCTTTTGTAATTTGACAAGCAAAGTCAACACGGAAGCTAGATTCACTTAAACGTGTTACTAACTTAACAACTGCAGTGATTCACTTAACAACTGTGACAAGAAATGTTGTAAAGTGGGGCAACATTTGCTGAGCAACAAAACATTGAGGCTACGTTGTGGTCATAAGCCTGTCTGTCAAAATTATAACTTGCAATGTAAGAGGAATAAAGGATACAGAATATGAAATAATGAAGGAAATAAGAGAAAGGAAAATAAGTGTTGTAAAAGAAGGTTGTAAAGTATTGTAAAAGTATCTGTAAAAGAAGGAAAATGGAAGAAGGTACTTGTAACGATTCTGTCAACCCTGAAGGGAACCTGGATGAGGCCATCTTTGAGGCTTCAGGATTGCCACAAGGAAGAAAAAGGGACAGGGAGGGGGGAAATAGCTAGCCAGAGGTTTGTAGTCAAAACAAGAAGTTTTCCTGTGGGAACCAAGGACATTCCAACAGGTGGCTGGGGAGAGGAAGAATGAAGTAACCAAGCAACCAGCCAGCACCTCAATTGGACAATGTGACTGAGGGCTTGGAGGAAGGGAGAACATTTACTTTTTAATTAGGTGAAAACTGCAGGAGCCTTCAGAATTAGTTTTCACCAGTTGTGCCAATATGAGTTTTCCAATAAATTGTTTCTTGAGGAATCTACCTGCCTCGGAGTTCTGCTTTCTTTGGGTGCATTACTTGGAATGCTGACACATTTGTTAAATGACTGTACAAAGTTACATTGGCACCGGTAGTGAGATTCAAAATATTTTACTACTGGTTCTGTGGCTTGGTGGGTGTAGCATGGTTTGGTGGGTGTGGCTTGGTGGGCATGGCAGGGGAAGAATACTACAAAATCCCATTCCCTCCCCACCCCACTAACCTGCTTTCCAGCTCTGTTCTCCTGTACAGGCAACAAAAGAAGACCCAGCCGATCAGCTGGAACTCAGGAGGCAGAGAATAGATGGGGTAGGACCAGTCAGAGGTGGTATTTGCCGGTTCTCTGAACTACTCAAAATTTCCACTACCAGTTCTCCAAAACTGGTCAGAACCTGCTGAATACCACCTCCGAATGGCACTGAAAAAAGTGGCTTATGACCAGTGTTCTGTTACAACTGTTGCAGCATCAAGTTATCAAAATTCAGGCGCTTGGCAATTGGCATATATTTATGCCATTTCACTGTATCAGGGTCACCTTATCACCATTTGTAACCTTCCCAGCTGGCTTCCATCCAGCAGAGTCAATGGGGGAAACCAGATTCACTTAACAATCACATGGTTCACAACTGCAGTGGTTTGCTTAACTCCTATGCCAAAAAGGTTATAGAATGGGGCACAACTCACCTAACAGTTGTCTTGCAGAAGTTTTGGCCACAATTGTGGTGGTAAGTTAAGAGCTACTTGCTTGAGTGAAGGTGGTATGATCTTGTGAGTTAGAATTGAAGGCATATGTTTTATTACGAATGAAATGATAAAAGATACGCTGGTAACTGAATTTCATCGCTACTTTGAATGATGACATTCTATAAAGCACATGTGAACCTCAGTAAAGGATTCATGGTGTTGGAAGAAATATTCATCTGCTTCAGTTCCAAGTGGGGAGAAAGACACTGGAAACATGGAGGATGATTGGAAAGATAGTTTAATGAAGCAGAACCATCAAGCACATGGTTCTGGTTACAGCTGACCGTATGAAGTTGAGAGAGAGAGGGGTATTTATATTCTCTTGGGCTTTGAACTTGAGCTTCCTGTTCCTGTGCAAGAATATACTGTATATTCTATTGGCTGCTGTCAGATTCCCAAGGGGCTATGCAGGGGTTGTAGCTGAGGTTGTCTGGTTGAAACTTGCTGGGTGATGCAATGTAATGAATAGGCTTGTGTTCTGAAAGAGTGTTGGGCAATTCCTATTGTGTCTTAAAGGCTTTGTCCTTGAGTGAGGGATAATCTCATCATCCTGAAGCTGAAGGTCTTTTGTCTTGTAAATAGGATGCCCGAGTCCTGCTAGGCTATTAACAAAGGTGAGGACTGCTTTCCAAGAGCATGTTTCTCCTTTAGGGAAGTATAATATTCTGCCTTTTTTAAACATTTATCAAAACATTTCATTCTTCCAGGAGATGTGGGAGCACTAACTTTCTACAATGGCTGATCTTGTTTTCAGTGTGTTCTGTTTCCAACTCTGACATGTTATTATATTCTGGTTTTCACAAAACTGTATGTGATTTGATGAGACAACTGCAGAACAAAATTTGGAAAAAAAAAAAGAATTCCAAAGGATAACTGCAGCTTAATAGTTCTACTGAGGTAAAAGTGTGAAACATTGAAGTTGCTATTAACATATAAACTGAACAAGTTTCTCCCCATCCATATTTTCTCATGAATTTCAATACCCACCCACTCACTTAAACTGGGACCTAAGCGGGTGAAGCTCCATTCTCTGTCTTGCTCTTAAGACACCGAATGCTTCAAAAAGTGAATTGCTTCAAAATCTCCTGCATGTCAAAAACATTTTGAAGTTGTTTATTCCTAGCTTCCTCAAACCCAGAGGTGCTATTCAGCAGGTTCTGATCAATTCTGTAGAACTGGTAGCGGAAATTTTGAGTAGTTCGGAGAACCGGCAAATACCACCTCTGACTGGCCCCACCCCTATCTATTCTCTGCCTCCCAAATCCCAGCTGATTGGCTGGGTCTTCTTTCGTTGCCCTGCACAGGAGAACGGAGCTGAAAAGCAGGTTAGTGGGTTGGGAGCAGTGGTGGGATTCAATTTTTTTTACTACCAGTTCTGTGAGCATGGCTTGGTGGCTGTGGCAGGAGAAGGATATTGTAAAATCAGACAAGCAAAGTTAATGGGCAAGACAGATCTATCTAACAATTGTTAGACAGCTTCAATGGTTCGCTTAACAACTGTGGTGAAAAAAACCCTTGTAAAATGAAGGAAAAAAATCATTTAATAACTGTCTTGTTTAGCAACAGAAATTTTGGGCTCCATTATGGTCATAGATTGAGGACTACCTGTATTTGGAGCTATTTTCCTTTTAAACAAAAGTGGTGCAGTTGTTGGAATGCGGTTCTGCGGGCTAACTCACTCCAGGAGTTCAATTCTGAACATTGGCTCAAGGTTGACTCAACCTTCCATCCTTCTGAGGTCACTAAAACGAGGACCCAGATTGTTGGGGGTAATATGCTGACTCTGTAAACCACTTTGAGAGGGCCATAAAGCACTGTGAAGTGGTATATGTCTAAGACTCTAAGTGTTACTGCTATTGCTATTCTCTTGAAGGGTTCCTGATAATCTCCAATCGTCTACAGCATTACCACTAGCAAGCACATCCAGACACTACCCCATGGCAGTTCTACCCCAGAACTGCCATTTCAAGAAGCAATTTTGATTGTGGGAGAGATCAAAATTTTAGAGAGGGGCTAGACCATTTCTGGTGACCATTGCTACAGAACTTGATCTCGAAGTATAGTATCATACTTCCTTGTTTCCTATGGCTTTGTGTGTGGGAAGCTGTAGCATAGACAGTGCTAGGAAGTGTCTGCTCAAGTAGAAGAGATGAGGTGCCACCGCTTCATCCAGGCCTCCCGCCTCTCTCCAGTAGCAATCGAGGGGCCAAGCATGAAGAATAGGAGAAGCTGATAGCTGTGGTGGTGGAGGCTCAGAAGGATCAGAGATTGCCCACTGCTACTAAAACTCCCAAGGACAGAATAATGGCATATAGTATGAGTTCAAAGCCATGCAGATCACTCTGCAACAACTTTAAGGGGTGAGTCAGCAGAGATAAAACTGCTAAGCATCATTTAACCACAGGGTTGCTTTAAGCACCTGCAAATAATTTACTAAGCCATTTGAGGAGGAAGGAGCTTCCCTCTGTGCAACTTAATGGCCCTGTGGAACTGGGGAGACATCTGGAATCCTATTTAATTTAGTTTTGTTTTGTTTTTAGGAACCATTACTAAACCATGGGATATAAAGATGTGTGCAAGATGGTTGCTTCTGCTACTCCATGTAAATTAAACCCCTGCCCACCTTGGCTTTGAATAGAAAGGGTGAGAAGTTATGTTCAGGAAATGGTAAACATCTTACCAATTCAGGAGTTCATCCTCCAGCTTGATAGAGATGGTGGTGCAGCTATCCATGGACTAAGGTATAACAGAAAAGTTGTCCCACCTTGTAAATAATTCCATTATTTCAGGAGAATGTCAGCTTCATATATTATAGGATGATATGTGTTAGCTGAACCCATTCCAGTAAACTTTCAAATTGGGTTTTGGGATCAAAACTGCTTTTGTCATCTCAGCAGATGACCAATTATCGGGGAAAGATGAAGAAGCATCATTCATATGAATCAGCTATTTTACATTGTTTGGATTCTCTAGGGATTCCATGCAATTCAAAGCTGCTCTTCTGACATTTCTTAGATTTTTCTTTTGAATCTTCACTTTCTTCTTTTTATTCTGCATGGAATTATTTCTTGTGTTACTCCTCTCCTACTTTAGTACTCAAAATATGGGGCACTTTCCTTTAGCAAATGGTAAAGTAAAAAAGTCCAAACCTAATTCAAATTCCAGAATCTAATAAATCAGAATAAAATACAAAATAAAATGAAAAAAAAAACCTAACTGAAAACACACTTTATCAAATGTGCCCAAAAATGTCTATAAATCACCCTTCCATATCAGTTATATAACTCTTTCCCATAACACTAAGATATGTCTGCTCAGCCTCAGAATTGTCAGATTGCAGGTTTCTATCATCCTGGCTGCCTGATATCTATCTGAATGAGCAATGTCATCAACAGGTTTATGTATTGATGGTATCTATATGCAAATCAGATCCACTTCTATTGCTCCCTGTCATGAGAGACAGATGACAGGGTTGGAACAGTCCTTAAGTGTTTTAACTAGTTGTATGAAGGCCAATCCATAGAAAGAGGAGAGCCATTTTGATGTAGTGGTCAGGGCATCAGAAACTGGGAAACTGGAAAACCGTGAACTCTACACTTATCTATGCACAAAGCCAGCAAGGTGACATTGGGCCAGTCACTGTCTCTCAGCTCTAGGAAGGAGACAATGGCAAACCACTTTGCCAAGAGAGACAGAATGGATTACTAGCTCTTACATGTCTGTGAATGGGTAGGTCCCTATCCCAAAGGCACAAGAAAATAGATTTCTAGATTTCTTCCCCTTCATAGACAGAAGTCTGGTACAAGTACTTCTGTTGTGTTCTTATACATCTTCCAAGAAAGACTACAGTTTTGTCTCACTAGTCAAGTTGGCTGCCTTTTGTCAAGAGACTGTAGAAAGTCAGATAACACGGAAGGTCATCTATCCAGTGCCTTACTCCAGTCTCTACTAACTCAGGAGTCTTGTGGGAATAAATAATAATAATATGCTTAAATGAATCAGCAATAAAATGGGAGTGGGGGTGGAGGACATGGCTAATCATAGAGTTGGACCAAGCAAGAAGACTAGTTTTGCCAAAAAAGCTTGCAACCTAAAAAGAAAAAAAATGAAAGTGATTTCACAATTAGCTGTCAATATTTAATCAGAAACAGACAAATATTACTCTGTTTTTTTCTGTGTTCTGCTGTTTTATCTGCTGCCTCCCTTTTCTTTTTCTTCACAAAAAAGGCTTCAAAGCAGAAAGGAATCTTTTATATTCTATTTATTGATTCCCCAAGAGTTTCATAGCTGAAAGTATATAGAATATAAATGTTCCTTTAATGTTTTAAGAGTGTCTTCTCCTCTCCAAAGTTTTTTTTTTTTTTTGCTCATTATTATGTGAATATTCTGGGCTACATTTTATGCCAATTATTTCCAATCACCAGGTTCATTTTAATTCATAAACTTGGCGATCATTGCCTTTGAAGGATTTTAAACACAAAACAAGTATTTTTAGATTTGTGATTTTGTTTTTCTAGCTAGGCTTTATCACCTTTAACTGCAATATGACAGACAAAAAAATTAGCCTAGGACTTTCTAATCAAGATTTAATAATTCTGCATAACTTTTCTGGATACTTGGACCAAATGATAAACAGTTAGTTAATCTTTCTACAGAATAAAGCTGGAACTCCTTGCTTATTCTTTCTACCACATCTTCAAGTTCACAAGCATTTCTAATAGCTGGTATAGCTAGTCTACTAGAACTTCACTAGAATTTACTAGATTTGTATATGCAAGTAATTATTTCCATTTTCATCTAATAGCTATCAATATTCTACATTGTTTCTTTAACAAGCAATGTCTGTGCTTACTTATATGGAAATCTTATATATGTATAGTAACATTAAGTTTATATCTTACCCTTAGAGAATCCCGTTAAAGCAGATTGAATAAAGGGAAAACATAGCTTAGATGACAGTGCTATTTCCTGAAAAAGCATTAATGTACCAAGTATAGTTTGATAGGCAACAGTTACAGAAGTTTTCATATTTTGCATTCAGAGGCTCAATTTTTTGGCATGTCTCATTCAAAGGACTGTACAGCAATTGATTGATCAAACTTGTTTGATCTCAGAAATTGCTAAGCACAATCACACTTGTTTAATATATGGATAACCAGTGGCCTCAAAGCTCTAGGCTAGACTGAGAAGTTTATAAAGTAGAGGTTTAAAAAGTAGAAGTTTAAAAAGTAGAGGTTTTTAAACTTTCAGGAAATGAATAATAAATTACTGCTGTATGGTTGAACAAAATAAAACCATCTCACAGGAATGGCAAATGTCAATAAAACCATCAGAGATCAAGATAACTCTTTTTACAACAGGTGAAGTGGGATAGAATTCTAGAATAGGAAAAGTTACGGTCTTGGGATTTAAGAGCTGACCAGCAGTGAAGCTGATGCAATATAGGCTGATGTAATAAGAATGAATCAGCATAGCATGGGTATTTTCCCTTTAATACTGGGGATGGGTTCTATCCCTTTAAGAGGTGTTTATATAAAAACAGCCATTAGAGAGCATGCTTTCTCTTTCCTTGTGTCCGGTATTCATTGTAGAAGTTTCTCCATGTAATTAAGAAGAAGTTTGATTCTTGTAAAGGCATTTTGCCTACCACATTTCTATCTGTATATAACTATCTTGTATATAAACCACTGTTAAATATCTAAGCCTCTGTGTGCTGTGTTTTGCTCCTGGGTTGTCTCACAATAGCAGTCATACTGCAAACACTCTGACAGGATAGGACCTTGAACTTAACTTTGCTTAATTTGGAAGAGTCCAAACTAAAGCATCTCAGATAAATTGCTGTCTATGTGATGGAATGTAGCAAAGAGGTAGTTCTCCAGGAGGAAGGAGGAACATTCTAGATGAATAAGAAGCAGGTCAACTCAGATATTATGTGTAGGGGAAAGAGGGTGAAGATAGCCCTTCCTAACTGTTCAGAGTATATTATAGATGCAGATAGTATATTCCTCTCTCTGGCAAGATTTTGCTTATAGGTGAAAAACAATAAATAATTCAACTTGAAAAAAATCACCATATGCCATTCTTGGTTTTGGACCTGTCTGTCATTAGAACACATTTAATGGAAGGAATGTTGAGTAATTTGTTCCACTATCAAACTTCTGGTAATGATAGGAAGTTTTATTTTTCCAGTGTTCAACTAGAATCTGCCTTCCTGTAATTTAAATTTCTAATTTTATGTCTTATATGCTTGAATGAGGCAGTATAGACCTTGAGGTTCTCTGGGATAGCCTTTCAGGAATTTGAAAAGTATTATCATATCTTTTCTTGGTCTTCTTTCTCAAGATTAAGCAACTCCAGCTCTTTAGTGTCTCTTCATAGGTCATGATTTATCTTCTGATCATGTCCATTTTCCTTTGTGGAATATGTTAAGAAGGTATCTCTGAAAGTTTCTTACATTTGTGATAGTATTCAAAACAAAATAACATGGACTCTTTACTTCCTGTGATTTGGAAAATAATGTCCCTGTTTATGCACCCCAAAATTGCAATTCCTTTTTAAAAAACAACAACAACAACAATATCACATAGGTAACTACACTCCATTTGCAATTGATGACTTTTCTAAACTCTTTTTCACAAATGCCATTATGGAACTGAGCATCCCCCATTCTATACCTGCACATTTGAGTCTGGATTTTAAATAAAGCTGGCATTCATCTCTATTCTGTATTCTTTCATCACCACTCATTGATTCTTTAATTCTTCTTTCTGCACTGACCAGTGACTGGTGCCCATTTGCCAAAATAGCTCCTTCCACATCTATCCTTCCCTGAAAAGCAGAGAATAAACAAAAAGGTTTGGGAGCTCAGATGGATGGCTTTTTTTTTTTTTGGACAGCTCTAGACTGACTTGTGTAACTGTATTATATTTATGCCTCACTCTTATTCTGACCTTTGGAAATTACATGGGAGGACAATTAATCATTCAGCCAATGATAGTTTTACTTCATCAATAGTGCACAATTGAGATTCCATGGTTGGTTCTAAGCTCACTGAAATTGTCACATTATTCAAGAAGGGAGAAATGCTATAAATCAACATAATTGCACATGTTTAGTTTGGGGAAAAGATTAATCTGTAGCATCTTCAGAGAAGAAAATATATTTGTAAGCCTGGAGTCTTGACTTCTGGCAGATTTACTCCAACTTTTACCAACTGGGTGGTCTTTCCATTCTGGAAGACCAGTGAGCAGAATCCAGTCAACTCAAGAAGGGTATATGGAGGTAAAAAAGAAATCTAAAAGCTTAACCTGGGAGGTGGGTAGTTCTTCCCAAACTTTCCCTTTGTAGAATAAATCTTGAAAAATCTTCACATATTGAAGTACATGTTGAATATTTATAAAGTACTTTTAGCTTTTGCATTTGATCCTTGGAATTATGTAAAATCAAACAATAAAATCCAGCAAATATTGTATGAAAAAAATTGTTTATATCAGAGTCTCTTTTTCTACAGCCTTAAGTTTTAATTTGAAAATGAGCTGCAATGAATTGAGCATAATTGATTTCTGCCTGGACCTTCATAGAACAATGCTGGAAATATTTTTGAGTCTTTGACTTATGCTACTACACAACAGATCACTGCAATGCATAGTTATGCAGTAATATTAAGAGCATTGTTTTACAACTGATTATATTTCATATTTGAAATTTCTGCAAATCTCTACAGCAAGGCATTCAAAGAGGACAATGAACCAATTTTCATTTTCAAATTTTTACATAGTCTAGTGGATAATAGTGGATATTAGCACTAGTGCGCATGTAGGAGATACATACCAATGAAATCCTCTACATTTTTACCTCAAAATCAAATCCCATTGAAGTAAAGAGAATATGTTCTCAGGTAACCACCTCCAGGATTATCACTGTCCTGCCTCGGGGCAGGGTGCACACATCTATTTTTTCTAGCAAATAAAAAGCAATAACACATATGGCAGATTTACAGCAGTTACATACATACCAATGCACCCTCCCGGAACTGTATAGAGCAAAATCTGACTGGATTAAAGAATTTAATCAAGAGCCAAAATGGGATATTGGGTTTGGAGATGGAAGTTTTCCTTCCAACAAAAGTATAGTCCACAATATTCTAGATGTCCAATCATTAGGGTGATTAGCCACCTGCTTCAAGTCAGAAAGCTTTAGGAAGCAAGCAGGAAGCAAGGTTACCAACTTGCACTTCTAATAGGTGAATTTTGGTTTTCTTCAGAACAAACATGGAATAGCAAATTAGCAGAAATTTCTTTAGGTCTCCATATTGCTTGGCGTCTCCCAGCAAAACTTCCTCGTTCGCTTCCTGTTCAGTCCTACTGGTCATTTGTTCCTAGAAGTTACACCTAGAGAAGTCTGAACCAGTTTTGAGAATTTTTAACATATTTTGCATTAATTGACTTTGATGTCCAATTTTTTTTTTTTTTACCTCAGACAAACTTGGATAGCCAACTATCCTTTTTGTTCTTTCAACAGTTCTCACTTTCTTAACAGTTGCATGCTGGTTCAGTAGGTAAAACTTCCCTTTCTCTTCAACTCTGCTTAAAAGCTGTTGAATTTCTACCTCTTGTGTTGTGACTGGGTAATAATATGCTAAGAATCCTAACCAAGATAACTTTGTCTGCTATGCTACCTCCCTGTACCACGGCTGCAATTATTCTAGCAGCACTTTACTGCAAACAAGATCAAGTATCAAGACTGTTTACACAAGTGCCCTTAAAATGAAATTTAAATCACCACTCATCCCAACATTTCAGACAAGGGTCTACTCTTGAAGTGAAGACTATTCCCCAGGTTACCTTTATTCTCACGGTTTCAAGTATGTTAACAAATCAATGGCTTATTTAGACCTGATACTGAGCCAGTGCCTTTAGGGAGCTGAACTACATCCCAGGTTTGATGAATTGGTTTGTGTATGCTTTTTTCACAACCTTATGATGTTCTCACTCATTAATCTCTCCCGTACAGTGTTGAGGTTATGTTTTGCAGTGCTGGTATGTATAGGTTAAGCAAAGGTAACATCTGAAATCTAATCCCATAATTTTTGGATTTTCTCAGCAATTGAAAACTCCAAAATGAATTTAGCAAATATTATAATTTAAGGAAGTCATAAAAATCCATAATCTGTCTTAGTCTATATCTTTATTAGGCTAATCAAACTTTTGCCTAATGTGGATTTTATCCTCCCTGCCCCCTTGCATACATACAAACACACACACACACACACCACAATATTATATTAGCACAGTTGGACCCAACTTGGACTGCACCTTCTCAAATGGGTATCAGTGTAAAACAGCTGATATAAAACAGCTCATTGCAATCAAGGATATACAGGTAGTCCTCAACTTACAACAGTTCATTTACTGACTGAAGTTACAATGGCACCAGAAAAAGTGAGCTATGACCATTTTTCCACTTACGACTGTTACAGCATGCCCACAGTCACATGATCAAAATTCAGATGCTCGACAGACTCATATTTATGACGGTTGCAATGAATCATGTGATCATCTTCTGATGAGCAAGGTCAATGGGGAAGCCAGATTCACTGAACAGCTATGTTCCTAACTCAATAACTGCAGTAACTCACTTAGCAACTGTGGCAGAAAAGGTTGTTGTAAAAGGGGGCAAAACTCAACAAATGTCTTGCTGAGTAACATAAATGTTGGGCTCAATTGTGATTGTAAGTTGAGGACTACCTGTACTTAGCAGCTTATTCCATTCCCACCCCCACCCACCCCCCAAAAAATATAAATTGCAAATAGAAGTAACTTGTCTGATTTTGCACTGGCGAAAGAGATATATGAACCAGGCTAAGAATGCTAAATCAATCAATCAATCAATCTATTTTTACAATGTCAGCTGCAGGGCAACAGCAGTCATAATCACAGCGGGAGGATCCCCATGATTTCTGCTTGTTGCAAACTTATTTTATTTTTTTTAAAAAATAAAGTAGCCATTTCATTTGCAGGAATTTGTTGCTTGTATCCTTATGACTTTTAATTGACTCTTTACTGGTATGATTTGATCACTTATTATTATGGTTCCTAGTATGATTTGACTGCTTCTTTGTACCCTTTGAGTACTATTAAATATTATACCTATGATTCTTGACAAATGTATTTTTTTTCTTTTTATGTATACTGAGAGCATTTGCACCAAAACAAATTCCTTGTGTGTCCAATCACACTTGGCTAATAATGAAGTCTATTCCGATGTTATAAACTGACGTGAATTTTAATGTAGGTCTAAAACAGTACGATACAAAAACTATCCAGGCAGTAAGAGGCGGTGCAAAGGCCTCAAGTGAACATTTGGTGTTTGCCATCCGATAAAAACATGGTGGATATGCAGCTATTTATACAGGATTCATAACAAAGTGAACAACACAGCATAAGAAAATGTATCATCATCCTTATTCATTAAATCTGGCTTAATTGTCTATGAGGTTTTTGTCTGCTTTGGCAACTGCCACAGACAAACATTACTGTACATTTCATCTTACAGCATTTCAAAATGTAAATTTAGGGCATTAGTGATCCTTTACATAACATTGCAGGCTGTTATGAAACCATTGCAAGCTATGAAGTGACATGACCTTTTCTTTTTCCTCTGCTTAAAAATGCCTTCTATCCTTCCAAGATCGGTAAAACCCAGATTGTTTTATTTATTTATTTATTGGATTTGTATCGCCCATGGCGGCTCAAGGTGGCTTACAAGGTAAAAAACCGCATTTAAAACAGTAAAACTAGTAAGAAGAATCAAATAAATTAATATAATAAAATCACTCCCCACCTCCCACCCCGGTGACAGCAGATTGCAAGAGCCATTTGATGGGCTCCATCCCACTCTGAGTTCCCCAGTCTCGCTGGCAGAACCAAGCCTTTAGCGCCTACCGGAAGAGTATTAGAGTCGGGGCCATTCTAATCTCTGGGGCAATGATGTTCCAGAGAGAGGGAGCCACCATGGAGAAGGCCCTTCTTCTGGGTCCCACCAGGTGTATCTGTCTCGGGGATGGGACCCACAGCATTCCCTGCCACCCCGTTCTGATGGGTCAGGTAGATATAACCAGCAAGAGTCCTTCTCGAAGGCAATATACTGACTCTGTAAACTGCTTAGAGAGGGCTCTGAATGCATTCTAACCACTGTGCCAACCACTGTGCTTTTAAATAATGTTTGTGTAATGCTTTTACTGTTCTGATCTGTGAGAACAAAGATGGGGGTGTGGAAAATTTCCTTGGAGTTTTTGCATCTTAAAAATTAAAACATTGATTAAGGCATAACAGGGAGGTATAGTAAAACGAGCACTATTGCTTTGCCCCATGCATAACTTCTGACTATCTAAAATTGAAATGCTCCCTTTCCATGCTGTGTATACAAAACATATGTTTAGGGCATAAACAACAGTACTGAACTCCAGTCCTTTTCCACTCACATTTCAAGGTGATGCACCAGAAGGAATAGACAGCTTGTGTCCATCTGCATAATGCTGGCTTCAGCTTCCAATGGTAGAAGCTAGCATGACTGATGCTGAGACTTGACATTCAAGAACTTCCCAGTCCTATTTATAAACATCTGGCAGAAGCAGTAAATGGGATGATATATTAATAGAAGAGAATATGTATAGCTCAGGGTTGTCTTGTTGAGTCCTCAGTGCTCTCTGAGCTTGCTTGTTTTCTTGCAGACATTTTATTACCCAACTAGGTAACATTGTTAACGTTGATGATCTTACCTAGTTGGCAGAGGTGGTATTCAGCAGGTTCTGAACACTTCTGGAGAACCGGTAGCGGAAATTTTGAGTAGTTCGGAGAAGCGGCAAATACCACCTCTGGCTGGCCCTGCCCTCATCTATTCTCTGCCTCCCGAGTCTCAGCTGATTGGCTGGGTCTTCTTTTGTTGCCCTGTACAGGAGAACGGAGCTGGAAAGCAGGTTAGTGGGGTGGGAAAGGAATGGAATTTTGCAGTAACCTTCTCCCAGGAGTGGGGAGGGAATGGGAATTTTATAATATCTTTCCCCTGCCACTCCCACCAAGCCACACCCACAAAACCGGTGGTAAAATTTTTTGAATCCCACCACTGATAGTTGAGTAATGAAATATCTGGAAGAAAACAACCAAGTTCAGAGACCACCAAAGACCCCTCGGGATGATTTATACTACATCACTGCAAAAATAATGCAAATGATATCATTTGCATAATAGGTGGGATGCCATTACTTGCTGTCCCATTCATTCCCCCATACTCCTAGTTAGAGCTCTTCATCCTTTTGTAGGATTTGCTTACTTTCTAAAAGCTTTATTTCAATTGGTCATTCTCTGCTGTGTTCTTTTTGGTTTTATATTGAATTGCATATTTGAAAACATCACAAGGCTGACTTCTGCAGAGATGTGCAGAGAATACATGATTACATTGTTCTTATTTCAATTCATTTGTGGCCCAGGAAGGGAAGGAATACTGTCTGAAATAAATTAATACTATATTTCAAAATATCGGACAAGGCTCCAGGGCAAAATTTCAGGGAGCTTGTTAGCTTTCAAGATCCACTTATTCAATGAAGACTTTTGTGTAACTCTGGTGGATTATATTAATGCTGGGATAATTTCTTACATTATCATAAAAAGACAGTGACCTAAAAACAAAAAAAACCCTTAAGCTCCAGAAGGTGACATGTCAACATTCTGATTTTGTCTCTTTCTTGTACACCTAAGAATCCATACCTTCTCCTATTCAGTAAAAGCATAAAAGAGTTTTTTCCCCTCACTGGTCTTTTTTAATATATATTCAGAGTTAAAAACCACCCAGCTTTCCTCTGTTTTGATGTAATGCTGCTCCTGCACACCTTATTTATGGGGGCGGTGGTGGTGGGGGGAATGGATAGTTTTAATCAAGATGAAATTGCAATGAAATAATCCCGAATTCCCTGCTTCAAATCTGTCACTAAATTGCAGCCATGTAGATTTCTTAGATACCTTCCTAGGTCCATTTTACCTTGCAGTGCTACCTTTAAAGCTCCATTTATACCTGTCAGGAAACTGGTGGCCGTATTTTGTATGTGAATGCAACCTAGATATGCACGCAGGCATACTCACATTTACTTGGGTCTGGTTGCCCACTCTTTGTTCCACACATTATTTTCGGTATCTTTACTTTGCCTTGTTCCAAACTACGTTACGTAGCACCATCCAGTGGTTCTACAAAATTACTGCAACAATGTTGAATAAATAGTCTTAGAAACTTTATAATTCAGAACTTAAACTTTTCGGCAATACCCCAGAGGACCAGAACAAAAGGCTAATAATAACAATACAACAAAAAGAACATCTTTAATATAGCAAAATTATGATTTGGGAACAGAACATCTTTAATATAGCAAAATTATGATTTGAGAATCAAGATGCACAGTAAAATTATACAGAGCTTGTTATTGGAGGATAGGTGGGAGACTTGTTAACGTTTCTCAGTATGTCTGTGTTTGTGTGGGTATATTTCTCCTCAACACACACACATATAGAGACATATAGTTTTAGGAACAGAAGCATAAATCATGCCATTTATAAATACAAATAGAACTTAACGCATTGACTCTATCTTGCATTGATCAGACCCTGTATGAGCCCTTTGTCCATTTTGGAGTACCAAAATAATAATAATGTGTTCAGAAAACTAAAAAAGATAAACTGAGGGGAACATGTATGATTAGCCTTGAGGTGGAGAGAATATGGTAACATTTTTGAAAAGCTTGAAACCATTTAAGAGTCACAGGATAGAAGGGTGGTAAGGTTCTGAGAGATAATCCAATTCCCTTATCAATGTGAAATCTATTATAGCAGGAAGGATATAGCAGGATAACCCACAAAAGATGATTGTGGCCTGTTGTCCACCATTCCAGAAGAGAAGGAATGGAAGACATGTTCAAAAAGATGAAATGTGAGGAAAAACATCTTAACAGTAAGAGCATTTGAAAAACAGAACAAATTACTTCACAGCAATTGCACTCACTGAATTTCATTCATTCAACTAGAGTTTGATAAGCCATCTGTTGGAGAGGACTTGGACTCCTCTAATCACAACAAATGACAACAAATTTCTCATTTAGATCTCTACATTACTTAAATTCAGTCAAAACATATAGTATATTCATCTGCTTAGCTGTTCAGCGCTACCAGGTAGAGCAGAAAGGAAACGGGACCAGAAAAACTGATTCTACTTTATTGTAAAACTACATTGACAGAAACTTGCAAGTCGAAAGTAAAATTCTCCTACCATCCCCTTTGCAGCTGAAGAAATTAGAGAGGGTCTCAGCCTCTTGCCCCCCCACATCCAGTGGCAGACTATACTTGCATTTCTAAGAGATTAATACTGTCAACTATAGTATGAGATTCTCCTTCTTCTTATTTGAATAACACTAGATCAAAGTTTATCAGGGTAGTGTCCTCTGAAACTTTTGGGAATTGTTGACTTAGCATTCAAGAGGGGTCAAAGTCTGAGGAAACTGCATGAGATTGATATGCGTATTAGGGATTTGCATCACTTTAGATTTGAAAGCAAAAACATGCTTTTAAAATCATGAAGGGCTCTTTAAAATAGCTGCATCTCTTCTCAAGGTCCCATGACTGCCTTCTTCAGTTGTACACAAGAACATAAAAAACATAAGGCTGGATTGGATCCATGACCCATCTAGTCCAGCAGTTTTAAAATACTTGATGCTGGCTAGCCGTGGACTTTTATCTGAATGCTTATATTTTATCCTATTCCAAGATTTCAAAGCCAGTAAGAGAGACTTTAAATGAGGAGGAGTAAAAATGTCAGAATGGGATTAGTTTCTAGTTCATTATGTATATAAAGAAACTTATCTACTTGTCAAATGGAAAATAAGGACAAGTTTCATTCTGTTATCAATAACGTCTACATATTGTTAGCAGAATAATTCATTGAAGGGGTGCCCTCTTGTGGCCAAGGATTTTAATATGAAACTGAATTGCTTCTCTGTAAAGCTGGGCTGAAAGTTTCTCTCCAACATTATTGCAATTATCCCTGGTGAGTTTTAAAACATGCTTTTTCTACCAGTTTCTTCTATCCCTGAAAGTTGTTGCTGGAGTTGAAGAGCTCCTCTACTTTATTCTAGGAGAGATGAACAAGGAGAGATCCAACCTGGAAATAAGGAGAAACTTTCTGACAGTGAGAACAATCAACCAATGGAACAGAAGTTGCCCTCAGAAATTGTGGGAGCTTCATCACTTGAGACTTTCAAGAAGAGATTGGACTGCCATCTGTCAGAAATGGTGTAGGGTCTCCCACTTTGGTGGGGGGTTGGACTAGATGACCTACAAGGTCCCTTCCAACTCTGATTACTTGTTATCTGTTATCTGTTATAGTTTATTTTACTTTATTTATAAGATGTATAAACCACTTCCCTCTATTCACTTGCATACAAAATCAAAATACAAAGAACCATACAATAAAACGCAATAAAACTATAGACAATATTATTTTATAGAAACAGGGGCCAGGATAACTATTTGCATAATGCTACTTTAGGAAAATGTATAGTTCTGTTGGATTTCTGTTCTGTTGGATTTTTTTAAAAAAGAATTAAGTTCTTATTCAATAGGTGATCATTTGCTTTAAGTTCTTCCCCGCCCCCAGAACAGAAGATAATTGCCCGAAGGTTCATGTGTGAGTCAGAAATGGCATTAAAGATCGTATAACTATATATATAAAACTATATAACTATATAACCATTTAACCATATAACCATATATCTATATCTATATCTATATCTATCTATCTATCTATCTATCTATCTATCTATCTATCTATCTATCTATCTATCTATCTATCTATCTACCTATCTATCTATCTTAACCAAACACACACACACACATATATCTACATATCATATCTATATCTATATCTATATCTATATCTATATCTATATCTATATCTATATCTGTCTGTCTGTCTGTCTGTCTGTCTGTCTGTCTGTCTATCTTAACCAAACATACACACACACACACACACATATAAATATATACATACATATGTGTGTGTGTGTGTGTGTGTGTGTATCTATCTATCTATCATCTATCTATCTATCTATCTATCTATCTATCTATCTATCTATATACACACACATATATACATATACATATACATATACACATGTACACATATACATATATACACATGTTGTGATTGGAAGGACTAATCCTGTTAGGAACCTTGAATCTGATGACTGTTAGATCGTGGATTGATGTCAGAACCAGGAAACGTTAATCTGATGGGCAAGCCAGTTAATTAGCACGTTACTGCAAAGAGCTCTGTCTGTTTGAATTTCAAAGGGGAGTCCTAACAGTTTTGCTTGCAGTTTTGAATGAGGACGTTACTGCAAAGAGCTCTGTCTGTTTGAATTTCAAAGGGGAGTCCTAACAGTTTTGCCTGCAGTTTTGAATGAGGACGTTACTGCAAAGAGCTCTGTCTGTTTGAATTTCGAAGAGGAGTCCTAACAGTTCCTGTCAGCAGTGATAATAAATATTTTGAATGAGGACACATTTGATTTGCAGGATCGGCCTGAACCTTCAACCTCCTCTGCTTCTCAATCAGGTTATCAGCCGGGAACGGCTGACAATGAGGAACTTATGGAGACTTCAGGTGAAGATAATAATTTAGATGATTGCTGGGTGGATGTCAGAAGCAGGCGTCTCCTTACGAGAAGAAACCAACGGGAGCACAGGAGGAGGGCAGATCAGTAATTAGACTAATTAGCTGCTGCTCTATAAAGGGAGAGAGATGACTTTGCACTTTTGTCCGGAACAAAGTGTTTGTTTGCAAGGAGAACCGAAGATTTTGGCTTGGAGGATTTAAACCTGAAATATCTTGTTGGGACTTGGATTTATTTCATTGGAACTATTAACTTGGACTATCTTGTGGAGGCTATCTACAGCTGTTATCTGTGAAGATTCCTGTTTGCTGCCTTTATTTGCGAGGACTGCTGCTTTCAGCCTTATCTGTTTATTTTGGAAGGTGGGACATAACATTTTTGTTCCGGACCTAACAGACCATCTTTGCAACGATGGATTTAACAAAAAAGCTGCAGAACCTGGTCGAGCAGCAGCAACAGCAAATTAATCAGCTACTGCAAAGCAATGTGACGCTTCAGAATCAGGTAACACAATTGCTGAATTATGTTTCCAGCTTACCAAGCCCTGCTGCTGTTCCCCCTGCCCCTCCTGTGAGGAAAAGCCCAGTATCCATGCCGGAGAAATTTTCTGGGCAAATGGACATGTTTCCGGCATTTCTGGGGCAGTGTCAATTATTTATGTCCTTGAGGCCTGAAGACTTTCCAAATGATCGAGCCAGGACGGGATTCATTCTCAGCCTTTTATCTGGGCAGGCTGCTAAATGGGCTACTCCCTTGTTAATTCAAGATAGCCCATTATTGGATAACTTTCAGGGTTTTCTGCAACAAATAAGGGTTATGTTTGAAAACCCAATTAAAAGTCAAACTGTGACCAGACGTTTATGGGACATTAGTCAGGGGAAACGTTCCCTTCAGGAATACGTTGCAGAGTTTCGGGTGCTGTGTTTGGACTCCAACTGGAACGAACTGGCTCATATGGCTGCATTCCAGGAAGGCTTGTCTGATGCCATCAAAGATGAGCTGGTCCATGCAGAGAGGGCTTTAACTTTGGATGCATTGATAGTTCAGTGCTTACGAATTGAAGCTCGTTTACAGCAACGTGGACGCAAACGGCTCGGTATGGAACCACCTTCGTTTTTTCGTGCACAACCCACGCCACCGAGAGTTTTCCAACCCATGGTTAAGACAGAGGAGCCGTTGGAGTTGGGAGCACTCCGCCCTCGCTTAACAGTGCGGGAACGTTCGAGACGGTTCCAGGAAGGCTTGTGCCTTTATTGCGGGGGTCTGGGACATTTTGTTAATTCCTGCAATCGGAGAGGAAACCGCAGACCCGTACCTGAAACCACTCTTGGCTCGTCAGGAAAACAGGGTAGACCTGACCTTAAGGAGGCCTTAGGTCTGGTACGTTTCACATCTAGGCCCTGCACTGAACCTGTTACAGATACTACAGTGGTTGGAATTTATGATTCATGATGGAAAAAGGGACGATTCCAGTACTTTGTGGGAAGATTAGAAAATGAAACGGAGATTCGTTATTGGCAGGATGCTGTGTGGGCGTTTTTCTATCTCTATGGCTTCTCTGATTATTCTGCTGTTGAAGTGTTTGGTTTTGGCGATAGTTCTGAAATTCATTCCAGTTCATCGAGATCATAAAGAAACAAAACTTACAACCCAGCGACCTACTAGTAAGCTTCGATGTCATATCCCTCTTCACCCAAGTGCCAATAAAAGAAGCCTTGACAGCCATCCAAAACAAATACAACCCCCCCAAGCACATCCTAGATCTGACCAACCACTGCCTATCCAATACATACTTCACCTACAATGGACAAAAATACAAACAAATAGAAGGAGCACCCATGGGATCACCCCTCTCACCTGTCATCGCAAACCTCTACATGGAACACTTTGAAACACAAGCTCTAGAAAAATACGACCACAAACCCAAACTCTGGCTCAGATACGTAGATGACACCTTCATAATCTGGCCACACGGGAAAGAAAAACTGAACAACTTCCTCACACACCTCAACAGCCTACACCCCAAAATACAATTCACCATGGAAACAGAAGCCAACAATCAACTTCCCTTCCTAGATGTCTTGGTATACAAAAGATCCAATGGCTCCCTAGGACACACCATCTACCAGAAGAAAACACATACAAACCGCTATCTACATGTACTCTCACACCACCACCCAGCACAGATCAATTCCGTAGCCAAGACACTCATCTCCAGAACAAAATGCTTAGCCGATGAGCAACACCAAAAAACCGAACTACACACTCTCACCAACGTACTTACAGCCAATGGATTCCAAAGAAAGAAGATTAACCACCTAATCCAAAAAGAAACCCCAACCAAAATCCAAGACAGAGAACAAGAAAACGGCAAAGCCCTCCTCCCATATATAAAAGGCACTACAGACAAAATCAGCAAGATCCTCCAAAAACACAACATTAAAACAGCATTCTGCACAAACAGAAAAATATCCACCATCCTAAGAAACCCCAAAGACAAAATCAAATTAGAAAACCAAGGAGTATACGAAATCCCCTGCACTGCCTGCCCTACCACATACATTGGACAAACTAACAGAAGAATAAGTGCACGCATTGAAGAACATAAAAACTCAATCAAAAAAGAAGAAACGACCTCTTCCCTGGTCCAACACCTCAAAGCCACAGGACATGAAATTGACTTTAAAAATACCAGAACTATCGCCAAAACCGAACACTTCAACAGCAGAATAATCAGAGAAGCCATAGAGATAGAACAACGCCCACACAGCATGAACAAACGAGATGACACCTCCCGCCTTCCAGCCATTTGGAAACCCGCCCTCATGAACAGACAAGTACCTAACATGAAGAATGACACCAGACCCACACCCATGAGAGCCACACAAGATGCCACCACCACACTTCCATGTAGTAAACAGACTCACACCCACTCAGAAGATGAGACACGACCATGGACCAGAAGCTGCACAGCAGCTGCATCATTACCCACTTCAAACCCCTCCGAGCCATACATGAAGCAAACCGACACCCACTATGAAGATGCAGAAGGACCACGAACTCGAAGCCAAACAGCAAGATCACAGCTCACCAACTCAAATCCCCTAGCAACTAAGACTAACCTGAGCACAACCAAGCCCCCACCTGAACAGAACACGCCTCCAACCAATCAGAACATGGCCAACCCCCAACCAATCAGAACACAACCAAACCCCTACCAATGAGAACACACCCCACCCAATCAGAACACAGCCAAGCCCCCACCCAATCAAGTCCCACCCCCACTGGCAGTTAAAAGGAAGAAGCAGCTGCAATCTCACATTACTCTGAGAAGCACAGAGCCGAAGACAGAAGCCTGAAGATGATGAATGAGACTTCATCGAAACGTTGCCTAGATACTTCAAATCTTACGCGGAGAAAACCGAACAACCAAAGATCCATATATATATATATATATATATATATATATATATATATATATATATATATATATATATATGAATTGTATATGAATTATGTTGTTATGCACCCTTTTATTGGAGGATTAAAACAGGAATGGAAATGAATTAAAAAAGTATGATTATTAATGATTATAAGTAAAGTGAAGATAAAATGAGATATATTAAGAAGTTATTTTAGTGATTTACTGGGGGGATACTTTCAAATATATATATATTTCAAAACCTACAGTTGATTATTTAATGGATATTAGAAGTGTATCATGAGAGTATTTTATTATGATTAAAGTAGGGGAATGAAAAACACCATGTGGATTCTAAATATATTGGCTTAGAAAAAATTAAGGATAATAATGATATATAATATAAAATAAAATAGATAGTTAGCTGAAAATGGAAATAACAGGGAATAAAGAATTGAAAACTTATGTGTGGATGAAATGAGATTGATATGAATTAATGAATTGAAATATGAAATGCAAATTTATTCAGAGATGAGTGAAATGGATAATGATATGAGAAGATATTATATAAGAAAAATGGAAATGAAAGTATGACTATGTACAAGTGTTATGATCCAGAAACATGTTGCACAGCTGAAGAGATGTGTAAACATAAAAAAATAAAAAAAACTTTTTATTAAAAAGAAAGGAATAGGACATGGCGTAGTCTGGAAGTGTTCATAGAGTTGCGCAACAGGTGCCATCAGATAGGAAAAGTGGTGGTGTGGGATGGGAAGGAATGTGCAAAAGTTGCTGCATGAGATGAAGGGGAGCATAGGTTGGGAAGAGTGCATGAGATTCCTTCCTCCCTATTTCTCCCTCCCTCCCTTCTTTTCTTCCACCTTCTCTTCCCAGCAGGCAGGTAAATGGCTGCTGCAGGGTGAGCAAAGGAGCAAGGAATTGCTAGAATGGCTGGGACACTGTCATAGAATGTTGAAAATGAGGATCATGTGACCACAACAGTAATCGGGGTGTAGCAGCAGCCTGAAGCAGTCACAGCGTTTCAAAATTTCATTCCCTTGGGAGTCATGGGTCACGGATTTGGACGCATTCTCTAAGTTAGCCCGTTTGAGGTTTCTTGGTTCAAAAAATTTCCCCCCACAATGCATTGTTTTTCCCAGTTACAGTTTATAGAAACAAGAGGGTTTTTTTTTTAATTTCTTGTACATTATAATGGCAGTCAGAATAAGTTATGCTCAAAATTGGAAACTGTCTATTGTCCCTTCAGAGGAGATGGTCATTAAAAAAATTCACGAGTGTGCAGAGATGGACAGCCTAACCAAATTACTAAAAAACAACAAAGATAGTGAATACTACAAAGTTTGGAACTGTTGGTATGAATGGTTAAAGAAAAAGTAACATTTGATAACTGAATAAGGTATGAAATTATGAAGGACGTGCGTCTAATTATAAAGTATTCTGTGAAATTAAAACATTAAAGAATGAGGAAGGTATTGTAACAAGGTAGATCATGTCCATGTTATGGGGTAAAAGAAAAAAAGAAAAGAAAAATGTAACCAATGCTCAATACCTGCTGCAGAAAGTATATATGTATATATATTTGTTTATATGTTTGTTTGTTTGTTTTTAAATGTTTTAAATATATGAAACTTAAATAAACTTTATTTATTTATTTATTTATTTATTTATTTATTTAAAAAAGAAAGAAACAAGAGGTTTAATAGAATATAGATATTTCTCATCTTTTGTGTTCTGCATGCTCGGTGGCTTTAAAAGTGGCTTTCTTCCATTTCTTTTCCATTGAAAAGTGTGGTAGAGGGCAACTTTAAAAGCTTTTATATCCAGTATTCTCTGAAGCCCACCTTGGAAACTAGTCATTGTATCCAAATGAATGCATGCTGTTATGTAACTGGGTGGTATTTTTGTTATTATGGTTTTAATATGCCTAAGTTTATGGCCTTCAAAGCAGTATAATTTTAAAATGCTGCTGTGCTAGTTTATGGTTTAAAAAACAAAGTAATTTTTTTAAAAAAGATCCTACTTTGTATTATGCTTTGTATTTGAATTTGTTTCTTAAACTTTTGAGGGTGAATTTTTTTTTCTTTAAACAAGAATCAGAGTGTCTATTTTGGCTACTTCAAAATTTCTTTTAGAAAAAAAAATCCAGTGACAACTTCAGAAGTTCTTCAGAAGTTGTGGGTACTTCATCACTGGAATTTTTAAAGAAGAGACTGGACAGTCTGAAATGGTAGAGGACCATGATGGCAAACCTATGGCACCCTGGCCACAAGTGGCATACGGAGCCATTTGTGCTGGCATGCGAGCTGCAGATAAAGTTACCTCACTGCTCATGCATGCACCTCACAGCTGATTTTTGGGCTGCTTTGAGGCCTTTTTTGGCCTTCCACAGGCTTGGACAAAGCCTCTGCAAGGCTTTTCAGGACGAATAATAGGCCCATCATGGGCCTATTATTTGGTCTGGCATAGGCTTTTTCCAAGCCTCTGGGAGGCAGAAAAAGGCCTCAAACCACCCAAAAAATCAGCTATGAGGCGCAGTGCAGGTAAAGGGGTAGCAGAGGGTGGAGATTATGCATGCATGCACAGGGGTTGTGGGGGGTGCGCATTGCATTCTGGGTGCTGGCATGTGAGTGTGCGAGTGTGCGCGTGCATGCAATTTTTGGCAAAGGAGCCCAAGTTAGCTACCACTAGTATAGGATCTCCTGCTTGAACAGGGATACTAGACTAGAAGACCTCCAAAGTCTCTTCCAGTTCTATTCTGATTCTGAACTTAGGGATCTCCTTGAGAAATTTCATCCATGTCATTATTTTATATCAGGGGTGAGATTCTACCAGTTCACACCTATTCTCTAGAACCGGTTGTTAACATTCTAAGCAGTTCGGAGAACCAGTTGTTAGAAGAAATTACTTGCCTAATCCTGTAAGGAAGGCAGGAAGGAAACATTCTGGTGTTGCTTACAGAAACTGCCTCTCCGTTAACCTTTATTACATTCTTGGCAGGACTAGACTTCCTGTCTCAGGAACTTCTCTGGAGGTTTTTTTTTCCTCCTTTGCTGGTACTTTGCTTGTGTCGATGACCATTCAAAGTTATAATGGCACTGAAAAAAGTGACTTATGACCATTTTTCACACTTATGACTGTTGCAGCATCCCCACAATCATGAGAGGACAGGCAAGGACATGTGTGCCTCAATGTGACTGATGTTGAGTTGGCCACGCCCAGCCAGTCACATGACCACTAAGCCATGCCCACCAACTAAGCCATGCCCACAGAACCGGTTGTTAAAAAATTTGAATCCCACTCCTGGTTTATATTAGCAATATTTCCACCAAATTCCTCAGACCTTGTCTGCAAAGGAACTTGTCCAATCTGCTCTAGTACTAACCTTGTCAGCGTTCCAGCCAAACCAAATTCCAATCAAAAACTCAGAAACAGGCATTTTTTCAAAGTTTCTCTTTATTGGAAAAGTCATACTGGCACATCTGGGAAAATCTGAATCTGAGAGTTCCTGGTTTTCTTTTACTAATTAAAAAATACAAATCCATCCTCTGCACCCATCATTCCATCACATGGCCCAATCACCATCCATCCCAATTTGAGACATCCCTTAAACCACTTCTCATCCAGATGCAGGACTAACATGACCTTGACTGTAAAGAAGAATGCTATTATGTCTAACTACATCCGCTCCATGAAATCCCCCTCTCCCAATTTCCCAAGCACAAGAATGTGGCAGTATAGAAGCTTCTGGTGCTAATATGGCTTCCAAAGCTGTCCTCTATTCATGTATCTTCTTCATTATTGCTCAGCAACTTGTAACTGATCTTACTCATTCTAGTTAGTTATGGACTGTGAACAGGGATGGGATCCGACTGGTATAACTACCGGTTCTGTTGCTATGCGTCGCGCACGAATGCGTGATTTGCTCGAGTGCAATTTATGACCTGCTGAGCTGCCCAGACAGCTGAGCAGTGCTGCATGCAAGTGTGCAGAGGTTGGAAAAGCCCTTTTTTCCTGCTTTTTCAACCACAGTTGTGTTGAACAAAACAGCTGCAGTTGAAAATGCAGGAAATAAAGGTCAGGTAAGAGCCTGAGCGGGTGGGTGGGCCAAAACAGCAGCAGACATAGAACCGGTTCTATGTATGCTCTCTGTTTGTTGCTTTTCAGAGCAACCGGTACTACAGAAGTGGACAGAACTGGTAGAATCCCACCCCTGACTGTGAAGCCTACAGTGGAAGATCCTTTGTCGTCGTCTCTGGTTTGCCCTTTCCTCTGACTTCTTGATAGTAGAATAATGTGCTGAATTATAGGTTTCGGATAGGTTCCGTACTGAATTACACAAAAATGAAAATTAGTTTTAGTTATCTTGGTCACAACATAGCAAATCTGGAAATAAGAAGAACTGAGCATAAAAGCTGGATAAAAGCTGGATAGGAAGCCACCTTGGGAGATGTAGCAATTTATTTATTTGTATGGCTGCCCATCTCACCAAAGTGAGTCTGGACAATGAACAGGTATTAAAATACAACCTAAGCACAATGTATGCTAAAACATCAACATTCCCAGCTGACTCACACAAAGAGGTTCCCAAATATACCCTTCACCAGTATTTGACCAGTTTGGCCTGCTTCTGGCGAGCCGGTAGCAGCGATGAGCAGCGGAGTCTGAACTGGTTTTCTCTGTTGCTCTGCTGGCTCTGCTGTTGGACCCACCCACCTGCCCCGGCTCTCATACTCACTTTTATCTGCTGAATTTGAAACGCAGCTGCTTTGCGTGGCACAGAATAGTGCTGCGCGGCAGCTGCTGAAGTGACCGGGATTGTGCAGACTTACAAGAGGCGAGTTCGAATGCCTCTGTGCCTGTGCAAACACCTCTGCGCCTGCACAAAGTGCACATTTGGCACACACGTGCATGCAAAGTATGTGCATGCGTGCAAAGCGCGCTGAACAAGCCATGCCCACTAAACCGGTGGCAACAGTATTTGAATCCCACCACTGCCCTTCACCAATAGCCTTGGCTTGTTTATTTTCCTGGCCCCCACACCTATGAAAATAGCTGGGTCTTCAGGTAGTCTTTGACTTACAGCAGTTCATTTAGTGACTGTTTGGATTATAATAGTGATGAAAAAAGGGACTTACATTTTTCAGACTTATGCCCGTTACAGCATTCCCACAGTCACATGCTCAAAATTCAGGCACTTGACAACTGGCTCACATTTATGATGATTGTCACAGAGTCACATGATCCCCTTTTGTGACCTTTTGACAAGCAAAATCAATGAGGAATCCAGATTCACTTAACAACTGTGTTACTAAGTTAACAACTGGAGCAGTTCACTTAACAACCATGGTTAGAAAGATCATAAAATGGGGCAAATCTCGCTTAGCAACAGAATTTTTGGGCTAAATTATAGTTGTTAATCAAGGACTACCTGTAATATAGTGTTATCAGTTTCCACTTTCTAAATCGCTAATCAGTTGCTAATAATTCAGTCCTTCCAACTAATATTGTGACACTTAAGCTTTTCCTTTTGTTTTCTTTTAGCTCATGGAAAACAAAAAGCTGTGTAATGTGCCTGGCTCAATAATGTATCCTTCAGGTTTGACTGTTGGTTTCGGCAGGATTTTCTTGAGTAAGCAACGAAGTATAACCAAGTTTCTCTCCTCATCTCTCAGTTTAATTCAATGACAACATGCTTGGAAATCAGCTGTACCAAATAAGCCAACTTTATATTCCTTCTTTTTTCTTTTAATCATATTATTTGATCAAAGGTTCCAATAGATATCTCATTATCTCTGGAAACCTTTGGTGGACTTTTGCTGACATCAGGATTGAAATGATGAAGATTTAAAGACTTGCTTACAGATAAATCCAGGGTGTTTGTTTATAAGAAAATGAATCTAGTATAGTCTTGAATACCTTTTTCATGGCATTATGTGCAAGATCAGATTTCTTTTTTCCACATTTTTTACATATGATAGTGCTTACTAATATGCTACCAATTTCTTTGTACATTTCCATGTTACCAATTTCTTTGTACATTATTTCCGAAAAGATACCTTCAAAACAGAAAAAAATTGCTTTTTGGGAAATTTCTATTGTCATTTCTAAGTCATGGGAAAAATTTTGGCTAATGGTCTACATAATTTTATGGGGCAGGGACCTCATTTGGCCATTAAGTTAGGTAGCCCAGGTCATGATAAAAAAATAGTTTGGGTAGTAAGAATAAAGTGAAATTATGCTTCATTTACATTTAAGTTGAATTATTTAAACAATATCCCAAAGATGCACTTTCAAGAGGCAACTGGACTTTCTGGTTTTTCTTTTGAAGATCTCTCACTGCTCATCCAAGAAGCTTCTTCAGCTCTACTTTAGCTGAAGAAGCTTCTTGGATGAGAAGCAAAATGCCTTCAAAAGCAAAACTAGAAAGTGCAGTTGCCACTTGAAAAAGCACCTTGGGGACAACCAGGACCTGGATGACTGAGAATATCTCTCTCTCTCTCTCTCTCTCTCTCTCTCTCTCTCTCTCTCTCTCTGTATGTGTATATATATATATATATATATATATATATATATATATATATATATATATATATATATACAATTTCTCTGTAGTATTTAATGATTTCCTCTCTTTCCAGCTGAACAATTTCAGTTCTGTCCTAAGGAGATACTATGAAATCAAATAAGTCTTTCTTTGCTTCTCCTGAAAGCCACCTAGTTAAAGTACACAATTGAGGAACTGTGCACTATTTGTGGTACAACAGATTTTCACCTTTAAAACACAAGCTCCTATGGAAATTAGATACGATTTCAATAATCTTACTATAATCATACACCATGTGAAAAATCACATTAAGAATTTATTCCCGTTAGTGGCTTTTGAAGTATACCAGGGTCTTCTAAATTAGAAATGAGCCACACACTATTTTGCAAAGAAATATTGTGTGCATTCCTACTCAGAAATGAGATCCAATTAGTTCAGTGGGATTTACTCCCAGGTAAGGGTAGCTAGGCCTGTAGCCTTAATCTCCTGAGTCACTCAGGAGAATCTCTGTTGTTGGTTCTTGCTTGAGCCTTAAAGATTCAGGTTTTTCACTCCTGCATAGAAATCAACCTTGACAGAACAATTTATCAGAAGGGTAAATCTCCACGAATATGTGCAATATTAATGACCCTCCCCTTTCCTAATAATTTTTGGTTTCTGATATCAAATTTACATACCATTCAGCAGCCCTTCCCGTACTGGTATTCTCCAACTGTATTGGATTTCCACAATCTTTGCCCACCTTGTGAATTTTGGGCATGGTTTGTTTTTCAATTTGTTTTTAAAATGATAGATGAATGCACAATTAGGAAATAATAAGAGTTAGGAGTATATTTTTGTACAAATGACCTATCTGTACATTGCCATCAAGGAGTAACTGTGAGATATTTGCTTTTGTTGCATTTTCTTTTAAAAAATGGAAATTCTTCAAACTGGGAAAACTCATCTGTCCGAACAGTAACAGAAAGTAACAGAATAATAGAGTTGGGAGTGATCTTGGAGGTCTTCAAATCCAACCCCATACTCAAGCAGGAGACCTTACTCCATTTCAGACAAATGGTTGTCCAATCTCTTCTTGGTGCACACACAACTTCTAGCAGCAAGTTGCTCTACTCTGCTGGCAAAAATGGAACTGGGGAGGGCTGTGTGCGGTACTCCTGAGCTCCATTTTCATTGGCAGAGGGTTGCAGGAGGCTGTTGCAGCTGAAAACAGAGCTTGGGAGCCTGTTTTCATTGGCAGAGCACTTGGGCCACCAGAGGTGGCCCTGACACAAATGGCGTCGAGCTGGCAATGCCCACCCTGGCGACACCCATTAATGCATTACATCATTGATGCCTCTGTAATTTAGTTGACATTTGCTCCACCCTGACCACGCCCCCTCAGTTCCCCTGAGGTCAAACATAACCCTGATGCAGCCCTCAATGAAATCAAGTTTGACATCCCTAACTTAGGCATCCATTCTCCCAGAATTTAGGAAATTGGTAAGACTACATCTTTCTCCAAGGTTCTGATTATTAATTGTTTTGGTGATTTTACTTTTATTTTGGTTTGAATCGCATTACTTTTGCTATGTATTCATTTATTAAATTTATAAATCTAATTTATCAATTAAGGAGCCTCATGGCGCAGGGGTTAGAGTGCTGACTATCAGCTGCCTGCAATTTGGCAGTTCAAATCCCACCAGGCTCAACTCAGCCTTCCATCCTTCCAAAGTGAGTAAAATGAGGACCCAGATTATTGGCGGCGGTATACTAACTCTGTAAACCATTTAGAGAGGGTTGGAAAGCACTATAAAGCAGTATATAAGTCTAAGTACTATTGCTATCGCTATAAAGCCAACTTGACTCCATAATAGCTCTATGCAGCTTATAACAATAAAAACAGCCTGAAAACAGTCACCAAATAGAAAATACATTGCAAATTCAGGAAGCAATAAACCATCCAGCCTAACAACCTAGGTTTTATACTCTGCAATTTTTATTGTTGTAAACTGCCTTGGAATAACAAGAACAATGGGATATAAATTCAATATTAAGTTTAAAAAATTGGGGAAAAAATGTCTGATGAAGTGAGCCCTACAGGCTTCTCTTTAGTTTAGCCTAAGCATAGCCTTTCATGACTCTGGTTATTATTTTAAAGATACAATTTAATTACATTCTACTAATTTAAACTGGCTTTCCAGAAATTAGAATTAATCTTCCAGAGGTTTGAGGGCATTCTGTAGTAACATTAAAAATCAAAATAAAATTAATTGTACATATAATTGCTAACCTATCTTGAAATTTCAAGATAGGATTGGGCAACATCTATGAAAATAAATTATTAATCCCTTTGGCCCTTCTACTTTGACAAAACCAGTGGTTTCAAATGAACTCTCTCCCCACCCCCATATAATTTCTTTTTTAAAAAAATGATGGCTTGTCACCTGGTCATGCATGATTAACAGGAGAGTGAAAACATGTATTCTGGAATTATGACCAACAGCCTCAGTTGCTGCTAGATTAGCCAGAACAAACATTTGCAAGTGATATCATTGACCATAGTTGTCTTAAATTACATCTCAGCTCTTGAGACTACTAATGAATGGAAGAACCTTGTTTTCTTTCTGTAAGAGCCAACATAAAAGCATACCCTACTTCCAGTCTAAAAGGTCAGATAACTCTTTCTTTGAAGCTAGTTGGAATTGGTAAAATAATCGACCAAATCTAGTAGGATAATCTACTAGCATAGACCTTCAGTATGAAGTTCTTCCAACATTTAAAGGGCTAATTTGGATACAATTTCCAAAGGAGTTGACAATAAGGACAAAACCTATTCACCCATAAAGACCATCCCTCCTTCTGTTCACAAAGCTTTCAAAAGTGCTCTATTGAGCAAGAGAACTAAAGTCCAAAAATGTCTGTGGACAGCAAAGTCAAGGTAGAATATTGCCAGGCACTCAAGTCCAGCTTTGGCTTTGCACACCCATCATAATTTTGGAAGCAGCTGGACAGTCCACATTTCTACAAGACATAGAATTGTCAACATTTCCACTAATGCAATCTGGATCCATCTTTTCACCAATCATTATCTGAACCATTAGCTGCTTGTTTAAATTGGTGAACAAATTGACTGCCATTTAATGCAATGTATCTTACTAAAATATTGTTTGTTAATTAAATAGGAATGGCTGTTTTTTCAACATTTCTTTTAATAAACAGCTACTCATGCAATTATATATTAATTTCCTTGAATATTTAGACATAACTCTCTATCTTCCCACTTCAACAATCAAGTTTGGCATTGGTCAACCTTCGAACAAAGCTAGAACAGCATTTGCTTGTGTTTGTTTAATGAGAAATCCAGGGGTGGGGTTCACTTTCTTAACAACTGGTTCTCTGGGTGTGGCTTAATTTGTGGGTGTGGCTTGGTGGTCATGTGACTGGGTGGGCATGGCTTGGTCATGTGATTGGCTGGGCGTGGCTTGTATGTAAATATTATAAATATTTATGTAAATATTGAATTTTTTATAATTTAAAATTTGCTTGTAAGCAAACTCATAAAATTTGCTAGCAAGCACACTCACAAAATTAACTCACAACATACCATGTATATAAATATTGATTTTTAATAAAAAGAGCAACTTTTACCCAAATCAGGCAAAATAGGCAGGCAGATTGAGTTGCTCATTCACTCAGAGATCTATCATTCTGCAATCTGCTACTTGAGTCTGTCAATAAATTTGCTTGCAAGCAAAGTAAACTTGAAATTTCCTAGCAAGCAAACTCACAAATTAACTCACAACACACCATGTATGTAAATATTGAATTTTATTTTAAAAGACAACTTTTACCCCAAATCAGGCAAAACAGGCAGGCAGGCAGATTGAGTTGCTCCCAGAATCACAGATCTACCATTCTGCAATCTGCTATCTGAATCTGCACTGAAAAATAGAAGCTTCAGTCCTAAGAAAGCTTCAGCTCTGCTTATAGATTAACTAGAAAGCAAGAACTCCAATGATTTCCTGATTTCTATCTAATCTAAATCTCACAGAACAGCAGAACCAGCTGATGGTCAGGGGCAGGGAGAAAGGAAAAATAGCAACTTACCAAACACAGGCAAGTTTGATGGCACGCATGCCAGGTAAGGAGTGGGTGGGTGGGGAGGGGAGGGGAGGGGCTAGCCAGTGACATGATTTGCTGGTTCTCCAAACTAAGGAGAACCGTAACAACTGGTTCTATAGAACCAGTCTGACCAGGTAGAATCCCACCCCTGGAGAAATCACCTTACAGGAATGGTAGGCATACATTAAAAGACAAGACATAGCAAATGAGCAATATTTTTTCTCCTTTGCCTTTTTTTCTTTCTGCTTGGACCTTCTCATGTTTACTGTCCCATGCTTCTTTCTAGATGCCCAATAGTTTTTCCAGTCTTTTAGATGACCTCAGGGGTGCTTTATGAACCTAAAGAAACTTCGCCCTCTACCACCAGAAGAATCTGTCCCTCCGAACCACTCCTGACTGATGATACAACTGATGCATGGTGATGAGACTTTGTGTCAACAAACACTAGACCATGAAATTCTCATTTACTAATATATCTCTGTTTTGGATTTTCTCTACTATCCCCAGAAATTCACCTTAAATTAAGGCCTGCTGTAGATGAACTGAGTGAGGGATATGGAGGCTTTTTCTTTCTCCCTTCCTCTCTTTCTTTTAAAGTCCACTTAAAATATTTTTTTATTTCCTAACCATCAAAGTTTCACTGGTACAATTTCACAAAAAGAAGCAATTCAATCCACGCCTAATTTGACTATATATATTCACTCTAGTAAACCTGAAGCAGCAAGATTTGTCACTCATGCATATATCTATATTCAGAAAAAAATGGGTAAACACTTCAGACAGAATATTTTGTGCTTCCCTAGTCTTGGGCAGATTAGCAGAAATTAAATTTCACACTAATCTGCCCAAGTCCATAAGAGCCATGTTAAGATCAGTTAATTGTAAAAAATAATAAAAACATTCTTAACCTAGTTATTGAATTAACCCATTATTTGTTTTTTAGAAAACACTGAACTAAAGATGAACTACATGAGTGTAATTTTCAGAACATGCTAAACTACATATATGCACACACACAATAGTTAACCAAAATTAGGACTACTCAATTAACACAATACCCAAATGCAGCTGCTAGGTCTTTAACTGAGCAATCAATGAACACAGCTGTTTCCTTAGAAATTAGTATTTTGGGCTGTGCATTTGTTACGCCCAAAGAACAAAGAATGGCCCATGGAGTTACTTCCAAGTAATTTCTTATTGTTGTTCACCTATTGATAGAACCTTGCCAGACTAAGACAACTATCTACATAACTAGAGGAAAAACTCCATGAACTGCTAGGTAGGTACCATGTTAACTCTCTTCCTGCCTACTGGGGATTCCAAGCTTCATTGCTTCTTTGTTTTGTGGAAAACAGCACCTTCCTCTTGGGACTCCAGACTACATTCCACTAGAGCACCCTAATTCATCAAACCCTGGACCCTGAAGACTGAAGGGCAATAAAAAGCATAATTTAATTTCCCTGAGGTAAGGAAAGTAGGTGTCAATATTCTGGGTTATGTTTCTGTAATCATGAAATTTCTACACCAGTCTGTTTATTTGGAGTGCCAAGAAACAGTTAAAAGGTTGCTATACAGTGGTGGCGTCCAACACATCATTTCAGGGTTCACATGAAATATCAGAGAGGAACACAAAGAGAAAAAAAAATATGTCCAGTATATTTAGACTGAATGACTTCATATTCCCCTCAGAGATCCTGTTGGATTTCTGAAGTTCTCAACTAGGATACAATCTGGCTGTTTATGACATGTTAACTTATGTGATTTTTAAACATACAAGTATCTTAAACAACCAAAAGAATAAGAGAAAGAATCTAATCGACAAGTAAAACTTCACATATGAAGTCTTTTTGTTTCAAACATACAGCTCCTGTTTAGTGGTTAAAAGTCCCAGAGCAGTTTATCAGTGTTATTTACACACACACACACACACACACACACACACACACACACAGAGAGAATTAACTTAAACCCTATTTTTGCATACCATTTACTTATCTGGATCCTGACACACGTTTTCATCCTGCAGCTAGTCCATACATTAAAAGCATTTAAATAGATTAAAACAAAATGGTTGGATTTGACTGATAGGAAAAGCATTCACTTCTGGTAGAACATTTACATATTGTGTCACTAGTCTAGGTGAAATGTTAATATATATTTCTAGTCCATGTATGATATGCCATAAATAAATAACTTACATATTAATTACATGCATGTGATGTATTGAAGCAATACTAGAGGATATCCATGTCTTTTTCCCCCTTTTATGGGCTGATCTAGATAAGCTATTTTTCACTCTAGATTGAATCAATCCATATGTTTCAGCAACAGGTTCTATTGAAAGCATTTGATTGTTCTGAATATGCGACTCAGAATGCCCATTAAGGTGCTAATGGAGTGTTTGTGGTTTATATTGAGTTTTCATGATGAGCCTCATGGATGTTTATCTGGTTATATTATGAAGCTTATCATAAATCTTTACACAGATACTCTATTTTGGCTGAGAATAGAGTGCTGACAGTTTACTGCAAGATGACAAATGAATGCTGACATTATATTCCTGTGTGTTTATAGATCAGTCTAAAGGTTAAGAATCTTTAATGTTAGCAATTTGAAAAAAAAAATCCATATGCATAAACAAAATAGTCATTTCGCTATATATGTCCAATGCCATTCGCCAAAGGTGAAAGTCAGATTAAAAGAAAGAAAGAAGAAAATGCAACTTGAACTTTATAAGTCTTGTTTTTGAATTGCTTTATTTAAAGGTAGCATGATCAACTTCTTTTGCTTATTAGTTTAAAAAGAAACAGTTCAAGGCTCTGATCAATCAAGATCATCTACAGATATCTATACCTACCATGATTATTATCATTTGCCCTTCAGTAATTTAGTTTCATGCTTGCCAAATGTACTAGCCAAATATTTGCCATTAGAAGAAAAAAGAAATTTTTTTGAAAGACTAGATGGTCTTTCTTCCTTTTTCCTCTGTTCTTTCTTCATAACTATATGCTTCCCTTTAATCTTTTAAAATTAATCAATTATTTTAAATATCTTGAGTTAATTTCTAAAGATTGCAATTACGCATCTCCAAAACGAGTGATGGTTCAGAAAGATAATGCAGCCACAGAACAAAGAAAATGACTGAACACAGATCAGACAAATGAAGGCGCCTAGTAATTCTTATTCTCAGTAGCTCTCTAGAATTCAGGCAGAGAATCTGGAGACCAATATAATCAAATGTACAATATGTGTTTTGACCCCAATGGTGATGGAGAGAAGTAAGGAACAGGTTTTATACTGGGGTTGGGGTGGGGAATTAGAAACAGACATCATAGCATATGAGAGATTGTCCCATCCTGTCTCTTGCATTTCCAGAGGTTGGTTTGAGTGGGTGCATCTTGCCCAGAGCAGGGCAGACTCTGTTAATAGCACTGCCAATTTTAATTGCACAATTATCCATCTGGAGATAGACGAGTTTGTAAATAATTTAAATGAGGATCAGAAGCAGACAGTGAGAACCTAAGGAAGAGAGGCTTATTAAGTGAACAAAATACGATGGCAATCTTTCAAAGGTCAATAAGACTCTTGTGCTGCTGTTATAAAAGCTGCAGTTGAAGTGAGTGATCTGATTATTTATTTCAATGGGAGGTGTGTTGATATTAGCCAATGTTCTCCATGCCTGACCTGAATTTTTATGGGGAATTTTATAAGACGAAGTAGGCAATTTTCTGCAAGAAAGCAGTAAGAATGGGATTTAGTACATATAGCAATATTAACTTTATTCCAGCTTCTGATAGCTTTGTTGCTCACATTTTCTCAATGCTAGCAATCTGCATCAAAATGTTGACTGTAATGAAACAAATCATTTTGGTTTTATCAGCAACTGGATCACATCTCTCATTCAATTGCTGCTGATTGTCCCAAATGTCTACAAAATGTGCTTGAATTCTGCCTTTCTATCTCAGCTTAGAAACTTGAACTATATCTTTATGAGGGTAATGCAAGAATAAGCAGCAAATGCTACAGGGACAAAACTGGTCCACATTTCATTATTTCATTATTTATTTACTTTTTAACCCTATGGAGTGAAGGGGGGAGAAGAGAAAGATAGAAAATATTTGTAGCTTGCCTTTCCATTAGTTATTGGTGAACAATTCTGGCTTTTTAGCTCTTTGGAGGAAAAAAAGACTTTAATATTGCTACTAGAAAATTCTACACACACAAACACACACACACACACACACGCCCCATTTCTCATGGCTAAAGAAGGTCATTTGTTGAATTACATATAAATAACTGTGATTTTCAATTTCTGTAGATTACCCAAGCAATACAAAATGGAAGCAGAGAAACTGAAAAAGTTATTTTGATGATGTAGTGGATAACAAAACATGCATACTTAATATTGTTGGGTTTTTTTGTATTACTGCTTATTTTGGTTGTTTCAGTGAAATTAATCTACCCATCAAATCAGAGAAAGTGTAAAGTTCTAATTTTGCACAACTTTATATAGTCTTTAGGTGTACTGGTGGGGAAACTGAGATTCAAATCATTTGCATGGAGTGACTTTAGATCTGGCACTTTCTCTACCCAATCCATTTGTGATCGGGATGAAAACTTTGAAAATGAGTAAAGGAAATATGGAACAATTAGTATTGCAATAATTGGAGGTTGCATCAAATGTTGCTGCCCCTGAAAATGCCAACTTTGTGTTTTGTACTCTGCCTTTTCTGGCAATTATGTGTATAGATTATTATGCTAGGTGACTTTATTTATTGACTTATTTATTTTTCCATTTATAGATTTCAAGATCATGATTCAGGGTGGCTAAGAGTTTTGTTTGGTTTGGTTTGGTTTCTTATTACTTTGAGTCAATGATGATTCCTGAATAGTCCCTGCTTTTTCTTGGCATTATTTCAGAAGTGGGTTTGCTATTGCCTCCTTCCTAGGCCTGAAACAGGGACTGGCCCAGGGTTATCCAACTGGCTTTGTGCCTAAGATAGAACTAGAATTCAGGATCTCCCAGTTTTTATATCATGCTAACTAGCTGTTTAACAATAGTTAAGAGAATTAACATAAAAAAAAAACCAGACAACAACACACATGTAATCCACAGCTGGTGTAAAACAAACCTACCAATAAGAAATGAATACGACTATTCCATAAGCTCGGTTATACCTCCAGTTCTCCAGGCCCAGTGACAACATCATCTCTTCATAACTTTGCAAAAGGCAAAGTTACAGCCAGTTTAATTTTGGGGGAATGATGTGTCCAAGGACAAGCACTAGAACAGAGAAATCCTTCTTTCTGGGCACAACCAGACAGATGTGATATGGACCTTTGCCTACCAGATGGATGAGATATTTAAATATCAAATAATCAGGAAGAGGTAACTCATTGTATACCATGAAAGGCTTTATAGGTATGTTCAACACCTTGATTTATTCCTGGAACCATACTGGCAACTAATATAGCTTGTGGAGTAACATGTGCTGATCAAGGAACACAGATAATGTCCCACACAGCTGAATTCTGTCGCTTCTAGATACTCTTCAAAGGCATGTATATAATGTAAAGGGCACTATAGTAATTCATTCAGGAGGAGCACAAGTGACCATGAGATGACTTCATGGTTCAGGAAAAGACACAATTGGCACACAACATGAAGTGGTGCAAAGACTTCTAGGCTATAGCTGCCATCTATTTCTTGAACAGGAGCCACAAGTCCAAGAAGAACCCCAAATTGCACACAAGTATTGTTGAGTGACAACAGATAGTCTCTATCTCTAGTCACCCAAGTTATCAAGAAAAAAAAACCCATCAAAGCATTTATTTGGATCTTTAGACTGTTCTAATATTATATTATGTTTTAAAAAATGCCTATTCGCACTATTCGCTAAAGGAGGTTTTATGAGATCTAACTTCAACTGTCCAACTCTACTGACACAACACAGGGATGTAGGAATTGTGTCCAGATGGTAGACAAAGCAGTTTTGTGGAATACAAACAATCCAGGGAGCCTAACAACTAAATCAGACAGACATGCCTGCACAGCTGAAAGGAGAAGTCTTTCGGGAGGCAAGGAGTGGCATAATCAATCTGCTTCACAATCTTGCTTTTACTAAACTTAAAGCAAATATTGTCCACATATTGTCTGTGGTTTCCATGACTGTTTATTTATGTGGTTATTTGTGAAGGCCTGGGGATTTTTTTTTTCATAAAAGTCATTTGAATCCAAGGAAGCAGATTATTATTTTAAAATACTTCTGAATTCCACAATTGGGAAGTTACCTTTGAGACTGCATATAAAAAGAAAGGTCTATTCACATAAACATTGCTTTAAAGAATCCATATGGTCAGCTAAAATTGTCACTGCTTCTTTTTTTCTGTCATTTTGTTTTCCTTACCTTTATGCCCTATGCTTGGTTTCTGCACTTCCCCCAGGGACATTTCCAAGTTTGAAGAAGCTTGGGGAGAATATTTTCTATTCTCTGAAAGGGTACATGCTGCCATATTTTTTATCCTTTCATCCCATCCCATCACCTACAATCTCCTCTTATACAATCTTGGGTAAAAGGGAGTAATAGAGAAAGAAAAGATAGTCCTCCACTTTTTCAATCCTGAACACCAGCTAGGAGCCAACAACTTCATCCTGCATGTAGTTCAATACTTCAAGAGCCAAAACTGCTGCTAGGGAGTATTTGCTTCTATTTCAATATTTTCCCCCAAAATTGAATGTGGTTGCAAGGTGAGGATAATGAATGGTTAGAAAGAAGATAGGCTGAAGTTCACTTTACTCTGTCAATCTCATTGGTCACAACCCATAAGGCAGCAGGTATTTCAGTTAATTTAATTTGGTTAAGTTGACCAATAGCATTTATTTTATTTTATTTATTTGTCAATTGTTTACGAGATAAGTAAAAGTGTATACATAATTATGAATACATGAAATGAGTACATAAGAGGGGGGGGGGGGGGGGGGGGAAAATAAAGAAAAATAAAAAAACAATAGGACAGGGACGGTCGGTCACATTTGATCCATCTGATCACAGTGATAACCTGATCACAGGTTATCAGAACAGTGCATAATTTTGTTCAGTGCAACCTAGTTTACTCTTGCCCTTGGTACATATCTGCTAGATTTAACTTCTGATTTTTGGGTTATTCTTGGTGCTGGTTGCGGAGGAGTGAGAAATGCCTTTATGTTTGAAAGTTTGGCCTTTGTGATGCTAGATCCACCTAAATAGTGCTTTTTCCCTGCACCTCTCATCTTGCCCAGTTCTTTCCTAATATAATTATATGCTCTAGGGTTATCATAAAATTGAAGAGTAACATGAGACATTTAATTTGCATATCTAGATGTTATTTGGTTGAAATGTTTTTTTAATACCCCATAAGTTATTTAGTCAAGTATGAATGGCCTTTTATAGGAGTTACTATAGTAACTCCTATAAAAGAGGGACGTAGTGAGCTTGTCAACCAGAAAGGTCTGTGGTTCAGCGGTTCAAATCCCTAGTAGCACGTAACGGAGTGAGCTCCCATCACTTGTCCCAGCTTCTGTCAACCTAGCAGTTCAAAAGCATGTAAAATGCAAGTAGAAAAATAGGGACCACTTTGGTGGCAAGGTAAGAACATTCCATGCGCCTTTGGCGTTTAGTCATGCCGGTCACATGACCATGGAGACGTCTTTGGATAGCGCTGGCTCTTTGGGTTTGTAACGGAAATCAGCACTGCCCCCTAGAGCCAGAAACGACCAGCATGTATATGCGAGAGGAACCTTTACCTTTTACCTATAGTTATTAAAACCATAAATAAAGAATGCAAATTTAAAAATTCAGTTAAAATTCAATTAATCACGATGGAGAAAGAAGGAAGGAAGGAAGAGGCGGGATCTGTCTAATCCATTAACCACTTCCAGGATGCTATTCCCCCATTGGGGCTCAAGACCAGTTGGCAGAGCCAGGTTTTCAACCCTTTATCCACAAGAATCAGTGTGGATCTCAACTTGGGTAACACAACATGCAGAAGGTAGGCTTCATGGCAGAAAAGGATCTTCTCCTGAACCCTGCCAGCCTAAATTTTTTGACTGATGGGGTCCATATCATCTCTCTTCTGCTGGTATGGGGTGGGCTAAACCCAATGGAGTGAGCCAGTTCCCCAAATCACATTGGCCCATGCGATAAGGGCAGTAAGGTGATAACAAATAGACATAAATTAAATGACGGTACATCTTTTATTGAATTATCAACTTCCTTAAACTAACGAGAGCAAAAGCAAAGCATAATTTAGTTTGGAACCTGGATTTATAGTTTCTAGAATGGATAAAGGAATTACTTATAGAATACAGGAGATAATGGTCGAAGTGTATAGAAATGTTGACAGTTCTAGGACCAATGCTTTTGCTATATGTCTACAAGTAACTGATGGTACCCCAAATTACTGCATGTTGAAAAATGTTTCTGATATACAGCTTCCTCTTTACCTCAAAGGGGAACAAACCAAATATTTTAAAACATGAGGCCTGAATATAATAACTAACAACCATTTTTATAGGATATAGTATACAAAGGCTCCTGTTTCTCTTTATTCTTCTCCTTTAAAAGCTCCACATCCATAATTTGGGAATATCATCTTGCTATTAAACATTTCCATGCACCACTTGAAAAAAAGAGAAGTCAATAGCTGCAAAGAAAAATTAGATAAAATCTACCCACTTACAAATGTTTGTATTTATCCCTGGACAATTGTTAAAGATCTAATTGGATCATAGCAATAGCACTTAGACTTATATACCACTTTATAGTGCTTTACAGCTCTCTCTAAGTGGTTTACAGAGTCAGCATATTGCCCCCAACAATGTGGGTCCACATTTTACCTACCTCAGAAGGATAGAAAGCTGAGTCAACCTTCAGCCTGGTGAGATTCAATCTGCCAAATTGCAGGCAGCTGGTTGTCAGAAGTAGTTTGCAGTATTGCATTCTAACCACTGTGCCACTGAGGCTCATCCTTAGAAAGCCATGAGAAAAAAGAATATTACTAGTCAAAACAAAACAAAAGCTATGTATTTGAGGGATATTTCATAATAAATTTTAAGCCGATGGAAACAACTCATGTAGGTGCCAAGGGGCAAAACAAACCATTATTTTCTCCCAAAACTGTTGTGCTGTTCTCTGTAGCATCAGAGATAGCTAGAACTTAAGATAGTAGTTGAAGAAGGTAAATGATTTTCTCACAAAAAGGAAAAAAAGATGTTTTATTTTTAGCTCTTCAACCCATGGAGTCAATATATTTGAGACAGTAATATCTTGAAAAAATGTTTGTGCTATGGACAGGAACAGGCTATGTATGTATTATGTGCCTACTGTACATATTTATTTTGTGCTGTCTTGTCTAGGGATTGAGAGCCTGCCAGAATAGCTGCTAGAGGACCTGCCTCAGTTTGCTTAAAGCTACAGCCGATTGCCATCTTTGATTGAAGCTTCTTTCATGTTTCCTCTCCGAATTGCTGCATTCTTGACTGCTCTTCTTTCACTAAGCCTAATCCTTCCCTCTGCATAACTGTTTATTAAATCTTGCATATTTCTTTACCCTGTTGTCTGCAGGATTATGCGGATTCTCTTCCCGTCTGGGAAGTAGGGGCAATGGAGAGTTTCTGAAAGTTAAATTAACTTTTAGAACCCTGGTGGAATCTCAACTTTGAAAATACGTTAACTTTGGGGTGGACTAAGCTCCACAAACATACCCAACAGTGGATTTCTGACAGCTTTCTTCTGAAAGTTTTCCTATTTTATCTGTTTCTAATTACCAGATTCCTAGTCTTTAAAGAAGGTGCCTGCTTTACTTTTGGTCTTCGTAAACCAAATATTACTTCAGATTTGATGACAAGTTTCTTCTCCATGTTTACACGGCTATACACTCCATCCATAGAACACTTATACTTTGTTTGCAGCTAGAGGATTTGAGACTTTTTAGCTTTGAGAAATAATATATACAAATGTGCCTGGGATGGAGACTTTCAATAATTGGGCTGCAGGTTGTATTCTGTGATTTTTATATTGTACTCTGTTTCTGAATTGTTTTTAACTGCTGTATGCTGCCCAGACTCGGTCTAAGCTGTTTGGTTTTCACTTTCTCACATATCTCTGCACTCCTTAATTCTATCAAGGAAACTTTAAATGTAACCCTTGACAAGATTTATATTTATTTCTTCTATAAAAATATAGCTGTACCATGTATATAATATCAGGAACCTTGAAAACTGAGTGTTTAAAAGAGAAGGCAGGTTGCATATAACAGTGCAAAATCTCGCAACATGAATGTTTTTAAAATTTGTTCTGTTCTAAAAGAGGATCTAATTTCACTGTTCTTAAAATCCTGATATAGTGTGAGGCTAATTCACTCAGTCGGAACAAACTTTTAGAATTCTCTTGAGTCACAGCCATGTTTGTGAAGAGTTCCAGAAATTACTCTTACCAAGCCATCTGATATTTTAATTCTTTCTGATTGCTTCCAGCAAATCTCATAGTTCCTTTACATGTGTTTGAATCCAGGGTGTTTCCATATATTAGGTTTGTGGTTTTAATGTGGATTGAACTCTTCTGGTCCTGAGAAATTATTTCCTTTTCTACTCCTCCCAATATTTGGACTCAAGGAGTGATCATTCAAACAACTGATCCATAACTGCTACAACAATAGAGTTGTAATCAGTAGCAATGAGCACCTGAGAACTGAGTAGGGATAATATAGAATTCCAAAGTTTAGTTTCTGTCCTAGAACTATGTTCTTATTGATATGACTTTCCTGCATTTCATATACTGTAAACTTCAAAACAATAATGACATTGAAATTAGCTAGTGTATTAATCTTCTTCATAGCATGCTGGAATGGAACCAATTAAACAGGTACTGTAAATAAGAACCCAAGAATTTCTGATTGGTGACAATTATTGAAGGAAAGTTAAGACACCATTTCATCAATTGTTTAACAAAGTTTTTATTGATGTTGGAACTCAGTTTTTGTATCTTTATTTTTTTAATTGCTCAAGTGATTCAGTGGGCAGGTCCAATTTTCAACTCTTTTGGTTTTGGTTATGGACAGATCTGATATCAGGGTGTTTTTTCTCTGTGGGAAGGAAAACTCACTCTCATATGATGTACACTTGATAGTTTATAACAATCACAACTGAATTGAAGGATTGCTTGTTGTGAACTTCTTGATGTGTGCCAGCAGAGGGACATGCTTATAGCTGATGTGGGAAGCACTGAACATTGACCAGAATGCAAACTGCTATTCTCTAGAACAAAATAACCTTCCTTCAACCCTGTCAAAGACATGAAGTCTCACCTTGATAGAAATAATAACACTTTTTTCAGGGACATGTTATATGCTTACTTATTTACAATAAGTTTTAAGGACTTAAGTGAGTTTTTTAGAGACTTACTCTGGGCTTCATCTAGTCTATGAAACATTTTGCTATATAATCTAAGAAAGATGCTCGATAACTTGTTTCTTTTTCCAAGGCAAGTGCCATATTTTCAAACAAAGCATTCAACTAAGAATGAAGATCCAAGAGACATTCTTGAAAATAAAGGTGATGCTGCATTGGGTGATTTAAATGGCAATATACCAATTTCTTAATTCTTTATAATCGAGGATGCAATCTAAAGTAAATAGATACATTACAGAGGGCAGGCACCAAAGAGGGCATCCACCAAATGGTATGGTAGCGTTCAGTACAAGAAGGCGCCCCCCTCAAAAGTTGGACTTTGGTTCAGGACTTCAAAAGAATGGCTGACCCTTCTCTTACTCTCCATCCATAAGCACATTAAGGACCAGTTATGATGGGACGAATCTCAACCAGATTATCCTATCTTTCTCTATCATCCCTCGAGTGAGTTTAAACTGAGATCTGGATGTCATATTATGTACTTGGGCTTGATTAGTGGTCCTAAATTGTGCTTAGCTTTGTATGGATTTTATTTTAGCTAGTCAATAAAACATACCTATTGTACGGGTTTATAGTGATATGCTAGGAAGGTCAATGCAAAAGTGTAGAGTGGTCTTCTAGAAGCAGAGCTGTCACTGGAAGTAAAATCAATAAAATATAGCAATTCTCCATTGAGGAATGGGAGGAACAAGTGATGGGCCATGACTCATCCCAGTTCCTCCTTGCTCCAACAACTCCAGACTGTGGGTTCCCATTCTTGCATGGCATTTTTAGGACAGCTATATTAACTGAAGAGCATACAATATTAGATTAGCCCACAACCAGCCACTTACTTTATTGAGCTTGATAAGGTTTTTTTTTTAATGAATAAATTACTGCCTGACCAGTCTGATGATCTGGAATTTTATTCCATCCATATACATGCATAGTAACAACATTTGTTGAGAAATTATTTCTATCAGAAGTAGAACATTATCTCTGTGATCACCAGTTGCAGTATTGCTACTGTTATATTTAAATATATCTTATAAATGAATTAGATTCATACTTGCAGCATTGAGCTAAGAAATTCCTTTTGACTGTACCTTTCAAAAGATAAAATGGATAGATATGACCTCATTACTTACAATACTGCTTCCAGTAATTTTGTTCATTCTTTATAAAGTATTGCATTTAACAGCAAATGTTTAAAAATTGAGACAGAGATGCATCAGTGAAAGAAAATACAAGGACTATACAAGGAAAAAAAATGCCATCTTCATTTTAACAGACATTTCGGGTAAGAAAGTAGACAAGCATACTGCTACATACAAATGCAAAGCCTAGTGACTAAGGTACTGTATCTGCTAAAATATAAAGTGCAAACTGAGCCAAATTCTTTAAAAAATTGAAATTTTAAGGCGAACTTTACAGCATAATTGAAACCTTTTGCAAATTATATTTTAGCATCTACACATATCTGCAATAGCATATAAGGAAAAATAGGATACACAGGTGCTTTTGAAGCTAAATTTCTAAAATGCCTTTTTTGTAGAGTTTGTGACTATTTTCTTTAAAATCTACTATACAGTGCAAACCATATGTGCTACACAATTATACAATAACATTACAAATGACTTTAATATAAAGTTTTTTTTCCTTTAAATTAAAAATAACTACAGCTATGAACACTGCTGGTAAAATAAATAAATAGTTTTGAAAATGGCACCAAGAATACACTTTACTAATGAACTGTAATGAAAGTACATCTTTTAAGTCTTCAACTCAGCAGTAATGAACTAACTCCTGATTGTCCAGAAGTCATACAAACAGCTCTCTTTCAGACTTGCATGGAACAATACTGTATACTAAACACAGATACCAAACAGGGGGCCAGCCATTTTCATTTGACATGTTCTGCTGCATGGGATGAGCAATAAAACTTCTTATGAGTTATAAAGTTTGATAGGTTGTTGAACTGGATATCGCACAGCCGGCAGTATTTTCCACTGGTAGGGGCCTGAGTAGAACCGTTTACTCCTTTTGCTATACTAGATAATTGTTCTTCTGCTGCTGGAATGGTTGGCGAGACATTTTCATTGGCAGCTAAATTATTATCTGAGGCCCAAGATGGTGATTTGTGTCCATCTTCATGTTGTTGGGGAGTCTGGGAAATGTTCTCTTGCTGTGGGTTTCCTGCAGGCCTCTCCTCCTGTTTTAGTCCCCCATTAATGATAACCATCCCTCTGTTTTTTGGCAAGAGGGGCAAAGATTCTTTTTTCTGTACAGGGCACCCATTGGATGGTGTCTGGCCCTTCACCGTATCACCTTCTGCAACTGTACTTTGATCTACATCGTTGTGGTGAACAGCAAAAGAACTAGAAATATAATCAGTTGGCTTTATTCCATAGTATGGAGAAAGCTGGTCTGCTCCTTTAGCTTTCTTTATTGCTCCTGGGTAAAGGCATTGAGGAAGAAAATGTTTGTTTTCCTCTTTTGTAGCTATAAGTTGCGTGGCTTCATTAAAGACCTTAAGTCCTTGAAGGGTTGCTAAGTGCGTAGAAAACAAGTTTCCATTGGGAGAAGCCTGTTTTGAGTTTCCATTTTTCTCACATTTGATGATGGTTCGGTCATAACTGACCTCAGGACTGTTCCGTTCATTTTCTGGATTTTGAAACACTTTGCTATCAAGATGTCCCATTTCATTCTGTTGGTGCACAGTGACGGGACAAAAATTCTGCTTATGCGCCAAGTAATTTTCTACCTTGTTAAAACTGATCTTGCATACGGTGCATTCATGATAGTCCAGCAGCCTTTTGGGGGAAGTGGATGTCCTGTCAGACTGGGGCAAACATTTTTTGCTGAGATCAATAGGGACGTCCATTTCCAAGCAGGAAATTGTGGAATGTTGGGTGTCACATTTTGAGGTTGAGGTGCATTTATGAATGGACAGTGATGTTTCTAAGTGTTTGGAAACTATTCCTGGAAAGATATCACAGCGTGGGTGGTAGCACTCTCCAAGGCTATCTGTTGCTTCTTGAGAAGATGTGCAAGGGTTGACAAGATTAGTGACTTCAAGGAAGCGTTGCTGGACCAGTTGTGGCCTTTGCTCTTGCTCTGGTAGACACATCTCATACATCTTCCTTCGTTTGCGCGTACGCATTGTTCTCTGCATGGCGGGCACTTTATTTGAAGCTGATCTTTTAAGTGGGGGATCATGGCGAGTGGCACAGTAATACTGCTTGTGGACCATGTATGTTTCATGCCTACTGAAAGTAATATTGCAGGCTTCACATGTAGTTTTGTTGGGATCACTTTCTCCTTCTATTAAAGATGTAGAAGTTGAGTTCTTGCTATCTGAAGGCTTCCCATTCATTTTATCATCACTGTTGGCAGTATTTGACAGCTTCTTCACTTGTGATGAAAAGTCTTTCTCGTGACCCTTACTGTTTGGCCCAATGATATCGAGGACAGTAGAAGCATTGATACAAGATGCCTGAAGAAGTTGATTCTCGGGATCTGAAGTGTGAGCCGTTGCACTCAAAATGTTGATTGCATTTTGCCCATTGCCAGGACTCACAGCCTCCGGCATTTTTTCTGACATGCTGCCAAAATCTGGTGACTTTGCCATTTGTTGCCATCGACTGTTGCAGTAGTGCTTCTTGTGAACTAAATAGTTATCTAGATTGTTGAATGTGATGTTACACTCAAAACAGGTAGCTCCTTTTGGCATCAGTGGACTGTAAATGACCGGGGGATAACTATTACTTCCATGCCTCAGCCTTCGATGAACCAACTCAGACATCTTGGCTAAGATCTCAGAAGCCTGTGGGACCACCGTGATATCCTGGGGGAAAGCAAACTGAGAAAGAAAAGGACCCATGGGGAATGAAGGACCGAGATTAGGTTGGACTGGAGAGGAGGCAAGCCTTGGGCTAGATGGCTCAGATTTTATTTTGGTGTATGAGAAGCTCTGCTTATGTGGAGTGGTCTGTGTTTCTGGCCTCTGATTTGGAAGGAAAAGAGGAGTCTTCTTCTCACATTTATCAAGCTCAGTGTCAGAACTCACATCCTTTGTCTGCACTGCCTTTTGGCTTTGGGAACTATCAGGGGCCTGCAAAGTCTCTTCACTGGCATTGGGAGAGTGCTCAGCATCGCTTTCTCTCTGCAGTTTGTTGCCAGAAATGTGGAGATCTTGGTGCTGTAGCAATTCCCTCTGAGTCTGGAAGCCAAAATGGCAATGTGTGCATCGGAAGGCAGCTTGAGTGAGATGGGAGAATAGGTGTTGATGGAAGTTAATCACCGAGTCTGCGGTATAGTTACAAACAGTACATTTCAGGCTAGAGCCAGAGGGAAGAAACTCTTCCATTTTTACTCCTACAAAAGGAATAAGAAGTAAAGAATAATATGACATAATATAAAGCGAAGTGAAATATTCCATTACATTGTACTTAAAGAACATAAATCAAGAGATCATAGAATAGTACAACACTCTAGCTGACAAGGCACCCATTGTGCCTTAAAAGAATTGAAATGTTCCAAGGTTAGAAGCTTCATAGTTCTCCCATAATTCTATCTTCGAGACCAGGGCTCTCCAAAGTTGGCAACGTTAAGACTTGTGGACTTCAACTCTCAGAATTCCTCAACTTCCATGCTCGGAGTTGAAGTCCACAAGTCTTAACGTTGTCAAGTTTGGAGAGTCCTGTTGAAGACCATACTTGAAGAATAAACAAGTGGGAAGCAAAGTAAGGACGACAGCAAAGGAAGACTACTTATAAAATTTGGATATGGTCCTATAAAAAACAATAAAAATTGTTAGGAATTTGCTAAATAAATGTACTAAGATCTCAATAGCTCTTTCATCACCCTCAGAGCCTTGCTACATCAAAAGTAACCTTTATTTTCTTAGATATGGCATTTGAAAATGATCATATCAATGAGTCATCATCACTTTCAAATCTGCATCCTACAGTAATTGCGGTTGCAGAGTAAATCCAGTCATGGCAATATACAGCTACCTAAGGATCTGAAAATCACTTAGAATCCACCAGATTCCAGAGAGACCTAATGGACCCATCATTCACTGCAGGATGAAAGGTTGTCAACTGAAAGCTAAGCAGGAAAGGCTTTGTCCTAACTGGATACATAGAAATAACCAAAATTTTGCACTTCAATATACCGTGACCAGTAAAATAAATAAATAGATACGTTACTCTAGGTATTGCAAATAGCCCAGTTTTAGTGACCACAATACTTATCAGAAAAAAATCATCAAATTCAAGATTATCTCCAATAACTATATATAAGCAGTCATAATATATTATGCAAACTGCTTTTCTTTGAGCAGGCCACTTCCAGAACTACCATTTAGCTGCTGGCATTCATCTCATCTATTAAACTGCCTATGAGCTATTTTATCCATAACATTTTCCATTTACTTTAAATAAAGGATAGCCTTTCATTAAATGTTGCTGTTATAACAACAAATGTGGAAAGAGTGAGTATGTACAATGAAAGAAAAGACACAGTCTCTTTCAAACTCCTTCTTTCACTGACACATTTTCTTGGTAATCATATACAAATAGTTTGAATAGAATAACAGAGTTGGAAGGGACATTAGAGGTCTTCTAGTCCAACCCCTGCCTAGGCAGGAAACCCTACACCACTTCAGACAAATGGTTATCCAACATCTTTTTAAAAACTTCCAGGGTTGGAGCATCCACAACTTCTGGAGGCAAATTGTTCCACTGATTAATTGTTCTAACTGTCAGGAAATTGCTCCTTAGTTCTAAGTTGCTTCTGTCCTTGATTTGTTTCCACCCATTGCTTCTTGTCCTGCCCTTAGTTTGCAATGGTTTGTTTCTGGGATACTTTCTGACTTTGCTGTCTGGTCTACTGCGCTGAAATTTTCTATCCAGGTAGTAACTATTAGGTTTGTGGTGTCCCTTCCAGTTGCTTTTCTCCTTGCAGATGTTTTCTTACTGGACTAGGTAACAAGATCACTGTGTGGGGAAATGAAGCTTTCTGTCTGTTTTTATATATGGTAGCTTGACCTACCAGCCTTGACTGGGGTAGAGGTTCTTTCTTGATTGTTAATAATGTAGGAATAATTGTGTAATTGAAGCTTTGCCCCTTTTAGCTAAGGCACGGCTGGCATATTTACATTTTTACCCCCATCCAACCAGACACCACTCAACTCTGTTAAAGATTTGAAGATTAGTTCAAGACAGCTAGATGTTGCCATCTCAATAGGCATTAAAGGACAGACAGTGGAACCTTGGGTTGTGAATGCTTCTGTTCGCAACCAAATCGGGTGATGACCAGAATTTTTGGAAACATTTTGTTTCTGGTTGAGAACACCTCTTTGGGTGGCGATCAGACACAGCTGTGGCGATTTTCCCTGCCATGGCAATGTCCCACTTCAGCACCAATTTTGTCTATGCATGCGCAGATGGTCGTGCTTCTGGTCATGACCAAAATCCTGGAATGGATTACGGTCGTGACCTGAGGTTCCACTGTACTTCAATGTAAAATATAATTCATCAAGTTAATTGGTCTGGTTCACCTTTTTTTTTCTCTTTAAGACTAAACTGTGTCATGATTCCAGTAGAGCACCTCTCTCACTTACCACTGTGGGAATTTAGATGATTTTCCAGAGCTCTTGCATTGGAAAAACTTTTGGTGCACTGTGGAAAGGGGCAGAAGCTAGATATCTGTTGAATGCTTTCCTCATTCTCCTCTGATAGCTGAGCACCTTCTCTTTGCCTCCCGCTGCAGTAGTACATGAGATGAGCTTGCAGGTTTCTTTCACTTCGATACCAGATGCCACAAGATTTGCAAGGGAATATATCTTCTGTAGAAAATAGATAGAGTATAGGTAGATAATAGGCAAATTGATACAGATAAGAAATAAATAAAAGGTGCAAATAAGCCATAGCTTATGGCAAACTTCATAGAACAATTTTGAACTCTGTTGTTATTTTAAAAATATTCATTTTATTTCAAGATTGCAAAATACAATTGATAAACTAGATGTTAGATATGTTTTGCTTGTTTCTTTGTTTTAAATGAAGTATAGTATCTGCTGTCTATTGTACAAGTTCAGTCTTAATGTCAGCATACTCTTTCCAGTGGTTAAATTTAGGGATTAAACCTACACAGTGCAAGAAAATTAAAATACAGGTAATAGATTGTACAAATTACTATAGCTATTTCAGTTGAATATAGTTGCATTTCGCTTGCAACCTTCTATCAGTGTAAAATAGTGAAAATGAAGAAGCAGAGTTGAAACATGCATTCTTGGTTTTCTCTTTTAACAGAATTATATCCTATTATGGACTAGGGTAGGAATGGTCCCTATGCAGCTAAAATGTTTGCTCAACTGCTGCAACGAGTCCAATTAAATTGAAGAAGTGGCTTTTTTTAAAAAAAAAAAAAAACCTCATGGTTTTTCAAATGGATGTGAACCTTCACAACCAAGAAGTAACATGGAGGGGAGGGGAGGGGAAAAGAGAGGATAGAATCTTAGCCATGTATAGTGTAGGAAGAATTTTGTAGCCAATTCAATTTGCTTTTGACTTTTATAGACACCTATATACATTCAAAAATGCATCATTTTTTGCAGTTCCACTGGTGTCATTGAAGGAAGCTGCAATTTCTTGATAGATTGATTATTGGATTATTGATGGATTATTATATACTTTGCTATTTAAACATGAAACTCAGTCAACTCAACATTCAAAAATGTATCACAAATACCATTGACTGGTGTTAATGGTTGATACCGGTTGCTGCCAGCGTCTTAGGTATCAACCAAGTACCTTCTTAAGATGTACGTTGTTCCGAGTAGTGCAGTTTTGTGCAGTTCTGCTGGTGTTATTGCAGGAAGGTGCAATTTCTTGATGTATTTTATAAAATTCTTAGACATGGTACCAAGTGCCCCAATGACAATGGGTATCACTGTTACATGTTCTCAATTTTCTTCGGTTGTCCAAATTTTGTTAAAATAATAATAATAATAATAACAACAACAACAACAAAACAATGGTGTACACAGCAAATGAGATAACTGTGCAGGGTTTCATATCACAAATCACTAGTCGAACAGTTCCCAAGCATTTATTATTATTATTATTAACATTATTATCATCATCATCATTATTATTATTATTATTATTATTATTATTATTTATAAAATCATGCCGTGTTCATTCTCAGGTACTGCTCAGAAAATGCATGAACCAGCATTCACACCTATATCAGAGTTCTGGAATCATATCATTTCATTTGTGAGACGCTAAAATATTCCTGAAGAGTCATTAAATTGAAACAAACAAAATCTCAAGGAAAAAGGCATCTAGATTTCTATAATCACACACTGGTTTATTTCCAAATAAACTCTCACCAGCAGTTTAGAAACTAGTCTGTGATCTCCCTTCCACCTCCCCACTGACTTGAAAATAATGGGATCATGAGTACATCAGCCTTAGTTTTATTAACATTATTTTTTAAAATGAACTGCAGTACAGCACTCACTGTTTACAATAGCTGTTGGCAAAATGGATGCCATCGCAGCTTGTTGAGGGAGCAGTTGTATTGAATCCAACAGTCGAGCAGGATACATCCCATCAGTGAGGGTCATCTGACTGGCAGCTTGCAGCCTTGAGTCAAAATCCACAACAAAGGCAATTAGCTCTTCTCCCTCCACAATAACTTTTGTTGTTGTGCACCACAGCTGGCCTCCTGCATACAAGCACACAAAAACAGAAACAGGTCATATTTTGTACATGTCACCACCAATGCTGGACCCTTTATATGACGAATCCTCTGTCTTTATGATAATTCTCCCCCCCACCCCATAAGCAACTAACAGCATCTTCTAGAATCTCCCAGATATCATTGTACCAGAATAATGATAATATTGTGATAGACTTTATTGCACTTCAGCAGTGAGCTGATAATGCTGTGCTGTAAATCACCAGTAGAAAAATGGCCTATAATATTCCTTCTGTCCTTATGGAAGAACTGAGTTATGCTTTGATGAAAATATAGATGGAAGCTTCAAAAACAAAGCTTCACATTACTCATATTTGTTTTTTAAAAAATCTGTATGATCCATATATTCTTCAAATGCACCTTTTTTTTCTTATGAAAAATGGACATTGGTTGGGTGCAGATTGGTGTCGTTTCCTTATGTATAGTTAGCTAATAGTTTTGTTGTTTGTTGTACACTTTCTGTTTTTTCAAATGAGGTTTCTAAATATATTCATTTAAAGGGTATTTAATATTTATATAACATTTGAAGCCGAAACAGGACAAAAACAATAATTAAAATATTTCCCTACCTATCTGTAAATTTAAATATATTAAAAGACATGAGTTGCAATGAGATGTTTTAGGAGGATAACAGGAAAGGATATCAATTAGAGTCAAAATAAGAATGGGTTATAAAAAGCACTCAAAATAAAGAAATAATTGAATATGTGTATATTCATTCCAATGGGGTATTAATGAGGACAGAAATAACAATGCACAATATGTTGTTCTTCATACAATCTTTTTACACTTTTCTGGTCCATGGGCTATTTTTCTCCCGGAGGGGAAAAGAACCTTTTCACATGATGAAATACATCCTCACATCTACAGCTATGCCAATCCAACATCCTTTAGGGGTATGCTGAGATTTGTTTCATAAAGAGTTATTCAAATTAAAAAAACACATTTTCTTCCAACAGTGAACTATACCAAAGCGTGGGTTGTAAATGTCACATGTTATGCATTGAAAAGAAAATTAACTATGTAAGAAGTAATGAACTAATGTATTTGAACATGACAATGAATGCTCATTTATTGAATATGTTTAGACAGGTTAGGCACTTATACGATGTTATCTTTAGTTTCAGGCCTAGATATTTATCCAGAACAGTTAAGGCTACAATAATGTTGCATAGTTTATGCTTTAAAAGGTTTTCCCTGACCCTTTTCAGGAATGTGTGTGTGTTCTGTATACAAGCAAGTGTATTAATTGGGAAAATAAAATAAAATCCACACTAGTGAATAAAAAATTTGATAAGTAATATTGCTCTGTTTATCTTTCAGCATAACTGTCTTTTCAACTGCACTTCATTTTTCCCCCTTCCTTTCCTCAAAGAGATTACAGTTTTAAAACAACTTGTTGCAAAAATCTGGTGGAGGAGATAAGAACAGGGCATGTGATATACAACAGCAAAATAGAAGAATTAGGACATTGTTTTAGTGGAATCCTGCACAATTAATTAATCCAGTCCTATTAGCTTTCAAAGATGAGCAAACAAAGCGATATTACTTTCGATGTGTTTGAGAAGGAAAACTTGGGGCTGAGTTCCAAGAAAAGGAGGCAATAATCCAAAGAAGAAAAGTTTCTTTGCATTCACTTTTTTTTGCTAGATAATGCATTTGGTTTTGCCATTTTCACTTCATATGCAAGTAAATCAAATGTACAGTAATTATTAAAAGACTGCAAATCTCTGCACCTCTGTGATAAATGTAGGTAAGCAGTTATTTAATGAAATATCCTTGACCCTAGCAAGAAATGAGCATCTTCAGTCCACAAATACCCCAACTACCAGTACATCTGAATTTTCTTCTTTCCTGCTCTTATAGTTTCTTCCTTATCATGTCCAGACCTATAAGAAATACGAACTTCTATCAACTCAACTTTCTACCAAGCTAACATTTTGTACATTATGGACAGGGATTTTCCCTTGCCTGGTGAATGCTCTGCCACGCAAATCAGCTGTGGTCTTAAAAAGGGAAATAAAGCACAGGAAAGAACAGGGGTGGATGGGTGGGCCCACATATTCGTTGCAGCGAACCAGTTCACTGCCAGCTGATCTTTGGAGCTGGGGGTTCACCCAAACCGAACTGATAGACTCCCATCCCTGACCCAAATTAAGATAAGGCTTAGGGGAGACATGATAAGTCTTCCAATACTTGAAGGGTTGTCAGAAGGAAGAGGAGGTGGATTTATTCTCCACAGCACCTGACAGCAGGACAAGAAGCAATGGATGGAAGCTTATCAGAAGGGTATCCAACCTGGAACTAAGGAGGAATTTCCTGATTGTAAGAACAATGAATCAGTGGAACAGCTTGCCTCTTGGAGTTGTGGGTGCTCCAATTGCTGGAGGTTTTCAAGAAAAGGTTGGACAACCATTTGTCTGGGATGACATAAGGATTTCTGCCTTGGGCAGGGGGTTGGATTAGAAGACCTTCAGTTCAATGATTCTATACTTCCCTGATTCTTTATGAGCCCAACTACTATTTGTGAAATAAATCATAGATTAGTGTGGCCAATGAAGAGACCACATCAGCAGTGCCTTTAAAATGATGCAAGCATGGGTGCCCAATTGTAGACTTTGGCCCTGCATATGCCACCGAGCCCTGCATACTCCAACTTCTAATATTGTGCGAAGTAGAAAAGAAGGCTTATTCAAGTACAGTCTGTTCTTCTTACATCCCATTCAATGATCACGAGTGACCCTTAGCCTGAAAAAAGACCAAAAAACCCTGTGCGGTGCTGGTCTAAAACCATGAAGGAGGAAATGCTTACTTTGATCCACATCTTAATGGTGCCATTATTCAGGTATTTGTTTCTCCTGAGGGAAAAATAAATTCTTGTTTTCTATAGCAAGCAGGAGTTGCAGGTGAGAAAGCAACAGGTAAATGAATTGGGAGATGGAACTGTTTCTTCTTCTTTCTTTAGAAAGGATACTTAGCTATCCTCATTTGAACAATAATAGATACATTCAGTTTTTACCAAAAGAAAAGGCTATTTTGAGGTATTCTTTCCTCTTTTTTTGCATTTTAGGTCACTCAAATATCATTTCTGCACAAAAATATGCTCCGATCTCTGTTCTTTGTAACCTTTATCATCCTGGCCTGTGGAAACAGCTCTGTTTCCTAACAGGAAGTCTACAACTGACCCTCATAATTGCGGTCAAAACCGTTGTGAATTTTGTCAACACATTTTTGAGAGCAAAGTCATAGTTTGGAGTTGATCACATTTTGGAAAATCTATGCTTCTATTACAATAATCAGTTGCCTCAAATATCCCAGTCCTGCCAAAAAAAATTTCATGTGCTCTTTTTATTATTTATGAAATCAGTGCCTGCAGAATGTCATCCGGGCCTCTGCCGATAAACTCTAATTAAGATTAAGACACGTCCTTTGGAAAGGATCCTATCATTAGCAAACATGATAAACACACAAAAAAACACTCCCTACTTGTCAAACCGGAACTATTCGGTAGCCGAACAGTATTATCTGTTGCTAGGCTACAGCACTGACAAAGTCTCAATTATTTTGTATGACCATACCTATAGAGTAAGAAATTGTATCTGCTATAAAGACACAGAACTTCAGGCATGCTATTCGAAAATTCATGGCTCTTAACAATGGCAAAATCCACGCTAATAAAAACACAACAACACATTTCAATTGCTCTCCCCCACTTCTCCCCCCCCAAAAAAATCCTTGTAAGATGCCTTCTGTTTGCATAATGATTTCTAATTTATCTCTCTGAGTGATAAATATAACACAACATAATACAAGCTAAAGACAGTTCTAAAGTAAGGAACAGCATCTCGAGTAGAGAACCTAGCTCAGCATATTTATGTGTGCCTTTGCATGTGTGTAAACAGACACACAGTAAACAACAATGCTTACTCAGAGATTATAAGCATGCCTGATCCACACCACATTACAAAATGACAGTCTAATTCGTACTGTGGCATGGCTGCTGTTTGAGCGGCAACAGTGGGCATGATGCCAGATGGCAAGTACATGAGGTGAGGCGGCTCTACACAAAGCCGTAGCACTTCCAGTCTTTGTGATGAGGCATACTTGAAAATGATACAACTGTGTGACCAACTATGACATGCAAACAGCTGGCCATGCTGGTGCTCAGTTGGCATGGTGTTCTCGATGTGGTGACCACATAGCATTTCAGATGCTGTAACTGGATCATTTCCACATAAGCTGTCCAACTCAGAAGCTGTATGCTGGATGGAGTATAATTATGCAGACAGAGTAACCTCCCCCCCGCTACTTGTTTTCAAGGAAGCTGAAATTCAAGATACTGAATTCTGGAAATTCAATGGATATTGAAGATGCAGCAGGGGAAAAAAAATCTGGTCCCAACACAAGTGGCAGATGTACTGGATGGAAAATCATCCAGGATATCATTGTGGTTACATGCCCCCCCTGCTTTGTTCTATCAAAATGAAGACCTTCAGACAACTGAGTGAGTCATTCACTGTCCTTTGCAGTTCTCGGATGACTGATTTGCTTTAAGAGCAATATAAAATAGAAGGACAGGATGCTCCTCCTGGTTTTAGAAGACGAGTCCCTGCCGATTTGAGTTGGGGAACTGTGCTTCAAAATCAGGGGTGCCATATGGCTTTCCGATTAGTGCCTCTCTCACACATTTAACTGCACTGCCTCAGCAGGGAGAAAATGTTAAAAATGGTTTAACTTTCCTCCCAAGACAAAGAGCATGGAGAAATGCAAGGCAGGTGCATTTTCCTCAGATTTCAGGTACAGATTTCAGGAAGGCAGCAGCATTTAACGGTTCTATCAAGGAACGTTTCACCTGGTTTTGCACAGCAATCCAAGGTTCGTTAAACTTCTAGACACTTTCATGGAGCCTCTGTTCTTCCATTTTTGTCTGGATACCTTTTCCAACCCTATCAGGCCACCAAAGAATGCAGATTTCCTTCTCCCCTTGCTTCTCATTTGTGTGTGCTGCCTTGGACTGTCACAGCAGAAGCAGCAGAGTGTCCATTTCTTGGGTACATATGTTTTTTTGAAGGAGGGTCAGAGAGTATCGGAGGAGCTCGTTGCAATGACAACGTGTGCCAGTCTGCAGGCTTAAAATGACGCTTGGCAGCAGACGGCTTTGCTGGTATTCAAATGAATAGTTTCTATTTCATAAAAAAGGAAATTTAAAAATAACCCTGGGAAGATGTTTGTTTGCACTGGCCTTTTACTTTAAGCATTTAAAAAGGGAATTCAGAACACTGCCATCAGATCTTTCCTATGGTAAAGGCTGGGCATTCGTCTGATTATAGGAAATACCATCATTGTACCTTCTCCGTAAGAACGCTTCTTAGCACACGCCTGGATTTTCAGGGATCAACATGAACATAGGGCACATATCTATAAGGTAGCCACAATGCTTAATTGGGGGCGGGGGACGGACATGTGAATAAATCCACATCCAATATTGTTGAAAATTCTTGAGAGTAGAGTAGCGCAAGGAATAGAACTTATAAATTATGTGTGCCCCTTTTCTGAAAAATGTGTCGGAGACTTCTTTGTGCATAGGCAAATACAGTAGGAATATGAGGTATTGTGTGGTTCCTTCTGCAGAGTACCTGATAAAAGAATAAAGAGCTTTGACATATTCTTAAAACAATAGAGGAATTAAAGAGAAACAATGGGCCAGCTGCTTCATTAATACAATCAAAAGAGAGCCCAGAACAGGAGGAGTTCAGATAATTAAGCACTACTCTTTTAGACCTTCTTTCTATAATAAAATTGTTTAAAAATTTATTAACTACTTCACAGTGGTTAGATAGATCTGTGCACTTGTTTATTTGGGTTGATTAATGCCTCTTCAGTATTCTCCAACATGGCAACTCATGGTTTATACAAGTTTTTGAATAAAACAGTGTAAGAATAACTGATAGGCATCTGAGCCATGCACAGTCATAAATCAGAAGCATTTTACGACTAGGGTTTATTTCCTCTTCCTTCCCCGATGTTAAAGCTCAATATTTTTACTTACAGAACTTTTCCCAAAATATTTGGTACGGCATTTATTTCTTTTCCAGGCCACGTACTGAACAAGCCATTGCATAACGGATTTTAGCAACAGCTCATGTATATTCACCCTCATGCAAAACTAATGGAAAGGGCTGGCAGCTTTATATTAGGATTAATGGCATGATGCATTGGGATATTTTGTAATTTTTCCATGTTTACAGATCAAAGGATATTGCCATTGATACCTAGCTTCTAATCTTAATTGGAGTTCCCACTTGTATAAACTTTGCAGACTTTTAAGCACAGGCAATGCCGAATTCCTACAGTCATAATCTGTCCCAAATGGCATCATTTGTCTCTCATGTCTCTGAAGAATAATCTATAATAGTTAGCACTGCAATGTTAATGGGCAGAAGATTTTTTATGATTTCACTCAACTCATAATTTGTAGCCAAGGAATGGACCACAAAAAGCAAGCTGTGTGATTGCAAAATAGATCTGTCCAATTCACTCCATTCCTTACTTCTTGTGCTGCTACATAAAAAGTTCTCTTTTTCCCAGTTTCATTGTTAATACGGGCTCTTGTATGCTAATATGATCAGGGGTGTAACTGGCTTGCAAAGGAGAAAGAGATCGCTTCAGATTCCAGACCAGTTTTAGATTTGTAAAAGCCACATTATTTGGCAAGAATTTTCTTACTTTTCCTGGATAGGAACTCCTCTGTATCTCAAATGCCTTTCCTCCAAAGCCAGTACAAATTTTTAATAGCAGCTTGCACAATATATTGTGCAAGGATACATAGAATGAACATAAGGCACTTAGATATGGCAGCTTCTCACTTACTTGGATCATGGCCTTTTTAAGGAGAATTTTAATAATTGTCTATGTCTGTGATGGTGTGATGGGAAGTCCACCTGTTTTTTATGTGTGTTGTCTAACCCTGTCTCTGACAATACTTTTGGCACATAGAACTAAACTAAACAAAGTCACATCTTTACCATTTTATAAACTCTTCATTTGCAGGCAACTCGGTATTGTGCTGAAAAGATGCTCACGATATTTTGTTCAAGTTTGTTTGAAGAAAAGAATGAAAACAGGAACTGCCTGTTGCTAGAGAACCTGGTATTGTCTTATTAAGGATCAGGGGTCTCCAACCTTGGCAATTTTAAGACAGGATTTGAAGAATGGGAGTTGAAGTTCACAAGTCTTCCAATTGCCAAGGTTGGAGACCCCTGCCATGGATCAACCCTCTTTTATCTGATTGACAGAATTTTTTTAAATTTTTGGTCATAATTATAGGGATTCGAGTGTATGTCTTCCAAATGAGCACTGAAATCCACTTATTTGTGTAAAACATCCACTAGAAGAACAAAAACTAGATCAGAGAACTATATGAGGGGGGAAATGCACAAGGAAAATATTGTGATCAATTTCATTTTCTTGTTCCCCATGATGGAGTTGTTTCTGTTTATTTATCACTGAGGATAAACAAATGGGCATGCTTAGAAGTTCTGTGCCCTTTAAGACTTCCTTTAAATATTTTGATGAAGAGGTTTTCTTGTTTTGTTTTTAATTCATATGACTGATGTCCAATTGCCAAATATTTAATATTGGCACAAATAGCAAACAATGCTTTTACATAACTGACTTTAAAGGAATACACCCTTTCACAATCTCCAAATTTAGGTGACATGGGCATAGTAAAAGTCAGATATTTCTGCAAAGAAAGACAGATGAGATAGCTTATTTATCTAACAACTAGTCTGGAACAATGTTTTCAACATTGTTGTTTTTAATCTGAGTTTATATATTTTGAATTTCTGCAATTAAGGGTAAAATTCAAATACAGTTGAATGATGCAGAATTTAAGAAATTTTTGCCAGCAATATACTGTTTCTTGTAGCACATGATTATTTTAACATAGATGCAGCAGAGCATTTGTGGGCTTTTAGCCTTTTCCCCCATCCTTATCCCTTTTAGTAATGAAAATACTATTTTTTAAAAAATAAATTACTGCAGGAAAATGCCACAAGAAGAAAGTGGTGTATGCTTTTAATGTGTCTGTATCTCAATGAAGGCAGCAAATCCACAGCAAACGTGGATCTACATAGGCATATTAATGGGTGTGGGGGGAGAAGCATTTTGGGAAATGCACAATCCTACTAGCCCTTTCTGGTAAGGATACATTTGATTGGTGCAAAAATGCATTGGTTTCAGTCAGGCACTTCCTCTTTAGCAGAATCAGAAAAGCTGCTTTGTGTGTGGCACCTTGAGGATTTTCCTCCATTAACCTTTATTACAACTAACAGCACACTTGAATCAATCTACAGGTGCACAGAGGCTGCCTATCAGCATCCCTGCATGGTCACTATAATTTCTAAACAGCCAAGGAAGGTATGTTTGCGTAGCCCTTCAGGCAAGCTGTCAAAAATCAGGCTACAGCTGATAAACTGATTATAAAGCTGCTTAAGACTTTGCTTGTAAACAGAAGCATTTATCAACTAATAATTTGCAATAAACGGATGTAACTCCCAGCTGAGCCCCAAACTGTAATTGTCTTTACCATCTGCCTATTAAAATAGCATTCTTCATCACCAAGCCTGAACAGACAGGAGAGAAAAAAATTTCTTGCAACTATATCAAATTCTGGCTTGTTAGGAATAATCTATGAAAACACTGTACATTTTTTTCTTTATCCACAGCATTCTGCTTTGGTGTTTAAAATTATTACACAAATACAACACGCAGGGAGAGAAGAAGAAAAAAAATACCAATCATCACAGTCTGCTCATCATATTAGCACTGAGATTGTATTCATTCTTTGTGACTAAATGGCAGTGGCTTGCTTCATGAAGGACAAACATGAACAGTCAAATATTGGGATTTTACTTTTCATTCATTTTGATATTTATTTCTTTGAGCAATGCATATTCTTCAGTTGTGTGACACTAAAACAGTACAGTATAGAAGACTGTACAGTCTCAGGAACCATTTGAACAAACCTACTCTACTCCAATCCGTGCAACCCTTTCGGAGATCGAGGGTTTCACAGCTTGAATGGATATTTTGTGTCCCCTAAAAAGAAAGGAAATGCTTATTTTTAATTGTGAGACTATCCACTCATCATTATTGTTAATGCAAACAGAGCTTCAAGGGACTCTCCTGCAGCTGTTTAGGAGCTACCTCTTGTCACAATAGTTGTATTAGTTGTATACAAATGAGCCAGGTTTAGGTGTACTTGGGAATAAGAAGATGCGGAAGAATGGCAACTGTTGTACATTTTAAGAGACCCAACTGCACAGGCATTTGCACAGCTACAATGCAAACAGGAACACAGTTGTCATTTTGAATTGCATGTACGTAAACTCTGAATCCCAAAGCAGTCATGATTTAAAAATTGAATGCAAATATGGGGATATTAGAAAAGGTTTCATACACAGATATCCTACTCAAGAAAAAAAAATTGCATAGAAATATATTGGCAAAAGTTATAAACGGTATGTATTGGAGAAAAGTGGGTGTTCAAATTATGTGAACACTTTACATTTTTATAATTTATCTGTGGAAATTGAACAGAAAAGCCCTGGCATAGGTCTCCTTAGAGGCAACAGTGAACTTCTAATGAAGGTCAATTTTGTGCATAAATATACAGATCAAATATATTGTCTTAGTTGAGCGGGAGGTGAGTAGGAATGCAGTCGTTCACCATGATGGAACTGAAATGAAATTTTATGCATTTTCAGACCATGCATGTATTATCAATATTGCCCTTTAAATCACCTAATGAAATGCTTTAATCATGGAGATCCACACTGTTCAAAGAAGAATTAAAATATGTGGATGCAACTGCCATTCGTATAAAAATAAAACCACTGTTGAAAAGCAGCAATTGAATGGGAATGGATTTTTTCTCCTTTTTTGTTTAATTGATAGCACAAATTAATCAATAATTCTTCAGCCTATAGCTCTCCAACAGAGAAGCCCTGCCAAAAATACAGTTTGTCCCATGTGCAGCAGAATCAGCCAGATGGTGCTAGGAAGGGTTGATTCCGCCTTAAATTAATGTTTCAAAGATATCCATTTGATACTTCTCTCTCCCTTTCTCACAATCACACAATCACACCCACAGAGCTTGTTAGAATAGCTACACCTTTTAATCGTGTATAGGTTAAGATCTTTTACTTCTAGAAATACAGCATCATTTTCTCTGACATGTTGTTCTTTGTGTAAGGTTTTGCTTTGTTTTAACAGGAATTTAACTCATGCCATATTGCAAAATTCAGATCAATATAAAACAATTGTTTGTTTCTACACTCTTTAATTTCCCCTCTCTGTAATTAATTTGTAAATATCTTTAGAATTTAACAATTCTGAACAATTTCATTAGCTTCAGAAACAAATGCTATGATGTATATACACATGTACATATGCACATACATGTATATATAGACATGCGTGTTTGAATATATCTTCTCTCTCTCTTCTCTGTTTCATCAATTAGCTGTTGAGAGAATACCAGATTGCCTGCAGATGGCACTCTTCGCATATTGAGAGATATTGCTGGTAGAAAAAGGGAACATAATCTAATTCAGTACTATAGTGAATGAATATTCTATTCAGCTAATAGAAAGAAGAAACTACTAGGTACTAATTTAGTACCTTGTACAAGCTTATGTCTGTGCAACTTCTGGACTTTTTTTTTTTTTTTACAGTTTATTCCCAGGGATTTCAGTTGAATTTATAGTACTTAAAAGGAAAAAAAAATAGAAAATCAATCATTTATAGCTTGATGCTTATTACTAAGTTGCCAAAAATCCATTATGTAGGTGTTAGCCAAAGTTTCTGTCCATCACAACATTACAAATCAAAGTCTCCTCAGAATCAAATTGATTAGAGATGTTGTACATGTGCTACAAACACTCAGCCAGAAACGAACACAGATATACACAATCAATAACTCTATGCTGTCATCTAGTTGTGACCCAGAATTATACAGTCTACATTTGCTGGTTGTAAGATTATTTGGAAGAGACAAAAGCCATCCAGTGCTTTTCTGGACACTTATTTTTGCCCAGAAAAACAAAATCAAAAGAGAGAAGTCTTTAGAACTCCTGGCCTAAATAGCGATGACATTTGGCAACCCAGTTCAGATCTCTTTGCCCACTGACTGCCTAAGAAAGGAGTCTCCAAACTTGGCAACTTTAAGACTTGTGGACTTCAACTCCCAGAATTCCTCAGCCAGCTTTGACACTTGCTGGGGAGATGGGACAAGGAACTAATTTTTTTATCCCCCCCACCCGAAAAAACCCCTTTACCTTTAACAAGCATCTATAGAGATTCTTAGTCATCCAGGGAAGTGGTCGACAACCAGTGGACCGGGGACCACTAGTGATCCGCAAGAAAATTTGGGTGGTCCGCAGAGAAATGTCACCCCCAAAGAACCCCCCAAAGCAATTAATCCAGACTGCGCCACCCATATGGCCCGCAGGAACACAAGGCTTGCATCACTTGCATTGCAAACAACATGAGGTAGTGAGGGGAGGGGGGGAAAGGGCAGAGGGGGAAAACTTGCCCCATGTGCCTCACCTGGCCACCGGGCTGCTTCTTTCCGTTTCTTTCTTCTGCTTTTGGCTGCACATAAGGAAAGCAGCAAAAGTCTTTCTTTCTCTCCCCCAAACATGGCCAGAAATGAGTCTTTGGGACCCTGCAAGGCATCCTGCTCCAAGAGGCTGTGCTGGCGTGACAAGTCTCACAAATACTCATTTCTGGTGGAGTTTGGGGGAGAGAAAGAAAGACTTCTGCTGCTTTCCTTGCATGAAGCCAAAGTCTCTTTCCTCCACGCCGGAGAATGGAGCTGGAGATGGTATCCTATGATTCCAAATAAAGAATGATCGATCAGTAGGAAAATGAGGTGGGGAATTTTCCTGAAGACTTTTTTGGGTATTTTCCTGGTCTTCAGGATTTAAAATTATGAGTTTGGTGGTCCTGAGGTCCAAAAGGTTGATGACCCCGATCTCAATGTGGTTTTTCAATTGGCAACTGGACTTTCTTTGTTTTTACTTGAAGATGTTTTGCTCCTCATCCAAGAAGCTTCTTCAATTCAAAACTGAAGAAGCTTCTTGGATGAAAAGCAAAACATCTTCAAGGAAAAACAAAGAAAGTCCAGTTGCCAACTGAAAACCCACTTCTGAAATTATCCTTACCAATTCAAGTGGACCTGACCAATCTGATGCCTCTGCAACAGCATAGATGATTAAAATATCTAAACATTTTACTTGCAATATAATGTATACAGTATTTATTTGGGGTGGGTGGGAATCCAAAGGGTTTACTAAATTTGATCCTAGCGAAAATAAACTGAAGCAATGTTTGTTTTCTTTATGATAGCTACTAGTAGGTAACACTGCCATATAGCTTGCAATATACTATGGGTACTCTGATTTTTGCCAGATGGTGTTGGATGTATGGTATTGGTTCTTGGTATTATCATCTACCTTGGACTCCATGAGACTTCCCCAGTGAGACATTGCAAGCGTGGCATATGACCAACCCACCACCAATTTTTTATTTTGAAAGGCAAAATATTTGATACAGGATATGATGTCAGCAATAAAAAGCAAATTAGAATTTGAAGGCTTCCTACAGTACTATACCAGCTGATTAATATCTTTAACCAATTGTAAAATTGCACAGCTCATTTTTGCTTTAGAACAAATAAGAATCGATGTAAAAATGGAGGATATGATTATCAATCTTTGTCATTATAATTTCCTGGTTAAACTCAATGTTATTATGAACCTCTGAAGTTGATGAAGTTATCATCAACTTCACAGGTATAAAGAGCTAAGATAATCTACCCTAGGCACCTTAATGGAAGTACTTGGGTTCAAACACACACAATATGGCTGGCTGTCCATATTGCCAAATACCTTAGTAGGATTTTGGAGATGGCTACCTTATTAGATCAGATTGCAATAGGTGACTTATCTTTCCTTATAGTGCTTGAAGAGCTTCTGGGTTTACCAAGGATATTTGAAAGATGAAATGGGAGAACTGATACCTAAAGCAACAGTGGAAAAAGTTGAGTACTGAACACAAACATAACCCATGAAAACAACTTAAGCAAGTTCTTGTGTGATGGTGGAAGACTCAGGATCAATGTATTCAGGATAGAATGTGGTATTTATTACCTTAAAGTAGTGATATTTCCCCATGTGAAGAATTCATCTCTCAATCCAACAGTGCTGAATAATTTCTACCCAGCCTCCAACCTTTTTAGGAATGTTTGACAGAAGTTGATGGATTCCAGTTTCAGAAGGTCCTAGAACTGTGATGGCGAATCTATGGCACGCATGCTGGAAGTGGCACATGAGAGGTCACCCGGAAGAGCCCCACTGCACATGCATGTGCCCCCCGCCAGCCAGATGATTGTCGGGTATCTTCCACGCATGTGCAGGGGGAGATGCATGCAGGGAGATGCGTGCTCATGTGCAGACATGCGGCGTGTGGGGAGTTGCATGTGCATGCACAGAGGCATGTGGGGGTCACACACACATGCGCAGGGAGCACGGGGAATCATGCGTGCATTGCATCATGGGTGCAGGCACGCATGCATGCACACACGTGCACTTTTGGCACGCAATGTGAAAAAGATCCTAGAATAAAGGAGCTATGTGGGTCTCTGGCAATGAGTGTTACCATCCTGATATGGAATGGAAACCACATTCATAATGGTTGTTATTGAACTTCATTAGAACCTGGATGTAGGGAGTGGCTTTCTTGATTATGTTAGATCTATCAGCATACTAGATCTGATACAATTAACTATGATATTACTGTCGTTGTCTATGAGGGCATGTATTGGAAGCATAATTTTTCTGTTTCTATCCAGGGATATTGAATTGTTTGATGGCCTTTTCTCCAACTTTGTATGGCATAGCATTGCCCCTCTATCTATGGACATTTTAATAAATCAATTAATACATTTAATTAATATATTAAATCAAAATTTAATCTGCTGTGGTTACTTTGTCACAAAGTATGTTTATTCTCAAACGGAGCCATAACTAGAGATTTTAGACTTTACTTCGCATGCAAACATATATGTAAAATTCTGAAGCTTTAAGCATTGTTATATGATTTTGCAGAAAAGCACAAACATGTTTACTCAGAAATAATCCTCTTTTTATTTATAAATTACACAAGCTATAAATTATATAAACAACTCTTCCACAATTTACTACATGAAACGGGGCTTATTCCCTATTACTGTACATAGGTCTGCAGCCTTAATTGATAAATATATCAATTAAATTTTCATTTGGACAAACCTAAATTTTTGAAGCAAAATGCACACGGCTTTGATAGCAGATAATAACTATGTTCCTAGCAAACATCTTAGAAGAAGCAATGACTTCTATGATAGTGAGAAGGGAAAAGATCTTTTGGGAGAATACTTTTCATCTACATTTTTTTTTAAAAAAACCTGCTGCTGCTATGATTACTACTACTATTACTACTGCTACTACTACCACCAGAAGCAACAACAAAAATCAGTATTAACTCCAAAATCCATGTTAAGACTATATGGTCATAAAGCATGAAGTCAGACACTGGGTACCAGTTTTCTATATTTCCAAACCCAACATCAAGGAAGAAGGTAAATCATGTGACAAACATTGTCTGCTGTTCAAGACATTTATTTAAGATGGGCATAAGTTTCAGACATTCACATCAGGCATTTTTTTTACCATGCAGATTAGTCTGGAATTGGGGGTTTCCCTAAAACTGATGGGATGAAGAAAGCAGAAAACAATGGCTCTTACCAAGGACAAAAATATAGAGAATTACATAATGGAAACAAAGTACAAGCATTTTCAATATTTACTTGCTGCTATCTAGAACACGCTGGCTGGGGAATTCTAGGAAAGGAAGTCCACACACCTTAAAGTTGCCAAGATTAAGAAACACTGACCCTGAGACTGTCTAGATACTTTGCAATCCAAATATGGCAGTCTTCTGTTCTCCTAAACTCTTCCTAAAAACTGTTTCTATTGATAAGTGAATTTAAGTAAATAGGCTAACCAACCTGGAAACACCAAGACAATTTTTTAAAGTATGGGTTATTATGATAGATTGAATTCTATCCAATCTATCACTTATTTTAATTTATTGAAATATGCAGGTTTCATTCACTGTCATTTCCTACCCATATTTGAGATCTGGGTAGCTATGTCTCTTTTGCACCTCTGTAAAAGATGCTTCTATCACTGAGACTAATGCATCAAACTAAATTAATATTTACAATTGCCAAAAAAGCTGATTCTCTGGAACAGTCAGAATGAAGATGCAGCATAGAAAATGCATACTTAATTCTCTCTCTATACTTCCCCTGTTGTTTTCATGTATGTAAAAAGATCTTAACATTGCAAGCACACGAAGGCAAAGCTGTTCAAGCAATTTTATTTACATAACTTTAGTTATCACTGAGAGAGAATAGAAATGACTAACTTAACACATAGTAAATTATTTAGATCTTGCTTCTACCACTATTTTATAATAAAGAATCAAAAGGCATTAAAAGGCATTTCTTCAAATACAATGATGACTATTAAAATAACCTCAGAGGTGATACTAATGATGACTATTAAAATAACCTCAGAGGTGATACTAATAGTCTTAAATATTTCTAATGTCTCTGTCTGAAAATCCAGTTCATCAGAAAGCTGGTGTATCAGTTGTCAATAAACACTGAAATAAGGGTGATTTAGGCTCAAAGGATTTGGGAACACACAAAACATATTATTACGCATTGTTCAAACTGAAGGTTAAAGAATATGAAGTCTAAACTAAATATACATACTGATTATCACAATTTGAATTTTTGATTGGTTGGTGCTCTAATTAATTTTACATTTAATTTTGCAAAACATCTAAGAAAGTACACTGGGCTGAAACTTTAATACTAATTTGCCTTGAACTGAAAATTTGAATTACAGTGTTGGTATCATGATTTTGTTTTCTCCTGAAGGCAACCTCTTTCTCATTTTTGTTCTCATTTTGATTTTAAATAAATGATTTTAAATAAACATGCCTTCTAGGTGTTTGAAGAAATTTTTGTAGAAACACTGGCCTTTCCTGACATGCGATCTTCTGAATGAAGCCCAACTAACAAGAGAACTCTTTATTTATATGGGGACAAGACAGCAGCACAAGTTAATTAAACTGCTAACACCGTGATTAGTTTCAATCAGGGATCAGCTAAGACTGGTAGTTGTAATGGAATGTGCCTTTTCCACATGCATGAAGAAGGATGCTTGTAAGGTTTTTTAATTTTTTTCGGTGTAGCCGAGAGTTACAGAAACAATTATATTCAACAGGGTAGGAGTGCAGAAAAAAAGCAGAATGCCAAAAACAAACCCAGCCACTGTAAAATTATAATTTGATTCAGCTGTTTTATAATACAATAATCAGAAGGAAACGCATTGAGTTCAATGAATATTAGGCAGGGCCAGCAGAACTGTTAGGTGGAATGAAGCAGTGGCTGAAGGGACTAGGACAAAAAAATGTAATGCTGTTAGGTTTTACTGCCTTGTGGGAGAAAGATGGATGATGAATCTTATTTGGAACTGTGAGATCTGAGATGCAAAAATCCATTAAGATGTCGGGAATGAAACACAGATTTTTTTTTTTATGCTTTCTAGGATACTTTTGACTTTTGGCTAGCCATGGATACCAAGCAATCTGACCACAAATGGGGCAGGAAGCCCTACTATATTTGCTACTTGGCCTGCCACTCCTTCATTAAAAAGGGCATCTGATCAAAGGTGGTATTTCAGTTAAAACAGGTGCCTACTTTAAGTATATTAAATATATGGAACACAATCTAAGCAAATTTAAGCATGAGTTTCTTTAATCGTGCTTTTAAAGTTTTATAAACAGAGCTCAGATTTTATAGATCCAATAAGGGCATTGTGTATTTGCTGAATCCAAGTATCATAAAAGCAAAGAAATGAAGATAACAGACTAAACAGTAAAAACATAGTGGCGGATATACATAGCTATCCTAAAATCTCTCTCCAGAGAAGGTAATTCTGTGGAACCATGCTTAGTTTCACAGTGTGAGAAACTACATGCTATATTGCAGAAAAATCTCTCTCACACGCTCTTTTCATCTCTCTGTTTCTCACACACCAATACTGAGCAGTTGTTTGGCCCAGGGGGAAGTTATAAGTGCCTGTAGTCCTGATTTTAATCAGGAAAACAATGGTTGATGGTTTAAAATAATTGCTATGAACAAATCAGAGGTGCTTCTTTCTCAGTAGCTGAATTCTAAAGAAGCTGAGATCAGCCAACGTTTTACATAATAGGCAACTTGGCTCTTTCCTGACCAAGTCAGGAAATTCTTTTTTTTCTTGCTATTTTTTTTGTAAATTTTGCAAGAAATTTGTAAAATGCAACAGTTTTTAACACAATAAAGGCTAAACTGCAGTTTCTCCAAAGAAAATTTGGCAAACAATCACATTGGTGTTCTTTCAAAATTAAAGCTTTGTCCATCTCAATCATATTTAATGTCACAGAAAACAGATTCCAAAGTACATATTTTTTTAATAAAAGTTGATATCATTTGAAGTAACTCCATTTATGTGCTTCTAATTGTGGTGCATTTAATTCTTCAAAGATATACGATTCCACTGCACTGTTTTGATTAAAAATAATTACCTTATAGTTGTCTCCTAGAAATTGGCATGTTCAACTATTTTTGATATTCATTGTGATTTCTATTACCTTTATTATCACTATAGGTAATATCCAGATTGATATATAGAATGGAGGAGAATTGTACTGTATATCCTCACACATGTCCTTTAAAAAAAAATGGGTTACCCACTGTACAAACATCTTGAGAATTGGAGAGATGATCTGCATTTAAAGTTACTGTAAAATCATACATTAGTGATGTAAAAAGTTATATCAGCTAGGGATAAGATGGAATAGAATTGTGACTTTGTACAACAAGTTTAATGGTTATTACAGTATATAGACCAAATTGTGAAATCATAGATGCTAGTGTGTTAACTTGGTTGGTCTACATACACACTGAGTTCTTTCCAAAGACCTAGGATGCCATAAATTTTGCTGTAGTATATGTATGGATCAAAAGTAGTGGATCCATACATATTTAATTGAAAGATGGAAATTTTGTCAATGTGCAGATTTTCTAAGTGCTGTCTAAGACTTTTTGGTACGGTACTCTGTGTGCCAATAACCACTGGAGCCACCATGGCTGGTTTATGTCATAATGTTCCAATTTCAATTTTTAGATCTTGATACTTTTTGATCTTCTCCAATTCTTCTAGTCTTCTACTTCCTGGTATTTTCACATCAATTATTCACATTTTCTTCTTTTCAGCTATAGTTATATCTGGTATATTATAAGACAAAATTTTAGCCGTCTGTGAAATCCCATAATATTTTAACCTGTTCACTTCATCATATCCTCAATAATAATGCTCACATGATCAGTAATAATAATAATGGCTATTATTATACAGCAATATATGATTTGAAACAGAAGGGAATAATCTCTCTGATAACACTTGGACACATTCTTAAAAATGATGCTGAATGAAGCTGAGCAGTTCCAAAGAGTCAATCTGATTAGATCCTCCTTTTGGTTCATTCAGTAGGCACTGGTCATCAGATCATGTCCTGAATCATAGCCCAAAGCCATCTTGGAATGAAGCCACAAAATATGTTTCATAGACAAGATATGTTAACCATCCATTTCATTCAAAACAAAGGTCTCCAACAATATACGTCTCAAGGAGTCTCATGGAGGTGAGATACTAATACTTTCATTTCTCTGAAAAGTAGAAGACATGAATGATAATTATGTTGGATGGCCCAAGATATTTGGATATATGGTCTGACCTTGCATTTATCTAAATATTAGATAAAATGCTATGAGATGACAAACATACTATTTGACTAAGGGCTACATCAATCTTGGCATAGATAAACTTTGTGGCTGTTGTTGAAAGTATTATTCCTATTTTACATGCCACTGGGGGGAGGAATGGGACACATGTAAGTGGCTAAGAGCAAGAGAAATCAAAATTGGGGGCAACCCACACTGCCTCTTTCAGGCATTGTTTCCCCCCCCCCCCCCACACACACTTTTGGCACTCTACTTTCTCTTCCTGAAACTGAATTTTCAGTCTTGGCACAGCAAGTCTGCAAGGGAAAAGAAAGATTGCTTTCGCTTGAAATTTGAATTGTTTCTTGCAAAGGGCTTTGAAATTAATTCAACAGCTGTATGTGGCCTGAAGGCAGCAGGTCAGCCCTCTGTGTGTTAAAAAGGGCCTATGATGGATTTCCTTGACAGCTTCATAGAACACTGCTCTCTAATAAGCAGTAAGCCTCATTAATTTCAGTGAGGTTTACTTTCAGGTAAAGTGGTATTACGTTCTCACTTTTTTAATTGGTTCACACTGGGAAAGGAAAAGGTTAAATAGCAGAAGTTATTTGCATTGAAAAAAAAACATCCCTGTCAAAGGTCCATATTGTATTTTTGTGAATATTTTTATGCTGCTTTGGTCTAGGCATCTCTAAGCAGTCTCATTCTAGCCACTTTATCCATTTTAATCATTTTAACGAGGCCATATTAAAGTATAGCATCCCAGAAAAAAAGTCCAAAGATACCGAGAATGCGTTCATATCATTAATTCCTTTGAACGGTTATAAGAGGTTCATATTTTATGAATTAATCTAGGAAATAAATTAACTCTCAGAGGCAGAATTCCACAGAACAAAATGTTTCCAGATCTTTAGAAATAAAGTGCTATTAAAAAAAGATCTGTTGACATATAATCAAAAACTTCTGATCTCGAATAATTGTTTAGTCGTGTCCATACGAAACAGGAATCATTATATTTCCTCTTGCAATTTCTTTTATCAGAGCCATTTTTAAGTTACTTCTGTCTATCACAATAATATTTTCGTAAGGAGTGTTGTATCCTAATTCCTTGATTTGAATAATACATTCATTTTTAATTACTGCAACTTGATCTCAGATTATTCAAATAACTGTTTCATTTTTTATGCTTACTCTGACCCCAGTGTATTTATAGGCTTTTATCGTTACCTGATACCAGTGTAATGTAATTATAGATTGTATTTTAATCATCTGGTATATCCTAGCGAATTTGTTTAAATATCTTCAATCCTGAGTCTTTTATTTCTCTGCCTTTTAAAATTCTACAATGGTATTCTCATTGCATAAAAGCAATATTTTTGTAGTTGCTACAATGAACGAACATCTTGCATGCTTTGCTGCCCATGTTTCTCATTTGAATTTTAAAAAGTTACCACAGTTAGCACTGTATAAAAAAGGCCAAAAAAAAAAAAAACAATCCAGCCCAAAAGCAAGAAACAAAAAATGAAGCTAAACAGATCCAATCCACTTTCTGATTTACTTTTTCTCAAATAATGATACTCCATCTTTTTCTTTCAAGGCACAAATACTTTAATAGTTTAATATTTATGATTGCTCGGTAGGAGGCTGGTGTTTGAAATGGTTGTCATCATTTTGCCAATATAGCATATGATTGGGCATTAACAATGTTTAATTGCTTTGAAATGCTTCTTGGTTTATGCCTTAATAGGTGCCAAATCTGGATAAGGATAAGGCAAATGTAACTTTTAAGCCCCAGACAAAATTTACATTCAGTTTTTCTTTCAAATCTACTCAGGCAGTTGGACTACTGTAAGTGAATGGAATGTTTTTAGGCTTCATCTGTACCTAATAATTATACATATTTATACATTGCAATAGCATGAAATGGTCATTTATTTTGTTAATTCCATCAGTAGGTGCTTGCATTCTGTTCTTTTCCTTTTTTAAAAAAAGAAATCTACAAAGTAACCTCTAAAAGGAATAAAGATTTCTCCTGGATATGCCTCTTGATAATGTCAATTTTAGGGACTTTCTAGGGACCAGTCTCTAGTTATAGTAATCTGATATCTCATTACACATAGTTGTTTTGAGACAGATACTTGTCACAGAAAAATGAAAGTTAAAAGAATGATATATTTGCTGTGTTAAAACTTAGGAGATCTTTAGTCTTTTGTTCATTTATGCTAGTTGAAGCAAAGCAGAAATATAAATAGCAAAATGACTGGGTGGATCAAGTTAACCATATTATGGCTCAAAACAGTGTGTGAGTTCAGTCTAAACACTCCCTGATGTAAAATGTTAATTTGCCAAGCTAGTCACACTCAGATGCATTGCAAATAGTTTGGGAAGCGTTCTTCTATTGTTCAGAATATAACATAAAATGCTGAATGGATATTTTTAATTCAAATTATTTTGAAAAAACCTTTTGTATGGTGCTATTTTAAAAAATGCAGTAAAGAGCAGTCTAAATATATAGCCATTCACCCCATTCTACAATTATGCTTTAAAATTATGTACACAATTCCAAATCAAGCTGGGGACAATTTGTCTAAGGGTACCACATTTTTAAATAAGGTAAAACTGGGTAAATGTACATGTGCTTCTTAATATTGCACGATCTTTTCACTCACCCCCCCCCGAAATTTGTTGAAGAATTGCAAAGAAAACTATTAACATCCACAGTGTCATTTACAGACATTTTATTTCCATATGAAGTGCATCCTATTAAATGTGGAGATTGAAAATGAGATTATCGTTGTCAGAGCAAACTTTTGAATTGAAAACATGCTCTTGATTTAATGAATTGTCTTTATGTTTTCTTGACATGACATTAAATCATAGTGTGGTGTACTAGGTTTCATGTAATAGAATTCATGGATCTTCCATATTTTCTCTTCTTTCACAGCCTTCGCTATTTTGGAAGACATTTATATGATTCTATTTACATGTGAGAACTTTGTGTTAACTTTGCTTCTTCACAAACAAAGTTTTTGCATTACTTCATCGCAGTGTACAATATTTATGCAGCTACATTACTTCATCTCAGTGTACAATATTTATGCAGCTACTTGCCATCCCTCTTCCCGGTCTCAATTGTGAGTGATGAATGTGTAATGCTCAACTTAAGCAAACAAAATGCAAGCATACAGAACTTCTGTTTTAATGAATACAATAAGAACATGACCTTTGCATTTATAGAAATATTCACTACAAAGAATTCAAAATTATTATAGTTTTATGTAACACATGAATGCTACATATACCTCAACATGAAAGCACACTTATTCTATAATGAATAAGAGCACTCCTAGTCGCAAGTTTATTTCAAACATTCAGTATGATGAATAAATTAATAATAGATGTGGGCCGGGTTATGACTTTGAACCCTCTCAATTCTATCACTGTAATTTTGTGTCTTGTTTTGTTTTTTCTTCACAACCCTGCAATCCTTTTTATTGGGGTGGAGTCTGGGCAACTGAATGGAGCTGAGCGTTTACTGGCCAGATGCCCTTCCTGATGCCAATACAGAGTTCATAGCAGATATTTTTCTCTTTGTACTCTGATAGAGAAACATCTGCTTCAGCCTAGGATTGAACTGTCGACCTTCTGAGTGGGAGGCATGTGACTTCATTTCTAGGCCACCATGCCTCTCATAATTTTGTGTGTTGTTAATATCATATAATCAATTATTAATTAGGCTAATTGTAAGGGCTTTGCTGAAACAATTGAATATGGTACAAAGACAAAAATAGGCAGATAGTTAAAAACTTGAAGCTGTGTTGTTTTTCAGACAAAGAAAATAACTATGACAAACTGTTTCATATAATAAGACCTATTCCCTCCCCCGCCCTTTTGTCATCAATCTAAAACAGGGGTAGTCAACCTTTTTATACCTACCGCCCACTTTTGTATCTCTGTTAGTAGTAAAATTTTCTAACCGCCCACTGGTTCCACGGTAATGGTGATTTATAAAGTAGGGGACAAAACCCCTACTGCCCACCATAAAAGCTGGAAAGGCCACTAGTGGGTGGACCAGGTTGACTACCACTGATCTAAGGTCAGACCTTTTTGGCACTGTAGCTAGTGTAGACCTTGAAGCAGAACAAAAGCTATTTTGAGGGAACATGGCAACTCTCTTCTCTGAAGTTTGTTTTTTAATGATGCAACACCCAAGAATGCAAACAATGATAGAGGTGAATCAAGAATGTCCAGCAATATACATCATGACTCGGAGCTAGAATTCAGAAGGAGGTTCTCAAAAATATAAATCAAACTTTTTCAAAAGGAAAGGAGATGTAAAGGAAGGTGAATGAAAGGGAAAAGAAAACACCTGCCTTGCCTAAAGGCATGTGCCTCTCCAGCAAATATGTCCGAGAGAGTGTTGATTTAGCTACCATCTGCATCTCAGTGTGCCAAACTAAAGGCAAATGCCTTAAACTAAGAAAGATCTGAAATAGCCTTTAAATAAATAATAATAATAAATGTTCAATAAAATCCTTTAAATGAGAGGAAGTAGTTCCTTTCAAGTTTGCTTTATGTGATTCATATGAATTAAAAAAAAAAAGTTTTAGCATGCAAGATGGAAATAATTAAGTTAGTTTCAATAATACCATAAGCCATGGTGTAGGAATAACATTTAGGCCTTGCATAGTAAACTTTTCCTTTCCTTTCTCTTCTCCTCACCTCAGAGGTCATCTGTAAGGAATTGGATTGTTGGCTTTGGATGTAATCATATTATCTGCTATGGACATGTGCTGTTTATGAACCACAGAAATAAAATTTAAAATTAAGAAGGAACTGTTTTTTACTTGATCAAATACTGATCTGTTCCATCTTCTAGAAGCATAGCACATAGATATCATTGTTGTATTAGATCTCTCAATTTCAATTTAAATTCCTCTAGAGAAAAAAATACTACATCACTACTAAAGTTAATCATTCATATTTATTTATTATTTCTTGTCTATAAAATATTTGTTGCACTGAATGTCACAAACATATTTTGGGCAGAACCTAAATGTGTATTTATTCCAGCTTTTAAGTGTAGCCAATCAAATATAATGATTTTTATTCATTCATTTTAGTTTTATCCTACTATAAATTTCCACGTCATCTAAATCTTAGATCATGATCTTCCAAATCCTTCTACTCCTTAACAAGACCAACTCTTTCATTAAAACTAACCAACAGACAATAAAATATAGTTTCAAATCTAGTAGGCTGAATCCTTTTCTTTCTTTCATATCTTGTAACACCTTATATTTAACTCATGTTTTTTTTCTGTTGTCATACAAATTTAAATAATTTCATTCTGCCTTTGTTTAAATGGTATCTCATTATCAAAACAGGCATTGTCTGGAACAGAAATAGCATTCTAACATTCTTGTTAATCACAGAAATTCTACCCAATGATAATTGTAATTTGTCCCATCTTGACATATCTTTAACCTCATTCCATGTTTAAAATAATTATTTTGAAATAACGCACAATTCATATTTGTCAGTTAAATCTACATGTACTTTTTTCTCAATCTTAAAACCTATTTTATTCATCAAGTTTGTTTGATCTTGTGTTTTCATATTTTTTGTTAATATCTATGTCTTCTGTTTATTAATCTTGAAACCTGCTAAGATTTTTTAAACTTTTAGAATTCCCAAATTCTTTTTATTTATTTATTAAAAATTCACTTCCCTTTATGCTAATTGAACATATATAATTATTTGTTCCATTTCTGAAATATAAATTGATTTCACTCATTTTGTAATTTTTTCTCATTTTGTAAGTCATATTTCCAAAAACTTAAAACAAAAAAGTTCAGTTCAAATTGTCCCTTTTCTGCTTCCAAAAAGATCAGTGAGGCATGTTTTTCCTTACATTGTTCCAAGTATTCTAAAATATCCAACAGAGTTCTTACATTATCTTTCAGTTGTCTTTTAGGTAAACACTCACATTGATCCTAATAAATAAAAATTCGTAAAATTATTTTACATCTTCCCATTAACATCATTCTAAATAGTTGTTATTCAACAATGATATTAGACTAATTCCTTGCTAAAGTCAAGTTGTCCTTTTTTTTATATTAGCTTCCTTCCAAGTTTCTGGCATTTTTCCACTTGTAAAATAAAGTTCATTGTTATCTTGTAAAGGTCAAAAAAGCTCATCCTTAAAACTTTACAGATTTGATAGCCCAGCTGGCCCAGGTACTTTTCCTGTTTTATTCTTTTCAATTGCTTCTGAAATTTCCCTTATCATTTTAGGCCCCTTCATAATTTGTCTCTGTTCTTACCTAATCCTCAGTAAATTTTGTTTTTTTCAGATAGAAAAGCAATGAGATGATCCATTATAGGTGTCTTCATTATAGCCATTGTTGAGGTAATTCCCCGTTAGGAGAATGAGCGCATACAGGGAGACGTATTTGAGAGTAGTGTGTGAATAATACACATACACAGCACACAGATACTCTGTACAGTAAGTGTAGGTTTTTATTTCCAGAAACGTTAAGCAAAATCCAAAATAGCAATCCAAAGTCTGATCCCAAAATCTAAACGATCTATGATTGGCCACATAACCCACAAAAAATAACTTCTTAGCTCTATGTTGCCCTGTCAGTCTTACTTATGAGGGAATATGCACCCATGCTGGAGCTCCAAATGTGTGTAGGTAACTTAAATTTGGTTTTCTGCCACGCCAACAAGTGAATGGCAATTCTCCAGTTGTTGTGTTAACTACATTGTTTAACACATGGCTGCTACACATTATGGCCTCACCCCACAGTGTTTCAGGTAAACCTGAATCATATAACATAGTGCAAGCCATGGCTTGTAATGTTTGTCCTCTTCATTCTACAAATGAGTTATGTTGTGCTATGTAAGGTGCAGAACGTTTATGCTCAACACCAGCCAATTTCAACATTGTTTGCCAATGATACATGTTGTTTACTTGTAGACATCTTTACAAACCTTTTTCTGTCTTTAGTAATGCATTGCGATGCTCCACTATCAACAACCCACAAATCATGGTTTACAGTTGAATTGCTAGACATAGCTAAACTAACATTCTTCTTGGCCTTCTTAGCCTTACCAGTATTCTGCCATTTTCCCTTCTTACAGAATCTAGCTATATGTCCCCTAGCCCCACAAGAAAAAACATTTCCTAACATTATAGGCAGTTGAAGATAAATCCTCTTCTTGTGGTTGTTCCTTCCTCAGTTGGTCCCTATCCAGCCATCCTCTTGCTTCTTCTAACGACCTTCCAGTTATATCAGTCAATGTCAGGTTATCTCTGGGCAGGACTTCCAGTGAAGATACATAATCATCATAACTTTCATCCAATGAGGAAAGAATGATGTAAACTTGATGCAGCTCTGAAAATATTAGTTCTTTTTCATGTAGCTCTTGAAAGGTTCTTTTCATGAAGTTTAAATGAGCTAAAATATCTCCACCTTTCAGAAGACATGCTCTAAACAGTTTATGTGTAAGATGTATGTGTGCACCTACACTGTCATGAACATAAATTCTCTTCAAATTCTCCCAACACCTAGCAGCAGACTCTTCTCCACAAATATGGACTAGCTGCTGGTCACGCAGTGTTCGTCCTATTATACAAAGAGCTCGTTCGTTGTTCTGTTTAAAATCAGCAAGCTTCTTAGCATCATCCTCATTATCTGGATCCCACGCATTTACATCTGGTGGGTCTTGAACTACATTCCATAAACCTTCTTTACGCAGAACTGGACTGCACTTCATAGACCAGGAAGCATAGTTTGTTCCATCCAACTGGGTTATCAGTGATAGACTTGTTGAAGTGACTTGTGCCATCTTTATCATGATAGTAAACCACAATTAAACAGTAAACAGCTGTCTGTATACAGTACTGTGCATTCACACTAACTCTCAGTTATCTGAGCCTGGTATGGCCTGGGCCCATAACCAGTGTTGAGGTAATTTCCCATTAGGAGAATGAGTGCATACAGGGAGACGTATTTGAGAGTAGTGTGTGAATAATACACATACACAGCACACAGATACACTGTACAGTAAATGTAGGTTTTTACTTCCAGAAACATTAAGCAAAGTCCAAAATAGCAATCTAAAGTCATTCACAGGTAAATCAGTCAGTTTTCAATCCAGGGATACTCCAATAACAAATTCCAGTGTCAAAAACAGTTCAGTATCAGACTTACATCAAATCCAGGAATAGCAGTCAATAGGGAAAAATGGAGGAACGGGAATACTTTCCAATAGAAGGAAAAATAGAAAGACTAACTCAAACTCTCTTCTGAGACTAAGGAGATTAAACAACCCAGGTTTCTGGCTCCATCTTATGGCCGTTTGAGAAACCACACCCAATTGCAGTTTTTAGCATAAAAAAATGTCTATCCTGGTTTATATATTGTCCAACCCAAATAGCTGTTAGGTGACTTACATTCCTAACAGCCATCTTGAACTCCTGAGAAGGCAGAACAAAAATCCGCATCCTGTCCAGTGGTGGGATTCAATTTTTTTTTTACCAGTTCTGTAGGTGTAACTTGGTGGGCGTGGCAAGGGAAGGATACTGTAAAATCTCCAGTCAGAGGTGGTATTTACCAGTTCTCCAAACTACTCAAAATTTCCGCTACCGGTTTTCCAGAACTGGTCAGAACCTGCTGAATACCACCTCTGATCCTGTCTCAAGTTAACTCATCACCTACATTGTATTGCCTGCCGTTATCATGGAAACACACAGGTCTACATCTGTTTCCACTTGGTACAGAATCTAGACCTAGTGGAAACTTAAATACTTCTTCATCAATGTTAAATGAGACAGGAGCCTTTTGAGTCTTCCCATCAGCCTCCACCATAGCCAATAACAAATATTTACTGAAGTTTGTAGTTTAGAAAAGTAAATGTGGTCTGTTTGTTAAAATATTGGATTAGGAAATAAGACACCAAAGTTCTAGTCATAGAAGCTCACTGGGTGACTTTCAGCCAGTCACTCTCTCTTAGCCCAATCTATTTAACATGGATGCTATTGTGAAGAAAAAGAAAAGGTAGAAGCATTATTATTCCATGCCTGAGCACAGAATTAAAGGGTGGGTATAAATCAATAACTCAAATTATGGATGGAGATCCAAAATTCAGGGACGCGGTGGCTTAGTGGCTGAGATGCTGAGCTGTCGATCAGAAAGGTCAGTAGCTTGGTGGTTTGAATCCCTAATGGGATTCCCTCTGGGTAACAGAGTGAGGTCCCATTACTTGTCCCAGCTTCTCCCAACCTAGCAGTTCAAAAGCATGTAAAAATGCAAGTAGAAAAATAAGGACCACTTTGGTGGGAAGGTAACAACGTTCTGTGTGCCTTTGGCATTTAGTCATGCCGTCCACATGACCACAGAGACGTCTTCGGACAGTGCTGGCTCTTCAGATTCATAATGGAGATGAGCACTGCCCCCTAGAGCCAGAAACAACTAGCACATATGTGCAAGGGGAACCTTTAACTTTACCAAAATTCTCTTGAAGGCATTGAATTGACTGTCCCTTGTTAATCAGCAAAGATGCTACCATACTTCATATGATTTTTTTTCAACAATCATCTGATAGTCCAATATCTCCTTTCCTTATAAAAAAAAAGAGAAGATTTATGTGTCTTTAAATTGCTGAAGTCACCAAGATCCTTCATCTCAATCCTGGGAAAATATAGCCCAAGAAAAATCCTAATTAATCTTTTTTTAAACAAGGTAAAATATCTATGTCTCTTTCCCCAAAACAATGCACTAAATTGTGCAGTAAATGATTTTATCAGTACATTTTCAGTCATAAAGATAAATTTCACATATTAGATTATAATACGCTTGAAGCACTGCTTTATTGACGTGACTGGAAACAAGACAAACTGGAGAAGCACTTTTGAGCATCTGGATATGATTTACTTTGAATGTATTAACATTCATTTTAATATCAGTTCAGTGAATTTTACGAAACCGGGGAAGGTGGGGAAACTAAACAAAAAGAGATTTTAACCTTTAAAACAAATTTACAAATCCAAATGATCATTTCGAGCTTTTGCGGCATGCAATACCACAGGCATCCAGATTTTAAGCAAGAAAAATATGAAATAAATTTCAATATTTTTTTTTTGATAATTTTAATTAATAATACTACATAGCTGATAAATTTGAAAGTCCATTAAACACCAAATATTTAAGACTTTAATATTTGTGTATTCTCAATCATCACAATGGAAATATTTTTTCCATTTATGAGCTTGTTAGCCACTCATGATTAACTCATTTCAGATCTGTGAGGCTAATGTTCATATAACTGCCCTTGTTTGGGTTTTCCACTTCTTTCTTTTCTTCCAAGCATCACGGACACAAGTTAAAAATAAGGCGGAACTAGAATTCACAGGGAGTTTTTTTTCTTCCACATTCATATGGTTTTATCTTTAAAAGTTACATTTGTTACTCGGGGAATTTCTAACACGAATTGGGCTTTATGCTGAAAAACTCTGTCGCTTTGTATTAGTTGTAAATTGTCAACTACTTACAACCCTAATTTCATTTGTCACATTCTGTTGCATTGCTGTTCTTCCTTGTTCCCATTCTGTCATTCTGGCAGGCCCATTCTGCCCCAGGTATCACAGCATCGCCATCTGCACCCGACATCTGTCTCTCTATTGATCACACGAGTTTAGCACTTGATCAAACAAAGCACAACAGCACACATCTCTTTCTGCAAAACTGCCAGTTCCAACTGCTGCATAAAAACCATGGCAAGAGGTTTAAAGATTCAGTTCCCTTTGCTGAACATCCTATGAGATAATTTACTTTAAATAGTGTTACACACTTCAGATTTCATAGGATATGACAGAGAAGTAAGTAGGATAGCAAGATAACTTGGAGAAGGACAAAAGGAGAGGTTGGGGGGATAAATCAAAATTTAAGTAATCAAATGAACCAAAGCATCAGTTTAGACAGGTCATTGGAATTGAAAAAGAATGTCAGAAAGCAATGGGTATTGACCTACACAAAATAGATATTTTCTAGGGTCAGTCAAACCCTACCACATTGGATATAATAAGAAAGTAGAGTAAGTTAATAAGTAATGATATTATTGGAGCCAAATAATTACTTAATTACTATGTTGATGGTTTAGCCTGATCCTCCTAATTGCTATGCCATGATGCTAGCAAGGAGGAAGGAAAGGGAAAGAATTGTGCTGGAGAATCTGAACCTTGAGTTTAGATCTATTTTGACTGCAAAAACAAATTTAAAAAAAATACAGAAAAAGGAATTGTTGAATGAGTTTATGAAGGGAAGGGAAGCATTCTAGTCAAGTCTATTCACTGTGTTTTCATGTCCATCTCAATAAATGAGGAACAGTGGATAGCTTAGAGACCTTTCCTTCTTTAGTCATATTGGAAACAACATTGAAGAGCTGATTTTGAAAACTATGGCATGATTGTAGGTAGAAGGGAACTTCCATATAACTTGGATCTTTGAATATTAGTAGGTTTGTATGTTGGATCTTATACATTACAAAGGATGTATAACAAATTGAATGTCAAACTCATTTCTACACAGAAATATTGTCTTTTGATATGTTGGATGTTTATATAGATCAGGGGTGTCAAACTCAATTTCATTGAGGGTTGCACCAAGGTTGTGCTTGATCTAGGGGGCATGGCCAGCGTGGGTGTAGCCAGTTCAATGTCACTCATATTGGGGACACCTCTAGTAGCCCAAGCGCTCTGCCAGTGAAAATGGGCTCCCAAGTTCTGTTTTTGGTTTTGACAGACTCCTGTAACCCTCTGCAACGAAAACGAAGCTGGGAGGGCCACCTGCAGGCAGAGGCATCACGGGCTGGTCCTTTGCTGTTTCCAGGGTGGCACCGCAGGTCAGATCTAAGCACCTCATGGGCCTGATCTGGCCCCCGGGCCTTGAGTTTGACACCCCTGATATAGATGATCTTTTATTGCAGAAAAACCACATAATTCTTTGATAGCATTTTACTGCAATGTCAGAGATAACTGAAACCTACTTATGACTTCTAAGTATTAATGGAACCCATTCTAAATCTTAGTTCCTGGAATATAAATAAGGTGGACATGGATAAACTAGCTCACTCTCATTGTTTCTTTACACTGTTAAAATTAACTAAAATCATTTTTCAGAACCAACTGAGAGACCACTAGCTTCACCAGGTCTCAATTGGGAGCAAGCAACATTAACATCAACTTTAAACTATGAAACTTTTTTGCAACTTAAGATATAATCTTATCCCATCCAAATGTGTCAGAAGAATAACTCTACTGTATTTGTTCATTGTAAAATTTCTACTTGTGTTTTGACGAACAGACCAAAAATTGAAAAGTTCTATGTTAGATGTAGTTTGGAATAAATTTGAAACTGTTTCTTTATACACAAAAGGTACTCTTATGTAGGCATAACATGTCCTTTAGCAGACCTTAACATATTATGAAATTTTCTTTAAAAAATTAGAAGATTGTGATTATTTCTTTCAGAGCTCATCTTTGGAAAGATACTTGTTTCATGGTGGAAAACTAAAATCAAAAAATGTCTGAAATAAAATTAATATCAGGTTATTAAAAACATTCGAGTGTTACATAAGATTCTTGACAACCCAAGGATTTTCTGACATATATGTCAGACATTATTCACACAAAAGTGTTCTTATAAACATAATAAAGCTCAGCGCAGTCTTTTTAGAAATGTCATTTTGAGACACTACCTTCTGATGATTATTGGCTTCCTTTTTCTGTAAAGTTCTATAGAGAATATATTTTAATTAGTTTCCTCTTGATATCACTTCATACGCACTGCCCAGCTTTGACCTAATGTCTGATCGTATAGAATACATTACAAAAGAACTGGTCATTTGAGGGCTTTAATATAGCCTTGCATTAATGTGAGACATCATTTCCTACAAGGCATTAAAAGTGTTATTTTAATGACTGAAGTACACTGGTACACTGGGAAGAAGCTTAATCTTAGCAGGAAGAACAATTTCAATTAGCTATAAAATATTAATTTGTTGGTATAAATATATATTCTAATATATTTGGCTACAGAAAATGTCTTATGAATAATACATTACTAGACCCCGGTTTAATTCGTGTGTTGTAACTAATGCTGTCTATCACGAAAACAGAAACACATTTTTTTAACATTCCAATTCTTGTTTCAATTTATTTCGAAACATAGATCACTTATCTAGTTTACTTTTCTTTCCCAAAATATGCAATATGCAAAAAGTATGTCCAAAATGAAATATTGAGCTTCTGAACATTGTGCTCTCTCACAGAATTAAAAACAAGACATTATAATTATTTGTAATATAGTATTGACAACAGTTCTGATATTTTTCCAAGAAAAAGTGCAGCTATACTTTTGGCCTGTCTCTAATAGAAATCCCATTGGAATAATGGGAATTGCCATAGGAACAGAGTAGAATGTGTATAGGGAATACTTACAGTCGTGGGATTCAAATTTTTTTTACTTCCGGTTCTGTGGGTGTGGCTTGGTGGTTGTGGCAGGGGAAGGATGCTGTAAAATCTCCAGTCAGAGGTGGCATTTGCTGGTTCTCTGAACTACTCAAAATTTCCAAAATTTTTATCAGCTTTATCAAGAATTCTGGTGGTTTATTAAAAAAAAAATAAACAAGTTCTTCAGCTAAAAATAATTTGAAATTTCCTCTTTTATTTATATTTATTTACTGCCTTTATTATTTTTTATAAATAACTCAAAGCAGCAAACATACTTAATACTCCTTCCTTCTCCTATGGGTCCCCTCTCCTAAGGAGATTCAGCTAGTGGAACTAAGAAGAAGCTCCTTCTGTGTGGAGGCTCCCTCCCTCTGGAACATCATCTCCATGAAGATTGGCCTCCATTTTGATTCTCTTTCACAAGGCCCTGAAGACCTGGTTCTTGCAGCAGGCCTGGTATAAACCCAGAGTGGAAGAGAGCCCATCAAGTGGTTTATTTGATTATTGTCGCCAGAGGGTGGGGATTATTGCATTTTTATTGTTTTTATATTGGCATTTTATCTGTATGCTTCCTGGAGTAACTAAGAGTAAGTTGGGCAGCCATATGAATTTTTTTAAAACAAAAAAAAGGAATAAATAAATAATTTAATAAAATATGCCACATTGGGACCAGGTGTAGAATCAAATAAGTGAAATCAATGAAATTTACTTTAGATGACTAAATTTTATTTGATTTTAATGGCTCTATAAAACCTGAGATCCCATCCTCTAATGCAATGTATTGACTTCAACTTTCAGAATTCCTCAGCCAGCTGGGATCTGATGTCCATACATCTTAAAGCTGTGAAGATTGAGAAATACTGTTCTAATCATACAATCAGAAACCAAAACAAGTGAATGAAAAACTGCTGGTGACCTTCTACCACTACACCATAGAGAGTATCCTAACTTACTGCACCTCTGAATGGTTTGCCAATTGCTCAGTGGCAGATAGGACAGCACAACAGAGGGTTAACGTCATAGCCCAGAAGATCATTGGTTGCCCTTTCCCCTCTTTGGAAGAGCTTTATAGCTCCCGCTGCCTTAAGAACGTTCAAAACATTCTCAAAGATCCATCTCATCCTGGGCACCCTTTTTTTTGAACTATTACCATCTGGCAGACGGTACAGAATAATAAAAACATGGACAAATAGGATGAAAAACACTTCTATCCCAGGGCAGTAGCTCTGTTGAATTCTACTGTATAGGGCAGTGTTGGTGTGGTGTCGGGGGTTTCCGGTTCCATGTGTGAAGGGTGAAGGATGTGTGGTTGTGTTTATTTTCATGGTCATGATGTGCACTGAAGATGGAGTTTGATTTCGTTGTATGAAGTACAATGACAACAAAGTAAAGTAACAAAGTAATCAATCTGATGATGTTTCCTAGTTTAAAGAATGTTGGCTCTACTTTGGTTTGTGGCCTCTTAATTAATTTTAATCTTTCTAAAAACATTTACTTTACTAAAAACATTTACTAAAAACATTTACATCTGATGTCATATTTAAAATAAAAGCAAAATGTATTTTATCCTAAGCCTCAATTTTAAACAGCATTCCCTGGGTAAAAAAGTTTTTCCCTCATAGAAGAAGATTTTACTTACCGCTTCTATGGTCACAATTCTATACTCATAAGATACAATTGTAATTAATTGATTAGAAATCAGGATTGTAAATCCCGGTTTAATTTACACACAGCTGAGCATGACAAAAACAATAACACCAATGAATCTTGTTATATGTGTTCATAGAGTTTCACAGTAGGTTATATGAATCATTTTGTATCATAAGAATGGACTATATCATCATTCTCATTTTTAAAATTACTGGTACTAGAATCTCTGCTTTTTGAAATGTTACAGCTTCTATAATAAAAATTGCAATGTCAAACTGTTTATTGAGAGCTTCTGCATCTTGTGTGCATTCCTTATTTGCCTAATCACAGTTGACAAATATTCCTCCTCTCCTCTCCTCTCCTCTCCTCTCCTTTCTCTCCTCTCCTCTCTTCCCCTGCCTTCCCTTCCCTTCCCATCCCATCTTAATATGTTGGTCTGGTGTTTGAGGCATCAGGCTAGAAACTGGAACAGTGTGAATTCTAGTCATGCCTTAGGCATGAAAGCTGGCTGGGTGACTTTGGGCAAGTCACTCTCTTTAAGACCAACTGAAGGACACAGTAGGAGGCGAGTAGTATTTAGTCTATGGTAGCATATTTGATGAAGTAGGCAGCAGTTAACAAAAGTTTGTACCTTTTAATAAAATGTGTTGATCTGAATGGGTACTACCAGGCATCTTCTGATATTTGTTACTCTGAAATGAAGAGCCAGGCCAGTATATTCTAGAACACCTTTCAGGGCAACAGATCTAGCTGCCTTAATGGTCTGAAAAGCGTTGCTTCATTCAAGTTAGCACTCTCTTGAATGCTTTGCACAGCCATCGGATCCAATCACGGCTACTCTGTTTATAGGAAACATTTGACAGAAGCAAAGCAGAGGGCTTTGCAGGCATCCTACAGTCTCTGTGAGACTATCCTGTCCTGTGGAGCTTCTGAAACAGAGTTAGGATGACCTACAAAAAGGATGAATTGCTGCAAATTACTCCTTCCCATTCTGCTACTGTGACTATAAAATCCCAGTGTTGGACACAACCCAGTATTTATTACTAAAGCTGACAAAACAAATGACTTTTTAGTGTATGTTTTTTTAGCTTGATATATATGACTACGTCCAGAAAGCAAAACTTGTGAATAAATGCTTTAGAATGGTCATTTACAAAGCTTATTAACCTCCCTGGAAAATAGAGTCAGATTTTTCTTGGCCTACATCCCATTACTAGCAATTTAATACCTTGACATCTGACCTACATGGATTTAGGCATCCATGTATTCCTGAATGAAATTCATTTACAGAAGACGAATGTAACTCATTAGTGTGGATTCAAAGCTTATTCCTGAATCTCTCACACAAGTTCTTTGTTTGCTTTGCTAATGAATACACATTAGAAGAGGGCATGGTGACCTAAACCTGTTTAGACTCAGGTCAGGTTTATAAAAGATAGCCACCAACATTCTGTGCCCACCTTTCCAAGATTAAGAAGGCTTATTTAAACCCTAAATTACTTGTTTAACTCACATGGAAAAGCATACCTGCATCTTCCTTTTGATTAAAGCATCAGAAAAATTCCACTTCAGTGGTGAGTAAAATTTGTAAAAACTCCATCCCCCAAATATTATCATTAAAATGCTCACACTGCAAAAAGATTGGTTGAGTCTTTCTCCCTCTCCTTTTAACTTGTTTTTCCCATTTTACATTAAATAGATTAACATATATTTTTAGGACAAAATAGAATTAAGAAATTGATTTTGTTGATTGTATTGTTTATTTCTCAGCACTATATTAAAAAACAGCACACTTCATTGCTATATGGAACAGCATGGTGTAATTTCGCATTATGGTAAAAACTTGTGCAATATACAGTAGGCCACACATATTTAAGGCATTCATACAAATTCATCAGTAGTAATTATAAATGAGCTCCAGGATAGAGTGCAGTGGATAAGTTTGGAAAACATATTTTGAGCTTTTAAAGTCTGCATATTTACATGGGGGGAGGTAGGGGAAAAGAGCCTGTCTTTGGAATATAAATGGTGCATCTCTGCTCAACCAACTGTTTCTTGTTTATGACAAAGAAATAAATAATCCATTGATCTGACAGCAGGGCACCTGCCTTACTAACCAACTCAGTACTCTGTGGTCCCTGAACCCTCATTATTCTTCCTCAATTAAAGTTCATAGTCTCCTAAAAGTCTGTGCTGAGCAGATGCACAACTGTTCTTGACTGCCGAATACAAAAGAATCCCACATTTACAAAACTACTGCTATTTTATAAACTCTAGAAATGCCATCCTTTGTTTATCTAAGAGGGGGAGTAAACAGTATATCTCTTTTCTATGCTCCTTTCTCTGAAAAGAAACTTAAGAAACCCTATCTTGTATAAGTTATTTGAATAAAATAACAAGGGTTTGAATTTACTTGAAAAGAGAAATTTTTAAGATTGTCCTCGGTAATATAAGGAAGAAAACCTAACGTGACATAAAATTGGAAGGAGAAAATCAAATTGTAATCAATGATGTGAAAGATGATTGTCAAAACAGCCTTTGCTAAGTCAGGGGTCTTCAAACTTGAGAGCTTTAAGACTTGTGGACTTCAACTCCCAGAATTCCTTCTCCTGTCATGTTCACTCAGGAATTCTGGGAGTTGAAGTCCACAAGTCTTAAATTTGCCAAGTTTGAAGACCCTTGCTTTAAGTAAAATGAAAATCTAATAATTATTGGCAGATTGTTTTACAATGATTTTTGGATACCAAAAGAAAAAAATAATGTTGACTGACATTAGATTTCAGATTCTTTTTGATAATGGGTAATATAAGCCTAAATATTGTAATTGATTAATATATTTGAAGTTAACTAGAAACATCTCTAGAAATGTAACTATGGTAAACCAGAAAGAAAGAAAAAAATAGAATTTCATTTACAATTTAACAGAAGTGGAAAACGGAAGCAGTATTCTCCGTCCCATAGAGCAGGTTGCCCTGACAGACAGGTCTCACTGGAAAAACACTTAATTTAAAAGAAGGTAATTTGGAAAAACAAACCCAATATAGAGGCAAACATATACGAGTTATATAAAAGTTCAAGAGATAACCATTTTCTATGCATAGCACTAGCAAAATGCATGATACGTGCAAAACTAGCGTAAACAACATCTAGTCATTATTTGTGGACTTATTTATATAAAGATTGGCCAAGGCCAAACAGATTCCTGGGTGAAAACTAGACTTTTGTACAGCAGAAGGACACCCACTGAAGTGAACCACTGGAGGAGAGAATTTGCCTGAACTAGTCATGCACTAGTTATCTACTCTTAGTTCTTTTTGCTGAAAGCATGGATAGCAGCATTAGGTCCAGGGGTGGGATTCTACCAATTCGCACCTATTCTCTAGAACTGGTTGTTAACAGTCTAAGCTGTTAGAAGAAATTATTGGCCTAATCCTGTAAGGAAGGCAGGAAGGAAACATTCTGGTGTTGTTTATAGAAATTGCTTCTCCGTTAACCCTGATTACATTCTTGACAGTACTAGACTTCCTGTCTCAGGAACATCTCTGGAGTTTTTTTCCCCTCCTTTGCTGGTACTTTGCTTGTGTGGAATGACCATTCAAAGTTACAATGGCACTGAAAAAAGTGACTTATGACCATTTTTCACACTTACGACTGTTGCAGCATCCCCACAGTCATGAGAGGCCAGGCAAGGAGATGCATGCCTCGATGTGAGTGATATTGAGTTGGCCACACGCAGCCAATAACATGACCACCAAGCCATGTCCACCCAATCACATGATCACCAAGCCATGCCCACCACCTAATCCAGGCCCACAGAACTGGTTGTTAAAAAATTTGAATCCCACCCCTGATTAGGTCTGAATGTATACTTAAGGCACCTGTGATTTTTAAGGTTTTCTCTCCACCTCCAAGAAGATGCTTCTGTTTAATGTTGTAATATGTTGGAGTCACAGACTGACTTTAGGTGCTGTTTGCTAGAGTCATTTGAAATTTAGCATTTATTATTACTTTTTAATTAATGGCTGGGCAGCATTATTTTCCACTAGATATTTTTCAAGTGGATACTGCCAGTATGCTAGACTGCTAGTGATATAACTAGATTTGGGATTGATCCCAGAGCTGACTTCATTTGTATTTTTTAAAACTTCTTTAATATTAGAACTTTTAAAAAGCCATGAAATACTTCTGCAGAGAAAAATGCAGGATACAGATGATCCTAGCATTTCATGCTGCCATATGTCTAAGGATATAACCAAGTTATCATCCCTTGTTTGTTAAAAACCATTATTTTCTTCTTTCTGTTCTCTATCACACAGTTTCTTCTGTTTATTTTGCAGTAACAACTCCATCTAATTAAATATTTACCTTTAAAATTATTTATGAATTCATGACTAAGGCATTATAATACTCACTGTTAAAAAAAGCACCTTTGTACAATACTTTTATATACAGTATATGTATCTTATGGGAGGCAGAAATCACTTAGAACAATTACCAGCTGTATTCTGGAACTACAGAGAAGTTAAAGGTTTTAAGGTAGCCTAAGATTCACATCTTGTGTTAGATTTTAGAGTGACAGATGGTGCCTGTTTTTACAATGTGGGAACTCATGTTTCCCAATTGTAATTATTTTTGGTAAACTGAGGGTTTATGCTGCCTCTGATTCTTATTATGCTACACCAACATTTTTTCCTTGAAATGATGGAATCTACTTAAACATTTATACTGTATATTTAGTACTGAACATAAGAAAAGCCTTGTTGAACTATAAAAGTTTCCCCTGTCCAGTTGTGTCCAACTTTATGGGATGTGTTCATCTCAATTTTTTAACTGAAAGAGTCAGCATTGTCAGAAGATACTTCTGTGGTCATGTGGTCAGTATGACTATATGCCCAGATTATAGAATGCTGTACCTTCTCACCGAAGTGATAGCAAAAGCACTTAGACTTATATCTTGCTTCACAGTGTTTTACAGCCCTCTCTAACCGGTTTACAGAGTCAGTATATTGCTCCCACAAACCTGGGTCCTCATTTTACCAACCTTGGAAGAATAACAGATAACAGATAATCAGAGTTGGAAGGGACCTTGTAAGTCAACTAGTCCAACCCCCTGCCCAAGCAGGAAACCCTACACCATTTCTGACAGGTGGGAGGTCCAATCTCTTCTTGAAAGTCTAAAGTGATGACGCTCTCACAATTTCTGAGGGCAAGCTGTTCCATTGGTTGATTGTTCTCACTGTCAGAAAGTTTTTTCCTTATTTCCAAATTAAAACTTCAGGTGCTTTAGAAAATAGCTTGACCCCTTCCTCTCTGTAGTAGCCCCTCAAATATTGGAACACTGCTATCACAGCTCCCCTGGTCCTTCTCTTCCCTAGACTAGCCATGCCAAGTTCCTGTAACCGTTCTTCATAGGTTTTAATTTCCAGTCCCCTAATCATCCTGGTTGCTCTTCTCTGTACTGTTCTCAACATCTTTTTTATACTGTGGTGACCAAAACTGGATGCAGTACTCTAGGTATGGTCTTACTAAGATGGAAGGATGGAAGGCTCAACCTTAACTGGTCAGATTTGAATTCCTGGCAGTGAGCAGTGGTGGCCATCAAAACTGCATTCTAACCACTGCACCACCACAGTACCTATTTATGTACTCCCATTTGTATCTTTCGAACTGCTAGGTTGATAGGAGCTGGGAGGGGGTAAGTAACAAAGAATAACTCATTGCATGGTGCTTGGTCTTGAACCCAGGCTGTTAGCCTTCCAGCTGACAAGCTCAGCATCTTTAACCACTGAGCCATTGTGACCTATACTCAAGACTTATCTACTTTAGGTGCCATTGTGGCTAATAAGACACTTCTGCTTATATTCTCCAGCAACTGGTATTAAGAGGCAAACTTCTGCTGATGCTGGGTAATATATCCATCAAGTTTAGTAGACATTGATAACTTCAAACTCCATGTATTTGTCTAATCCCCTTTTATAGCTATCAAAGTTAGTGGCCATCACTACATCTTCGGATAACAAATTGCACCCTAACTATGCACGGTGTGAAGTAATAGATTGGGACAGAAAGAGTTATATAGCAGGATGTGTAAAAATCTTTCAGCATAGACACACGGGAAGATAGATCTAGTTATCTTTGTGAAAAATACTAGTATCGGCAACCTTGTTGGCTGTTCTTTGTCTGTTTTATGGGAATTGAATTTTGGCCAGATCATGAACTGCAAAAGCTTGGGGTAGTGAGGTATTCATAAATGCAGCCTAAAAGCTGACATTTCAGTTAATCCTAATTGTTTACACTCATGCAGGGATATGGATGGATGGATGGACGGATAGACAGATAGATAGAGATAGATATGTCTCTTTCTTTCTTTCTTTCTTTCTTTCTTTCTTTCTTTCTTTTTTTCTTTCTTTCTATCTATCTTTCTTTCTGTGTAATCTATATAAAACATATTTATGTATAAAATACATACCTACATACATATATATGGTATTCAGCTTTGTTCGGGTATTTTCCCACGTCATTATAGTTGTGCTTTTAAAGTTGTAGCAACGTTTCGGCAGAATCTCATCTACCATCATCAGGCTTCCCTACTGTGTTCGTCTGACAATATATGTAGTTCGTCTACTATATGTGAATATACATATAGTATTAACAGGCTGACTCAAGGCAGTGTATGAATACAAAAAAAAAAGCACAATATAGTTACAATCAGACAATAAAACTATTCCATAAAATAATAATAAAATATTTTTAACAGCCTGGAAAGTTCCCAAAGCCAATATGGTGGAGGAAGGATGACGAAGGGTCTCAAAAGTGGGTTCTATCACCTAAAGGCATACTTTCTTGGTTTCCATTGATCTAAAAAAAATGGAGAATTCAATGTTCCTAACCACAACAAGAGAACTGAGAAAGATCCTGAGGGTATCTGGGAATTAAGCCATGTAAAGGCTTTATAAATTAAACCCAACTATTTCAACTATATCTGGAAATATATGTTATATAACTATGACATCTCCATTCTCCAGTTCTTGGATTCTGTACCATTTATAGTTTCTGAGTAAAGATGACCCAATGTAGAGTACATTGCAAAATCTATCCTGAGAGTGATGACGACACTGGATACAATAAGATTAGTTAGTGTACCATCCACTGCAGTCTATCTTAGTTTTTGTTTTTGATGGAATTATCTCAGATGTGGAAGGACTGGCTGGCCTGAATCTAGACAATCTAGAACCTATCCATATCAGAATTAATTACGAGCAAATACAGGTAGTCCTTGACTTACCACCATTCATTCAGTGACCATTTGAAATTATAACATTGAAAAAAGTGACATGACTGTTTTTTACACTTACGACCTAGGGTCACTTTGGATACTTGGCAACTGCCATATATTTATGACTGTTGCACTATTCTGGGGTCATGTGATCACCTTTTGTGATCCTCTGACAAGTAAAATTAATGGGGAAGCCAAATTCACTTGATATTCGTGTTATTAATTTAACAACTGCAGTGATTCACTTAACAAATGGCAAGAAAGGTCAAAAAACGGGGCAAAACTCACTCTACAATCTTGCTTAGCAATAGAAATTTTTGGCCTGATTCTGGCTGTAGTCGAGGGCTACCTGTATCCAAGTTCAACTGAATTTGGTTTTTCAATTTTATAAACTTCAAAATGTTTGCACAAAATTTCACATTAAAATATGTATGCTTTTCTCCTAGTATATTAGCTTCCCCTAATTCCCTAATTCCCATAATTACAGTTGTAGGGTGTCCTTTAAATATAGCTTTTTAAAAATCATTTTTTCATCACACAGTGCATTATAGTGTGCTCTGTATGTACACATATGTGTGCGTACATTCCCTCGGTATGGATTTTTATGGATTCTTTTATATATTGGGGGTTTTGCTGAAAAATGCACTACATTTAGAAAATCAAGAATAATCATATGCATACAGTTTCTCCTATGAAACCAAGGTAGGCAGTTGCAACACAGTTCCACAAATTCAGATAAAGCAAGTGATCCACCCAATGAAACATGTCTTACGTAGGTTTTGTACATACCAATTTAACAGTACGGACCTCCAACTCTCAGATCGGTCAACATAGCATCAAGGCAATGGGCTTGCAGATTTGAGAGACTATTTCTCCCAAAGATCTCGGGATGACTTTCAAACAGATATCTGTGTGGTAAAAAGGCTCTATCCTTTTCAGAAAGCATGAAAAAGATAGGTCAAAAATTTAGTTGCTGGCAACTCTTCAGCTTTTTCATACTAGGCCTTGACCTTCTTTCTAAATAATAAAACAACTGTATATTGTATACTGAACTTTTCTTGATAGATTCTGTACTTATTTCTTTATTCACCTTTCATGCTCAGTTCAGTATGTTCAGAAGCTGATGTTTGCTTTTATCAGGTACCTTTTATCAAAAGCACCCCAAATAATTTCTGGTTGAAGTTACGTGTCAGAAGTAAATGCTCAATCAGTACGCAATGATACTGGCCATTTTCACAAATTGGAACTCAAGGTAATAAGATTATATTTTAATGAATAGAATAAAGCAGTTATGAAGGAGACTTCTTTTGCTTACTTCCATCATCAATGGTGTCTATTAAGATGTTGATACTAGTTGCAGGATGTCGATATTAATGTTAGTGCATTCCACAACCAGCTACTTAATGCACTGAAATGTACAAGCTTGTGAAAATTAATACAATTACTGCCAGACCAATATGATTACCTGAAATTTTGTTTCATATAAATCCTCAGTCCCCACCCCCCAAATATATACTTTTAAACTTTATAACGATTTACAGCATAGGTTATCTCCTAACTCCATCACATTTACTGTCCTCCATAAATGGTCCCTGCTACCTGTTCAGCCATATTATTGATGTCCACTGATAAAAGCACCCTTGAAGTGTCCATTCACAGGTCTGCATTATCATATTTGTCCTGTAATATTTTAGTCTGCATTAAATATCTTCTAGAGCATTGATAAAACAACATAAAATATTTTTCTACCTATTTTACAAACATATCACTAATGTGGAGTAGGAAAGAAAAAATAGATATTTAAGGATCAATTTTGTACAGATCGCACAGCAATTAAAACACGTATCCAGAGTAATTCAAATATGCAAAATCGCAGGAGTATTTTGAAACCAAATTAGTTTGGAAGCATTTCTAGATTGACACATCTCTTCTTCACAGATAGGACAGTGCTTATTGCCTACTGTCAATTTTTGTGCAGGTTATAGTATACAGTATCTGACTTTTTCAATAATAAATTTCCCAAATGCTAACATCAAGGGGGAAAGCAGCACTTAAGGAAAGGTTAAACAAAAATGCTGAAACACCTTTGTAAACTGGCATGGATAATGTTTAATGTAAGGTAGAAGAATCTGTTAGAAATTACTTTCTTTCACTAGCATTACCACGCTAATATATTTAACATAGGCATTTACATGCTTTGCATTTTAAGTGTCTCTGAAATTCAAGCACCAAGTCTGCCCATTTCAGTTGCACCATCAGATGTAATGAGTTATGGCACTATCGGCATGTTGATAAGCTATAGCCCCAAAGAAGAACAAGGGGAAAGCATAAAAAATATGGCCAGAGGATGGGATAAAATTATCAGCGAGTGTGTTTTCCTGTTTGGTTTTAATCTACATTTAATTAAATTCTTATCTTCTGTGTACTTATGGTCGCATTTGAATGGCGAGACTGCATTCATTATGAATGGTAAAACTTAACTCAGAGAACATTTCATGTGCTTCCTTATAAGGAGGAGAAGAATGCTTTCTTTATTCTTTCAACTTAGGTCGAATTAAAGAAGGGTTAAGTTTTTTCGGGGGGGGGGGGCTTAAGTGCTACTGCATGATTAACATGAAGGTTAAACAGAATAAAGAAAAAGTAAACTTTAATCAATATATTACTCTAGTAGTATCTATAATTTGGAACACAAATGCACGCATGAATGCATACCACGTGTATGTGTGCATGCACACACACAAAATTAGATTTTTTTTTTTACTTTCTGTAGGAAAAAAAAATAGTAAAAAGAAATGGTCTTTTATTTTGCATTATCTCTCAAGAATATCAGATCACGGATTCAGAAGGATAATATTTTAGTCCTCTCCATTATCACTGTAATTCTTTCAACTTGAATGTAAGAAGCAGGATTAATTTTTATGTTAGTCACTATTTCAGTTAACTCCCTATCCTTAGTTCACTTTGTGTCAGCAGCCCAGTGTCTACAGTGGCCATTTTCTGTTTATCTAACACAACCACAACCTTCCTATAGTTCTAGAGAAATCCAAGTAGCATACAGTATATGTAGACTCTAGAGCAGGGGTGTGAAACTCAATTTTATTGAGGGCTGCATCAGGGTTGTATTTGACCTCGGGTGGGGGGACGTGGCCAGGGTGGGCGTGGCCTGCTCGACGTCACTCGTGTCAGGGGTGATTGTGATGGCCTAAGCACTTGCGGCCCTCCTGAGCTCCATTTTCACTGGCAGAGGCACCACGGGCTGGTTCTTTGCTGTTTTTGCGGCAGCCCCATGGGCCAGAAATACACACTCTGTGGGCCAGAAAGCAGCCCCCAGCCTTGAGTTTGATACCCCTGCTCTAGAGCTTAGATCATGAGATCTTTTCAACATTCAACAGAGACTTGTTGGATGAGATTGAACACCTACTCAATCTAATATTTTTTCCTCATCCTAGTAGATGACATTCTTCAATGGAATTGTCACAAATAGGATATAAGGGCAACAACCATCCCTACCTCTGTTAGAAGCTTCCTCGAATATATTAGCATTTACATATGAAATATAAATCCCGCCAATGAATAAAATCTCTATAATTGTAATATTTATTTTTATGTTTAACTATTTATTCATTCTACCTGTATAGCTGCCCATCTCACTTTTATGGGATTCTAGGTGGCTTACAGTAAAAAATAAAAAATAAAAACACAATATAAAAATAGAAACACATAGCAGTTGGGCATAACCTAACCTGTCATCCACCCAATCAGAAGGCAAGCTCTAAGCCACAACTAGGGCCAATTTTTAAAGACCTTATGAAAGGCCAATAGAAGGAGGGTTAATTTAATCTCAGAGAGAATGATGTTCTATAAGGTAAGTCCCATAGCAGAAAAGGGCCTCTCCTTTTGGGCCTTGGAAGCTAAACCCCTTAGCCGACAGTACCTGGAACATGCCCTTCCTGCCAGACACAAACTATTGGGGAAATATTGTCCAATAAGTAACCAGGTCCTAAGCCTTCAAGAGCTTTAAATATGACAACTAGGACCTTGAATCATACCCCTAAGTTCACTAGAAGCACATTGGGAGCCAATGCAGGTCATGGACCAGTGGTGTCACATTGCAGGAGATGACCAGGCTGAGCCCAAGGGAGGGGTCAAATGTGTGCAAAGTCACGAATCTCTGTGCATCTGCAAGAGATATAAGTCTAGCCCACCTTGAATGCCTCTTCTTTCTCCCGTGTCGTTTCCTTGACTGCTATTTGGTCAGATTCTTGCAGAGAACATAAACTTGCAATAAATTTTTATACTCATTTAAACTGCCTGAATCTCCTGATTTCCCTGGCGCTTGACACACATGTACTGAATAACTGGCTTCAATAATTGTCTGACACTGCTGCATTTTGCACCAATATGGAGATCACAAGGGCATGAGTGATTGTGAAATATCCCTCCCCCCACCAATTCAGGAATAGGCACAGTTGATGCAGAGCTTTAAACACAAAACAACGATGGAATTTTCTGGGAACTATCAAGTCCAAAATCTAAGAGCCCATCAGTCTTGCTTGGGTTGAGTTGAAGCCTGTTTATCCCATTTAGGCCCTGTTAGCCTCCCAGTACTGAGACAGAACCTCTGTGGCACACTCAGGCAGCCTGTGATGGAGATATAAAATTGGGTATCATTAACCTACTGATAAGTTATCCCAAAGTCAGATGATCTCATCCAGTGAGTTTCATGTAAATGTGAAACAAGAGGGAAAAGAATACCAATGTATTGTTTTTGTACTAGACTGTTTTTAATTTAGCTGTGTTTTAATTTGGGTCAAATGTGTAACCTATAACCCAAAGAGATGGTAAGTTCCATTCCAATATATTGTTTTGGGTTCAAGTAGAAACTAGACTGTTTGTCTGGTATACTTTAATTTGGATACTTTCATCATTTAATATTTTGTACTCAATGGCCCAAATGACATCTTCCAACTCTGTGGTTCAATGATTCTAAGAAAAAAAAGCAATAATAACGTTCTCAATTTTCCTATGACTTGCAAAGGCATTTATTTTTTTGGATGAACATTTCCAATGATTTCCTGGAATGGTACTTGCTTCAGTAGCAATATAATGTGTGATCTTAAGCATATTCTTTCAAAATAACCCCCGAAATTTATATTAATTATATCAGGTAGTAAGCAGATTCAAATAGAGACAATGGATACCAGTTCAACCACATCGTATTTTTTGACTTATGACTGGAATTGGGACCAAAATTTCTATTGCTATGCAAGGTGGTTATTAAGTGAGTTGTGCCCAATTTTACAAACTTTTTTTTTGCCATGGCTGTTAAGGGAATCATGTTGTTAAGCAAATCCAGCTTCTTCCATTGGTTTTCTGGGAAGATTGCATATGGCAATCACAAAGCACCTTGGAGTGCTGTAATCCATCATATACATGTGACGGCTGCCAAGCAACCAAATTTTGATTGTGCAATCATGGGGGTGGTTCAACAGTCATAAGGGCAAGGATAGGTCTTTCAGTGTCATTGTAACTTTGAATGGTCACTAAACGAATGATTGTAAGTCAAGTATTACAAATAATAGATATCTTTTTACTATCTGAGTTCCCCTGTCTGCTTTTCCAGTTGTGATTATGACTTTTCTTCTCAAAACACATTTCAGCTTCCGCATAAAACATGAATAATAAATACAAACAAGCAAGCAAGAAGGGTATTAAACCCATGCAGCATCCTGCTCCATTTACTTTATGTACTACTCATCAGTCCCTTTGTGTATTTATTGTAGATCAGGCCTGCCCTCCAAATATATAAATTTATAGTTTCCTTTGCAAATTGCAGCAGAGCCCTCTTGAAGTACCCAATCAGTTCTAAACCTCAATGACCCTACAGGATCAGCAGTGCTAAAGAGATGAGACAATTTATTTGTGGTTCAGCTATGTTGCACTTCAAACCACAGCAAAACTACTTATTTCTTTTGGGGAGGGGGGCGGAGATGGGAAGAAGTGAATAATTGACTGTAATGATGTAAAATGATGCAGATTCTTCTGTTCAAACTCTGAATACTCCCTATATAGTGCCATCAATCCAGTTGTCCTAAAATGAAAGTTAAAGGTATAAAATTATAATTCATCGTGAACTGAAAAACTAGAGATAGACATAGGCTGCTTATATATAGACAATTTTGAATGTAGAAGGTTCAGGTTGACCAGTAAAAGACACCGATGTGAAAAATTAGATAATACTATCCTGAAGGGACAAATATATTGATCTCATATAAAAGTATTTTCTATATTCATGTACATTAATTTTCCATTGTGCAACCTGTGAGCCAGCTTCAGCTCTTACTGTTTTATATTAGCACTTGATCTCTGCAGGAAATTGATCTGAGGTTAAATTATAAGCATTATTTGTGAGAATTTTGCTTGCATAATAACAGGTTTTGAGTAAATAGAGACAGCGTAATGCAAGAGAGATGCTTTATTTATCCCTAGCTTTCATTAGTGAGGGCAAGGACCATAACTCATAAGAAGTGAAACGATAAATTATGATGCACCTATCCTCTCAAGGCAACAACAAATGTAAATAAAACGGCAGCACAGTACATGTCACAAATTTGAAAGAAGCATATTGTTTTATTAAAAGCCTTTGACTTCTATGACAAAAATGTCAAGGGCTGCTTATGAAGCCTATAATATCAACAGTCGTTTCATTTAATTATTTCTCACAACTATCATTCTGTGCCAAGATTTCTCATTACTGAAAATATGTATGTGAAATGTGGACAGTAACAGCAAGATTAATTTGATTCTTTTAGCTATATATGTCTCAATGTTCCAGGATTATATCAGAAACAAAAAGTATCCTTCTTTCTATCTTGTGTTTCCTTCCATATAATCTATTTTGTCTGTATCATCTCAAAGATATTTTTAAAGAAATCTAATTGGATTTAGAGCTTTGGTTAAAATCTTAAAAGTGCAAGAAGCTAAATGATTGGTCTGAATAAGCTTATAGGCATCCCATATCTTTGCTGCATTAGTAGACAATGAAATTACAGTAAACTATTGTCCTGTGTGGCTGAGTAAAATTTTAGAAAGTGAGTACTACATCCAGAAATGTTTTTGTTACCCCTTTCAAAGTCACTTCTAATTAAAAATGGAAGTACCAACATTGCTTCTTTTTGTACTCTTCAATGAGAATAATGGATGTTGACGTCAGATCATCAAGTGCCAAATTCACGGTAAAAATAGGGGATATAAATAAGTGGCATTAATGTATCTGCATTAGTTTTAAGTTATGCAGAAACACAAAATATATTAAAAGATGCTCCCACAAAGCTGGAAGTGACTAAACATGGTAACTAAGTATAGAAGCTCTTCCTTCAGCATTTCTGTGTAAGAATTAAGTTCAGTTAGAAAAACAAAATAAAATAAGAGGTAGAAGAAAAAGTTGAAGACTCAAGAGAAGGACTGGGGAAGTCTTCCAACTCCTTCCAAGGGGTTGTGACAAAGACCATGGAGTCAACCTATTCTCCAAAGCATCTGAGCACAGAACAAGAAGTAATAGATAGAAGCTTATCAAAGAGAGATCCAATCTAGAACTAAGGAGGAATGGAGGAATTGCCTCCAGAAATTGTGGGTGCTCCATCACTGGAAGTTTTTAAGAAGAGACTGGACAGCCATTTGTCTGGAATGGTATTAAGTCTCCTGCTTGAGAAAGGCATTGGATTAGAAAACCTCCAAGGTCCTTTCCAACTGTTATTCTTATGTTCTGGTTTGACCATGTTACAATATTAACATCTCAGGGAAAGACAATGGATAGAAGTGTCCACTGCTGCTAGGACACTGGCAATTTTTGGTGAAGGTCCTACTTGCTAAATTCTAATTCACATCCAATGGCATTCTAATAGTTCTACAGACTATTTTCTACTATCTTTTCCTAGATATGATAAATGTCATGTGGGTATATTATTCATTTTTTCCATTTAATAAAAATTGCAGAAAAAGCAGACATCAATAACATATAACTATCCACATCAGTGAAATGTTTATATTCAAATTGAAATTTTGGAACCATTGTAATGGTTCTCTGAATATTTATTAGTGATATGCAAATTACACACTACTAGAATTATATAGAAGCATTCCTAGAAAAAATGCTTTTTTATATATCTGCATGTTTAGTTTTGTAAATCATAAATTACTGTATACTGTATAATCCTACTATTTGTTCATGGTGGTATTAGGACTTTTTGGTTAGAAAGTAAAGCCTGATATAAACTTACATGAAATGAACATGGTTATCTAGCTCTAGATCATGGGTGTCAAACTTGTGGTGTCACACTGCCATCACGTGATATTTTGTGACAGTACTTTTTTCCCTTTGTGAAGCTAGGGTGGGTGTGACCTGCACATGATCCGGCCTGCAGGCCGCCAGTTT